>NC_137797.1:61568065-62768065 GCF_963383645.1 Muscardinus avellanarius
TGTTGTAATAGAGGAAAAGGGAAGGATGGCCACTAAAAGGGAAAGATAAGATTTTTTTTTTCTTTTGTGATAGTGGAAATTTAAGCCAAGGACATTCTGCATATGAGCTGTATCCCCACTTCGACTTTGTTTTTTTTGTTGTTGTTTTTGTTGTTGTTTTGTTTTTCAATAGGGTTTCATGTTGCTAAGGTTGTTCTTGAACCTGTGATCCTCCAGTGTCAGGCTCCCATGTACTGAAATTACCAGCATGTGTCAACACACTGGCTGGATGAACTCTTCTCAAAGGTATCACAGAAGAAAGACATATAATAAGGGATTGAAAAATGAACAAGTGTTGGTCCATGTGCCAAGCAAGAGAGCGCGCATTACATTCCTAGAATGGAAGAGTGACCCGGGAGGAAACTGAAAAGGTCAGCAGGAGCCACATCGGGTAGAGTTATCCATACCAGATGGAGGAAAAGGCACGGTCACACTGAAACTTTAGACTCATTACTCAGGCTGTCTGTTAAAAATGCCATTGAGGAAATTAATCATGGAGGTAGAGCAGTTGAGGCTTCTGAAACTTGTAAAGGTCGAAACTAGAACCCAAAGAAGGTGCTCCACGAAAGTTTCTGGAAGGAGGAAGGGAGGGGGGAAAAAAAAGAGTCTGGAGACAAGAAGTGTGGACGCCCAGAGGGAATAGAGGCCGGCAGAATGGACACAACTTAACCAGGATGCACAGCCGCTGATGAGCATACATCCCAGGCAGCAGGCAATTGTGTAAGGTATGGCTGGCAAAACTCAATGCGCATGCGCAAGTCATGCTGCTGCAAATGTGCACCTCATACGCATGCGCATGCTCTTGACAATGTGCTCCCCATTCGCATGTGCACGTACATGTCAAGGACGTGACACGCATGCACACGTTCACGCCATTTTTCTGGGGACCCTATATAAGCGATTGTAGGAGATTTAAGCTGCTTTTGGTTCACTTCCAAAAGGAGTTTCTACATGCTTCTTTCTCCCTAAGGACATCACCGCGGAAATCTCCCCTTCAACCATAGCTGGCCCTACAGCATCCTTGATAAAAAAGAAACCAGGATTTATCTTCCCATTCCTCAGATGAGGAAAGTCAGGTTCTGAGAGAATAAATGTTTATCCAGTTTCTTGAAATAACATGCTAGAGATATGAGGCCCAAGTAGTTCATGTCTTTTATTGTTATTTTTTTTAGTGCTATTGAAGGCTGAACCCAGGAACATTCTACCTCCATGATATAAACAAGATATATTTATATTCATTCATTCATTCATTCATTTTGTTTTGAAGCAAGGTCTTGCTCTGTTGCTGAGTCAGCCCCCCAAGTACTGGAATTTCAGGGCTGCACCACAACACCTGGCTTCTATCTTATATGGGATAGGGGAGTTTGATGTACAGCATTAATGACAAACTTAAAAAATAATAGCAGCTTCAAAAATTTTACTGTCTTTGCTGACTTATTTAAAATAGTATTTTTAACTTCAAGAAAAGCATGTATTACTGATTGGAATGTAATGTTGTTGGCAATGACTTTGTACACATTTTCCAAGACGTCATGGCATTGGCTTAGACTTTTCTTAGAACAAAGCTTAAGTTTGCTAAAATTTTACTGTAATACAATATGAGATTCCTCTCTTCATATGACTATGTGTCTATATCTATCTTATTATCAAACTTTACAAGATTATAGCTAAAATGTTGGTCTCTAGACCACCTCCAAAGCTTTCCAAAAGGCAAGGTACTAATTGGCACACAGGAGAGACTCAAACAAAGGAGGAAAACCCTTAATGGAGTGAGGAAGGGGACCTAACAGAGGGAGAAGGGAAGGGAAACCGAGAGTCACTAAGTGAAACACTTCAATGGACACGTTATACAGACAGAAATTAATCAATGTCAATCACAATGTCCAGCACCAAGAGAGGGAGTGAGGTAGGAACTGGGAAGGGCTCACCAAACGCTCTGTGCATGTATGCCTTTATCACTCTGAACTTCATCATGACGTATGCTTACTGTACATGAAAAACAAGATAATAACCGAATGAAAAAAAGTTGATACTACAGATAGCAAAGAAAATTATTTTTTCACATTTTACAAAACAAAATAATTATATCCAAGGAGACCTAAATGGTTTTCCTGTCTCATATTTTGTTCATTTAAATACCAAAACAGTTTGAGCTAATCATCTTGAGTCTTAACAAGTTTAACTGTTAAACACAAACATATTATAATGTAAGCTCACGCCATGGAAAACATTTAGCATTGAATCAAAACAAGTGTAACTGACTCATCACAACCCAAAACAATAATGAAATTGATGCAAAGTTTTTGTTAGTTACAAAAACTTTCAAGCTTATATTTTTGCCATTCCTACACCATTTTTTAAATCTCCTGGACATATACTTTCAACCTCATTTCTATTCTGTCCTCTTTTCCCCCCAGTAATTCACTAGCAGTCCATCTGCAACCACTTCTATAAAACTTCCTTAGTCCTCTTAATAATAATCTCTCCATCATATGGATTCTCTTAATCCTTTTACATTATTATAATGCTTATTAAACTATAACTCGTATTGTAACTGTAAAAATATCTGTCCATTGCACATAGAACTGTGATTATTCAGTTTTTCAACCATTAAAATGACTGCTTCTGCCAGATGTGATAGCTCACGCCTGTAATCCCAGTACTTAGGAGACTGAGACAGGAGGATGAACGATTTTCAAGAACAGCCTCAGCAAATAGTGTGATTCTCATCAACCTAGTGAGACCCTGCTTGAAAATAAAAATAAAATAGGGAATGGGGTACAGTTTGGAGGTACATGTCCCTGAGTTCAATGTATGTGTGTGGTTTGAAATACTAGACTCAGGGGCACTCTACCTCTAAGCTACACACTCCTCTCCCTATTCTTTATTTATTATTTTTATTTAGAAACAAGGTCTCACTAGTTGATGAGAGCTTTGCTATCTTGCTGAGGCTGGACATGAACCTGTGATCCTCCTGTCTCAGCTTCCCAAGTAGTGGGATCACAGTTGTACACCACCATGTCCAGCTTTCAGCCTAGCTATGAGTAAGATTTCCAGGGCTTATTTCATCAAGTGTCAACCTTTGTCATCCTTTTAATGTCTTTGGCAGTATTTCTCCACTGCACATATTTAATATTTATTACCAATTTAAACAGATTTATTGTGAAATCTCAACTGATTTCCATCCCCATCCTTTTGCCATCCCCACTCTACTAGTTTCTGCCCCAGATAAGGATGCCTTCTTCTGTGCCTTTCCAAATTCTGTCCACAATTTGAGGACAAGCTTTGGCTTTACCTTGTCTATGACACCTTTAAAAAATCATGTTGATCATGCCAGTACTTACCAGCTTTTCTAGATTTAATTCTTTTATGAGATTCAACACTGTTAAAATTAAAGGAAACCATAAATATACAATGCCTAAGACATAGTAGATAATTATATTCTTGAAAATGAAAGAATTGCTGCATTCAAGCAAACACTATAAGAATTCTGATAAATATGGGTTTCGGTTCCTTATGAAATAGAACTACTGAAGAAAAAAAAAACGGTGCTATCAACAAATTACATTCTAATTGTGATTGTATACTATTTTGAAATTTCATACAAGAATGAAAAATTTGTTGTTTCCCAAAGAAGGAAAAGAAATGAACATTTATTGAGGGAATACCATGTCAGCTACCTTCAATTCCACACATTATTTTAAATCTTTTGATAATTCTTTGCTATGTATGAGGCAGCCCTCATTTGCTTGAGCTAAAAAGCTAGAAGCTTAAGCTCAGGGAATGACCCAGCCTGTTATATCCATAATAATACCACATCACAAACCACTTTAAAACTCAGAAACTCACAGCAAGCATTTATTGTCACTCAGAAGTCTTCAGATCAGCTATAGTTCTTCCAACCTAAGCTGTGTTTAGCTGGGCTTTCATCTGTAAATGTGTTATACATGTCTCATTCTGAAGCTCAGGCTGAAAGAACATGGGTTCCTCATCGTGCAACCCCAAGGCACCTGATGCTAGCCTGGTCTGGAAAGCACATTCAAAGTACCTATTTGTGTCCACTAGCATTTGATCAGCCAGAGCATGCCTGGCAGACAAGCCCTTCCTCAATGGGAAATAGATATTTGATGGAAAATAAATCAGATTGTCACAGAAGGATGGATTTTGAGTGGATTTATGGACAATGGGGCTGGGTGGGTAGAATCTTCCATTAGAAACAGAGAAGTACAAGAAAACAGAACATCAATTAGAATAATTTCCAAGACAATGCTGGAGATAAAAAATAGAGAAAACAATTTGATACCAAGAAAAAGAAGCAATGTAGCCTTGTATACAAGAGTCTCATTTTTAAAATTGGAAAGATTTAGATTTTAATTAAGATTCTGCTGCATACTCTTTGATCTTGGGCATACAAGTGATCTTAGCTTATTCTTCAATATCCTCATATATAAGTGAAAATTAATAATATCAACTTCATTGGATGGTTAGGCTATGGAATGGTACCATGCATACAATGATCACTAGACATAGCATCTTGTATATACATAATCAACATAAGTAGCCATTTTTTAATTTATCAGACATATTTTCCTATTATTAGGCAACATCCCTGCCTTCTAGAAATAATATTTTCTCAAACCTACTTCAAATAGGAGGATCACTAGTAGCCAGGCCTCTAGTCACATACATTAATCTGATGAACACCTGCCCTACGTAGATTTAGCAAAAGCAGGGTAGATGCTAATTTATTTCACTGCCAACCCCATGAAGTCTCCCAAGAGATGATGACCAGCTCCACCTAAAAGTGAGGAAGAGTGTATGGGTCCCAGTAATCCAAGAGGTGGACTTATTGGAAACATTTTACATCACACCTTTTCTAACTCTTACCTGCTTCCTGGACTTTTGGTTACTTTTACTTCAATTTCCCCCAAGGATGAACAATTCTTTAACCAAAGACTTGAAAAGTGCTTTTGTGTTTGGACTTGCTTTCTTAAAAGATTCTCTATTTCCATGGAAAAGCAAGCCTGGGTGAGCCCAGTGGTCCCAGGAGGAAGGCAAGAGAAAGCAAGAGGAGAACCAGATTACCCTGGCTGAGTCCAGCCTGGCTCTGATGGTCCAAAGACAACCCTCAGATCGACCGACAGCAGGCAAGCTTCCCACCTGAGCTCAGCCTAGATCAGCAATTTACCAATATAGAATTGAGAATAAGTGACAATTGTTATGAGCCTCTGAGTTTTGAGCTGGGTTTTTTTTTCAGTTTTTTTGTTTTTTATATTATTGGCAACAGTCGTCAAAAATAATTACTTGAGCAGGGCATGGTGGTACATGCTAGTAACCCCAGGACTTGGTAGGCTGAGACAGGATCACAGATTCACAGCCAGCCTCAGCTACTTAGTGAGGCTCCCTGCAACTTAGTAAGACACTGTTTCAAAAATAAAAAAAAATGGGCTGGGGTTGTATCTAGAGGTAGAATGCCTCTGGGTTCAATCCCCAATACCACACACAAAAAACAAACAAACAAACAAACAAACAAACAAACATTACTTGCTAATTTCTTTCTCTCCTTCTGATGGTTATACAGTTATATAAGATATAAGGACAAGCCAGGCACAGTGGCACACTTCTGTAATCCCAGTACTTGGGAGACTGAGACAGAAATAACACAGGTTCATGAGGATAGTCTCAACGACTTAGCAAGAAACTGTTTCGAAATAAAAAATAAAATAGGGCTGAAGTGTAGATCAGATGTAGAATGTCCCAGGATTCAATCTCCTGTACCAAAACAAAAATCATGAGAAAACTACATACTCACTCTAGAAATTTTGGAAAATGGAGAGAGATATGAAGAAACAAAAGGCCACCCGGGCATGGCGACACACACTTGTAATCCCAGCATTTGGGAGGCTGAGACAGGAGGATAACTGTTTGCGGACAGCCTCAGCTACCTAGTGAGGCCGACTGCAACTCAGTGAGACCCTGTTTCAAAATAAAGAATACAAAATAGGGCAGGGGGTATAGCTGGGATGTAGAATGCCCCTGGGTTCCATCCCCAGTACCACACAAAAAAAAAAAAAAAAAGAGAGAGAAAGAAAGAAAAGGCCATGTATATTTTAGTAAGTAGAGGCAACCAACTTTACTTTTTACTATTCTAATTCTTTATATGCACAATGTTTCCTAGCTGAGTTAACACTGAGTATTAAATTAATGTAATCAGCATGTGACAATAATAAACTTAAAAATTATTCAATTATTTTAAAGACGTTCATGAGTTATTTTAATGGGTTTATTCAATTTTACTCCTTATAAAATTGTTTATTAAATATTTACACATTTAGACATTAAATGTTTTTTTAATATTTTTATTTTAAATAATAAAGTGATACATATTTGGAGAACAAGGGATATTTTATATTTCAATTTTCATTCTAGGGTATATTCTAAAATTTTTTTTACAGAATTAAAGAATATGTCTATTTTAACTATGAGTAATCCAGTTATTTGCCAAAACGATTCCATGATTTTATATTATACTTAGCAGTGCTAGCCCCACTGACTATTGCCATCCTTGCTAATTTGATAACCTACATTTTTCTATAAGTTTATTATTTGCATGTATTTCTCTTCTTGTAAATAATTTAGATCCTTCACTCATATATCTGTTGGCAATGGAATGTTTTTCTTGTGAATATATATAAACTCATTATATAGTGAAAACAAATTCATGTGTGTGTGTGGGGGGGGGGGTACTGGGGTTGGAACCCAGGGGCTTTTCTACCTCCGGGCTATACTCCTGGACCTATTTTATACTTTATTGGAAACAGGGTCTAAGTTGCTAAAAGCCTCACTCAGTAGCTGAGGCTGGCTTCGAACCTATGTAATCCCCATGTATCAGCCTCCCAAGCTCTGGGATTACAAACATGCGCCACCACAACTGGCTCAAAACAAATTCTTATATATGCTACAAATTTACTCCCAATGCATTGTTTTTTAGTATATTTTATTTACAAACATTTTTATTTCACTACTATTAAAATAATGACCATACTTCTTTCCTATGTTATTATTTGTATCATTTTATTTTTTGTATATTAAAATACAGACATATAGTTAAGAGAAAATACAGAAAGAAAGAAAACAACAAAGCTTGTGGTAAAATACTAAATATAAAAAGAGGATATCTCAGCCATTACTTGGTAAACATGTTTCTCTCCATAAATTGCATTACATACACAATTTTCATCACTTTATAAAATTAAGTAAAATCTATATGCCTTACTATGCCTTGCCAGAGCTGATTTGGGATCATTAACATTTTTATTAGCATGCGCAATGCCTCAGTCAATACTTTGCAGATACATCTTAGATCATAGCTTTCCTTGTATCGTTAGGATAAATTTCTGAAAGCAAAACAATTGCATTAGGGTTGTAAACACTTCAGGGCTTGTCCTGCTTTCTGGACACACTCACCAGTAGTGTACAGGATATACATGCTTATATGACTTGTAGGAGGATAGGTTTCAAAACCTGTGTTGATTAGATATGTGAAAGTGGTGTTGGTTGGTTGGTTGGTTGGTTGGTTGGTGGTACTGGGGTTCCTGGAAGCCCTTCTACCTCTGGGCTACACTCCCAGACCTATTTTATACTTTATATTTGGAAACAGGGTCTCTTAAGCCAGCGCACCTGGCTTTGAACCTGCGCGATTCTCCTGTCTCTGCCTCCCAAGCATGGGGATTACAAATGTGCGCCACCACGCCCGGCTGAAAGTGGTTATTTTATATCTATATATGTTTTATTACGATTATAATGGGATAATTATTTTTTCATAAATATTTTCTTCACCACTAGGGATATGGCTCAATGGTAGAGCACTTGCCTAGTATATGTGAGGTCCTGGGTTCATTCCCCAGTACTGAAGAAAAAAAGAGAGAGGGAGAGGGAGAGAGAGGGAGAGGGAGAGAGAGGGAAGAGGGAGAGGGAGAGGGAAGGAGGAGAGAGGGATGGGAGAAACAAAAGGAAGGAAGGAAATAACATGTTTTTCAGCTCTAAATCTTGTAATCCTTGGCTTGAAGATGCTGACTTGGTCTGAGACTCTGCAGACTATTTCCCTTTGGCCAACTCATTCCCTGTTACAAGTCAAGCATCTCTAATCTGAAAATCTGAAACCCAAAGTACCCTAAATCTGCCACAGTACCAATAGGACATACAAGTGGAAAATTCCAGAGATGACCGTATGTGAGAGGTCACAGTCAAAATGAAGGCAAACTAAAAATATTACTTTCACGTTATGTGTATAGGTGATAGGAAACAGGAATGCGTTTTGTGTTTAGACTTAGGTTCCATTACCAAGATATCTCATTATAGTATTGTAAATATTTTAGAATCCAAAGAAATCCAAAGTTCAAAGCACTTTGGATCCCAAGCATTTTGTATAAAAGATACTTAGCCCAGGTTCCATGATGAGAGCATTAGAGAAGATCTTCATAATAATGGAAGGAGGCAGACTGCCTCCTCCTTTGTCTGTCTGGTCAGCCTTCCCACAGTGGCTCTTTTCCCAGACATCAGCAGTGGGTTCTAACAGTAATACCTTCTGTTTTATGTCCCCCACTCCCAGAAAGGTGCCATCTCCCTGTGTGATGCCAGCACACACTGGCATCCTCCTCAGCAGTGTGAACCTCAGTTCTGTAGAGTCCTCATAAGCTTCCTGGCTGTCAGATCACCAAGCTCTTCCTTCCTTCCTCCTATGAAGGGCTAGCAGTTCTCACTGCAATCGCCATCCCCAGAATCTCAGGAAACTATGGACAGCACCACTACCCACCCCCCCCCCCGTGTCCTTGAGATCAAAGGTCAACCTAGGGCAATGGTTCCAAAACATGTGTGCACATTACAGTCACAATCACGTGAAGAGTTTTCCAAACTCTCAAAGCTCAGCCACGCCCCAGACCAATTAAGCAACTCTGGGGGTAGACAGGACCATCTCTACCTATTTTTTTAAGCTCTCAGAATAATTTTCATATGCAAAAAACTTTGAAAACTACCAACCTAGTGGTGGCGTTCGACAAAATAGATCAATTAAGATCATCTATTTTTCTATGAATTGCTATTGAAGAACCACCATTTCTCCCACTCGCTAAAGTTCTCACTGCTGTTAACAATAGAAACTACTTTTATCTCCTTAATGTTGAGCGACCTACATTTTTGTCCTTGTGTGAAGGCCGAGAAAGAAAACGCATTCCTTGAATTCATTTGGTGCATTAAAGGAAACTCTTCATTCTTCATGAGGGAAAAAAAGTGCTAACAGGTATTTTAGTTTCCCAGTAGGCAGGTCGGTTTGTTTAGAATGGCTTATAAGTGGCATTTAAACGTGCTGAAACAGCTGCAGTGCCCAGAAAAGTGTGAAATTCTTTTCTGCTTTTGTAAACAGTAGAGAAAATACTGGCATCTGAAGCTTTCCACTGAACGCCAGGCAGGCGATCAACTGAAGGGACAGCCGAGCTCACCATCCAAGTGGTCTGTGAGCAGACAGAGGATAAACACAGACACAGCAAAATGCTCACGCGCAAAAAAGAGGAGAAAGCAAAATGCAAATTGTCGCTTGAATTACCTGGCAAAGGCTAATTTCAGTCCACAGAAAGGTTTGAATGTTTAGGAAACAAGAAATCAGAATTTGAAGTGCCTTGATTTGATTTGTGTGCCTCCAAATCAAAGAAGAATAAAGGCGGCGGGAAGGAAGGGAGATAAAAGCAAAGGGTGATGTGCAGACTTTTGCCATGTAAATGAGTTCTTCTTAATGAGTACTGTTCCGGCAAGTAATTAGCTGAAAGCGGAATCAAGATGAATGAATAATGCTAAATAAAATAAGAACTGACCCCGGTCCACGGCTGTTTATTGAAGTGAACCCAAGA
The DNA here is from genome assembly GCF_963383645.1 of Muscardinus avellanarius. Taxonomy (NCBI): domain Eukaryota; kingdom Metazoa; phylum Chordata; class Mammalia; order Rodentia; family Gliridae; genus Muscardinus; species Muscardinus avellanarius. The sequence continues at coordinate 61,578,007 of NC_137797.1, forward strand.
TAAACCCCTTCTATGACCGTGGCCTCCCATGCAAAGTGAATGAATAACCAGTTCAGCTCAGCTAATTCAAACCAAAAATGCAATGCCTGACTCAATTATCAGAATGGTTCAGGAGAAAATTATTTTTCTTGTGTTTTCCACTCCATTTGCATATATAGCTTAAGATAATGTATTCACAGACACATCTCTTTTCTTTATGTATTTCCCATAATTTTCAGACAATCTGGGTAAATATTTGAGGGGGAAAATTACTCATTACTTATCTACCTTTGATTATTTCATTTCTTTGCATTGAAATGAAAATAGTGCCTATAGTTTGTTTTCCCGTTTTCTCATAATAATTCATTTGTTCAGAATCGTTTACTAAATTCTTTCCGTGTGCTAGGCATCTGGATTACATTCAGATACAACACATGAAAATGGTAGGTAAATATGGATATGGTGAGATCATTGATATAATTAACTTATAATTATTCTCCCTTTTATTGCCCCTGCATTTTATAGGCAGTAGCCAGATCCACAGTATTTCCTTGTCTTAGGGATTTTGTTAGTTGGGGATCAAATAGTAGCTGCTTGTTTACCAAATTGCAATGGTACCAATTCTACGGCTTGTAATACATCAGAGGTTCAGAATTATAGTGCATGTATTATAAGTAAGGCCCAATCAGGAGGCATTTGTTAATTTGAACAAGAAACTTTTAATATAACTAATTGTTGTATTAGATGTAAAAATGGAGTACCTATAATGGATAAAAGAGAACTCTACAACAGAAGTCTGAAAACTTTGTCTGTAAAGGGTCAGATAGCAAATATTTTAGGCTTTGTAGCCATTAGGTCTTTGTTTCACCTGTCCTGTCCTGCACCCTGTTGTAGAGTTACAGCAGCCAGAGATCATATATAAAGGAATGGGTGTGACAGTCTCCCAATAAAGTCTTATTTACAAAAATCAACAACAGGTGTCTTTTGAGAAGCCTATCCTAAGGAATACCCTAGGGCTGAAAAGACTCAGAGAGGCCCCAAGGGGGAAACCACTTTGAAAAGGGGTGATTTCCAAGGCTGGGATTTATACTCACTGCGGGAGCTGTGCTTGGGACCACTGGATGGTAGAGGAATTGAGGGCGTGGCCTGAGCTCATTCAATGTTGCTGGACAAGGGAGAAGCACCCTCCAGAGGGTAAGCAGAACTTGGTGGCTGGCATTCTGGGAGGCAGTTTACTGGCAGGGCGGCAGAAGGCCTGGGGCACAAGTGTCCACATCAGGAGGGCCAAAGATAGGTAATCACTGGGCTGAGACAGCACGTTCTGGGTGCATGGCTAGCGCAGAGCACCTCTAGTAGCGAGGCAGAAAAGCAAGAAGCAAAAGTTCAGCATTTTACAGGAACCAGGAAGAGAAATTCCTTTCTTCTGCAGTGTCCCTTCAGCGCCCTCTACTGACAAGTTTAGTGTCTTGCTTGCTGCAAAGGAGTCTGGTCTTCCATTGCCCAGCAGGTAATAAAAAGGTGGATTTGGAGCCGGAAGTTAGTTGATACTTGTCACAATATATATAAATTCTTAATAATACCTAACAAATTCCATCATGAAGCAGGTATGCATCTCAGACCATAATTTTAGGCGAACTCTGCACATTTGTACAATTTTTTTCTTTCTTTCTTTCTTTTTTCTTTTCCTTGCAGTACTGGGAATGGAACTCAGGGGAAATCTATCTCCGAGCTACACTCCCAGCCCTATTTTGTATTTTTTATTTTGAAACAGGGTCTCACTGAGTTGCAAAGAGCCTCGCTACATAGCTGAGGCTGTCCATGAGCCAAGGTCCTTCTGTCTCAGCCTCCCTAATGCTGGGATTACAAACGTGTGCCACCACGCCCGGCTCATTTGTACAATTTTTGCTCCAACTCCTTCCTCCCTGCACTGCTTGCTGAACTGACAAGAAACTGAACTTAATTTGTTTAGCATATCTAATCCATTTAGTTGTATCAAGCTTCCACAAATCCTAACTGTTCTAAGATGTCAGGGAAGAAAGAAATAGTCTGATCTTCCAGTTTTCTGCCCATGCAGGTCTGTGCTGAAAATGTGCAGTGTAGCTATCTGCAAAACCATTCAGCTTAGGTGACACCTGCTTGTCACTCTCTGTGCCAAACCTCAACTAGATTCATGATTAGTTTCATGCTTTACTATATTTTTTAAGCTTTGGACCTATGGCTTAAAATAAATGTAAATTTAGCTATACTCATGTTTGTATTAACACGTCTATTTTCTTTTTTTATATACCCATGTTTCAGAAGACACTGGAAAATTTTGGGAAAGTCTAAGTTTGATAGGCTAACGGTCATTCTGGAAAAATTGAAGGTCAGGATGATCCTCTTTCATTTCCAAAGTATGAGCTCAGCTTACCTTCCCTTGTTGTCTTGCATGGCCATCCAGATACATATGACTCATACCGGTGCTGCTCTAATAGCTCAGCACTGTGCACAACATTTCTCTCCATCTAGACATGGTGCCAGACCAGAAAAACTGAGCCCCCTCCAGGAATAATTCCACAATCAAAATCAGATCAGACCCCTAGACACAGAATGCAAATTACTAATACAAACAGTAACAGTGAATACCGTGTGGCAAGCTTTCTATGGGTTAGGCTCTGAGGTAAGGGCCTTTTATACACAAGTCCTCTGTGTTAGCTTTCTGTCTCTATGACAAAATAACTGAGATAATCAACTTATAAAGAGAAAAGACTCATCTTGGCTTGTGGATTTGAGGTTACCGTCCATGGTCAGTTGAGCCTGCTGTATTTAAGCGAAGCAGAAACTGCTCGCAGACTCACCTGACTTCCCCCCACCAGGCTCCACCACCTTCAAGTAGCGTCCAGACTTTAGTATACATGGCTTTGCAGCACATTCAAGATCCAGATCATCACACTCAAATAGCATCCATAAAATATAGTTATTATCCCCATTTTACATATGGGTTAACTGAGGCAGAGAGTTTAGGAGACTTGCCTAAAGTAAGGGCTAGTAACACATGGAACAGAGGCATCTAAGCTTTAATAATCTTCATAGATGGCCCTGATATGCAAACAGAATTGGAAACTACTTATAAAATAAACATAGGCATTTGATATAGATTTAACTTTATCTATGAGGCTATATATTCAGTTCTACCAATATTATAATTGATTTTTTTTAGTTTCACAAAGTCAGAAAGATGAAAAAAATTTCCATTTGGAATTTGCAAAAATGTAACCTTTGTGTTTTTAGATTAAGAATGAAAATATCTGGTGGGTTTCTTCTTACGTCTGTTATTCCCATAGGTCCCCAGGACTCTTTATCTGGGTGTTGCTATTACATGATTTGCCTGAAGCAGAATATCTGGGATGAGTTAGCACTGAAGTGTCTGTGGGCATTCCTGCAGCCAATGTTAATCAACAGTAGTATTTCAGGAGTCCACAAAAGTGAAATAGATAGATAGACAGACAGACAGATAGATAGATAGATAGATAGATAATAGATAGATAATAAATAGATTAAAAAATGGATAATACTGATATAGATGTTGAGAGTGATATGATATATAGTTAGATAAATAGAGAGGTAATTGTATGTGCTATCATAGTCCATTTGTGATGCTATAACAAAATAGCTGAGACTGGATAATTTATAAGAACAGAAATCTATTTCTCACAGTTTTGGATGCTGAAAACTCTAAAACAAGGCTCTTGCAGGTTCAGTGTGTGGTGAGAGCTGCTCTCTCCTTCCAAGATAGCATCTTAAATGCTGTGTTCTCACATGGTAAAAAGATGGAAGGTCAAAAAGAGCCTACTCTTTTCCCCTAACCCTACAGTCAATAGTCCCACTCATGAAGGCTTTGCCCTAATTATTGAACCAACTCCCCAAAGTCCTTTCTCTTAATTTTAATCATATTCTTTTTGGTAGGATGTTTCCTAGAACAATACCACTAATCAATCCAATTCTACAGTAAGATTCTACAATGGGAGCCATCTTGGTGTGTCATTCAGCTTTCATCATTGTGACAAGATACCCAATAAAATCAATTAAAAAGGAGGAATGGTTTATTTTGCTTCACAATGTCAGAAGTCTCAGGTCATGCTCAATTGGCTCTGTTTCCCTTGGGCCTGTAGTGAGACAGAACACTGTGGTGGAGCAAGGCTGCTAATCTCATGTTAGCCGAGAAGCTGAGAAAGAGAGGGAAAGGCTGGGGTCCCAATATCATCTTGAAGGACAAGCCCCAGTGACCTAACTTCTTTCAGCTTGGTCCCACCAATTCCAAACAGTGTCCTCTATGAAGATTACCAAGCTTTTAGCATATAAGACTTTGGGGGTATTTAAGATCTAAACTGTAGCACTTGGGGACCTGCTCTCTATCACCACTCTATATAAACATTCTCCAGGTACATGTCTCATCTTTCACACTTCTGTGCACCTCCTGCAGAACCAGCCTGGTCTACATGTCATTATCTGGCATGAGGAGCTGGGCTCGGCCTCCCGACTGCCTTGCTCTTGCTTCTCTTCAACTTGTTTTCTAAATAGCAGCCAGAGCCATCTGTCAAAGTAGGGTAGCCAACTCAACTTGTGTGAAACTGTCTGGTTTCTAGGCTTCTCGGAAGCTCCTCCATCCCAAGAAAACCTAGTCCCCAAAATAAATTAGATTATTTTACCTTGTGTGTATAGGACATATTTTATGGTTGGATCATTTTTTTTTTTTTTTTTGGTGGTACTTGGAATGGGACTCAGGGACATTCTACCTCTGAACTATACCCCAGCCCTATTTTTTTATTCTATATTTTGAAACAAGGTCTTACTAAGTTGCAGAGAACTTCACTAAGTAGCTGAGGTTGTCTGCGGACCCCGACCCTCCTGTCTCAGCTTTTCAGGATCAAAATCTTTAATGTGACCCGCACATCCTCACAGTCCTGGCCTACTTATCTTCTGTGGCCTGATCTTGGACACATCTCCCCTTCACAATGGCCTCCTTTAAAAATCTCTGTGTTCCTCCCCCTCATACTAGGGCATCCTGTGTACCTGCTGTTTGCTCAGTTCAAAATGCTCTGTCTTTATATACTGACCTTCCCACCTCCTGCGCAACATCCAAACTGGCTTTAGCTTTTTAAGCCTAACTCCATCTTTAGATCTTCCTGAGGGAGGATTTCCTTGGGACCTATCTAGTTTCCTCATTATGGGAAAGATCTGCTTCTTCCTTTTTTGCCTTATCTCAGCGTGTGTGTGTGTGTGTGTGTGTGTGTGTGTGTGTGTGTGTATGTAGTTCTTTGCTTAGTGTCCATTGTCCATCTCTCCCATAGAGCTCTAAGAAATATATGGCTGAAACTATTGCTTTGGCTCAACATCAGTCCTGCCAATTCATGTATAATAGAGTGTATAAAAGGTGTTCCAAGGATCTTTGGTTGGGGGTGCTGGCTAAGAAGTGGGATATAGCAGTGGATCCCCAGATATCTATACCACCAGATTATAACCAGGGAACAGGAATGGTCTCCCCTTTAAAAGACTCATCAGAGCACCCTCTTTGTCCAGGGAGCACCCATTACAGGGCATTGCAATTCTTGCTACAGCAATATCCCACTGGCATAAGTGCACAAGGGCAACCAGCAGGCTAGCACTGGACTGACAGTCCTGTCTCAACCTCTATTTTGATGAATTAAAAAAATTACTTATTAGGGAAACCTGCTGAAAATGACTATGTTGTCTGCTGAAAATGACTACCTTCTTTGCTGCTCCCTGTCTCACCTGGGCTGATGAAAAAACCCTGCCTAATGCATTACTCACAGCTGACAAGCACTGGCTACTGGTAGATAAGGCAAAAGAGGAAGCTCAATCCTTCATGATAATCTAGTCACGTCCCCACACCATGGAAGCCATTAGTATGGTTAAGCCCACAAGGGACCCAAAAGTGGAGGCAGACAACGATATTATCTATCAGTCATTATCAGAGGTGCAGAATTCCAGGGTGGGGGAGCCCAAGCATAAAATCTGAAATAAAATTCAGGTGTTACCTCCGGGGGTCTATAATTCCAGTACTTGGGAGGTGGAGAAAAGAGGATCATAAGTTCAAAATCAGCCTCAGAAACTTAGTGAGATTCTTAGGAACCTAGAGAGACCCTTTTTCAAAATAAAAAATAAAAAGGGCTGGGGCATGTAGCCTGGAGGTAGAGTGTCTCTGGGTACAAAAAGAAATAAAAAGTTATAGTAAAAGATCAATAAGAACCTCTCTGAATTTTTAGAGCAAATCTGTCAGGCATACAGAAAATAGCAATGGAGACCCAGAAGTTACTGAAAATACTCGTATCGTTAATATATATGGCTTTCAATGGGCAGAGTGCCCCGGACTTCAAGAGGAAGCTTCAGTGGGTGGAGAGATCATTGACGTGAGTCTCACACAGCTAGTTGATAATGCCTTTGGGTACATAGTGCCAGGAAGGAGGAGAAACTAAAGCTAATACATGTTTTGTTTGCAGTCTCTGCAAAAGGATGCTGAAAGAAACCTAAATGGAAGGATGAAAAGAACTGCCCTCCATTAAAAAAAAAAAAAAAATCAGAGCCATGAGTGGTGGCACACACCTGTAATCCCAGTACTTGGGAATCTGAGAAAAGAAGATTGCAGGTTCAACCCCAACTTCAGCAACTTAGTGAGACCCTCAGCAACTCATTGAGATACTGCTTCAAAATAAAAAATAAAATGGTGTTGGGTGTATAGATCAGAGGTAAAATATCCCTGGGTTCAATCCTTGTAACACACACACACACACACACACACACACACACACACACACACACAATAGTGTACCTACTGTAAGGAGGAAAGATATTGGAAAAAGAAAACAAAACTCAAAATAACAACAAAAATGATTTCTAGAACCAGGTCACTTCATTAAAAAACAGAGAGCCAGGCATGGTGGCACACACCTGTAATCCTACTACTTGGGAAGCAGAGACAGGAGGATAGCAAGTTCAAGGCCAGCCTCAGTAACTTAGGGAAACCCTGTTTCAAAATAAAAAAATAAAAATGACTTGAGGCATAGTTCAGATGTAGGATGGCTCTGGATTCAATCCCCAGTAGCACATTAAAAATACTTTCCTGCCGGGGGTGGTGGTGCACACTTGTAATCCCTGCACTTGGGAGGCAGAGATAGTAGTTTTGCGCAGTTTCGAAGCCAGCCATGCTGGCTTAAGAGACTCTGTTTCCAAATAGAAATATAAAATAGTTCTGGGAGTATAGCTTGGAGGCAGAAGGGTTCCATCCCCAGTACCACCAAAAAATATATATTTTCCTAATATTTTAAATTATAAGCTAATCACTATAATTCTTAAAGTTCTTAGATTTATTTATTGATAAGTTCTCTTCTATATCTTTCCTAAGCATAATATTTTCTTCCAAAACATTAAAGCATAGGACTAAAGACCCCCCATTGTTTCTAGACTGATTTACAAAGTGAAAATTGTAGTAAGTTATTAGGAGAAATTAGTTTCTACATAGATTTGGCTCTTAAAAAAATACTTGAATCATTTAATTGTCCAGCTATTTTAAGTTCACTTCTCAGTGCTAACTGCTATGGCCTTGATCCCCCCCCAAGAAATATGCCTGTTAATTTGCAACATCTGTCACCATAATGAAACATTTCAGAAATTAGATCCGCAACTCAGATTTATGTGTCAATACTCAAATGGTCGATCATAGGGCCTTTCTTTTGTTTATGAACCACTTGCAGTATTGTAATGTTACATGACCATGAAAATAGTTCAAGTTGTGTTTTTGAAATGGAATCACATATGTGAGAAATTGGACACTAGGAGCATTGTAGCCATGAATAAATGGTTTATTGTGCATGACTTCAAATGGTGGGTTTAAATGATGCTTACAAGAAATGCTCACGTTTTACCTCCTTTGCACAGTTGGAACTTGTATGAATGCTTGCTTGTAAAGGTGAGGGTAAGTTGAATTTTACACTTGAAACTACATCGTCGAATTTTCAGATTTCACCCACCATAAACCGAGAAATGTTAAAACTGAATTGCTTGTGACGATGTGAGGTAGGAAAAACTAAGGGGAAATGGCTGGATTGAAAAGGAAGCTACTTCAATCTGGTCCAGTTTCATTATTAATCAACCATGATCCTGCATAAAGTCTCTAGCCTGATCACTAAGATGATGGATAAAAAAGTTGGATTAAAATGGCTCTGAAATTTCTACCTTAAGGTTTATGACTGGGAATTTTTAGATTCCACTTCCTTTTTAGATTCCTCTTCCACCTCCTAAATTTTGAGGTATTATTGACTTACCCTTGAACTGTAAAAATAAAGTAAAATTATTGCACAAAAGTCCATACTCAATAACGGTTCAACTGACCGTGGACAATTCATTAGTACAGCATGTGTGTACAGTCAGATTTTCACACTTTGTGCAAATGTTATCAGTGTCCTCCAAATTCAAAGAAACTGGGACTTATTCACTCATCCACTTGTTCATCATGTACTTATTGAAGAATTGATTATTATGGTTTAGGAATAATTATAAGTGACATGCATGGTCAGAAATAAGCCAGACATGATTTTTGTCATTTTGGAATTTATAATCTAACTATGGTGACCCATGGAAAATATCTAAATGTTGAAGGATAAAATGTGACTGTAGTTATGAAGATTCCAAGAGAGCTCTGAGAGAAATTCATAGGGTGAAGCTGGGGTCTTAGTTGCTTTCAAATGGGTGACATTTAGACATAATAAATTTTCCCCACAGAACAATCTTGCTATTGCAACCACCTTGCAAGAGGTAGAGTCTTGATGCTGCTGTTTTTGTCTGGAATAACTGGCTCCAGGGCCATGGTTTTAGGCGGCTTGTAGAATGCAAAAGAAAGAGATGTGACTGAATGAAAGTTTTCCATATTCCTAAATTTTATAAAACGAGTATGTGACAGTCTCCCTTCATCGTCAACTGTGAAGTGTACACACTGGACACCAATACCTGTCTGGCAATGGGGTTTTCTCATGAGGTCATTTTAAAATAAGAGCTAGAACCCTAAAGTTAATGAAGAAGATTAAGGTTCTCAGCAACTCTTGGATATGGATTTTTTTTTCTCATTCATCATGTTAGTGGCCCCATTGATGGGGAACCTTGGAATGCTTCCTTCTCCTTCTGAAATAAATGGGAGAAGCAGGTGGAGCTCTTGTGACATAATAGTAGGCAGCTTCCTCATTCTGGTAATTATATGGCTCTTCCATGGAACCTTCCTGAGCACTAAGGTTCTTTCCAAAGATACACAGTCTATTACTTTTCTGTAGGCGGATTCAAAATTGGTGACACAAGCGTGATATGCTGCCAGAACATAATGAAGTGGCTGATGTGCTATTGCCTCCGCATTGCTTTCTTATAGCCATTGTGATTTTACCTGCCTCCTGAATGTCTGTGTTTAGCACCTCTCTCCAGATGTCTTAATCTGCATTAAATTCCTGCTTGAATCTGTTTTTCTCTTTTGCTCAGATTTCCAAGTTCTATAAGCCCATTCATGTCATTTCTTTTTATTATTATAGAGGCATGCCAAGCCACCAAATTTAATATTTAAAAATATCATTGCTGTGTTACTGTCATTGACTAGGTCATTAACTAGAGGCAGGTATGTAAAAAGGAGCTACTTAGACAGCATTCTATTAATTAATCAACTGAAAATAATTTTTATTTTGAAAGACATAATTATCTTGAATCCACTCCTCACACAGGCTAAACATGTATTCTACCACTGAATTATATCATCAGTCCTTCTTTTTTCTTTTTTTCTTTTACTTTTTTTTTTAAATAGGGTTTCACTAGCCAGGCGTGGTGGCACACGCTTGTAATCCCAGCATTTGGGAGGCTGACACCAAAGGATCGTGGTTCACAGACAGCCTCAGCTACTTAGTGAGGCCCTCTGCAACTTATTGAGACCCTGTTTCAAAATAAAGAATTAAAAATAGGGCAGGGGGTGTAGCTCAGAAGTCGAATGCTCCTGGGTTCCATCCCCACTACCACAACAACAAGAAAGAAAGAAAGAAAGAAAGAAAGAAAGAAAGAAAGAAGAAAGAAAGAAAGAAAGAGAAAAAGAAAAGAAATAGGGTTTCACTAAGTTGCCCAGGCTGGCCTCAGACTTGCAATTATGCCTCGGCCTCCTTTGTAGCTGGGATTATAGCTGTGCATCACTGCATGTAGGTATATTAATTTCTTATATCCATCCTCTTTCCAAAAGAAATATGACATAGGAATATTTACTATAAGATGAATTTTTAAAAGATGTAAAACCATGGCCATTAGCCCAGTGAGGTGGTACATGCCAGTAATCCCTGTATTTGAGAGGCTAAAACAGGAGTGTCACAGGTTCGAGACCAGACTAAACAATTTAGTGAGACCTTATTTTAAAATAAAAGAAATAAAACAGATGGGGGATGTAGCTCAGAATTAGAACATTCCCACATTCAAAAAATGTGGTCATTAAAAGAAGCATCAACAAAGATCAATTGAGGTTAATTCTACTGTTTTGGTGATTAGGAAAAATTGGACTACTCTAGAGTCACATATTGATATTTGACAATCTCTTTTCTTACATTTGTTATCAAAAGAATATTAATTTTTACATGTAAAGAAATTAAGACTTTTTAGCTTACGTAATTTGGTAGACCAGTACCCTAATTAAAACTAGATACTAGCCAGGCATGGTGGTGCATGCTTGTAATCCCAGCATTCGGGAGGCTGAGACCAGAGCATCGCGGTTCGCAGACAGCCTCAGCTACTTAGTGAGGCCCTCTGCAACTCAGTGAGACCTGGTTTCAAAATAAAGAATTAAAAAAATAGGGCAGGGGGTGTATCTCAGAGGTCAAATGCCCCTGGGTTCCATCCCCAAACCCGCAAAAAATAAAATAAAATAAAACTAGATACTTATGCCAATTTGATTATTGAATACTAAAGTACCTAACTAAAATATATACATTTTATTGCTATTATTAAGTTCAAATAAAGTGAAATATATATCAGATAGCTTTAGGTTCTAGATTGAAAGAATAAAAAGGGAAATCACCTGGAAATATTTGCCTGGAATATATCACTCTGTCTATAGGATGTAATCAATATGATAAGTTTTGTAATCAAAGGACTTATAAGTGATTTTTAGAACAAGGATTAAAGGGGATATTAGTTCTTCTGTGTGTATGTAAATGTGAAGAAGGTAAAGAAGGGACCACTTTGGCCTCTGCCCCAGAAGATGCTATGAGGAGAAAAGGCAAGGCCTAGACTGAGGTCCCATTTGGCCATCTGGTCAGCTCTTGCTCTCCCAATAACTCCAGCTGGGAGCTCAGACATCAAACATATAGGCCATTGCCCCCACCCCATGGCCCCATGTCCTGTGCAAGCTCTTATCCACAATAACTAAAATAGAATGTTTGTTCTTTTATCCAATTTTTTCTATTTTGTCTTTAAAAGAGGGAGATTGTTATACAACAATGGTTAACCAAGACATTGCACAAGTTAGGCTGCCATTCTTTTCATCTGAACTTCTCTAAGGTCTTCCTAATCACTTTCCCTGTGCTTTGTCTTGGTTGATTTCCAAATCTCTCTACATTGCAAAAAAACTTTTTTGTTTGGGGGAGGGTATAATGTAATGTTTTGGTATACAAGTATATTTTGTAATGTTTAAATCAGGTTAGACATACCTATATGCTCAAGCATCTATAATTTATTCATGGTAAAGTTATTCAATATCCTTTATTTGTTTTTTTATAGAGACAGTACATAATTGTCATCTCTAGTCACCTTTCTATGCACTAGCACACTGGAGCTTTACTGCTATCTAACTGTAACTTAGTACCCATTGCTGTAGTTTTCCCTACTTCCCCCTCCCTTCCAGTCTCTTTGGCTCCTGGTGACCAGCTTTCCTCTCTCGGTTTGTAGGTGAATCTTTTCAGACATATTTATAACATTATAATTTCCTTAGCTAAAAACTCTCAGATCTCCAGCGCTCTCAAAATGAACTCTAAATCTCTTGACATGACTTGGAATCTTTACCCAGGCCATTGACTATCTCACATTGCATATGTCTCCGTCCTCACCTCTCATACCCTCCCCTATTACATATCCAAACCCAACCATACTAGCAATATACCATTCTACCAAATATGCCACAAACTTCTCAACTTGCGAGACACTCTTATCTATCTCCCATTTTCCCAATTTCCCTTAATCCGGTTAACGTCTACTATTTATTCACAGCTTTCATTTTGAATACCTTTTCCCCATGTATTGCAGAAGCAACACCTGCACTCCTATGTTATGAGGGGCCCTGATGCCCTTCTATACCTTGAATGTTCCTAAATATCATCACCATGAATTTATTCTTCAACTTTTCTCCATCCCAGAGACAAGACTAAATTTTATTAGTTGTTGGCACCCATCAATGTTTGTATACTTCAGCCATTAAATCAATTTTTCTAAAAGTCTCGGCAAAATATTTTCATGGAAGGCCGGGGAACCTAATTTCTACCATGCTTAACATTTTGGAGGCTATAGCTCCTGAATATTCAAGTTTTGTGGTAATCCTCTACAATGAATATGCATTTGGAACTAAGGATAAGACAGCTGAGTCTTCTGAGTTGTCGTGAAGAAAAGATGCTCAACACCTGGACTGAATAAAAAAATCTTGGGATCCCTGAGATAGTTTTCATATTTGAAGCTATCAATGTTGCCTCCTTCTGTGAAGATGGTGATTCATAATTTCTTTTCAAACTGATAAGAAAAAAACTGAAATAGTGAGAGCCAGTGATAAAAAGTGACAATGCTTAAAGCAGGGTACTGCAGATTGCATGATTTTCAGCAGTTGTATGTAACAGGCCTAAACAGAGGTAGCATATCCTATCTGTTCTAGAGGACACTTAGGAAAAGTTACCTGCCAGAGTCAGAGAGAAACTCTGGGCCCCGGTTCCAGGCCAGAGTGAGCCTGTATTTTGCTTCCTGTGAGGTTTCCATTGGCAGAATCACCATCTATAGCCTTCCTCGCTAAAAAGACTGTGTTGGTTTAGAGAAGTAAATTCTATACTTTTATGATTTCTATACTAAGATTTCCAATGGAAAAAATTACACAGGGTTCATGGTTAGTCTGTTTTTCTTATTCACATAGCCAAAGCTTGGTTTCATTTGCATCTTTCTTTGGAACTCTGCAGGTTTTCCAATAAATCATTTTTAGCCTTTTTTTTTTTTTTGTCCTTTTCCCACCCTCTGCCATCCCTCCAGAACTCTCCCCCAAGTTATCTGTTTTTATTTTCCCACCAGATAACATTTTCAGCTTTGGCAACTTTGCATGAAGTCCTGGGGCCCCCACAGGAATCTCTGGACTCCACTCTGGAAAGGACTGCATTAGGAATTTGGTCCCAGGGCTCCTGGTCATATTGCATTGCAAAACAAGATTACTAGCTGTGACACAGCATGCAGCAAAGGCAGAAAGTGCATCATAAATAAAGAATAAAACTACTGGAAAACTTGGTATACCTGTATAAATGAGGAGCATCCAATGAGAATAAATGCCTATGGATTGCATTCAGTATTTTCAGCATTTCTAAGAAATGAATTTATTTTTCTTATTATGGTATTTCTTTGCAGTTGATGGGTCCTCAGCGGGCAGGGGAACTGTATACATAAACATCTTTCTGCAACCATGTAGAAATGAGAATCATAAAACGATATGTCATGCATTTTATTCTACTGTCACAGTAATCAAAAGTAGAATTTGTTTGAACTTCCAAAAACATCAGCTGATCTGCCAGTATGACCAGAATAGCCTTAAATAATTGTCAAAATAAATGTTCTAATTCCATTCACAATAGAAATGAGTCCATCTGCACTGGCTTCTCCTTAGGACATGTGTACATTTAATGACAATAAATATTATCTATGAAAAGAGAATTATGCAAAGGCTTTGAAGAATGCACAACCATATTAGACATGACCCCTACTGCAATATCCTTAGTTTCTGATTAATCCAACTGTAAAGTAAGTTCTCAGGAGATAAAAAAAAAAAAACATTTAAGATTAATGCTAAAGAATAATCAAAGATTAAATATCCAATGCACTTAACCTGGAATTACACCCAGAAGCAAACGATTTGAGATTCACACTTCTAAAATTAAGCACATTAAATGACTATCATGTCTGTAATTCTATGAATATTTGCTGAATACTTTCCATACTTGAGACAGAGTAAATATCAAGAAAGGAGCAAGAGCTAAGTTAGAGATGAACGGGGAGAGCAGGGAGAGTGGTTTCTTTGGGTGAGGAGGTCAGGGAAGTCTCCCTGAGAAGGCCTTTAAGCTGAGCCCCAGCACATGGGGAAGGAGGCAGAGGGAAGAAAGAGAAAGCAAACGATCAGGTTGTTTGGAGTACAGCTTTTGATTCCTAATGCATCGTGTTTTTCCATCTCAGTGCCTGAAATCTCCTTTTCCACACCTTTAGTTGATCTTTTATTCTAGGCTCAGCTAACCTTCCCTCTAGGAAGACTCTCCTGTTCTCTCAGGCTGTCAGTGTCCTTCCTTTCTCCCCATGCAGTGCACTCAGCTTATGAGTCTGTCTCCTCCAGCGAACTGCGAGTGATTTAAGAGCAAGAACTGGGCCTCGAGTGAATTTCTACCCCAGAAAACTCTCAGGGCTCCATGACTGTGACAGACATCGCAGCATCTGCCTAATATCCACTCAACAATCGTTTATTCAGCACCCATGATGTGCTCTGTAGTCAGCCTTTCTCCCTTACTCATTGAATCTTGTTTTGTTTTGAGCGGCAATGTTTGGGTTTAAATTTTTTTTATTTTAGTTTAACAAAAATACTGAACTAAATTCCCCACTCTTGCACCTAGATAATAGCATTCTGACAAAAAACATAGTAAGAGAAGACTGCTGGGAATTTGAAGGAAAGTTTTTCTTTCCTGATCCACCTGGCACCCCTTCTTTGTACTTCCTTCTTTTAGCCTAGAATATGTGTGTGTTCTAATATATATATATATATATATATATATATATATATATATATATTCTATTATGTGTTATATATACATACATGTATGTATATATTCTAGACTAAATCATAAAGGAGATAGCTATGCAATCAAGATGAAAGCCCTGGATTCAATCCTAAGTGTCAAAAAATAAAAACAATGAAAGGTTTGTAGAAATGAGAAGACTGCTTATAGTTAAAACCTGGCCTTATAATTTATTAGCCAAAAATCTTTGGCAAGATATTTAACTCCTCCGAGCTGCAGTTTCTTCATCTATAAAATATGGAAAATAATAATAGCTGGCTTGTAACACTGTTGTAAGAACTAAATGAGATGTTATAAGCCAAGTTTTGAGCACATTTTCTGGCAAATAATAAACAGTTAATAAAGGCTAGCTATCATCATCATTATTATTAAATATTTGCTTGTTAAAACAGTGAATGAGTAAGCGAATTTTCTCTTCATATTCTAATGAAGTCACTACACTTGGGGAACAAATTAAAAAAATATGTAACAAAAGAGGCATCCAAATCAATAAATGTTTAAATTTGTGTTACTGATTTTCCCAGTAATTATCCTTTAAAAAAATAAACTTTTCGCCGGGTGTGGTGGCGCACGCTTGTAATCCCAGCGCTTGGGAGGCGGAGACAGGAGGATCGCGCTGGTTCAGAGCCAGCCTTGCTGGCTAAAAAAAAAAAAAAAAAAAAAAAAAAAAAAAAATTCGATTTTAGAGCAATTTTTAAAATTTATTTTTATTTATTTATTTTGTGGGTCTGAGGATGGAACTCAGGGGCATTTGACCTCAGAGCTACGCCCCCTGCCCTGTTTTTTATTCTTTATTTTGAAACCGGGTCTCACTAAGTTGCAGAGGGCCTCACTAAGTAGCTGAGGCTGTCTGCGAACTCCGGTCTCAGCCTCCCGAATGCTGGGATTACAAGCGTGCGCCACCACACCCAGCTTTAGAGCAATTTTAGATACACATTTAGAAAAAAAAAAAAAATTGTAGCCGGGCGTGGTGGCGCACGCTTGTAATCCCCGCGCTTGGGAGGCAGAGACGGGAGGATCGCGCTGGTTCGGAGCCAGCCTCGCTGGCTTAGGAGACCCTGTTTCCACATAAAAAAAGTTAAAAAATAGGTCTGGGAGTGTAGCCCGTGGGAGTGTATCCTGGAGGTAGAAGGGCTTCCAGGAACCCCAGTACCACCAAAAAAAAAAAAAAAAAAAGAAAAGAAAAGAAAAGAAAAAAAAGAAAAAAAAATTGTAAAGATAGCAAAGAGTTCCCAAATAACTTACACACAGTTTCCCCTGTTATTAACTTCATACATTATCATGGTACATTTGTCACAATTAATGAACCAATATTGGTACATTCTTATTAACTAAAGTCCAAAGTTCGGCCAGAATCATTTTGCTTTTACCTACTGCCTCTTTCTTTTCCAGGATCCCATCCAGGATGACAGATTATGCTTAGTCAGCCTGACTCTTTAGGCTCCTTTCGGCTATGGCAGTTGACCACACTTTCCTAGCTTTGATGAGCTTGATAGTTTTGAAGAGTCTTAGACAGGTGTTTTGTGGAATGTTCCTCAATTGATATTTTTCTCAGGACTAGACTGGGGAAATGCATTTTTCAGAGGACACCATAGAAGTAAAGCATCAGTTTCACTAAGTCGTATCAATGGCACATACTATCAACATGATTTATCACTGTTAAGGTTAACTTTGATTGTATAGCTGAGGTAGAGTCTGTCAGGGACTTTCTGTTATAAAGGAACTCTATCCCTCTTTCTATCCTGTCCTCTCCTAAAGGAAATCACTATGCTATGTTCTGCCTCTTTTAGTTGCCCAGGGGCAAACAATTTGAGTTTATTACATTTATGATGAGTGTGATCACCAAGGTTCCAGATTTTTTTCACCAAGATTATGGGAGAAAAGTATAGAAATAAGAAAGAGAGAGAGAGAGAGAAAGAGAGAGAGAGAGAGAGAGAGAGAGAGAGAGAGAGAGAGAGAGAGAGAGATTTAATGTGTTATTGACTGAGTGAATGAATCCATTTGCAATAACTAGAAGTTACTGGCTGGTTCATCAAAGAATTTCAGGACAAATAATGGTCTATTATGCTTTCCAGCACCCCCACAGGTGAACTCATAAAAATCAGAAATATCCACTGTTTTTGAATCACTCACCAAATGTTTTCTAGGGCACTAAAGGCTATGAGTTAGGACATGGGGCTATGCCGTCAGACACACGTTGTTTCAAACTGGCATCTCCCACATTGTGATCTCTAACAAGAATGCAGCACTTACCTCCCAGAGACATTTGAGGATGAACATGCAAATACTTGGAAAGCCCCTGACTATGTGCCACGGTCACTAATTGCTGCAAAACATTGTTTTCATCTATTATATAGTATTTTTTTTACTCTATTGCAGAAAAATAAAATGTCCTAAAGCATATGCAGGATTTAAAAAGCAATTACTTAAAATAAAAGTACATTTTTAAAAAATGACAAGCATCTTAAAAGCATGTGTTGGTTTTCTGTTTTGTTTTGCCTGTGTGAACAGCTTACTGTGATTATGAATATAGCTGGCATAGCTTGCGTTCAAACTCTTCCTTTTCTAATTAGCTTTCCTTTTTAACTCCTTTGTCCCTTACCTGTGCAGCACGTTCCCACTGGGCTGGTGGCGATGAAGTCTTTTCAATATGAGTTAGCAGGCACATTCATGGGTGTGTTCTATTTCATGTCAAAGTGTTGCTTTTCTCACTTCCTTGGTGCCTGAAGTAGTCTCTACCTTTGATGGCCCGAGAGCTACCTCCAAAGAGTGGACACAGTATGGGCAACTCTTCTTGTTTAACTTTAGCCACGAAGAACACTATAAAAATAGAACAAGTAAAGGATTTCTTTCTTCTAAAGGCAACATTCTCATGGAGTCGGATAGGTGTTTAAATATTTATCGAGCTCTCTCACAAATTCAATTTCAGGTTCAGCCTCATCACAAGTCATAAAAAGTCATAACTTGCTGGGCTCAGATTCAGTTACAAAGGCAACTTTAAAAATTCTACCACCAGATGCTAAAGAAAAATAGGTCATTGTGATCTAGGACTAGTTGGAAGACCCAGAGGAAAAATTTGACAGGAATGAACGTCTTTTCCAAGGCTCCCACAGCCAGCTGGATGCAGAGCTGACTCATCAGTGGGGTGGGAACATAAAGCACACAGACATTTCAACACGGAAAGGCCTCCTCCCCAAGTCCCACTCAACAATGGCTTTTTATGGGTGTAGAGTAGGCCAGAGAATAGTATTTATTGCTTCATGTCTAGGTTACAATCATTTCAGAGATTATCAAATAAAGAGGAAAGCTTAAAACATATGGTACCATTAGGTCATCGCTTTCTATTCGCTCTCATCTCAATTTGACCCTTTTCTTCCTGCCAACAAGCACTAAAATTCACTATTACCATTATGGAGGTCCCAAAATGTGTGATACAGAAACAATAAAGCATGTCTATCCTCCTGTGCTCTGAACTCAACACACAGAATGTTTTCTTTGCTCAAAGAAACATCTTAAGGTGTTCCTTCTCCTCCACCACCACCACCCAAGCTGAATCAACGATGTAGAGACTGTAAGCCTAACTTCATTTGAAAAGAATTTATTAAAAAAAAATCTATTAACGCATTTTGTAAGTCAAACATAGTTCAACCTAATAGTTACTGCTAGCTACACAATTAAAGGCAAAATTTAAAACATGAGATATTATGATAGGTGTGGAGAAAGTTTCAGCATCAAGCCGGGTGTGATGGCACAGGATTATAATCCTAACACATGGAGGTTGAGGGGGTTTTTTAGAGGATCACAACTTTGCAGCCAGTCTTAGCAGGCTAGCAAGGCCCTCAGCAGCAACTTAGTGAAAACTTTTTCAAAAAATTTTAAAAATTAAATAAGGCTGAGGGTATAGCTCAGAGAGAGACAGAGAACACCACTGAGTTCAATCCCTAGATCCAAAAAAGAAAGTTTTATGGAATGGGGAGAAAACTTTTAGATCACTATCTTCCCAATACCAAGCCAGTATTTGTAAACTCTTTCCATCTCTGAAACACAATTCACATTCACACCCAGACATACCACACTCAAACATACATACACACACACACACATGAAGTCACGCCTGTAATTCTTAAGAGAAGTCTTATCATGTTGTTATAAAAATTAACCAGATATTTTTGTGCAACAAAAACTTCAGCCGGTTTCTAGAATATATTAGAAGCATGTAAACCTTCTTTAAAAACGTGATTGATGAGGACTCCATGGAAAATCTGACTTTGAACGAATGCAGTGAGAGGTCCTGAGAATGTCCTGAAATATTTATTAAAAGCCCTGCCCAAGGAAACAACTGCGCACACAGACTGCACGGAGCATGAATGATGGGGATGCGGAAGAACAGCATGAGCCACGCCAGACCCATGGTGGGAAAAGAGCGTGTGGACCCAGCCACGGACAGCTTTTCCTTTGATTAGTTTTGCTAAGGGTCTCACTCATTTCTTTTCTAAGTGTTATGGTGAGTTAAAACATGCTTGAGACTGTATATATTTTATAAGTCACTGTGTGGCCTTATAAGAGATGGAATCAATGACGTTTGCACAGGTAGTTAGATGTGCAGACAACTACAAATGATCGTTTCCATCAAGAGTCTCCTGGTTGAAAAATACATTTTTTTTTTTTTTAGGTGAACAATATTTTAAATTACCCACACACCGCTGTCAAGGAGTCACAAAGATAATTACGCTTAACTGGGCAATTTAATGAAAATAACGGTAACTTTAAAGATTATATTTCCTATAGGTTATAAGAAACCAATTGAAGAAATAAAATAAAATTTTCATGGTAAATATCTCTTCTACTGTCTACCAGTATGGCAGAACAATAGAAAAGTATAAACAATGCTCTCAACTGCTACAAGCCAAAATGAGCCTTTCCACCCCAAGCAGAGCAGACAGGAGGGGGCATTGCAGCTCTACAGAATACTCTGTAGACTCCCCCCAGGCAGACACGCACCAGCACCATTACATGTACTGAGCTCCTGAGCTCACTGAGCTCCTGAGCACCCACTGCAAATTTGAGAGTCTGCGGTTTAACTCCAGACATAACAAAAATTGGAAACTCTATATGCTACAGAATTAATTTAGTGAAAGGAGAGTAATTCCAAAGCTATTGTCGACAGACACCTTTTTTTTTTTTTTTTTTTTTTTTTGTTAAGATTTAAGATCGCAGCCAGGGACCTTTGGCAACTTAAATTTGATTTGAAGGTAAACTCCACCCTTTCCATGGATTTGGTATCGGTGCCTCTCTCCTGAAAGGTAACCTCCTCTGGAAGGTAAAAGCTAAGTTTCTGCTTTGAGCAATTTGAAACTATAATGAATGCATTTTACTCTTCTTGGGTTATTCCACAGGGGTGAAAGTCACCGACGAGGAGAACAAGAACAAAATATCCCAAGACAGGCAGTTTCAATGATGTGGTTCCAACAATGAACATGCCAGGGATCTCATGGCAAGTCCTATTATTGTGATACTTCCTGCCCTATAAGAAGTTTGGAAAGTCAATATACGTGCAGAACTATTGGCTCTGAAACTCAGCTGAAGGCTTCCCGATCTCTTTCTGACCCTCAACTTAGCAGTTTAATCAAATGTATCAGAACAGACAGCTGTGGCTCCCTTTTCATTTCGAAAATAATGAGCCCAAGAGTCTGGGAGCTTCTCCAACAGACAGGCACCTCCTCCATTGACAGACATCCCTTCCAGCTGCTTTGAACAATTTGAAATTGATTGGACCTGCAGCCTTTGAGGGCTAATAGCCCCTCTTAACATTTTGAGAGGTGCAGGACTTGAAATGCCTCCTCGTATTTCATTTCAGTGTTTCACACAACTCTTCATTTAACCATCCAGGAAATGTAAACAGGACACTGCTTCACACTCCTGAGAGTCTGTGATGTTCACTTGTTTGCCTGACACTCGCTGAGTAGCCTAATTAATTATCTGTGGGTGGCAGATTACATGAAGTAACATTAGTCGGTTAAGTATGCATTTCCTGGACCCACATATACTCTGAAAATATGTTTTATGGAAGGAGGTGGTTAAAGTGGCTATCTTAGTGTCGGGCTATTTCGTGTTTATATTCCACTGGACTACTAAAATTTTAATTTTTTTATTAGCAAAAGTAAACATAAACATAGTACATGAAGAGCAACTCATATCAGAATCATGCCTTAATTATAACAAAATTCTGAAAGGCAAATGCCATTAGCTCAGTTTTTGTTTTTGTTTGTTTTTTTCCTACAGCAATCCCAGAACCCATGTTCACCATGCAGACTTCTATACTCAACACTGGCTCTTACCTGGCTGCCTGTCAAAGAGTATTCTTTGTGCCTTCTACATCCTGTAGACGAGGTTTCCTAAGGGCCACCTATAACCTGAAAATATTTAATTTGGGGTGTCAGCTTACAAAATGTTATTATGAATCTCAGTCTGCTATCTCTTACTACTTTGTACTTATTTCTAATTACATTTCAAAGATTAACTGGGTGATGGTTTTTACATTCTCCCCAATAGATTCTTTAGTATTAGATTTCACAGAAAGGAAACTCATTAAATCTTTCGGGTGCAAAAGCACAAAAAAGCATGCAAATGACCATCAGCCCTCCCACCACTCCCAGATCCCTGCTAATAATTTTGTAATATGTGTTCTGCATATGTGCTTCAGACCACAGGAGCTTGGTGGAAGAAAAGCAGAACACCACTCTTGTGATAATTAGACAAAAAGAGACAATGGCTAGATGAACATACATGACTCGTGAGAATTATGGAGGGAAACTGTTGCTTCTTTAAAAATTGCAAGTCTTCCATGTTTTTTCTAACTTTTCAGAAAGGTTATAGCTATATGAGTTCTGGAATCAAAACCTGATGTGACCTACATAAAAGAAATGCTCTGATTCCCTAATTAAACCAAGCTGTGGCTTCAGGCTCTGCGAAGAGCTGCCAAAAAGCCATCCAATCAATCTTTCCACTGTCCTAAAGGAATGTGGCGAGCAGAGAGGGAAGATGGCGGTGGGGACGCGGAGGCAGGGGAATGTCCTGCTCCGTGTGTTTGCTCAGCGCTGAGGGTCTTGCCTTCCCAGAAAATAAGCCCGGGATAGTAGGGGTCACGTGGAGGAGGGGGCAGGGAAGCCAGGGACCGGCAGGGGTTGAGGAGAAAAACAGCCTAAATGTTTTAACAGCTGCTCTTTTTCCTTCACCTATTTAGCCCAAGGATCTGATTTCCTTCTGAAGGGGGTGGGCTTTCCAGGATGAGGGGCTCTGCTCAGCAGGGCCTGTTTACCCTGAGAAGCAGACTTCTCTTTTCCCCCTCTCTGTACAATCGCTTGCTTTTGAAGAGAGAGGGGTGGTAAGAAGAAAATGGAATATTTTTACAGAGCCTGTATTAAAGCAAAACCAGTCAGGGAAAAATGTGGTTCATCTGAATTTTAAGCAGAAACAGGTAACAAATGAATAAAAAATATACATATAATAATAACAGCTCACATTCTTCCTCTTGAATTCTTGACAAGAAAATTGTTCTTCGGGAAAGATGGAATGTCATTTCCATGTAACTTCCTCTTCCATTTCAGTTCCTCGATGATGCCAAAGGTATGTTAATTGAGAAGGATTAGAAAAATAATGCTGCTGCTAAAACTGAAGGCAGATAACTCAGAGAGAAGCAATAAAACAAATGGCAAGGGTGCTTCCTAGAAGCCAAGCATTTGGGGCTGCCAATCTCAGATAAAGGGCAAACTCTATTTGCAAAGAGCAGTTATTTATTTTCGTTGCTGAAACTTCTTTACTTCACTTTGGATTTGCTGTGGCGCATTTCACCACATCGCACATTTCAGGAGAGACACTGGTGCTCCCCTCGAGCTCATTACAGGATGGTCACTACACAGAAACACGTATGTGTGTTAGTAACACACTGATGTGCAGGACGAAGAATGGAACTTATCTTTGGGGGGGATTTGAACAGTCAAATGTAAATCTTAATTGCAGCGGGTGCTCCATTATTCAAGCAAATATTGGAAGAGCAAAGTTACCCTACATTGAGTACTCAAGAGACTTTTTTCATGATTGCATCGATGACGTGCATTTACGTAGCACCCAAGCTCACTCCCAGCAGACCCAAGCCCAGCTAAATCTCTCTTTGTTTGGGGCTCATACCACTTCTCTTCTCCCTTTTTCCTCATCTCTCCTTGAATTTCTTCTTTCCTCCCTGAGCATCCCTATTCAAGGCTTATTTTTGCGAAGAAGCTTTCTCCTCCTAATCCTCCTCTCCTTTCTTCCCCCTCTCCCTCTCCCAGTTCTAAAACATTGCATTCCTTTCATACTGCACCAGGCACATTTTTGCTAAATTTCTTTCTCTCTTAAATTGTTCAGTATTTGGTTTCATGCATCCTATTTCCTCAAGCGATCACAAGAGCCCTGTGAGGAGTATCCTATTCGCTCCCTTTCTGTAAAGTTAGAAAATCCTTTCGTGTGGTGTTAAGAGTTTTCATATTAAAAGTCTCAAATCCCAGGGAACCTCTCATTCCTTGGCAAACCAGGCTGGTGGTCACTCTGTCAGCTAAGTGTAAGGGAAAGATTTAGAAAGCAAATTTTGATTGTAGAAGCATTATCAAAGTATTTAAAATATGGCAGAGAAGCGTGATACATATTCAGCATACAATATTTACAAAGATCTATTTATTACACACAGAATATGTATAAATAAGAAGAGAGCCCGGCATGGTGGCACAAGCCTGTAATTCCAGTCTTGGGAGGTTGAGACAGGAGGATCGCAGATTCAAGATCAGCCTCAGCATTTAGCAGGACCCCAAGCAACTTAGTGAGAACCTGTATCAATAAAAATAGGGCTAAGGGTATAACTCAGAGAGGTTGAATGCCTCTGGGTTCAATACCCAATACAGAGAGAGAGAAAGAAAGAGAGAGAGAGAGAGAGAGAGAGAGAGAGAGAGAGAGAGAGAGAGAACAGAGAAAGATAGGAGAGAGAAGAGAAAAGAGGGAGAAAAAGGCATGACTAATGTGAACTATAGAGGAAGATGGAATATTGGGTTTGTGTTAAGCTCAGGATTATTCATCCTCTCCTCTGTTTATTCTATTTCTTTACTGGCCAATGCAAACAGTGAAAATGAGGAAGAGATTATTCTCCAGGCTCCTGTGGGCAGAAGAAGTGTGACTAAATTCTCCATACTCCTGGGTCATAAGCCCATTAGCTTGCATCTCAGTCTTTTGCCTTTTACGTTCTCTTCCGTAGCCTTAGTTTTAGTGTACTTGAGTATTTTGATACTGTGAGGTTATAGAGTATCCTTTAAGTCCCTGGAGCATGTTAAGATCTTTTATTAGAGACTACAACACATGAGAATTTTTATTCATATTATTCTGGAAAGTTACTTAAGGTTGATGGACTTGATTAATTTTTCTAGTAGTGTAAATAATAATAATAATAATAATAATAATAATAATAATAATATCATCACCATCCTCTATAGAGTTTTATACTTTCAATAATATAATGAATTTGTTAAGTAATATCTTCAATAAATTTTCTAAGTATTTCCTTTTCAAGAAATCCTTCCTGCTGGACCCTCAGAAAGGTGTGGTGAAAAAAGGCAGAAAAGATAAGAAATATTAAGCCCCTGCCCTTAGGGGCTCATAATCAGGTGGAAGAGTTGGATGCAAACATACATGGACCAGTACTTAAGACAGGATGGAAGATCATAGTAAAATATGACAAGGGCTCTAAGTAAAAAGTTGCAGGTTAATCTTGACTGTGAATCTTTGGGAAAAGTAAGAGAAGAGCTGTTTAGAAACTAAGAAAAAGGCATTTATGGCCAAGAGAATCACATAAATATACAGATGAATACAGGCACAGAAGGTAAATAATGGATAGTAGACACAGAAGGGAGATGAAGATGTGTGAAGAACAGAAGGCCATCTTTGTAGGAGACAAAACTGAAAAGGTAGGTCATGTCTAGGATTTGGTCAGATAAAGTAACTGATGAGAACAGAGCTTTCAGTGGAAGCCAAATGCCGCCTTAGGTGATTGGCAGAAGTTATGTCATGTAATACCTATTGCAGCCCTAAGTTGGTTATTTGTCTCCTTATTTTACAGATGACTGACAAAACAGGCTAAGAAAAGAGAAATGAAGTCCTTGCACAGTTAAAAGTTAAAGAGCCAAGACCAATCTCAGACTTGTGTGCCTCCAGATTCAAGTAAATCAGACTCTTTCCATCTATTCCATACAACTTGTACTTCACTGGAAATGCCAGAAGTTATAAAAGGCCAGTGAGTGGAGGAATAAAAGGACTAAGAGAATTCTCTGGATTCATCATAGGGGGTATTCTGATAGTGGTAGAGGCTAAAGACAAAGACAAAATAATGTGGATTGGAAGCAAGTTGGTAACTTAGAAAAGCAAAGGATTTCAGAGGTGGACCTGAAGGATAAGAGGTAGGCATAGCCAAGTCATTCGTTTAATTTGACACAAGTCATAAATGTTTCTAATAAATAGAATCTGTAAGAACATTGTTGTCATCTAAGAAAACCATAGTGTATCTGCCTCCTAAGAATATAGACAGTGAGTATTAATCCTTTCATCGACACTTTTGCAGGATATTTAAAATAAAGAAATCATTTTCTTAGTAAAGTTACTTTATTTCTGTTTAGTAGTAGAGCATAACCTCTCAACCCAATAGTCGTATGGATATTTTTTCTGTGTAAAATCTAATTCAAGTGAATCTTATCCACAAAGAAGAACATTCTGAGTTTACCAGTTTTGCTGATTGTTTTAATCTAATCTGCAACCCTGTAGCTAATAAAATGACTGGCTTACATAAATGAAGGTAGAATATGTGGCTTTGTATTCAAGAGCTGGCTGTGATTCCAAGATCAAAAGTACGGTATAATATTTTATATATTTTGAAAAGAATACTAAGAAAAATTGATTTGTGATCTTGCTGATGGAAGGCAGAGAGAATCGATAGAATAATAAAAATAATTTATATGCTTCAGCATATTGGAAAGGTGCAACTATTTAAGCAATGGTAGAATCCGTAAAAATGAATAAACTAAATCTACATGTTGGAAGAAGAGTTTTAACATTGAGAACTCTTTACTCATTATAGAAATCTATTAGGATAGACACAAGCCATGCATGACCGTGAGTTCAAAAAGAGACTGGAAAAGCAGTGGAAATATTCATAGTACAATCTTGGTTCTGACAAAGAGCAGATGGTGCAGTGGTCTCTAGTGAGTGTCTGCTCCTCCCTATTAGTATGCGGTGTTTACATATAGAAATGATGATCTTTTCCAAGCCTAATAATGATGATTATAGTGATAATAACCCTAATTTATTAGACAGCAGTTATATGCCAGGCACTATACTAGCCGTATCACATACCTTCTCATTTAACTTGAAAATGATCCACTAGTGAAGGCACGCTGTCTCCATTTGACAAGGTCAGAATGTGAATTCAGGAAACTTCAAAAACTTACCCAATGCCAGTTAGCACAAAACAGTAGGATTTTTAGAATTCAAACACAAGACGCCAGACTTGAAAGTCTGCTTCCTTTATTCTATTTTAGCTTTCAGCCCTAACTGAATATTAGAATCTCCTGGGAAGATTTTGCAAAATATCAGTGCTTCTCACTCCTAGAGATTCTTTTTTGGTTTGGTTGTGATGGGCCCAAGCATAAGGACTTTTTAAAAGCTCCCAGGAAATGGGTGCGGATAGTCATAGTACTGTCTACCATAGTAGACATTGTGCTGTGCTGCCAGGTGAAGTGCTGAGTCTCTAAGAATGTCATACGAAGAACATTCTTTTCATTTCCTATCGCCCACACAACTACACAGCCAGTCTTCAGATAAAAATTTTCATTGTTTTCAGCAAAATCTTTTAACTATTTCATTTAGAAAAACTAAAATTTATAGTAATGATGAAGCTAAAGTCTTGGCTTTTAAGGAGAGGATCGGGTGCTAGGTATCAATTTCTTATTGGTGAATCTTGTTCATTATTTCTCAACATGGCATCCCAGGCAAATTTTCTTCTGAATAGGAAAAACATGGTGGTTTTAACATATATCTTACATTTAATCTCAACTCATAAAAATGTCTATTAATATATCTGAATCATCTCTCATGCTTATCCTACAAGAGATACAAAATCATGAACAAAAGGTCAAGGGGTAAAGAAGAATGATCAAATCATATGATCAATGGGTAGTGAGGCAGGGTGCACATCTGTAATTCCAGTATTTGGGAGGCTGAGACGGAAGGATCTCAGATTCAAGGACAGCCTCAGCAATTTAGCAAGGAAGGTCCTATTTCAAAACAAAAAATAAAGCCGGGCGTGGTAGAGCATGCTTGTAATCCCCACACTTGGGAGGCTGAGACAGGAGGATCACACAGGTTCAAAGCCAGCCTCAGCTACTTAGTGAGGCTCTCAGCAACTTAGTGAAACCCTGTTTCCAAATAAAATATAAACATTAGGTCTGGGAGTATAACCTGAAGGTAGAAAAGTCCCTGGGTTCCACCCCCAGTACCACCAAAAATAAATAAATAAATTAATTAATTAATTAAATTAAAATTTAAAAGGGCTGCAGTTTTCACTCAGGGGTAAAATGCCCCTGATTTCAATCTCCAGTACCAAAATAAATAAAGGGCAAGTCATAACAGTAGCAGCGAGTGGCTGGCCAGAATCTCTGGTCTCTAGGAAGACTTGAATGTCCCTTCTGTTGTCAGTGTTATAGTGAGATTTTCTTATTCTAGAAGAATAACCTTTTGCAGAAACAGCAGTTTTTGTACAGGTTGAGTATTTCTAATCCCTAATTCCAAAATCTAAAATACCAGCCAGAAATGGTAGCATGTGCCTGTAATACCAGTATTTTGGAGACTGAGGCAGGAGGATCACAGGTTTGATGCCAGCCTCAGCAATTTATCAAGGCCCTCAGCAACTTAGTGAAACATGTTTCCAAATAAAAAATAAAATAGTGCTGGAAATGTAGCTTGGAAATAGAATGCCTCTGGATTCAGTCTCTAGCAACACACACACACACACACACACACACACACACACACACACACACACACATGTCCCCAAATCTGAAATTTTTTGAGTGCCAACTTGACACTACAAGTGGAAAATTCCATTCCTGATCTGATATGATAGATCACAGAGTCAACAGGCAGACACTCTAAAAATACTGTATACAGTTACATCTAGGCTTATATATTTAAAGAGTATACAAGATATAAATGAATTTCATGTTTAGACTTGGGCTCTACCCTCAAGATATCACTAGTGTGTGTAAGTGTGTGTGTGTGTGTGTGTGTGTGTGTGTGTGTGTGTGTGTGTGTACAAAACCTGAAAAAAATCTGAAATAAAAAAATAACT
This sequence comes from Muscardinus avellanarius, assembly GCF_963383645.1. Taxonomy (NCBI): domain Eukaryota; kingdom Metazoa; phylum Chordata; class Mammalia; order Rodentia; family Gliridae; genus Muscardinus; species Muscardinus avellanarius. Next base: position 61,606,486 of record NC_137797.1, read on the forward strand.
TCTGGACCCAAGATAAGAGATTTTCAACTTGTATTTTCTTTTATAACTTTATTCTTACTCAATGTTATAATCTCAGAGTCATAAGCAATTTAATTTTTATTTACCTTGCTCTTTTCTCCTTTTCTCCTTTAAATCCAAACCGCAAACACTCCCTGTTCAGACCTGTGTGGTTAAGAATACAAGACACACCCTTGCAAATGAAGAAATTGAAAGGGAGATTGGAATGATTTCTTAATGCCGCACATCAGGCCTGTTTCTACACAGGTGCTTTGCTGTGTAGAGAAGAAACACACCAAAAATGACTTCCCTCCCAACCTTCAAACCAGGTGGCAAAAAAGCGATACATCCCAGAAACTCATCAGAGTATGAGTTTGTCTAATAAAAGAAATGAAATTCTAGGAACTATGATATCCCCCCTCGTCCTCTTTGGAACTTCCTGTATCTAAAAGACAGCCAAATATTTAATCACGTTCAGGAGGAGAGTGCAAACCAGAGATTAAGGATGTGGATTTTGAAGACAGAGTCCTCTAACTGAACCCATGTTTTGTACTTTATCTGCCTTAAGACATTTATTTCAAATTCAAAGCCTCATTTTCTTGTCAGGAAAATAGGAATGGGAACCAAATATTCTTATGTGGGCTGATATGATGATTCAAAAAGATACGTCTAAGCCGGGTATAAGCACGCTTGTAATCCCAGCATCTGGGGATGCTGAGAGAGGAGGGTTGTGGTTCACAGACAGCCTCTGCTACTTAATGAGGCCCTTTTCAACTCACTGAGACTCTGCTTCAAAAAACAAAAAATAAAAACTATGGCTGGGGGTGTAGCTTAGAAGTATAATGCCCCTGAGTTCCATCCCCAGGACTGCAAAAATAAATAAATAAAAAATACATCTAGAAAGTTCAGTATAATCCTTGTTGTTTCACGTTAACCCTATTTATTGAAATCGTAACTGAGCCAGGCGTAATTCTAGGTGCTTAGGATTTAGCAGTGAATAAAACAGAGAAAACTCCTGTCCCATGTGCGCTTACCTTCTAGTAAGGGAGATACCATGAAACAGAGATAACATGTATTGAGTATTAAAAAGAGAGCATAATATATTCTATGCTGAATAAATAGAAAGCTTTCAGAAACTTTTATTGATTAAAAATAAAGTATAACATCTCAATAGATCAACATTCTTGGCTTGGTAAAAAGACCAAGTTTTTGTTCACATACCCCATTCATTATAGAAATGTAAGGGACAGATGCAAGAAGCTAAGTATAAGGAAAGAGTGCATCTTCTGGACTCTTAAAGAAATGATTGAGCCAAAAATCTTAAGGTTTCAGCAACGTTGAATCAACTCTTCAATTGACATCATAAAAAGGGCCATATGTGCAATCATACTGGCTACTCCCCAAAGCTTATAAAACTCTTTGGGGTGAGGCCATGGCGAACCCATCCCCAGCTCTAAGAAACTCTATCTCTATTTCTGTTTGAGCCGCAGACAGATGTGAGCAGCTAATACTGTGTGTGATGTGCTAAACGGAGTTCCTTGCTCACTCTTAAAAAGACCTCCCACATTTCCAATGCTTTTAAAGCTTTATCTCATCAGTGAGCATTACCTTGTACCCATCGCCTCAATAGATGGATGAACGGGGGACCAAACACTGCTGTAGGCTTCGACTTAGAACGTTCTTTCTTGGTAAGCTAATAATAAACAATCTATTTTCCACCTAAAAATCAAATGTCAGTATTTCCCTAAGCATGGTTGTGTGAATGCAGCAGATTCCCTATAGAGTTGGAACAATGTTTGCGAAGTGAAATGACCCCTCGTACGTCATGGTTCAAGGCATCATGGAAACATAAGCTAGTCACATACAAACAAGCTGGGAACATTTCTTCTCAGAAAGCCTCCACAGGAAATACTAAATCTAATGCTAGATTTCAGCAGCTGCATCTGGCAGGCTGCAGCACGCACCCGCCCTGCTGTCCCTGGCAGTATCACTTCTGGCTGGCAGAACCCGGGGAGGATGCTAGCAAGCCAAGCAGGTTTGAGGTCTGAAACCATGAGGTCACGTTGTACATAGGATTTACATAAAATGAGCTGAGTGGCGGTAAATGGAAGGGGTTTATCACTTAGAAGGAAGGGAATATGAGCCTGTGCCTCACCTCTTTTTTTTTTTCAATACTAGCTCCCTATGTGTTTATTCCTTGATTCTTTTCACATACCATTTTACTGCTCCTTCTGTCTCATTTCCACAATATCACACTATCCCAATTCAACTCTTTGCTCCCTCTTTGGTTGGATAGACAAGATCTCTCTTTTTATCATTAAAACTAATTAGAGCCCGGAGAAGCAGCGTAGCTTGGTGATTGAAGATTAGCGTTTTAAAGCCAGAGAGACTTAATACATGTGAGTCTGTAGCAAGTTATTTGAACTCTAAATCTCAATTTCCCCATCTATAAAATGGGAGCGATGATGTTCTTTGTCTCATGTTTGTTAAGAGGATTATGAGATCACGCATGAGATATTTAGCAGACTTCCTGGCACATGGGAGGGATTTAAGAAAGCTGAGGTCTTTGTGGAGGACTCAATTTGTAGATGATTGCAGAGGAATCATTCCATGTGGTTTTAAGTATATGAATACATTTTAAGATGGGAACCAGTGTGTACATATGTTTACCTATTTCTCAAATGAAAAGCTGTTTTTAGATGTACGTGTTGCTCATATATTGCTTCTGAATACCTGTTCACCTTTATATGAAATTGTGGTGTATGAGTACAGATGGATGTAACATATGATAGTTATAATCCTGATAGCCATTCAGTCTTTCTTCTTAAAGCCTCTTTAAACTATATGGCCTTATGTTATTGTATACAGGTTATGGATGAAAATTCCCTTTACATCTTATGGATCCTTGTTTAAGCTTATCGATTTCCAGAATAGATTTGTCATTATGCCCAGAAAAACCCTCTTTAATTTGTATGAGTCCTCTGCTTAAAACTGGCTTTCAAAACAAGTTTAGAAGATGTCTGCTGGTTCAGATAATCTCTAAGCCAATGAAACACTTAATTCAAATATTTTAGGTTACTAAGTAATAAATTGTCAGAAACCTATTAAAGTCATTTGAAATATATATTTTGATATCATATATACCTGTTTATATTCTGGATTGCCAGTTGAACAATTTAAGTTATTTATTAAGCATCTGCTTTGTTAAAAATTATTTTTTAGAACTATAAAGATATATGAAAACTTATGGTAAAAGAATATTATAGATGGGAGATTAAGCTTATATAAATGAGATCTATTAAGTGAAAGAAAGCCAATTTAAGCTAGTTGGGGGGTGTGCTCCATTGGATCACAAAATTTAAAAGTATAGAGATAAACTGATATCAGATATAGCTGAATCCAGGTGCCAAAGTGTTGTCATAAAGGGCATTCTTGACATATCCTCCCTCCTTTTTCTTTTTTTCTCTTCTCAATTTCCTCTCTCCTTGCTCTGCATTGGAGTCAGTGGCAGGCAGACTCTCCCATCTGGTGAAGGAGGTGGTCTCCGGCAGATTTATGACTTCATGATTACTTCCACTTATGTTATTTGAAATTAAAAAAGGGCTCACTTTCTCCTGGATCCATACCACTTACACAAGTGCAATGTTCTAATCCTGCATGGACCAATCATTCTGGAAATATAAAAAATTCTGGAGGCCCTATAGTGGGGGAGTGGGAGTTAGTGGCTATGTAATCAAGAGTTCTTCTGAAATAGGGTAAGAGAGGGGCAGCCCCCCCCAAAAAAGGGTGCTGGAGGAAGACAAAAAAAGAGGTTGTTAACTACCTAATTGTTTTGTTTTATAAGAATACTAAACTAAGGGCTCAGGGGACCGAACTCAACAACCAACAATTAGCTGCTGATAACCTAACACTATTTAGGGTTGACTACTCTTTCCGCTGCATTACATCTTTCCTAACAATGAGCAGGCAGCCAAGAACAGTGCACAAGTACTGAGTATAGCGAAGGGGTTAAATGCAGAAGCCAGACACCCCGCTCCCAGTCCTGACCCTTACACAGGCCAGGTCTGTGTTCTTGGAAAGTCATTAGCCCTTTGTTTCCTTGTGTGTAAAACGGGAGAATGGTGCCTACTCTTTGTGTTGCTGTGAGGAACAAATGAATGAATACCTGTGAAGAACTAAAACACCAGCTGGCGTGTATTAGACAAGCTTATGTTGTTATTATTACTCACCACTTACTTTTAAAAGCAAAGCCTTTTGCACATCTCTTTTGCCACGCCATGTTCATAACAACTTAATGAAGTAGTCCCAATCGTTCTCACTTGACAGAAAAAGCTGGGTCCTTGAGAAATTAAACAACTTACTCAAGATTCTGTAATGAGATAGGAGCCAGGGGTTGAACTTTCAACTCTTTGACAGCAAATCCTGTGTTTTTAATGTGATAGGAGATGATAAATGCCACCAGACAAGTACAAAGAAAGTGCCCTGTGAGTGGAAGGGAGTCGGCAATCACATCCAACCGAAGTGTTAAGAAGTAGAAAGAAGGGCTGGCCTAGCTCCTGGCAGATGGTGTCTCAATAACTGAATGCAACAAATATTTACTTGAGCACCTACCCTGTTTGAAGATAGCAGAGAACAAAACCTATAACAGCTTGTTAACCTCAAATTTGAGCTGTAAAAGAATAATTGGGCAATTTAAGCTGTTGGCTCTAGATGGAAAGATAAGAACAAAAGAACAGGGTGTGGTGTACGGAAAGAGATCTGTGTTCATGGTCAGCTTTGACTTACAGTATGTGGTATGCAGAGAATAGAGGAAAAGGAGTGGGAAATATACCCAGTAGGACTACAGAGCAGAGACATCTACGATGCCGAAGAGAGGCTCCAATACACTGAACCCAGAGGATGGTGACAGATTCCTCAAAGAAAGAAGAAAAGAAAAATAATTGCCATGGTTCCTAATAAAGGTGATATTTTAAGGGGTGAGAATTGTAGGAGTATCCAAATATTTTTTTTCCCCCCTTTGGGTTTGTGGGATTGAACTCAGAGGCATTGGGGCCCTGAGCTCCAAAACCAGCCCTTTTTACTTTTTATTTTTTGAAGCAGGGTCTTTTTAGTTGCTGAGAGCTTCCCTATGCTGATGAGGCTGGTCTCAAACCCACGATCCTCCTGTCTCAGCCTTCTGAGTACCGGGATTACAGGAGTGCACCACCACGCCCGGTTACATTTTAACATTAACACATTAGCTCCTGTCCCCTAGTCAATTTTAATATGCCAACAACGTGGGTATAGATGTGAAAATCTGATGTTCTCCAGAATAATTCCTCATTTTGCAAATGAGGAGACCCAAGAGGTTATGTGAGAGGTTTGCTTTAGGTCACAGGACTGGAAAATGTCAGAATCTAAACCAAAACTCTCATTCTCTGACCCACCCCCTATGCTGCTGTCCAACTGCATGGACATTCATTTTTCACATGAAATATGTCCATGTTTTCACAGATTTGACATTAGTACAAAATCTAAAAGATCTAAATAACTGCCACTGTTCAAGGTAGCCTCTACTTGAACTGTTTGTTATCAGCACTTCAGGAAATAACTAAAAATACCTTGCTACATACAAGCAGCAGGGGAACTAACCAGTGAGCTTAGCTACCTGGCTGAGTAACATTCTGGTCTCAATTCCTTATCCCAGCTAGAGACAGTTAACAAGTAGTCCTAAGACATGGGTGCATGGACCCAACTCTGAGTGTCACTGAACTAAATTCTTATAGAGCTGACCTAGAAATCTGGCTCACAAAAGATTTTGCAGTATCCAGACTACAGAAAGGAAAAAGAAAAGAAAACAAATGACCACTATAAACTGTCGTTCCCAAAGGTTCATTGATAAGGACTGCCACTGATTTAATTAACAACATGATTTTTCTCTCCTTTCTAGTCGAGGAAACACCGTAGTCTAGGAATTAAGTTTCTCTTTCTTTCCTGGCACCTTCTCTTCACACATGAAGACTTCATGACCTGCCAGCTTCCCCTTCTCCCTGCCACTATGACAAGTTTCACCCATATTCTGGGCATGAATGAAGAAGAAAAGAATGATTTTGCCTCTGGCAGGCATCTCCTACAATTTTAAGGCTAGCTTCAGAAAGAAAAAAGAAGAGAGAGTTCTATTTTTTAATTTATTTTTAATTTTTATGTGGAATGTATTAAAATGTCATACATTCAGACTGTGCTTGGTGCCCTCACCCCCACTTCTCCCTCCCCCACAACAATGAGTGTCTGTTTTAACCATGCTATATTCATCCTTTTACACATATTTGGATGTAGCTCCTCCATTAACCAACCTCAGCCTTCTTCCTCTCCTATCCTTCCATTCTAGCTTTGTTGAGATTTCGCTTCCATTATCTGGAGTCTCTCTGGTATCCCTAATACTCCCTAGTTTGGGCATATTAGAGAAAACATATGTCCCTTCGAACATATGTCACTTCATGTGGAATAAATAGCTCTGCCAGAAGAATATGTTCTCTCCAGTCTTAGGAAAGTTCCAGAATAATAAATACAAATGTAGCCGGGCATGGTGGCACACACTTGTAATCCCAGCATTTGGGAGGCTGAGACCAGAGGATCGAGGCTCGAGGACAGCCTCAGTCACTTAGTGAGGCCCTCTGCAACTCAGTGAGACCCAGTTTCAAAATAAAGAATACAAAATAGGAATAGGGCAGGGGGTGTAGATCGGAGGTCAAATGCCCCTGAGTTCAATCCCAGACCTGCAAAAATAAATGAATAAATAAATAATAAATAAATAAATAAATAAATAAATAAATAAATGTACCAAGTTCACTCACCTCTATAAACTACCATTGTGTAGAGAAGGCCAAGCTCAGGAGGCGAGGACACACAGGAGAGGGGAGATGTAAGCCAGGTGCTGTGCCACACGCCTCTAATTCCAATCCTGGGAGTCTGAGAAAGGAGAATCCCAGGTTTAAGCCCAGCCTCAGCAGTTTAGCAGGAGCCTGAGAAGCTTAGAACTTGTTTCAAAATTTAAAAAAGCAAATTAGAGTCTGGGGTGTGGGTTGGAGGTAGAGAGCCTCTGGTTTTGATCCCCATTGCCAAATAAAGAGAAGAGAGAAAGAAAGAAAATATTTATAACATATAACTGATTACCTTCTGTCTACCTGATGCCAGAACATTTTATCAATTCAGTTAAAACACGCACACACACACACACACACACACACACACACACACACACACACACACAACTAGCAGGATTAAAGCACCTGGTTGCATTCTTCCTTGGGAGGGCTTGATAAAAATGTGGCCTCAAGTATATTCCTACTTTATGCTTGCCCAAACTGAAATGTCTTTTGAAAGTCTATAAAAGCTTTTCTTGGATGTGTTTAAACCATGACACATAATTCCTAAAACACTTCCTATTTTTTATTGTTGTTGTGGGGTGTGTGTGTGTGTGTGTGTGTGTGTGTGTACTTCTGAGGATTAAGCCTAGGGCATTTTACCTCCAAGCTACACCCTCAACCTTCTTTTCTTTTTTTTCTTTTTTTTTTTTTTTTCTTTTTTGTTTTTTGGTGGTACTGGAGGTGGAACCCAGAGGCTTTCTACCTCTGGGCTATACTCCCAGACCTATTTTATATTTTATTTGGAAACAGGGTCTCACTAAATTGCTGAGAGCCTCACTAAGTAGCTGAGGCTGGCTTCGAACCTGTGCGATCCTCCTGTCTCAGCCTCCCAAGCGCGGGGATTACAAGCGTGCGCCACCACGCCCGGTTTATTTTCGTTTTTTTTTTTATCCTTTATTTTGAAACAGAGTCTCACTAAGTTTCAAAGGGCCTCACTAAGTAGCAGAGTCTGGTTATGAACTTGAGATCCTCCTGTCTCAGCCTCCCAAGTACTGGGATTACAAGCCTATACCACCACCAATCCTGGCTTCAGGAATTCCTAAAATAGTAAATTTTGATAAGATATAAAATCAAATATGCCTTTTCCAAAATAAGACAGAAATGTATCCAACTGTTGCTCTGCTGCCATTCTATGTACTACCAAGACAAAATGCTAGAGACTAATTATACCTCATGAAACATGCACTTTTCCAAGATAATAAAAAAAAATCACAAAATGTTGGGGTCTCAGCCAGAAAAGAAAAAAGAGTTATATTATTTTTTTTATTATTTTTTACTTTTTTGTGGGTCTGGGGTTGGAACTCAGGGGCATTCGCCCTCCAAGCTACATCGACTGCCCTATTTTTTATTCTTTATTTTTGAAACAAGGCCTCACTAAGTAGCTGAGGCTTTCCTCAAACCAGGATCCTACTGTCTCAGCCTCCAGAATGGTGGGATTAAAAGTGTGTGCCACCATGTCCAGCTAAGAGTTACATTATTTAAGGGAGGGGAGAAAGACCATCTCTGCTTGTGGTAAATCAGCACAGGGGACTGAATGTGAATTACTGTTAAATTGCTACTATATCAGTAACAAAAAATTACTCTGAAGGAAAATAAGTAAAATTATATAAATGCTTACATGTCATCTATTTAAAACTGTATCATTAGTCCAGCGTGGTGGTGCATGCTTGTAATCCCAGCATTCAGGAGGCTGAGACAGGAAGATCAAAGTTCACGGACAGCCTCTGCTACTTAGTGAGGTCCCTTGCAACTCAGTGAGACCCTGTTTCAAAATAAAGAGTAAAAAATAGGGCTGGAGGTATAGCTCAGAGGTAGAATGTCCCTGGGTTCCACCCCCAGTACTGCAATAAATAAATGAATAAATAAATATAAATAAATAAATAAACTGTATCATTAAATCAGAAATGAGTGAAACCTTTGTAAAAATGTTTTCATCCTTGCTCTGACATCAGGAATCATTTCCAACAGCTTTACTTAAAACTAATTTTAATCAAGAATGAAGATTTAGCACTTGTGACAAAACTGTGATTTATTTTGGTAACACTTCATATTTTTAATACAAATAAGCTCCACCTTTATTCATAATAATTAAATTATGATAAGATACTTGGTGGTATATTATACACGTATAAAATTATATTTATGCATAAAAAGAGATAAAGAAGAACTTCATAAATAATGTTAACTGGGAAAAGATACTAACTTGTATATCAACTATATTAAATCATCATGAATGTTAACTACATAAGGATGATGAAATTTTGATTAGGATCTATTTTCTTTTTTTACATGTAATTATAAGGTAAGATACCATGCAAACTGAACAAATGTGTTATCTAACAAAATTGACTTAAATATATATTAACCTAGTTATATTTTCTCAATAAAATTATGTAGTACTTTAAATAAATGTATTTGCTTTAAGGACATTTTCTAACTAATATGGGTTAGAGTTAACTTTAGTGAGTATTTTATTGGCCTACACAGCATGTAAAGTTTTTATTTATAGGAGAAAAAATGAACACTTTAATTAATAGTTCCAGTTTGAAATATATACTGCAGTGTTCTACTGGAAATAGCATATTCTCTGTTATAGTTAAGCCAGAACTCTGCCAAGACAGACAAGCTGAATAACAAAAATTCTACCCAAACTTTCCCATAGTTAATAGATGTACTTTAAATTTATCTACTGAGAAACCACAAAAATCATCAATTTTACATCATTTGAAGTAAATCCAAATCTATTTTCCTAAGCATCCTCATTAAACAGTAAAAGAGTAAACAGAGCGACCAAATATTCACTCTAGAAAACAAAGCCTGTGAAGAGTGTAATTATTTTGTTCTTTCTTTAAATCTTCTTGCCAAGAATCTGAACTGGATTAAGTATTCAACACCAAGAGATTAAAGATGTATGTCCCTGTAGCCACCACTGCACACGTCTCCACATAATCACTGGGATTAACTTTCCAAGGAAGTAGATCAAAGCTTTATTTCCTTGTGGGTATCCGACAATAAAAGCCAAAGCTAAATCAGATTCTCATCACTTTCGCATCCATCTTTAAGCTACTGGTTCAAGAATAATCAGAATATGTAACAGATAAGGTCAGTGAGGAGAAAGGACAAATAAAAATTCCACTCTATTTAACTTTCAACAGTAATAACACTGGGCAGGTATGTAATAAAAAGTAAGTAGAAAATTGCTTGAAAACATTCAGGGCATAAAAATGAATAAATAATGAGTTTTTGATAAACAGTGGATGAGCACTAAATGATGTCCTGATATTTATTTGTGTAAACTACAAATATATCAGCTCGGCTATTTTATATCCAATCTTGACAACGAATTATGCAAAATCCTTGCAGTTAACATCTTTAACTTTAGAAAGTTTGGGGTGAACTAGACAATATGGTATTTTTAGTCACAGTCAAAATGTGTTGGCTACTAAATTCAATAACTTGGGTGTTAAGCAATTATAAATTAGCTGACTTATACCTACTTTGTAAAAGATCTCGTATCTTTAAAAATATAGACATGTGATCAAGCTCTGAGTACAGGTTTACTTTAACAATGTCTGCTTTTGTCCCCTTGGATACTACTTCTGTCCTGGAACTTGAGAGAGATCCCCAGAGAAATTTAAAGGGGAAGAATTTGGTTTGGCATTATGCATATTTCTATACGTCCACCAGGAAAAACTGGAGTCTTTCTACTGTTAAGCACATCATAAACATGAAGCCACATTTGACAAATCAGCCTTCTGTTACATATTAAGGAATAGATTTATTTTCCCATTGTTTAAGTTCCCTTACTTGAAATTCCTTTATCAGCAACATTTGTGAGTAATAACAAGGATATACCAATATGGAAGAGAAAGAACTATTCCAGGAAGAAACTACCAGAATGACAATTGTTTCCTCTGGGTATGTTTAAAGACTTTGAATCTTCAAAAGATTTATCTTTTACATAGACTAAACAGTCTAACTTAGGAAAAAAAATGGCCTGGGCTTTTGAAAATCCTTTTCATAGCTTGGAGACATTCGAACTAATATTTGTGAAATTATTAGATCTCATTTAAGAACATAAAATATGCCAAACGTTGACTATATTTTTATCTGAATTTCAACCTAAGATCATTTTGTAGGAAAAAAATTATAGCAATACTACTATAATGATCCTTATAAACATATAGTTATACTTTTTTTAGTAAGATATGCATGATACTCAGAAAAGTTATTCACAGAGTTATATTTTTGAAATACAACAATTATACATTATAAGACATGCTTATTTTATATTTTCAAATGTCTAGTATGCTGGTATTGACATTTCTCTCATCAATCATCCTATTATTTTTTAAATTTAAATATATAAATTAATATTACTATAAAATATTACTCTAGCCCTCTTTTTTCTCAAGTATATTAACTTTTCTGTGCTAATTAAAATATATGAAAATTGCTTCTCCCATAAACTTTCTAAGTGAAAAATGTGATCTAATTATGAATCTCAGAAAACAAACTTACATTTCTGTACATTGTAATGACCATTGAAACAATGCAAATGGAAGTTTGATTATTTATTACACTCCTCAACTCTTATAAAAAGAAACTACACATAACCACTGTGTTCATGATTTCTCAAATTATAACTTGATAACTGAATGTACTCTCTCATATTTCTACTATAGCAATTCATGCTACACCAGGTCAGGGAGGAAAACTGGCCTCAGGGTAACATCTCAGTTACAAAGAAGTTAAATCACATGGCCATGAAATCAAGAAGTTGATCTTTGGGAAAGTAAATCATTTAATTTCTCAGTACATAGAAAATAAAGGAAGCATTTGACTTCTTTTTAGAGTTTGATCCATGTTTTATTTCCCTACTTGTTGCCTATTGTAGTAACTTAGAAACCTTAAAAAAGGTAGTCATAGCCCGGCATGGTGGCGCACGCTTGTAATCCCCGTGCTTGGGAGGTGGAGACAGGAGGATCGCGCAGGTTCGAAGCCAGCCGTGCTGGCTTAGGAGACCCTGTTTCCAAATAAAAAGTATAAAATAGGTCTGTGAGTGTAGCCCGGAGGTAGAAGGGCTTTCAGAAACCCCAGTACCACCAAAAAAAAAAAAAAAAAAAAAGGTAGTCATAGCCAGGTGTGGTGGTGCACACACCTGTAATCCCAGTACCTGATAGGCTGAGAAAGGCCAATAGCAAGTTTGAGACCAGCCTCTCAGCAACGTAGCAAGACTTTGCAACCTAGTGAGGCCCTATTTCAAAACAAAACAATAAAAGTGCTGGGATTGTAGCTTAGAGATAGAATGCTCCTGAGTTCCCCTGTACCACAAAAAATAAAACAGAAAAATGTAATCATAAGCCAGACATAATGAGTACACCTGTGTATCCATCAGCATTCTTGCAGTTATAATCTAAAAGACTGACAATATAACTTAGAGGGAAGATTTATTTTTTTGAGGTTTCAGGGTCAGTCCATGTAAGACCAGGGACCATGGGTCTCAGGAGATAGTGACAGAAATCCAGGAAAGGGCAAGCACGTGGACTGTACTCATATCATAATGTCTGGAAGCAAGAGAGTAAGTAGAGGAGAAGAGGTTTTATATAGTCTCCATCCAGCCTACCAGGTACCACCTATGTAAATCCATTACGATGGATGCATCCACTTCTGGGATTACAAACCTCACGACTCAATTATATCAGCCCTGAATATTAATAAATGAGCACGTTAGGGGACATTTTATATCTATCTATAACAGCCTGTATTTCCAGTTACTCTGGAGGCTGAGACAGGAAGACTGCAAGTTCAAGGCCAGACTGGGGCAATTTAGGAAGAAAGGCCTTGTCTCAAAATAAAAAATAAAAAGGGCTGGAGATGTAGCTCCATAGTAGAGCTCTCCTGGGATCAATCCCCAGTACCATTAAAAAAAAAGAAGAAGAAGAAGAAGAAGAAGAAGAAGAAGAAGGAGGAGGAGGAGGAGGAGGAGGAGGAGGAGGAGGAGGAGGAGGAGGAGAAGAAGAAGAAGAAGAAAAGAAAGAAATTGTCATATAGAACTAGGCCTATTTGCTAAGCAATAAGAAACAAATGTAGTGCTATAATTTCTCAATTCCTGAAGGAGGAAAATAATCCCAAACAATAAAAATCATCTCCAGACATGCCAGTTTTTATGTTGGCAGTTCATAATCTGCCCTTCTTGTCTTCTTCAGCCTTAAAATCTCTATCCTCCTTACAATCCAAACTATACAAGGGAAATAGTAAATCCAAAAACCATCTCTCCAGAAAGAAAAAAATATTAGTTTTCCAGATTTTATGTTCGTGTTTCCATAACAATAGAGTTTAACCAACATAATCACATGAATGACGTATTTAAATTTATGTCAAATCCTACTAGCAACCATACCAACAGGATAACATTGTGAGCTGCTTGCTATTGAGTGTCTAAGCTACCCTAGGCACTGACATAGGCTTTTCCTCTCCATTATCTCATTTTATGTTTCAGCAAACCGACGATGCAAATCATATAATTTCTCTTTACAGCTGAATATCAAGAGACTTTGTATGGTTAGACGTCTTCCAAATATTATAGCTGGTATTTAATGGAGGCCATTAAACCCAGTGTTTCACACTCTTGTCAGTGAGCTATGCTGTCTCTGAAAGTGGTCACTATTAAATCCTTTAAACACATGGGACATAAAAATTACCACTTGTAGATTTGGCATGAACATAATGTTAACTCTCTCTCTTAGAATTCAAAACTATGTACACACACACACACACACACACACACACACACACACACAACTCTGTGTTCTTCTTTTTGTTTGATTATTTTTCATGGCATTTTTTGGATAAGTCCTTTCAGAATTATAGTATAATTTTCTCATGTGTTAAGGAGGGGAAAAAAAACGCCATCGTATTTGTCTTAGCTACCTTTGTGTTATTCGAAGAAATGCTTCCCAGTCACTCTTTTCAAATTGCCTTTTCCCATTTTTTCAAATCAGCTCACCTTTGTATATGCCCTTATAACTGTGTCATTAGCAATAATAATGATTGATCTATCCTCCTTCCAGTCTTTAGCCATCTGTGTAAGCAAAACTTTTCAACCCAGACATTTTAAGCATTAAACATATACTGGAGCTCTGTTCAATAGATCTTTCATAAATCCCCAGCCCCCAGCCCCAGAGAGTAAGAAAAGTCAGGTCATGAGCAGGAAGTCGTGGAGACAAGGCAGGTTCTGAGCTGAAACTCAGTCTCAGAGCTGGTTTATTGTTGTCATGACTACGAGTTCCACATGCCTAAAGTCACTGGTTTCTGAAAAGAATGATGCAGTGTCTAGCCTTACAGCTGGACATATAAACCAAATTAGTCTGCCATGCCACTACCTGCTTTGTGGTTATTAGTGAAAAGAGCAATATATCACACAATCAGTCATGCTGCAGTTAAGCTCCACACATTTTGCTTTCTCAGATCTGTTCCTCATTTTTTTCAGCTCCCCAGAATAATAGCTTGAAATCTGGGGAGAAAAAAAATCAAAGTGATTTTTGACATATATGTTAAATTCTTGAATGAAAGGTAAGCCAGAAAGCAATTTATACTGTTTCTACATACTAATAATATCTATATTTGAAATCACACAAAAGTGAAAAGGTTTTACAAATTCTGTGTGAAAGATTTCAAAACTTCATTGGTTTGCAAAAAAAAATTTTTTTTTAAATGAAGAGGTTGTTTCAGAAAGGAGAAGCGTGGTTTGCCTGCTCCAGATGTGAAACTAGAGCCCTGAGAGCTGGATTCTATTCCTTACTCTCCAAGTGATTAATTGAATGACCTAGGGGAAGTAATTTAACCCAGCCGTGTAAAAAAGAAAATATGCATTTACTCACCAGAACAGGGTGTCTGAGTTGAGCCCACACCTGCATCGCTGACTTCACTCCTTCCTCAGAACACTATTGAGACCCTCTCCCTTGCCCATGACTCTGCAAGCCTAATCAAACCCATAAATATGCTAGACCCCCTGTCTTCTTTCTCCACCTGGTTCAGCCATTTCTCCAGTATCAAATAAAAGAAAACTCAAAACGATGAAGTGGGTTCAGACTGTTTTTGGCATCTTGCTCTCCTGGCCCATGTCCACTGAGGGCTCCTTTTTCAGGCACCTGGTATTTTCATGCCGTCCACAGTCCTGTTTGGAGTGTCACTGTACAGTATCTAACTTGTTCTTGTTTTTCCTAAACAGGTATCTCTGGTCTAAAACTTCCCAACGTGCTCTCTTTCATCTGGTCAATAGTCAGTGTTAATTATTTTTCCCTAGTTAACACATGTATGTGCATAGCCAGTTCACATTAGAAGGAAAGGGGTTTGAGGTGCTGCCTGGCCCCTTTGTTTTACACATCTCCTGCCCTCTGGGTAGAAGTGATCATTCCCGTGGATAAAGGCAGGAAGACAGAAGCAGTTGTTTTTTAAGCAGACCCATGAGAAGTTAAGAGAAATGTGGGGGTGATGCTCATTATACAGTGTAATCTCATACATGATAATAAATTTTGTTGTTAATTTGTTACCTTTATCAGATAAAGACATACATTTTTAAAAAGGAACTGTCGGCTTATGCTCAAGGAATGAGTTTAATGATAGAAATTTCATGAGTTGCAGCCACCAGTGGTTAAGACATTTTTATGCCTTGGAGGCTGGCTTTGAGGAAACTGGACTCGATCAAGCCTGGAAGCATTTGAAACCAGGTGAGGCAAAATTATTTGAGAAGCACGCAGAACAAAAGACAATTGTAAAACACCGTGCTGTTGCCTGGATTCAGCTAAAATTCAAACTTATAGCATAATCCATAAAGTCTTGAGCATGTTAAATGCCTGTTCCTTGGCCAACAGGCACAACATAGGGCACTAGATTGAGCATCCTTATGTATTGTTTATCATAGAGTATTCAGGATCTTTTGCTAGATTTATTTTCATATTAAATGCTTTTCATTACAATGCACAAAGACCTACTTGATTTAGATGTGTGTTATTCACCCCCCCAAGTACTAAGAAACAAGTTTAATTTAAACAACAATCTTATATGCCTCCAGGCAAGTGCAGCACATGTTGGGTTTTTGATGGTCGTATGGAGCTTTAACAGGTTATAGAATGCTTGAGAATATATTTGTTTCAGCATTGTGACTTTTGAAAAGCCTTCACAAACATCTAGAGTTAGACCACCAATTGTAAGTTTGAAACTATCAATGCAGATATACATATTTGAAAATATATCTCTCAGATATAGTTCTATTTTATTTGAAATTAATTGATGAGCAACTGATCACTAAATAAAGACCATGGTACATAGAGTGTGAAGTGGTGTGTAAAGAAAGAGTTATAATTAATAACATTTCTTAATGAGAAAATATTTATTCTTCATATTAATTACCCCAATTATGGCCCCCAGCTTGGTTTTGGTAGATGGATCAGAAAAGGCCAGGATTGGAGCACAGTAGTAAGTACACTTGTAACCATCAGAAAACATTTGATCTCTACTATCATTTATGAAAACAAATATTTAATAATCTTGAAATATCCCAAGAAAATAAAATCCGTGAACTTATAACATGTGCTTTTTTCAGGTTGGACCAGTGCGTTGTATCATGAAGCAGTGCGTTCTTATATTCACTAGACTACCTTTCTATGTTCCCCAGTCTCAAAGTTTCATTCCTAGTGTTTTACCTAAAGTTACATGCCATCCATACCAGAGGTCTCACACAGGGGCATATGGTGGCTTGAGAACCTAAAAGTAAAGTGTAAACCCATCTGTGAATGGGAGAGTTGGAGCAGACTGCCCAGAACATTAAACCATCTACTCCTCCTGAGTGTTGGTCTCAGTCAATTATTCAATATGCTGAGAAAGATAAGAAATGGTTAGCGTTCTAAAAAATGATTTCTAGGTTGAGAGAAATTTCTGCTAATGAATGGGAACAAACAAACGCTTCACCACCATTATCAGCATCAACACACCGCTTCACCACCATTATCAGCATCAACACACCATCTACATCTGCCTCCATGAAGGCTCCCAGTACTACATGGCTATGCAAAAAAAAAAAAAAAAAAAAAAAAAAAAAAGAAGAAGGAGCTGTAAGTCTGTCTCTTCTATCAACTAAAGCATAAAGACTCTAATCCTTCCAAACATCTTTCTTCATACCAAAGTGGAAGCAAAAAGATGAGGTGGTATGTATTGTGTTCACAGAGTTCCATTTTCTATTTTCTATATTCTCATACAGCCTTCTTCTGTTTTGCTATGAAATTCATCTGTGATGTGTAGTGTCTCACACGTGACAATCCATTCTTAGCACTTAATATCTTGTATACCAGTCACTATCAACATTTGAGCAACCCACATACCTTAAAATACATCTCTCTTTTCCACTGTGGCTGAACATAGATGAATTCCAACCCTCTCTACACCTAAGAGGGCAGAAAGAAACACATTTTACATACCAGAATGGCCCTCCAAACCTCTCTCCTCTCCATCAAGATACTGTCACCTAGTTATTATTGTGACTTCTGGGTTGGTTTCTTTCAGCTCCTTTCCCTTCGAGTGGCAGACTCAGATTCAAAGAGAATGAGTCCATAAATTTTAAGCACTACCTTCAGGTACCCAATTTTCTTTCAGCTCCATGCCTGAATCTTTCTCTGGTTAGACTTAATGTCCTTTCCCAATAGCTGAGGCCTCTCATTCTCCTAGTGCCAACCTAGACAGAGCCTGCCATTTATTTTTTTCCTGTCAAACTCCAAATACTGAGATATGTGATATAAACCTAAACTGCAAGGCACGCAGTTTAGACCTCAATTTGAGAGCCTAATGTGACAGAAAGGATTAATTGCACCTAAGTGAAGTGGAAAGACACCAGAATTAAGAGTTAGATAACCTGTGCTTCCCCTGCCAATTTTATCCACAATTCTACAGTCAAGCCAAGTCAATTCACTGTTTCTTAATCCAACCCTAAGAATTGCCTAAAACATCCAAAATATGTTGAACCAGATTATTTAGAAAATGAAGATAAATGAAATTCCCTACCAATGTCAGGGGATTTATTAAGAGTATCAGATAAACTGGCTTTGTGATAACTAAAATCTACAAAGCCTCTTATGACCTAAGTCACAAACTTAAAAAAAGAGAAAAATGTAACTAAAGTAAATGTTGGCTAAACTTTCTTCCTCATCTACAGTCTGTGCTTCAGTTAAACCAATAAATATGGAAGAAAGCTCTTTGAAATTTATACCAGTAGTTATGTATGGCATGTTTTTATTTTCACTGAGTACCTGAAAATTCATCCACGTGAGCATAAGCCCAATTTGGGGCTTTTAAATAAGCTATATGATATTCCCTATTTGAAGTATAATCATTCTTACCTTGGAGGAATAAAGGCTTAAAATTTTAAAAATTTAACAATTCTACAATTCTTACAGAGATGATGTACGCCTGGCACTACTTAAGTTACAGATGGAGCACTTGATATTTTCAAGCCTTTTACAGCCATTTTTATATTTCTCACAATAACACAAGTCAGTGTTATAATCTTTATTCAACAGGTGAAGAAACTAATATAGGACGTGTGGGGAGTTGCCTGAGATTATAAGACATTTCAAGAGAAGACAAGATTGCACTAAGGTGTCAGACTCTCAAAATTGTTATTAAAACTGGGTTAGTTCATCCAGTTATGGTGGTGCACACCTGTAATTCCAGAATTTGGAAGACTAAGACAGGAGAATCACAGGTTCAAGGTCAGCATGTTACTTAGCAAGATCCTGTTTTTTGGTGTGTGTGTGTGTGTGTGTGTGTGTGTGTGTGTGTGTGTGTGTGTAAACGTGAATTGAACCTAGGGACATTCTACATCTGAGATATACTCCCAGCCTCATTTTTTATTTCTTATTTGAAAACATGGCCTTATTATGTTGACAGAGGCTTAATAGTCTCAGTCTCCTAAGTACTGAATTACAGGTGCCACCATACTGGGCTGAAACACCTGACTGAAAGATCCTGATTCCAATTTTATTTTTTTTTAGAAAGGTCTAGGGGTATAGCTTGAATAGAACTCCCTAGGACCTTGGGTTGGTTTAATCCCAAGTGTCTGTCTGTCTGTCTGTGTTTCTGTGTTTCTTTCTCTCTCTCTCTCTCTCTCTCTCTCTCTCTCTCTCTCTCTCTCTCTGTCACACACACACACACACACACACACACACACACACACACACACACACACACCTAGGCCAGTTCTCCCCAGCACAAATCTGTCTTTAAGCTTCTGTCTACCACCTGATACATCTATGAACAAAAACAAGGAAAAAATCACCACCCCAGGGCTTAAAATTTAATGTCTATTTTTTTCTTCTATTTAAGTTGCCACCTATTCATTCATATTCAAAAGTTAACTTTAGGTCTGGAGTCAATTTATAACTTTAAAATTGTTTATCTTGATTTATTAATGTAGCTGATATGTTAAGCCAGTAAAATGCATAAGATGTACTTAAGATTTTATTTTTTTATTGTTTTCTACTCTCTTAAAACTCTATCTCAAGAAGGCAAACTTGGGGTGATTTTACTTAGTTTCAACTTTCTTAGTTTAGTTCTGTTCTTTAGTAATCAAGATAGTAGGAGAAAAATTTTGCCTCACCACTGGATTTGGCAGGCTCCTATCTTTTCTGGTCACTTTCAGAACAGCTGTGTGATCAAATTAAGTCACCAACACAATCTCAATTCAGTGGTTAGACTATCCAGTCCCAGACAATAATGAAAATTAGGAGAAACGGTAGGTACCATCCTCTCCCTCGGGACAGAGGTGACGCGAAGAAGGGATGGGAGAGAATTCTTACTCGCATGGCACCTAGCCCAATTTTCTGGGTCTGGCAGATGTTTAAAGCTAGATCTCAGGGATGCTTCTTGAGGATATTTGGAGGATTCCACTCTCAGTTCCTCACATAAGTTAGGATAAGGTTAGTTACGCTGCAGTAACAATCCCTAAAGATTAGTGGCTTAAAACAGTAAAGTATATTTACTGTTGACTCAATGTGTGTCTCAAGGGTGGTCAAGTAGGCTCTGCTTATTGTAGGCATTCACAGACAGGCTCATGCAGGCTCCAGAAAACAATGTTCACTGCTAAGATCAAGTGCAGAAAAATAGAACACATGGAACCTATGTGGTTCCCACAAGCTTACACACAGGAACCACACAGCACCTCTACTCACCTTCCGCTGGCCATGCTGAGTCCATCAGGGCAGAGATGCTTATACCCTCAAGGAGGAGCACTGAAGTAAGGACGACAGGATTATAGATGACCACTGGTGTGGCTTTAACTCCCAGGTATAAGACATTTTCTTCTAGGATAAATCCAACCCTCCCTACTCTCTGGCTTTCCAATGTCCATTCCACACAAATTCTCACTTCTATAGCCCTTTACACTCTGGAAGGAACAAGTCCAGGTCCAAACCCCTATCATGGATAACACAGAGTATTTCCTATTCTCCCTGGTTTTATTTTCTTGGTTTTAGTTGCCCGTAGGCAACTATAGTAAGGAAATATAAAGTGGAAAATTCTGTATTTTGAAAGAGGGAGAGACCATATTCACGTAACATTTATTACCATATGTTTGCATAATTATTCTATTTTATTATTGTTTATAATTCCTACTATGTCTAATTTATAAGTAAAATTTTACCATATGTATGTATGTACAGAAAAGTATTTACATATAGTTTCATACTGTACACAATTATAGGAATTCTGGGGGCCTTGGAATATATCTCCGCACAAATCCTCTCCTTGCTACCTTTCTAGACTTTCATATTGTTAGAGCTTTGGAGGAGAGTAAAAGTTATGGGCCATTGTCTCAGGTGGGGGTCCATCATTGTTCCTGATGTTTTTTTTTCTCTCTCTCTCTTCAGATTATAAAAGAGAAAGAACATCTACTCCCTCAGGATAAGATGCTATTGAAGGGGCCATTGTTATGTGTCTCCATACCACAGAAGAAATGACTACTTTAATTGGCCAGATATTGATATCCATTAGGAAATATGCTAGAATTCTTGCTTAAAAACAAGGAAATGAGTGTTTGGTCATGTTTTCTGTCTTATGGATATCTAAGAAACATAATGTCCTCCTTTTCTCATTCTTTATTATACAGTTAGGGTCATATGATCTACTTTCTGAAGATAAATCTGACCAAATCATTTCCCTCTTTCTCTCATGTCTTACAGCCAAGAAATTTAGAAGGTAGGCTTCTTGAACTCTGTGAAACAGAGGAGAGATAGGTAGACTGGGCTTATTCTATAGAAGAATAGGTGGTTATAGACTTAAATTTGAGGAAGTAGCAAACCTGTTCTGTAATCAGTCCATTGTTTTGAAATGGTTGACTTTATGTGCTGTTCTGAGAAGTCTTAACAGTTGTTACTGTTTGTTCTCTTTCAGATAGAACTCAGGAAGTTAGGAGGTGTGAGTCAATGACTCAGTAAACATAGCACCAGGGAATTTACTAACTAGAACCAGGACAGAAAGAATGATCTTTTCAGATTAAAAAAAAAAAAAAAAAAAAAACTGGGGGAATGTGAGTCTGGACTTCCTACTAGACCTAGGAAAAAATACATCTGCATCAACAAATATTATATCCAATATACCCAGCAAAGCAGAGTAGAAGAAAGTGTGTCTAAGGTCTCTGTCACTCTTAGGCCCCCTCATCTGCATTTGGATTACAAGAACCATAAACCACTCCTATTTGCTCATGTTAATTTGATTTGGGCTTTAACACAGCAGTTGGAAAAAAAAATAATCCTGGTTCATGCTATCATTGACTACTTCCCAAGACCACTGACCACTTCCTCCACATCCTCTGGCAGCCTCCTCCATGCCCTGGTATGCTGGGGATCTAATAAGAATATTGTTTGCAGCCAAATTGCACTGGAAAGAACATGGACTCACCTTTGCCAAACACATGCTTGCTGACATTTCCTAGCTGGTAATAAAACAGGATAAGTAGATGTACATATTTTGAAAAAGGAAGTGGAAGCACACAGGGAAGTCTAAGCTTCCGGCTTCCAGCTGTGGCCCAGATCACCTGCAATCAACAATACCTGGCTCCACTGAAAAAAATTATTTGTGGTTCATATCAGCTCTCCAAAGAAAAGCCAAAACCTGTACTTATAGGAAACATCTTTTTGTAAATATTCTACTACAGGGGGAGAAATTTTTAACATAACAAGGGAAAGAATCATATGAATCTTTATTTACCATAGAATATTATTTTATAATTTATTCAAAATAGTCTTAGTCTCTTTGCACTGCAGACCCCTATATGAAATCACAAAACTATTATATTTGGAGAAAAAAATGAGAAATTTTAAGGGTTGTTAGAACATTGAATTTTGTTTTTTTGTTTTGTTTTGGGTTTTTTTGCAGGTCTAGGCATGGAACTCAGGGGCATTCGACCTCCAAGCTATACCCCCTGCCCTATTTTTTATTCTTTATTTTGAAACAGGGTCTCACTAAGTTGCAGAGGGCTTCAATAAATAGCTGAGGCTGTCCTCTAACCGCGATCCTCCGATCTCAGCCTCCCGAATGCTGGGATTACAAGCATGAGCCACCATGCCCAGCTTGCACATTGTATTTTTATCACAAAAAAAGCCTGTGAATATATATATATATATATATATATATATATATATATATATATAGAGAGAGAGAGAGAGAGAGAGAGAGTATTTGAATTTTCTGGTAATAGTAAAACACAAAATATAAGTGACGGTGTATAATTTGTGAGTTAGGGGAACTGGATAGTAGAATATAGTTTCTAATTCAAAAGGAATATTTGAATATAGAAGAGATTATAAAGAAGGTGGATTGTGTGTGTGTGTGTGCGTGCGTGTGTGTGTGTGTGTGTGTGTGTGTGTGTGTTACTGGGGATTGAAACCAGGAGCATTCTACCTCTAAGCTACACCCCCAACAATATGTTTTCATTTTTGTTTTGAAACAGGGTGTCACTAAGTTGCAGAAAGCCTTACTAAGTAGCTGAGGCTGGCTACAAACCCAGATCCTCCTGTGTCATCACAGGGATTACAAGTGTGGGCCACCACACCCAGAAAAGAGTATGTTACATTTAAAGCAGATAAAGGTTATAGCCACACTCTTTGATGCTTTGGCAAAAACTACTACCCAAGAATGTAGAAGCAACCTGTACAAAGCATTACCTGTGAGTTACAGGTGCTTACTCTACCTGAATACCAGGAAGAAAATTAATAAACACATAATGTGTATGTAATATAGAATGACATTCTAATGGATGTATTTCCCTCTGGGTTCCTTTAAGAACCTGTTGTCCTGCAGCACCTTTTTTCTTGGTTCTGGGTACATTAAACAAGTAAACCTTATAAAGGAACTGAATTTAAAATTTAGAATACCTTTTTAAACATTATGTGCTACATAAATTCTAAATCATATTATTAAAGGAAATGGTATTATTTCTATTAAAGAATAAGAAAAAGCTCCTAGGGCACTGGATAGAGCAGTAATCTGACTAGTGACAAGTTGTCATCTTAACCCTGCTCTCTGCTTTGCCTCTGTGATTATATTGGCATGTGTTTTCAGAGGCAGCAAAAGGCAGAAATGAGCCTGCTGGAATTTGAGGGTAGTCAACACCATGGCCCTCTAGTTATGATGCAGAAATATATGCCTATTTTTGAGTCATTTGATTTTAAAAATAATTATGATTAACAGAATCTGAGTAATGTGTTTTCTTCATAATTTCTATTTTTATGAAATATGTTTCTAGTAATATAAAAAAGATCAAAGACAGGGCTCATTTAAAGTCATTTAGAAGATGTAGTGTTCAAAAACATTTCAAGAACAATAAAGCTTGCCCAAGTAGAAAAAGAAAACATTCTAAGAAGATGAAGAGATCCTAATTTGGGTTCTATATATAAACAGTAGAATATTAAGCCTCTCATAATATTCCCCAGATCTTTATAAGATTAAGACCTTGGAAAGAATTTGTGTATGTGGGAAGGTCTTGGGAATATAAGTAGCCACAACTTAAGCTTGTTTTTGGTCTTTCTCACCACCAGCAAAAGAGAGAAAAATTGCACTGAATTTGTATCATAATCCAACCTAATTCCCTTTCTTTACCAGTAAACTGTATTAATTGGTTTTCTGAACCCGAAATACAAAGAGTACTAAGTGGACAATCATTTTGTTGTAAGCCTTCTAAACAGGTTAATCGTCTCCAGTGCTTTTTCTTGCAGGAGAGAAAGAGCACCAGTGAGCCAGTCTGTTGAAGCTGAACACAGCCTGTGACATCTGTCTCCACTGGCCAAGATGGTAGGGACAACCCACAAGTGCTAGTGATTGTCGACAAGAAACTAAGAGTGAAAAGATTAGAGTCTACAAAATTAATTGGTCTTACTTCAAATATACTGTACTTTGCAATTCTAAGACAGCATTAATGAACTCTACAACCAAGGCTGTAAAGAAGGAAGAAGGTAAGGCGGGCATGAGAGCCTTGTTGTCGTCTGCCATGTTGTCCAGATACTAAAGACACAGGCTTCAGGAGAGACAGGAAAGGAAAAGCTAGCAACAGTGACGGAATCACCCCCGCTCCTTTGGATATTTTAAATGTAACAAAATTGTCTGAAAGCAGCAATAAGCACCAATAACCAAAATCATTCTAGGCAGAAGATCATTTGAAGGCATACCTCTATAAATAACAGTGCTCATTTTTGAAATTAGGACTCACAAATATTTTAAATAATGAGTATTATGCATATTTATACATTTTTGTAAAAATAGGGTGAAGAATAGTAGATTCTGTATGATCAGGTGTAGCCCGGAGGTAGAAGGGCTTCCAGGAACCCCAGTATCACAAAAGAAAAAAAATTTTTTTTTTTGAAGAGCGTATGGAAGTTTTGGCCTCCCCTCTATCTTGGGGTTCCCATGTGCATGCCCACACTCACCTAATCCTCTTCAGTGTGCCCACTTTCCTGAAGAGGCACAGGGACTACTCAAGAGTTGTAACAAGGCCGGTTACTTCCACCAGTCCAACATACAGATTCTTCAAAAAAGAAAGGAAGCTAAACCTAAGTTAAGTATTATATGGCAATTTTGTTAACTTTTCACAGTGCAAGATTTGTCGCACATGTACTTTATTGCTTGTTTTGTAAACAATATAGCCTAGGAATAGCTTAAAGAAAGAAAGTTTTGAGAAAACCACATATTTTTTTTTCACACAAAACAGTGAGAATATGGAAATAACTGTTAATCAACTTGACTAACATCAGTGGCAGAATCCATAAGGTCCTGGATCTTGAGATTATACCATTTCATTCAGTTTGAAAACAAGTACTTGAAAGTTACCAGAACATGATAACTCCTAGACTACATAGTACAGTAACCCATTCTTATCTACAGCTTAGCTTTCCTCAATCCACTTATCCATGATTTATTGTTGTCCAAAAATATTAAATGAAAAATCCTGGGAATAAACAATGCATAGTGTTTTAAGGTGCGTGCTTTCTGAGCAGCCTTATGAAATCTTCACCATCCTATTCTCTTTGGGGACATGAAGCATCCCTCAGTGTGTCTGCACTGTCTGCGCTACCCACCTGTTAGTTATTTAGAATCTATCAGGTTTGCTTTCACAGTAGGACAGAGTCTGTGTACAAGTAAGCATTATTTTACTTAAGAATACCCCCAAACACAAGAATAATGATGCAAAGGAGGCACCAGAAAAACAGATTAACTCTGGTCCTATAAGGCAACACTCCAGGACATATAGGAGAAACATGGTATCCATAGGGTTTGATAGTATCCGAGGTTTCAGGCATCCACTTTGGGTCTTGGAACATACTCCCCTATGGACAAGGTGGAGCTACTGGATTCCACAGTAGTGACAAACTTTAGTACAGCGAGATCTTTTTCTCCAGTATTGATTGGAACAAATTGTTGTCTCTTTGGTTAAGCACGGGTGTTAATTTGTTTATATCAATAAGACACAGGAACTGTGTCTTATTAGAGAGATGACTGATAGATGCTTCTACTGTGAGGGGCATGAAGAAACAAAGAAGAGAATCACACATTCATATTTCCATCTTCTTATGTATGACATGATTTTGTTCTTCTTTATAGCTGAATAGAATTCCATTGTGTGCATTTCCCATAATTTTGTAATCCATTCATCTTTTTTACAAATTGTGTTGCTTTGAACATGGGTATACATATGTTACTGTAATTCTCTGATTTTTGACCCCTGTGGAAAGACACCCAGGAGTGGTATAGCTGGATCATATGATGGATCCATTCCCAGTTTTCTAAAGAATCTCCACACTGATCTCTATAGCATCTGACTAGTTTGCACTCCCACCAACAGTGTAAAAGAGTGTCTCTTTCCCCACATCCTTGCCAGCAATTTGTTGTTATTGACTTCTTTATGCCTGTCAATCTGATTGGGGATAGATGGAATCTCTGTGTAGTTTTGGTTTGCATCTCTTTGATGTCTTATGATGTTGAACATCTTTTCATGCATCTATTGGCCATTTGTATCTCTTCTTTTGTGAAGTGTCAATTCAGTTCAGTTGCCCATTTCTTAATTGGGTTGTTTGTTTTGCTAGTGTAGAGTCTTTTGAGCTCTACACTCTATCAGAGTGGTGGCTGGTAAAGATCTTTTCCCATTCTGTGGGCTTTTTCTTGTCTTAATGGTGTTCTGTATGTCTCCTGAACATGTAAGTCCAAGTCTCTTTCCATGTTTGGAAAATTCTATGAAATTATTTATCTGAAGAGATTACAAATATCCTTTGTCTGTACCTCTATCCCTCTTTAATGCCTTTTATCCATAAGTTAGGATGTTTAGGTTTTGTTGCTGTAATGACTTCTGTATGCTGTTGACTATGTTTTCGATTTTGAATGAACTGTCTTCTAACAGTGATATTCTATTTTCCATGTCATCCAATCTTCTAGAATTTCTATCGCTTTCTTCATTTCATTTATTGACTCTTTCATTTCATTCCAGACCTCTTTCTGATTCTTATGTACTGTCTCCATTTCTTCTTTCATTTTTTGTACACTTCTTTTAAGGCCTTTCATCATATTGAAGATCAGGATTTGGTATTTGCCTTCTTCCATTTCTTGTAGGTCAGTATTTGTGATTTCCATTATTTCTTCACTGTTCCTAGTTCTCATATTTTCAGGGTTCTCAGGCTTATTTCTCTGATGTCTTGGTGTCTTGTTTTTTGTGGATATTATGTCTGATCCAATCTTAGTAGTAGGAATTTAGAGGTATCAGCAGCAAAGCAGAGGAGTCTCTGTTCTCCACAGCTAGAGCTGGGCTCATCTGACTTCTCCCCATTTGCCACAATTGGGAGGTCTGTAGTGATCCCAGAGATCCTAGTAGTTGGGTCTAGTGTTAAGCATAGGTCTCCCCTGACACTTTCAACTGATCATAGCCTGAGTCTGTCTGATCCTCTGCTATGTCCAACAGCAGACCCTACTCCCACCTCTCCAGGTTGTCCCACAAAGTCTCAGATCCAGGGTGTTTATCGGGGCTGCATTAGTCCCTGGGCATGCCAGGATGGGCTTTTTCCTGTGGGAACCTCGACATTCTCTTTGGTGTTACTGAGTGCTGCTCTGGATCTCTGGAGAGTGTGGTAATCTCAGCTGCCACTACTCCTTCACTGAGTTGTACCTCAAAGTCTCAGACACAGGGAGTTTGTAGGGGCTGTGCGAGACTCTAGGGGTACTGGGCTGGGCATTTTCCAGAGGGAACCACGACTTCACTTGTGGTATTATTGAGAGCCACTCTGGATCTCTGGAGGGTGTGGTAATCTCAGCAGCCACTATTCCTTCACTGGGAGTTTATCGGGGCTGTGCGAGTCCCTGGGGGTCCAGCACTGGGAGTTCTCCTGCGAGGACCACAGTTTCACTTATGAATTTGTGCACGCTGGTCTGGATCTCTGGCCCACATGTGAGCTTGGCCACTGCTGGCAAGATGGGGCTGCCCCAACACCCTCGGCCATGAGGGTTGCAGGTTTCTTTTCTGGTGTTGAGCTCTGCTCTGGATTACTGTAGGACATGGTGAGCTCAGTCCCTGGAAGTTGTAGCTGGTATTTGGGCAGAAAGAACTGATGACTTAGAATCTATTGATCTGCAGCTTCTCACTTCAGGTCCTTGTTTTTCTTTTTTGAAGTCTCTGGAGTTCAGTGCTGTGAAGCAAGTTGGTGCTGCCGTGGCACCCACCACAGCAAGATGGATGGGGTTCTTTTCTACTCTCTAGTTGGTCGTCAATCTTCTTATTCTCTGTCCTTTGTATTTATCAATTTTGTTCCTCTACTGATAGTATTTTCTGCCTTTATAGAATGCTGTTTTTGAGGCAATGGAGATTGGGTGTCAGCAGGACTTGTAAGTGCTGCTTCTGTTGGTCACCATCTTTCTGGAAGTCCCTCTGTAATACTTTTTTAGGAAGTATTAAGTTTATTTATTAAGTATTAAGGTTCCAACTAAGGAACCTTAAAATCACAGAAATTTATTCTCTCATAGAATTCCTAAGCCGCTGCGTCAGTGGATGCTGCTCCTCTCCAAACCCTCTAAAGAAGGGTGCTCCCCAGAATCTCCCATTTTCTGCTGGTCCCAGGCATCTCTCCGCTTTTGACGGCGTAACTTCCATCTCTACCTTTCTTCACGTGGCCTTTATTCCTGTGCAACTGTTTCTGTGTCCTTTCCTCTTCCAACACCAGTAATTGGATCTAAGGCCCACCCTAAACCAGATGGTTTCCTCTGCAGATCCCTAAGTAATTACATCTGCACAGACTTTATTTCCAAATTAAGTCACATTCTGAGGTCCCCGGTGAACATGAATTTTGGATCTCGCAATTAAACCTACTACACATCCTATGAAAGGGGCAGCAGAAGCTGGGGTAACTGCAGCATTTGAGCAGTGCCTGTGCATCTTTAAGGCACAGTGAGCGCACTGAGGAGGGAAGTGTGGGCATGCACATGGGAACCCTAAGATGGAGAGGAAGGTGCACAAATGTGTGGGTAGATAGGCAGATGTTCCAAGTGCAAAATATACAAGTGGTAGAAACAGCTAAGAAATAAAGAGGACATGCCCATTGGTCAAATATTTTCTCTCACATAGCATGAAAGAAGTAAACTGTTGCATAACAAAGTACTGTCTCTCAGTGGTGCTGAAGGCCCATTGAAAAGCCGCTCTTGATGTTCGTATGTGTGGGTTCAACTTGTGGCCCAAAATGTATATGAGTGAACACAAGATTCACCAGTTTTACTTGGACACTGAGGAACATTTTGCAATCTTAAACTATTTATATTATTCTTAATCCTGTACATATGTTTATATCTACTCATCTATCTTTGATCTATCTTTCTACCTTTATTAAAATGTGACGTGCATTGAGACATTTTTTTACTTTAAATGTAAATTTTTAAAGTAAAAGTGAACATAAGAAATTGTGACGTTTTTATTTTAAAATACTTAATTCATTAAATTTTCAAAAATGTAACTTTTTGCCAGGTCTGGTGGTGCTTGCCTGTAATCCCAGTACTTGGGAGGTTGAGAAAGGAGGATTGCAGGTTTGAGGACGGCTTCAGAAATATGAGACTCTCAGCAACTTGGCGAGACACGGTTTCAAAAGACAAAAGAAGCCGGGCATGGTGGTGAATGCTTGTAATCTCAGTGCTTGGGAGGCTGAGACAGGAGGATTGCACAGGTTCGGAGCTACTTAGGAGGCTCTCAGCAACTTAGTGAGACTCTGCTTTCAAATGAAGTTTAAAATAGGTCTGGGAGTATAGCCCAGAGGTAGAAAAGCCTCTGGGTTCCACAATAAAAAAAAAAAAAAAGGAAAAGACGAAAAAATATAAAGGACTGGGGATGTATCTCAGAGGCAGAAGGTCCTGGAGTTCAATCCTCAGTACCACACACAAAATAGTAACTTTATTTAAATAATTTAGATTTATTTTTACTACTTATAACTTGTAGTCTGCATTTTAATTTTGCCAGATGGTATTGCATGTTTGAGAAAAATTATAAAAGTAATTTTGTGCTTTTTATATTCTGTACTTCTGGTATGCAATGTATTCAAATTGTATATACTTTGAAAATAATTATATTTTATTTAATTTATATTTAATGAAGATATTCAAATTATGTGTACTTTAAAATAATTATAATAAAGCAACTTAAAAATCTTGATTATAGTCAGCGTTGATTCTGAAATGAAGTTAAAATAAATTTGTTGATATATATATATATATATATATATATATAATGATTTATATATTATTTTTGTTTATTTTATTACCCCATATACTACCAGTTCATCATAAGAATACCCATATCTTCACAATAATAATTAAATTCATTTTTCCACCTTCAACCATATTAAAATCACAGCAGAACACGTTTTTAAATTGTTGTCATTATAAAATTATGTCAACACAAAAGGAATAGCATAGTCGTCTTTAACAATTTGTTAGTTTGCTTTATTTATAACTTAAATATTTAAATTACTAGACAACAATATTTCTCAGCACAAACATTTGCCTCATTCGTGCTAAATAATATCATGATTTCCTAAATTAATTAGAAGCTTCTCTTTCTTAAGTGATACTGTTTGTTTTCAGTTTTTTGTCCCCTGCAATCATCAGCAGTGGGAAAGGCCTGAGCTTCCTTCAAAAGATGGGAGTAATTTTTAGGTATTTTGTTTCCATTTCTTTTTTTTTTTTTTTTTTTTTTTTTTTTGGTGGTACTGGGGTTCCTGGAAGCCCTTCTACCTCCGGGATACACTCCCACGGGCTACACTCCCAGACCTATTTTTTTAACCTTTTTTCATTTGGAAACAGGGTCTCCTAAACCAGCGCGCGCGGCTGGCTTCCGCTGGCTTCGAACCTGCGCGATCCTCCTGTCTCCGCCTCCCAAGCGCGGGGATTACAAGCGTGCGCCACCACGCCCGGCTTGTTTCCATTTCTTAAGGCAGACTTAACAAAATCACATAGTCTTGGTGACTTAAACAAAAGATAATTCCTCTCTCCAACTTCTGAAGGCTGATAGTCTGAGATCAAGATTTCAGCGGGGTTGGATTTTTCCAAGAGCTGTGAAGAAAGGCTGTGTTCCAGGCCTCTCTCCTTGGCTCATAGAGGGCCATCTTTCCCTGTGTCTTCATATATTGTTCCCTTGGTGTGTGTCTGCATCCAAATTTCCTCTTCTTATTGGATTAGAGCCATATTGCTGAGGGCCCACCCTAATGACCTCATTGTAATGTAATTATCTCCATAAAGACTCCAGCTCCGAATACAGTCGTGGTCTGAGGTCATGGGGTAAGGTCTTTAAGATATAATTTTTTTTTTCTTGGGGGGAGGGAGGACACAGCGCAACCCATGATACCTCACACAGGCATGAAAACATTTGCACTGCGGTTCCTTACTATGAAATTCAACATTGTTATTCATAAATACTTGGGCATGTTCTGCAAGTTAATTAGCATGTCACCTAGTTTTTAGCCACAAAGGACAAAAGTGCTGTAAAATCATTTTCCTGGATTTAACTTTGACTCTCATTTTTAAAAAAAAATCATCAAAATTTTGTATGATAATAGCTCCACTCTTTGTGGCATTCTCCCAAATATCTATTTTTGCTGTGCTTGACAGAGGAAGCAGTTCTCTTCCACTCTATTAAGGTTTAGCAATTCTTCATTTTTTTTAGGTTTTATGCAATTACTCTTCAAAGTAATAAACATGAGTCATTCTTTTATGGTCGTTAATCTATTTTTACGTATCTGCATAATATGTGGTTGATGAACTTTAATAAAATCTGAAGGGAGGTCCCTTTGAGGCCATTTTCCGACTAGTTTTGCTGCAAACTTTCAGAGAATGAAAATTCAGTTAGCTCAGCATACAGTTGTGTTTCCCTTTAAAATAGACAGGCTAATGAGAAGCATGTCTGTGCTGGCCTGGTATAATGGTCTGGCCTCGACTACGGGTTGTTAAAACAAACTCCTCACCATCCAAGATTTAACTGCCAAGGACTGGATGGTGTAACATAACTTAATTGAATATACTTTCAGCTTGGAAAAGGTAAATAGGAAACAAGACAGCAAGAATAAGCATGTCTGTAAGCATGCCACCTAACTCTATTTCTGGAAACCATCCAGAAGATTACAGAAAAGACTCAAATAGATCAGATAATTCAGTCATTTTCCCTTCTGTTCTATGCCAAGATAGAACAGTAATCAGAAAATAATTTAACTAGGTATGAGGTTCTACCTAGGACCTAAAATATGAGACCTTTAACCAAAAGGTGTGGTAGCCCCAAAATTTTGTCCATACAATGAAAACTCATAGATTTCTTTTATTGGTACAGGCGTCTTCTCATTCTCTTACATACTTTATCAGTAGCATGCATAATTGCTCTCAATATCATAGCTTTCACATTACATTGTATTTTATTATTGTACATGTCTCTTTCCCTTCTTTATTCTAAATCTCAATAAGTCAAGAACTCATTTTTAACCTTTTTTTCAATTCACATTTATAATGTGTTACACAATTTAAAAACAGAATATTAATGAAAGAAAATGCATTTTAAATCTAAATTTAGGGAATGAAAAGGGATTCCAGAATCAATTTGGTAGAGTCCCTACTTGTAGGTAACTGGGTATTTTTACCAGTAGCAAAAATCCCACACAAATCCACAAACCTACCAGTGAACAGTTGTAAGCCAGTAATTTTTAAATACATAAGGCAGTTACTAATACTGCACTTCTATTGATGATGGCATCCATTGCCAGCCACAAGCGTGGCAATGCATATTTCTCTTATATCTGGAAAGTGGAAAGTTGGTTGCTGGGTATTAGTTCTCTGTCATTAATTCTCCCCCTCCCCATTAACACCTTGCAGAAATGCTAGGCATCTACAATATGAGTCCCCTGAATCAGTGACCAGTTGTCAGTAATCATGTTCATGGACTTGAGTCCCTTATGTGCTTTGAAATTAATGCAGGTAAATGTTCTCACCTAACTTACTTCCTTCACAATGATTATTACCATGAGCTTATGCTGATTGAGGTATTTTTATATTAAAATTGGGGGTATCAATTTTTTATAGGTAAGAGTGAAGACTGCTCATCATCTTACTTTTAAATTTACACACAGAAAAGGCTTGGCAAAAGATAGGTGGTCACATATACTTAGTTATTTGAATTTGTCGATTCATTAACAAATGTTTTAGATCGCACATCCTCAAGGCAAGTTTATTTTCTTAATATGAGGGTGTTGTGGTCCAATTTCTCTGTTTTATGAGTGCTTCTTTATTTACATCCAACTGAAAGCCTTCTTGCTTTTATATAAACCATTTTTCTCATTTGCACACTCCTCAATAAAGAAAACATGAATTCCTCCCTTGTGAATAATACATTTGCCCATTGGTTCTGTTTATTTCTGGGTGCTGATTAAACTTAGAGTCTCCCACATGCCAAGAGCATGCGCTACCACTGAACTACATCCACAGGCCCTATCAATTCTTATTTCTAGAGTTTGACCTTCTCTCCATAGCTCTGCTATTGTTTATTGCCAGAAAATAGCTTCAGTGGCAATTGTGTGTGTGTGTGTGTGTGTGTGTGTGTGTGTGTGTGTGTTATAGGTGGAAGTATAAATTGATTATCTTAATCCCTCAAGAAACCCATGAGTTATGCATCACTGTTTCTGAGAAACAGGGAAGGAAATAATGCTTGCAAATCACAGTGCCCTCTAGTAAATTGTATTGGAAAACTGGCAGCTGAAATATTTTAAAGAATAGGGGTAAAAGACAAGAATAGGGGCATTTGACAAAAATGCCTACTACAGTTTACCAGAACGTTACTAAACTGTAAACCAAAAAGCTATGTGTAACATATTTTTGTGTATAGTTGATAAAACCAGAAGCTAAGAAAGTATACTAAGAATTATTGGGGATTAAAGAGGATGGACATTGGAAAGTTCCTGCAACTGAAAGGACCTAGGTTTGTCTGATACCAAAATATTATAAAAGAATAAATAATTAAAAGCAAAATTTTACACCAGCCAATCTGAAAGAGCTCTCAATGATTTGAGCAATAAAACAAATAGGTGGTATTGAATTATAACCCAAAATATAAAATAAATATGAATGGTTCTATGCTGATATAAATAATAGTTGAGTAAATAAATAAAAAGAGAATGAATAAACCTCCCTTATGAATGAATTCCAAATAATATGTTTAGATACTTCCCATTCTGGATTAATCCTTGCCCCATCTTTAATGTGGACTGCATTTAGAACCTAGTGACTCTTTTACAAAAAAATACAGTAGGAAAAATAGAAAAATAGTTATTTAGCAGTGAGAAAACTTGGAATACATTACTTTTTTATTTTTATTTTTGGCAAAATCCCAGAATAATCTTTTTTAAATTTTTTATTGGTGCATTATAGTTATACATCTTAATGGAGTACAAGATGGTAGAGACTTTGATGTGTTTGTTAATGTACATCATGTACATTAGAGAATTTCCCTCTTCTCCCTCCCATCCCCTCAGTTAGGTCACCTTATTTGCTCATCTATAGTATCTCCTTCTTCGTCTAACCTTTCTCCTATGACCCATTTTTTCCCTAGCTTCCACATATTAGGAAGAGCATCCAATTCTTATTTTTGTGACTGACTAATCTCACTTAGCATAATGTTCTCCAGTTCCATCCATTTCCCTGAAAATGATATAACTTTAAACAAGAAGTCAAGGTTAACATCACCAAGGACACATCACACTGGACTTGTGTATCTTCTCATACTATGTGATGAAGATGGTCCTCCACACCTGCCATGTGCTTCACAAAGACCCACAACCCCAATCTGACCATGAGAAAAAACATGAGACAGACAGAAATAGGGGTATGGTCTTTAAATTACCCAACTAGTATTCTTTAACACTATCAAGATCCCCAAAACAATGAAAGTCTCAGAAACTTGTCACAGACTCAAGTTGACTGAGAAGGGAGGAGGACTAAATGCTATGTAAAACCCTCCGTTGGATCCTGGAACACAAAAATGGCAC
The DNA here is from genome assembly GCF_963383645.1 of Muscardinus avellanarius. Lineage (NCBI taxonomy): Eukaryota > Metazoa > Chordata > Mammalia > Rodentia > Gliridae > Muscardinus > Muscardinus avellanarius. The sequence goes on from NC_137797.1 coordinate 61,641,470, forward strand.
TAATTGGAAAAGTGGTGATATACAAATAAAGTTGGAAGGTTAGTTAATAATTTAATAATAATATATCTATTAATTCCTCAATGTGTGTAAGTGAATTATAGTTTCATAAGGTGTCAACATTTTTCCTATAAATCTAAAAGTATTATTTCAAATTAGTAAAAAAAAAAGAAACTTAGCCAGGTATGGTGGCACACACTTGTAATCCCAGCATTCAAGAGGCTGAGACCAGAGGATCACAGTTTGCAGACAGCCTCAGCTACTTAGTGAGGTCCTTTGCAACTTAGTGAGACCCTGTTTCAAAAATAAAGAATAAAAAATAGGGCTGGGGGTGTACCTCGGAGGTAGAATGCCCCTGGGTTCTCTCCTCAGTACCACAAGAGAAAGAAAGAAAGAAAGAAAGAAAGAAAGAAAGAAAGAAAGAAAGAAAGAAAGAAAGAAAGAAAGAAAGAAAGAAAGGAAGAAAGAAAAAGAAAGAAAGAAAGAAAGAAAGAAAGAAAGAGAGAAAGAAAGGAAGAAAGGAAGGAAGGAAAGAAAAGAAAGAAAGAAACTTAGCTGGGTATGGTGCCACACACCTGTAATCCTAGTACTTTGGAGGCTGAGACAGGAGAATCATAAGTTTGAAGACAGCCTCAGAAATTTAGTAAAATCTATTTCAAAATATATAAAAGCAAAACAGGACAGGAAGTGTAAATCAGAGGTAGAATCAAAACACCCCTGGGTTCAATCTCCAATATGAATGAGTAAATGAATGAATGGGCATAAATAATGAAAGCTGGGGGTATAATTCAGAGATAGAATCCCTTTGGGTTTAATCCCCAGTAGTATAAAAAGAAAAAAGAAGTACTTTTGCATTCAGCACTACACTATTGCTTTATTAACTAATTTGAAATACAAATTGCACACAAAAAAATTACAATTCTACTTTTCTTCTGGCTCATCTGTAATATTGTAATATATAAAGTTGTAAGACTTACTTGGCTAAAAATTCAATATTATTAAGCTTTTTAAAATCCTAAGATGAAAACATAGTATAAATTATGTAAACAAAGTCTTAGTTTGGCCATCAAAAGATTTCTGGGCCCATGAGACCTAAATAAAACATTAATCCTTGAGAACTGTTTTCTCTAATCAAATCCATTCTGCCTATAACTATGTGTGCACAATGCTGAAACAACTGATTGAAAACTGAAACAGCCAATCATTTTGATTATTGGACATAATGTATCATGAAGTCCTGCCAAACAAAACCAAATAAAAAATGTTTTTATTGACTTTTTCTGTGTTATGCATTTTAAAATCCTAAAATTTAGATTGTTTGAAGAAACAGAAAAATATTTAACATTCTTTGTGAAAGATAACAGGCAGTGCTTCTAACATATTGTAGACTGAGAGCCATGGTGGGATTGCTGGTCCATGGCCCTCTGCAGACATGATACAAGGTAGTTAGAGGGACCGAGCTGCCTTCTTGTGAGTTCCATATTTCATGCCATGTTTCTCAGCTCCTAATACTCAAGCTCATTATTGGATAATATTAACGGGGATTCTGCTCTACTCTGAGAGGATCTGAACACTCCCTCAGACATCAGCCTGCCAGTGCTTGACCTTCCACATCACAAAATTTGAATTCTCACAGTCCTAAATGATAAATAAACTCAGAATAGAGGTGCATATTTTTGGTTAAACACATCTGTAGCTATATCCATGTCAAAACTATATTAAATTGCATCAATTAAAATGTATAGTCAATCTGGTAAACAAAACATCTTAGTTCAATTGTTGACTAATCTGTCTAGCTTTTATTGTTGCTTTTACCAGAAGGTTGATCCCACTAATCTAACTTAATTAGAAAGCCATCTTTGCCTAATATGTTGTCTTTTTTCTTGTAGTACTGGGGATTGAACCCAGAGGCATTCTAACTCCAAGATACATGCCCAGCCCTATATTTTATTCTTTATTTTGAAACAGGGTCTCACTCAGTTGTGCAGGGCTTCACTAAGTAGCCAAGCCTGGATGCAAACCCGTGATCCTCCTGTCTCAAGCCTCCCAAGTACTGGGATTACAAGTGTGTGCCACCAGGCCCAGCCATCTTTACCTATTCTCTAAACATTAATTTAAGTCCTATCAAAGAACAAGGAGATCATGGATTTAGAGTTATACCGTTCTGCCTGACAATTTTATTAACAAACTATGTGACCTTGTCAAGCCACCTGACCTCTGTGATCCTCAATTTCATTTTCTATATAATGATTACTAAAATATCAACTTTACACAGCTATTGTGAGGATGAAATAGATTAAAATATGCAAAAGTACTTAGCATGATGTCTGAATCAATAACTTATCTTTCAACAGCAAAATGTCCTTGGATAACAAGGTTCCATTTTGAGTAGTTCAAGAAAATGTAGATAGCTACACTATGTAACTGAAATACTCTGTTTCTATGGGCCAAACAAATTAGAAGATATTGTGTTGATGCCATATTCCAATTAATGCAACCTAGAAAATAAGAAAAACAAATAAATGAGGCATTAAATTTGTGTTCCTAGATGAAATCTAAGTACTATAACTATTGGTACTTGAAATATGATATTTTAATAATAACAATTGAAAGTATATTTTTCCTAGTGATTCTGTTTTTTTATTTTTTTATCTAACAAATATTGTTTTGTACCAGACACAATTCTTGGTGCTGGAAAAGGGGGGGGGGGTGAGTTAAAAAAAAAAAAAACCAGTGAGCAATATTGTCCCCTTGTGGCTTATAGTCTAGTGAAGAAGAAACTTAGAAACAAATTTTTAATTCCAGGCTGAGATAAGGCCTGGAAGATGTAAAGATGGAGAGAGACAGAGACAAGAATTTCCTTGGCTGACAGAAAAGGAAGAAGGATGGGGGTGGGGAGTCAGAAACTTCCAGAGACATTGTGTTTATACATGAGAATGATCTCTGGAAGAAAATGTTAGCTGAGTTGTGATTACGAAAATCAGAAGTGAGGGGGGATTTGTACATGTGTCCCTGGAGGAATGACACAAGAGAATGAATGAAATGGTAAGGAGATAGGTTTCTTCTATCCTGGTGGCTAAATCTGTGAGGCGGCTCATGCAAATAGCTGTTTGCATGTACAGATATGGGCTTAAAAGACTAATGTTTGTCTTTGAGAAAATGAATGCAAAGGTAGTTGATTTCAGAACCACAAAGACGATCTGTTTTGGAAAATATAATCGTAAATGAAGCTTGCCTGCACAAAAGAATGCTAGCAATAGGGCTGCACCAAGAATCATGAGCCTGAGGAAAGATTGTTTAAAGACAAACTGAGTGAGTCTGGTGGTACACATCTGTAATCCTAGTACTTGGGAGGCTGAAATAGGAAGATCATTGGTTTGAGGCCAGACTCAGCAACTTAGCGAGACTCTGTTTCAAAATAAAAAACAAAAAGGGATAATGGAGTAGCCATCCCAGTAGAATACAGGTAGAGCATCCCTGTATTCAATCTCCAGTATCACACACACACACACACACACACACACACACACACACCAAAAAAAAAAAAAAAAAAACCCTGAACGGAGGATTTTTTTTTTTTTAATGTGACAAATAGTTTAAACCTGTGTTTATAATCCTGGAATGTTCAATAAGCTCAGTTGATAAAAGGAATGACTCACTCTTACCTAATAAGTAAAAGAATGAAATTTTAGAAATGCAGTCACTGTTGTCCAACCTAGATGGTTTATTTCACAACTTAAAGTTTAACATAAAACAAGTATAACTGAAGTCACAATGTGATGATGATTGATGTTTTTCATCAACATCCAATTATCATTCCATCAAGCACTGTTGTCTAGGCCAAGGAAAACAGAGTGCTTCTAGAAAGGGTTATTCTCTATACCTTTTCAAACCACCTTGCAGGATGTAACTTCACTTACTGAATTTCTGACTTGTTAGATCATGTCACCGGGGAAGCTCAACAAGTGAACGTGGGTGCTGTGTTATCACCTGTACTTTCCAAAGAATATCAGTTGCCTTTTCTATTTGAATTCAAAAAGAAAGCCCCTTTCATTCCTTTCACTTATTGCATTAGAATCATCTGCATCTGTGTGTTCTTTGTCTTTTGTTAGCTGTGAAGGCAGCCACTTAGGTACCAGGCATGATGTCAAGCTGCAGGGTAGAAGAGGAGGCCAACTGAAGGGATTTCAGAAAAACAAAAACAAAATAAAAACATCCCTTTGACAGGGCTTCAAAGGATGCCATCACATTCAGGAACCTTGGCTTCAAGAAAACACAATCACTTCCCATTTTGTTCTGGGCTAAGCCTGGGGTTCAAAAGAGAAGTGATGGATGGCTCTGGAGGCCACTGTAGTAAAAACCGCCTCACGTTCCCAGGGATGCCTTTTGTCCCAGACCACTTTGCAAGCAGCTCCCTCAAAGAGACAGGAAGCTTTCTCACTTTGGAACCTCCTCTCCTCTGGGGAGGCAAAGACAGCTGCTTCACAGTCAGCAGTTGCTTGCTGAGGAAGACAAAGAACCACCTTCCCTGTCTGAAATTGCAGGGAGGGCTGAGCAGTGCAATGCAATTAATTGCTCAAACTGGAATTTGGCCAGAACCCCAAGGCTAACAACGTACATTTACAGGGGAGGCTGTGGAGAGGGAAGCTTTAATGAACTTAGAAAGAAGAGATCTAAAAATTATATCAAAATAGGCAACACAACATAGCCTGCCGTGGCTTATTTCAGCAGGGAGTGTCTTCGAAGGGAAATAGAAGAAAAAGAAATGGAGTGTCTGAGAATATTGGCTACTAACAGTGTGCATAAGATGCCTGTGATGACTGTCTCACTTCTAAAAACTTGCTGCAACCTAGGTAATTAGGAGGCAGAGCTGACTTGGATTTATTATTAATTGAATCTTAACCTGGGTTAAGACTCACAAATACCTGCTAAGGACAAGAGTTCCTGTTTAAACGAACTCTGTAAAGCTCATGAAGGATCTGTAAAAATGTCAGAGCCACACGTAGCGGCCTGAACCCCAGCTTTTGCCAATTCTCTGCCTCATCGGAAGTCCGCACAGTTCAGGAGAGTGCAGGGAAGGGCGCGCCCGCGCATGCAAATTCAGTTTCGATCAGCCAACATTTGTGGCCAAGTGGGTGCTAACAGCTGTAGGGTGTCATAAAAGTATCACAGACAAGAAATGTTAGTGGGATACTTTTGGGCTTTGGGGGAAGGTGGAGGAAACAGAGAGAGCCAGCCTTTGACCTGAAACCCAAAGCATTAGAAGGACCAATACAGAGAGCATGGACTATTGAAATGGGCTCAGGGAATCAGTCAGATGCACCAGATACAGCACCCAAGTCCTAAAACGGAGTGTGTGCATGGACAGGATGCCCTGTGTGCCTCCTGGGATAGTGATTGAAGTGTGTGAGTGTAGCCTATGGGAAAGGACCTGGGGCTGGAGATGCTTGGAAGACAAGACCGCTGAAAATCATCACTCACTCAACTAGGGCAAACGTGGTATAGATATCACGCCTGATGGTGAGGCTGTGAGTGATCAACATGGTAGACACTGCCAGCTTGGAACCCAGAGCACAGGCAGTGGCAATCTTGTAGGGATTCATGTTTATAAGCCAGGGATCTGCATTCTGTTCTCCTCAACAGAAGAACCAGAGGCCAGTTTTCAGAGAAGAATTCACCAGTCTAGATTACAAATAGTAGTTACAAAAATTGAAGGTGTGAGTCTGCTAGATGACTACCATAGTAGGTTTTCAGAGTAGGTTTCATAGAGGCGTCAAATACTCTTGAACTGGTCAAGAGCAGAGAGGGGAGGAAGGAGGTCTCTATTGAACAATATGAAGTCTCAGGCCATGGAAGGAGAATCTCTGTCAATGCCAGGTCATGCATATAGCAGTGGTTCCATATTGCTGTGTCTCCTAGTCATGCTGTGGTCATACTAGTTTATATAAGTAACATCTACAATGTTTGTACATTGATGAAATTGCTCATGACTCACTTCTCAGAACATATTCCCGTTGGTTTTCTGTTTTGGGTTTTTTGTTTGTTTTTAGGTGCTCTCTTGTTTTATTTTGTTGTTGTTGTTGTTTGGGGATTTTTTTCCATTGAATGCAGAGGCATCCTACCTCTGAGATAGACTCCCAGCCCTATTTTATTTTTTTAGTTTGAAATGGGGTTTCATCAAGCTGCTGAGAATGGCCTCCAACCTATAATTCTCCTATCTCAGCCTTCCAAGTACTGGGGTTACAGGCATGTACTACCACGTCTGGCTTATATTCCCATCATTAAGTGACATATGACCATATCCAAATGTTTTCATCTCCCTTTCTTGTTAAATAAACCTATGTTGTCTTTGTTGAAGAATAAAACTGCCTCATGTAGTGATTACAATGTCAAAGTAATTCCATGCTCTAGGTTTGCCATTCATATATATTTTATGTATTCTATAAACATTCAGGAAGTATCTATTATATGCTAGGAACTGTGTCTTGTCCTTTAGATGCCAAGATGAACATAATAAAAATCCTGTCCTTAAGAAACTTAGAGTCAACTGTAGAAGACAGGCGAGCAAACTACCTATAATAAAGAGTCGATGCCTTAATTGCTTATATAATAATATATATATTATTGCATAAACAATAAATGCTTACGTGCCTTTTTCACCTCCAACCCATCCTACAGAAATCTAGTCCAGTAGACTTAAGGTGGAATTTGGCTGACAGAGGCCAGAACCCAGGCAAGGCTTGAAAATCACAATGGAGGCAAACTGAACCAGAAAACCCAGAGTGAAACACAGTCAAAATGCCCCAAAGTGACCCAAAGCCAAATAAGCCCCTACCATCAGGGAAGAATCTCAAAACCTGCAACACTGGAGAGATCTAGAAGTGAGGTGAGGTCTGAGAAAGGAAGTTCTGTGTGACAGTGACAACAAGAAAATGTTGCCTCCAAAGTGAAAATGTAGCTTATTATCTCTTACATTCTAGAAAAGGAAGATCAGGCAATTTTGGGTTTTGTTTTTGGTTTTTTGTTTGTTTGTTTGTTTTGTTTTGTGATGCTGGGGATTGAACTCAGTGGCATTCTACCTCCAAGCTGCACCCCCAGCCTGAGTTTTTATTTTTTATTTTGAAACACAGTCTTACTAAGTTATCCCGGGCCTCACAACCTGATCCTCTGTCTCAGCCTCCCAAGTGCTGGGTTAAAAGCATGCACCACCACACCTCGCTGAGATCAGGCAGGTTTTGAGAAGTCAAAACAGGTAAAATGAAGACAAATACACAAAGCTCTGAGAACAGAGAGGGCGAAGACAGGGGCTCATTTGTGGTGCAGCAGAGATGGCAAAAGTGTGAGGATCTCAGAAAACGAGCGGTGAGAGTTTTCTAAGGGCAAGCAGCAATTAACCAGATTAAACAAGAGAGGAGCATCTCCGGAAAATGCATGCCCTGGTGCAGACGCGGTGGCTTCTGAGACCTGCCGAGGGTGGCTTGATGGCTGGGCTTCCTGGAGCAGCTGCAGGAGACGAGGCTAAACCAAAAGACAGGAGTCATATGGTTATTTTCATTTTAACTCCTTAATGGAGTAGATCCAGGAGGAATGCCTTCCTGTTTATACTCCTTGGATAGCTGATCTATAAATCACAAACTTATAGGTTCAGGGATATTGTCAAAACTACCTAATAAAATATTATTTTTACTGTCTCCCTCCAAAATTAGTTTGTATTTAGTCTGCCTTCAGTGAACTAGAATTATTTGTAGCTCATTAACAACTCAATCTCTTCTTCCTTTCTTAGGAAAATAGTAAATCTGCTTTGTTTGGTTAAAAAATGAACACAGTCATTTTCATGCCTCCTGATGAAATTATTGCCCCTTATGTGATCCCAGTACTTAATCACTATTCAATGTAAATTTTACTGCTGAGGGCTTAAGTTGCAAGTCTTTTATTTTCAGGTCTTCAACCCCTCATATATTCATTTTTTTTCCTGATTTCCTGACTTAGAAATTACATGAGATAGACCCAGTCATTGGCACAAGTTTAAGATTTGTCACAAGACATTGCATTGCTTTGCAGGCTAAAATTTTGTTGCAAGCTGTTTGTGGGACTCTAAGCTCAATGAACCAACATCAGATGGCACTTGGCTGACGCCCTGTTGTTTACTCACTTATCTGGTTGCTAGTTGTGATGGGGTATATAAGATACCCTTTTTAATGATAAAAATCCTGTCCTCAGATACACTGCTTCTCAAATAGCATTAAATTTATGCATGTTTAAAAAAACATTTTTACTAAGTTGCAATCACATCAAATAGCTGATTAAACTTTTGGAATGTGTAGTTAATAGCAGCCAACGCAGAGATAAACATTAAGCAGAGCAAGAAGCTGAGAGCACTTTCATCGGGTCTATTTATTGTTCAGCTTAGTTTATAGTCTTTATTCTGGATGATTTAATAATAATCCTTTGGAATCACAGAGCACCTTTCTTAGAAAGAATACAAAGCATTCTCTCATACCTTTTCTCCATTCATTCTGCAACATCCGTATAAAGCAGGAAGGGTCAGGTATTCAGACAGGAAACCAAAGCAGACACTAAATGACTTTCCCCGGGACATATGGTTAGCCACAGACAGAGCCAGAACAGAAATGCGAGTCCCCTGACATCAAGGTCAGCCTTGATGCCATCAGATGGGTGGTTCTCAAAGGATGATCTGTGACAGCGCTCAGCGTATTGCCAGGCTGGGGGCTATGAAGTTTAGGTCAGCTTCCATGCCTAAACCATGTTCAAGCCCTGTTACCATTGTTTCACACGGTGAACGTCTGGGATGTGACAATAACTGGTTGCTGGCGTGAGTTCTGCAGTCTTTAAAACACATATAAAAACAGTCCTTTTCCTGAACCTTCCTCTTGGGCTATTGTCCCGTTTTATTCTTCTTTCTTTATTTTTCTCCATCAAGAACAGGACTGAGACATTTAGGCTGCAAAGCTGGCACATTTTCAAACTAATAATTTAGATATCTGTTCGACACTTAGTAGTGCAGATTGGTAGACCCTGATTTTTTCTATTAACTTGCTGACATTGGTTCTTATTCTCTAGTTTTATTTTTGCAATAGTTTTGCAAATCACATGAATTCTTAGGAAACATTATTAAAAGATCTGAAATTTAGGCAATAAAATAAATCACTTGTTCCAGTAAACAGCACCACGCCCATGCATTATTCAGTTTCAGAACTTAACTGACTATAACAGCTGAATTCAGAATCAGTGTATTTACAAATGTGTACTGCAAAAAAAGAAACAAAGGGACAAAAGAAGAAAGAAAGGAAGGAATAAAATTAAGAAAGAAAGAAATAAAAAAAGAGAAGTAAAAAAAAAGTCAGACACTATAGAAAACACCTGTAATCCCAGCTACTTAGAAGACTGAGGCAGGAGGTTTGAAAGTTTAAGGCCAGCCTGGGGCAACTTAGCAAGACCTTGTTTCAAAAAAAAAAAAAAAAAAAAAAAAAAAAAAGAAAGAAAGAAAAAGAAAAAAGAAAGAAAGAAAATGGGGCTGAGAGTGGTGGCACAAACTTGTAATTCCAGTACATGGGAGGCTGAGATAGGAGGATGGCAGGTTCTCGACCAGCCTCAGCTACTTAGTGAGACTATTTGCAACTTAGTAAGACCTGCTTCAAAATAAAGAATAAATATAGGGCTGGAGGTATAGCTTGGAGGTAGAATGCCCCTGAGTTCAATCCCCAGTTCCACAAAACTAAATTAATTAATTAACAATGGGCTAGGAGCAGGGTGTGGTGGCACACACTTGTAATCCCCGTGCTCGGGAGACTGAGACAGGGGGATCACACAGGTTTGAAGCCAGCCTCAGCTATTTAGTGAGGCTCTCAGCAACTTAGTGAGATCTTGCTTTCAAATAAAATATAAAATAGGACTGGGAGTATAGCCTAGAGGTAGAAAGCCTCTGGGTTCCACCCCCAGTACCACACACACACACAAAAAAATGTGCTAGGGAAGAAGCTCAGTTGTAGAGCATCCCATGTTCAATCACCAGTACAACAAAAACAAAGAAATCAGCATATGTGAGGAGAGTGTTTCCAAATTTTCACCGAAGGGCACAGTTCACCTCGGTGAGAAGAAATTGGGACTGGCTTCCATTTTGCTAGTTAGGTGGAGTCTGGTGTAGAGCTTTGAGATAATCCAACACCGTATTTCTGATTTTCCCCCCAAATCCATACATCTGCAGACCTATTCTTTCTCATAATTGCAGGACCACTATCTAATTGCCAATTGAGAAATACATCTGGAGACAATTTCTGTACATCAAACTCAGTAAAGTCAAATTAACTCAATACTTCTTCAAGTTGGCCTGTTGATTTGTCATAAAACCTAATTTTTTTTCACTGAAGCCTCCTTCTACATTTCTGTGGTCACTGACATTCATTGGCTTACTCTTTTATTAAATAATTCACTCCAAAGTCCCTGAGCACTATTTTAGGCACAAGAACCCTTAAAGAATAATATGGTGAAGAATCATAGTTATAATCCAAAGGTCATAATTATTGCAAAAGCCACCCCATGGTTTTCTTACATCTTCCCTGAATAATTTCAGTCATCATTATAGGTCTTTCTCTTCTGCTTCTACCTATCCTATGACTCCATTAGCTAGATAAGTTGTCTTAAAATCCACTTCTCAAAAATATTCAGTGACTTCCCACAGCCAGGGAAACAACAGCCTACATCGTGGTCCTCCGTGGTCCTGGCAGGCTGCTGCAGGGGTCCAGGCAAGCCCCTGTGCCTGAGAGCCAGGCTCGTGACTGAGGCCCACCATCAGTGTGGCGGTGCCGGAGCCAGCCACTGTCTACGTTTCGCTTCTCTCACTTGCAAAATGAGAGGACCAGATTAGAGAAAAATATGCATTTCCAAACTCCTTTCTAATTTTCAAACTTTATATATATATATATATATATATATATATATATATATATATGCTCCAGCTAACAGATTACTTCTTTTCTCTGATCCTTTTTCTTTACTCCGACCTCCATTTTTAGAGAAAATACCCTCCATTTTTCTCTTTTTCTACTATAAAACACCTTGCCCATCTTCTGTGGTTTTGTCTCAATGTCACCTTTTCGAGTCCTGATTACAAGTGAAATCTCCCTACGTGGAACTCTCGTATGACTTCACACATTCCATTTTCTTAAATCAAGCATCCTGTAATTAAAGTGGCTTTAAAACTCGCCCACTATTAGTCAGATGTAATTACACGAAGAAATGCAATTTAATCACAAACCCCTATTTTTTTAAATAGCAATAGAAAAAAAAATACTCCAGGCAATGTCATCTACTTTTGTTCAGAGATTGATCTCTTACAGTTTTGCTTGGTCTTTTGGGGGGCACAGATTTTCTTGGTTATTCCCCCTCTCTTTGTTTCTTTCTTTTTCTCCAGGTCACTTTGGGGCCATGAGAGATACTAGAAAGCATCTTGGATGCAGAGGTGGGAGATCCCTGTTCCACTCACAGTCCTCAGCTCCTCACTGAGCTGCGTGCCTCCCGTGATCTCCATTGGAGGGCCTCTTTCACTTCTCCACCCGCACTGCTGGTGCTCCCCTAGCTTTGATAAACTTGTCCACATCTGCTGATGTCCACAGTACTCACCATACCTCCTGATTAAAGACTGCCCGTTTGGGCTGTTTTTTGCCCTCACTTAGATCGGTTTGGTTCCCCTTTCTAGGCATGGCTACAGGGAATCAGGGTAGGAAGGGGCTCATCTTGAACCCTTATAATTTGATCATACATGCACATGATCACTCTACTATACTGGGATCACTCCATATGATTGCAAGATTATTATTTCTACTCTTTGGGGGTGACTATGTTATTGTAGGGTGAGAGTAGCCAACATTTATAGACATTAAGATTACACTGATTATTCTTTCAGAAAATAGTTTCACTTATCCTTCTTTATGTTTTACCTGTTTGAGAATTGATTTTATCGCCCTATCATTAGAAAACTGTGCCCATGTTGTGGTTTACATTTCTGTTTATCCTTCTGTACAATATAGGCTTAGAAATTTGCAAGTCTTCTACTATATTTTCTATATCAATTAATTAGATGTTGATTTTTCTCCCTTTTTTCTCCTGTAGAAGAGTAAAATAAAGCAAGTGTACAGAATAGCCAACGTTAGAAAACAGGATTAAGTTCTTTTTGTGTTTTATAGCAAGGAATTGAGACTATCACTGAAAATAAATTTGAAAATTAGGAGAAATTTCCCTAGGATTGAGTAAATTATGGTGTTTATATGATATGAATTATTTGAAAGCAAACATAAATTTAAATTATATTGACAAAAGTCTATTTAAATGTTAAAAGTTTATTATTATTATTTTTATGTAATGTATAAATTTTTTGTACTGGGGATTGGATTCAAAAGCATTGTACTCCGAGCCACACTCCCAGCCCCATTTTAAAAATTTGTTTTATTTTGAGACAGGGTCTTGCTAAATTGCTGAGACTGGCCTCAAATCTTCGATCCTTCTGTCTCTACCTCCCAAGTGTTGAGATTACAGGCATGTGCCTTCACACCCAGCATGATAAAGAAATATGTATTACATTGCTTTAAATACAAAGGCTCTTCCTCTTTTATGCAACAAGCAGGGTGGTAATGGTAGTTCATAGAAAGCACATTAGATGAATGATAGAATCTCAGGAGCAGCTCCTCTGCCTTTCTGGTGTCAGCATCTTTGGTCCATGCTTATAGTTGTATGAAAGGTAGGACACTTCCAAGCATCTTGACCCATTCTAGACAAGAGAAAATTCAGGGTTCTTTCCCTAGTGAATTTTTGCCCTTTTATATAGAAAGAAATATTACTGCATGGGGAATACTATAAATATGGAAAATATTACATATTATTAGCTAGGAATATGCTATAAGTTCTCCCTACTCCCATCCCAATATCTAGAAAAGAGTCAGGGACCGTAAGCTTTAATTTTCTTGTCTCAGTTTTCAAGAGATGCAAGAAAGAAAGGAGATTGTAAAGGTAATTCTCCGACTGTTTTTGTACTGGTCAGAACATTTTCTGAGATAAAGTACTCCATTTTGACATTCTTAACAAGAAGCAGATGACAGAACAGGTGTTACTAAAGAGGGAAACACTTGGCTGGAAGAAAAAAGAAATTGTAGGAAACAACAATGTCTGTCTTGAATTCTTTGAAGGGTTATGATGAGATTTGTGTTGTCCAAAATGTGAATCTAGAATCAGTGGGTGGGTCTTACTGGAAGACATTGTCTACTTTATCTAGGAACACATTTGTTTTCAAGAAAATAAACCTAATAAGATTTGATTAAGATAAAAGGAGTTAATTATGACAACACTGAGGACTGTTATGATGTACAATCGTTACAATAAGAACCACAGGACCCAGAGCCATCAGCCAACAACTCTCCTTCTCTCCCCGTCTTTCCCCTCACTCGTCTCCCCTCCCGCCTGTCCCTCCACACACAAACATACTCATGTATTGGCATGAATCTTATGTATGCTTCACTTTGCACACTGGCAACATTGGTCTCGCTCCACACACCACTTTTATGCTAAACGAATTCCTTTGCTCATGGTCCATGCCAATCAAGTTTCCCAAAAGGATGCTTTCCCATAGTTTTTCTTAAAATTTAATTTTTGTTATTATTTTTAAATGTTCATTGGTGCACTGCAATTGTATATGATAGTGAGACTCATAATGATACCCTTATATATATGCACACAAGACTTTCCCCTTACCTCCCCCTTACCCATCCTCTTCCCCATCCTACTGATCTATCTTATAATTTTCATGAGGTTCCTTTTCTTCCCTTTTTTTTTTGTCTAGCTTCCACAAATGAGAGAAAAATTCCCACAGTTTAACAAGTTGGTCTCTTGTCCCAATTCAATTTTCTAAGAGAAATATATCTCACTGGACTAGCGAAAGTCATATGTCTACCCCAGGTTCCATCAGATGTGATCAGGAAAAATAAGGATACATGAAGCACAGAGCTATCCTTATTTAAACTGTAGACAAGGCAAATTCCCTGCGAAAGGCTTGTAGATAGAAAAGCAATCATGGGCATATCAAGTAAACATTTCCAGTGTCTGCCCTCTGCCATTCATCTTACTCTCTATTGTCAAATTCATCTCTCTGGAAGACAGTTTTGTTTATACCAGGCATCCACCTTTCTCAAACTTTCAACAACCAGACTTTGTAAAATACTGCCTGACACTCAAGGTCTTCCACAATACAGCCCCATGCATTTTTCTAATTTTATTTTTTAGTGTTCTCCACCCTGGCTCTTTTCGAAAATAGATATTTGATCCTTTCCACAATGGTTTGGGTGACTGTACATACTGCTTTGCCCAAGAAAATCCCAGATTTGGCCAGACATGGTGGTGGATGCCTGTAATCCCATTACGCGGGAGACTGAGACAGGAGGATCGCGGGTTTGAGGTCAGCCTCAGCAACTTAGCAAGACCTTGTTTCAAAATTTTTAAAGGCTAGAGGTGTAGCTCAGGGGAAGAACACCCCTGAATTCAATCCCCAGTACCCCTACCCCATTTCTTTAAGAAAAATCCCAGCTTTGTTTGTTGCACTGGTGTAATTATTAAAGGTCCCTTCTCTCACTCTCCGGTATATTCAGGTTTAGATGACAAAGAAATGGTCCATTTAGCTAGAGACCCATCCCCTTAGCAACTCTGAATTTTCCAAATTCAACTACTATTCAATATGCAGGAAATATGGCAGTTTATTTTTATGGAAAGACTCCTCTGATCTAGGAAAATCCTCTTAACGCCTATAGTATTTTATTTGCTTTGCCTCTTTATTATCACTGACACTTATGGTTATTAGAACCAAAATTTCTGAGCATCCTTGTTTTCACTTGGAGTAACCAGATTAATAATTATATGATTATCTTGCTTTGATTAGGAGATAAACCAAGGAATGTGCTCAGATAACCTAGGCATTTATCCCACTGTAGATGTGTATCTTAAAGCACTAAGAAAACAACACTGTGTTAATGAGTGAAATCAACCAAAAGGCCACATGTAACATTGATTCAGTGGCTACTATAGGAAACTAAAATGAAATCCAGTTCCATTTCTACCTTACTTTCCAGAGCCTGTCAGCTACCGAGAACAGCTGACACCTCAGCTAGCTAGACCGAGGCACTGAGCTGGGGAAGGTGGTCATCCTGAAGGCAGTTCTTGTATTCAGTCAACTCAGACTTTCTAACCCTCATCTTCCTGGCACCTGAGCAGAGATGCTGCATTGTCATGGCGGAGAAGCCTTAAGACAAAGAGACTTGTAGTCAAGCCTCCAGTGTTGTCACTCTCAGCTCTACATGCAAGGCAAGTAACTCACTCCCTGGAAGCCCATTTCCTCAAACATAAAACAAAGTGTGATAGTGCAAATCCCATAGAGTTTGAGGACTAAAAGAGATAATGTGCTTATACTCTACATGTTGCGTGTCTGTGGTTATATTTTTATCATCTAATGGTTCAAATTTACTAGAAGCCCCATGGAGGAATAAAGCTACAAATATACTAAGAACTTCTCAAGGCTGGAGTAAATATGTCTCACATACGTAAATCTCATTTTTTTTAAGATTATCATTGGTAAAGTAAGAAACAGTTAGCTGAACATGGTGACATATGCCTGTAATTCCAGGATAAGATAGAGAATCACAGGTTTAAGACCAGTTTCAGCAACTTAGCAAGATCCTGTTTCAAAATAAAAAATAAAATAGGACTGGAGGTATAGCTATAAGTAAATAAAATAGCTGGAGGTAAAGGTAGAATTCCCCTGAGTTCAATCCCCAGAATAAAAAAAAGACAAAAAATAAAAATAAAAATAAAAATAAAGTAGAAAATAATAAAAAACTATCTATTTTGAATATAGCTAATTATTATTATTTTATCAATAGAGACTAACAATGTAACTGCCATGAGCTACTGGATGTTAAAAGTGACCTCCATCCACACTTGAAAAGGGCAATAGTTCCTGCCTTCACCAGAAGGGTTTCAAGTGTTAGTGGACCCTTTCAAATGTCTGCTACCCACTAATCTCCATGACCTACAACCCTGGATTTACTGACTCCAGCAGGTCTGAAGTGCTGAGGCTGGACTGGATGGCACTCTGTGCCAGGTATTCTGGGATCTCCTGCTGGATATGAGGGTGGAGATTGCTCATCCATGAACTGCGAGACACAGAACTGACAGTGCAGTCAGCCTCTGCAAAGTGCCAAATCAAATCCCCAGGCTTTCTATTATGCTGCCCATCAAAAGTGGCTGGGTAGGAAGGGAAAATGCATGTATGAACTCAAAGAGATGCAGCTGTGGGGACCAAGGAGAGACAACGGTCTAAGTAGAGGCCACAGGGCATGGCATGGAATCATCTCTGCCCTGCTGAGTGGTCAAGTCCTTCAAATATTTAGTAGTGGTCAGAGCAGCTGAACTCTGACAAGAGAACACAGCTTGTGTAGTACAGTACAATCTTACCATTTTTTTCATGTAAGCTTATTATTTTACTTAATTCAAATGTCAGCACTGATATATAAAAGTAAAAATCTGACACGAATGTTATATTCCACATTATATCTAGAAGAGTGTCTAACACCTGGTAGGTGCTCAGGAGTTATCTGCTAATCATTAGTACTGTTCAGCACTGGAATAGGCTGCTTTTTCTGAGGGCAAGCACTATATCCCTGGAGGCATTTAAGCAATGTCTCATTAACAATTGCGTACTGCAAATTAGAATGTGTTTAATAAAACATCTGTTAGTAAACCATAAAAGAATTGAACTTGGGGACATCCAAAATTGCTTCCAAATCCAAGAATCCCAGATTCTATATTCTGAAGGCTAACCTCTATAACTCTGATGACGATGGAAGTTTTTATGTTAGAGTGATTTAATTGATAGCATTCTCAAAGATAGAATTCAAGCAATACTCTGCTTGGTAGAAAGCATTTTCTTAATTTCCCATGGATTTTTAAAAATTACATAATTGCAACTGTTCACTAGGATATAATTGAATCACCCTGTCTCCCTAGTTACTAATATGTGCCAGGGTACTGTAATTATGCAAGTAATTATGAAAGAAAAATATATGACTTGGCAAAATTTTGAAAATTATTATAGATACAGAGAAGCTCTTCTTTGGGGAAAACATTAACATAGAGCAGGAATTAAAGAAAGGAGATCACATAATAGGATGAGAATATTACATAATAATATACGGTACATGAAAATGCCTATTCTCATTTCCATAGAAAGAATAGAAGAATATAATAAAATACGTCTTCATCTATGAAGGCCCAACTGTTTGAAGATGTTTTATGTACTTTGCCTCTTTATTATACCTCTGATTTTGGTTAGTTTATGACTCTGCCTCAAGTTTACTTTTATGGAGATTAATGCAATTTATACATTATATTTTATTTTATGATATACTTAACAATAAGTGGATAGTAATTAAGTCTGTGTGCGATCAAGGAAAAATGCCCAGAAACTAAATACCTTTAAAAAAATATGTTCTTTGAGTTTAATAGCATTTGAACTATTTAAATAGCTTAAATTAAATTAAAGTTAATAGAGTTTAATTAAAGTTATAGTCAAAAGAGAAGTACCCTGTCATAAAAAAGAAAGTGTTGTTCTGAGGTCACGAGCATTTTTCTTCTTGATTCTCAGAGAAGTTGCTTTTTCTTATTAGGAGTGTTCACCATCACAGTCTCCTCAAAGGCTGGTGGATTAACATTCTTGTGAGAGCTAAAGAATAGTTCACTTCCGCTGCTAAAGCATCACAGAAAACCCCCATGATAGTATGCAGAAATTGTTAAGCAGCAGGCCAGCCCAAATTCTATTATTTTACACATTTATATGTGAAAAACAAATTTTTACATCAGCAAAAAAAAATTGCTTGGTATAGAGTGAAAATGGAGAATAGCCTCTTTAGCAGACACTGAGCATGGAGACACTGAGATGCTTTTTCCTCAATCAGACCAGTAAGGACTTTCATTGTTTTTTTGTTTGTTTTTTTTTTGTATCTCATTGGAATTGTATAATAATGGACTCAATTTCTGCAATAGGCTATGGCCTGTTTCTACTTAAAAGGCAGGGTCAGGAGAAGAATGGGTAACAGAGGAGGCCTGCACCTGTAGAGCTGCCAAGAACCAAAGAGCTGAACCTAGCCAATGGGTGCAGTCCTGGCCACATCCTCACCTCTGATGGAACATTTTTAGTGAAACAGGATCTTGTTCTGTGGCCCAGGATGGTCTTGAACTCCTGGATTCAAAGAAAGCCAGCTGTGTCCTGTGAGTAGCTAAGATTTTAGGCATACATCACTTGGCTATCTCTCTCTCTCTCTCTCTCTCTCTCTCTCTCTCTCTCTCTCTCTCTCTCTCATGTTGTGGCAGTCAGTACTGGGGATTGAACACAGGACATTGCTCTGCTGAAATAAGTATTCTAACCTCTGAACTATATCACCAGTTCTGAGGCTCAGTCTTGCCATCACATATAGTCAATCTCTCTTTTGGATAACTTGAACTAGTATTTTTTTTCCAGATGTATGAATTAACATATGGCAAATGGGCCAAACACCCATTTCATTCTTCTAATAAATCAAATTCTGATGTTCTGAAACAACCAAATTCAAAATTTCTAAAGCAACAATTTGTAATTGATTTTCATGTGATTTTAATTTAATGTTGTCCTTCCACAGATATCCGAGGTGAGAGGAAAGAAAAGAAAACTATGTAGCTACACAAAAGAATATTAGCCAGGAACATGCTTGTAATCCCCAGCTACTCAGGAGGCTGAGGCAGGATGACAGAAAGTTCCAGGCCAGTGAAGGCAATTTAGCTAGACGCTGTCTCTAAATGAAAAAATAAAATGGACTGGGAAAGTCAGGCATGGTGATACATGCTTTTAATCCTAGTACTTAGGAAGCTGAGACAGGAGGATGGCCTGTTCAAAGCCAGTCTCCATAATTTAGTGAGGCTCTCAGCAAGTTATTCTGATCTTGTTTTAAAAAAGGGGAGGAGGCTGGGAATATAGATCATTGGTAGAGGCCGATAGTCAATCTCCAGTACCACAGAGAGAAAGAGAGGAAACCAAGGAGGGAGAAAGAGAGGAAACCAAGGAGGGAAGGAGGGGAAATAGAAGAAAGATTGAAAGATTATGCAACAACAAATTGAGCTTTATTTTCTCCTCTTGGCATGGATTAAAGTAAGCAAGAGTGATGGTAATCCACGTGGATGTTTCCATGGAAATAATAAAGGAGTGACATGAAGTCTAATCCTGTATGCATGGAGGCCAAAGCATCTAACTCTACCTTTGATTGTGATTTGTTTATGTATGTATCTTGAGTTTTCTTTTGTAATCATTAGTGCAGCAAATGTTTCATTGCACTTGGCACAATGCAGTTGATGAATAATGAATGAAAGAATTAATTATTAGTAAAGAATATAAATTTCAGATGTCTTCAGTCATTTGCTTAACTAAATTTCTAATAAAACTCAAAGCCTCTTTTGTATTATCTTGTGAGTAAAATAGAACAATTCTTTTTTTTCATAACCCCAAAATGTAGTTTTCTTTTGAAGACAAACACGGTTATTTATTTAATAATGAGTATGCAAGCCTATCAAGCAATGTGTAATTTAAAATAACATTTAAGCCAGGCATAGTGGCAAACACCTGTAATCCAGGTATTTGAGAGGCTGAGGCAGGAGGAATCTAGGCTCAAGATGAGCCTCAGCAGCTTAGAGAGACGCTCAGCAACCTAGGGAGACCCTGTTTCAAAATAAAAAATTAAAAGAGCTGGGGGTGTAGCTTGGAGATAGAATGCCCCAGAGTTTAATCCCTGGTATCAAAAAAATAACATTTTTAAATTATATTTCTGAAACATTTAAACCATTGTGTAATTCTTGAAAATATTTTTATACTCTTACTTGTACATTATAATTATACATCATAGGGAGGCTCAAAATTATACAAATGCATATACACTCATCTCTTGTTTCATTTCCGGCTGTATCCCACCACAATCCCCTCTTTCATTTCCATACCCATTAGTGGGATTGGTAGTGATATCGTCACATACGGACATTGCATTGTTCAAACGGTTTTCTTCTTTAATCCTCCTTTATTCCTTTTTCTCTTTTTATCCCTCAAACCATTCCACTCTTCTACTGGTTTTTCTCCTCACTTATCTGAAACCCCTTTTGTTTCCTATTTTTCTCTCTAGCTTCTACATATGAGAAAAAAACATAGAGACATTGACTTTGTGAGGCTGGCCAATCTCACTTAGCATAATATTCTCTAGTTCCATCCATTTTCATGCAAATGCCATAATTCTATTATTCTTTATGGCTGAGTAAATTCCATTATGTGTATATACCACGTTTTGTTTATCCATTCATCTGCTGACAGACACCTGTGTTGATTCCATAATTTGGTTATTCTGAATTTTGTTGCTATAAACATGAGTATGCTTGTAGCATCAGAGTATTCTGACTTTATTTTGGAAATACTAAAGACAATTCTCTCATTTCTGTAAAATAAAAAAGCCTTCTTTTTAATCATTAACTTAAGTACTGAATCTTAAAATAGATATCACAAATAACTTCTTCAATTACTTAAAAACGTGTGTGCGTGTGTGTGTGTGTGTGTGTGTGTGTGTGTGTGTGTGTGTGTGATTTTATGGTAGCTGGTTCCTGATGTTATTCTTTGGCTTACTACCTTTTCTATGAAATGAATAGAGATTAAAGTATCTCATTATCCAAGTGACAATAAGCAGTACTGCAGAGTATGAAAACATAAACAGAATGCCGATTAAGCTTTTGATTAGCTGTGTGAGTTTTGATCAACTTAGCTTTTCTAAGCCTTAGTTTCCTAAGCCATAAAGGAGCCTCACTCAAAGGCTGTTTGAAGAAAAACATGAAATACAATGCATTCTAAGACCACATGTAATTGTCAGGCATTCCTGCAATAAATATGTAAATTACATTTTGCTAGTTAGGCTAGTTAGATATTAAATAATATCTAAAGAGAATGGTATAATAAAAAGAATATGAGACATGGTATCAAGAAACAAATATTTAAGTACCAACAGCTCTATTTTGTGACCTACAACAGAGCCTTTTATTATCAACCTCAGTTTCCTCATCTACAAATCAGAATAATGTTGAGATCTAATAAAGTACACATGAAGGTGCTCAGTAAACTGGTAAGCACTGCATATATAGCTACCATAATTCTTACTAACTACCAAGTTTACAGTAAACATGCTAGAAGCCATATCTACATCATTGGATATCTAAACTTATAAAAACCATTGTGAAGCCGGGTGTGGTGGCTTCACTTGGGATGCTAAGAGACTGTGAACAGCTTAGCAACATCCTGTTTCAAAACAAATAAAATAAAATAAAGCTGCAGTGTAGCTCAGAGATAGAAATCCCCTGACTTCAATTCCATGTACCACATGTGCACACACACACACACACACACACACACACACACACACACACCAATTGTATGTAAGACAAAGAGGAAGTTGGAAGAAGAGGAATGGTATTGACCTAAGTATCAATTAATTGGAAAAGGCATTGAGCCAGAGATAATATTTCAGGGTCTGTTGTGTTGAATGGGGTTACAGCAAATCGATAATCTCAAAGACATGTCACATTTAGGGTATGTCACTACAAGGGGAAAAGTTGAGGCTCTCAGTAAACTTAGCCAGACCCTGTTTCCAAATAAATTAAAATAGGATTGGGGTATAGCTTGGAGGTAGAATGTGCCACTTGGTTCAATCCCTAGCACTCACATGTATACACACACACACACACACACACACACACAGAGAGAGAGAGAGAGAGAGAGAGAGAGAGAGAGAGAGAGAATTAAAAAATTAAAAGAAAAAGACTAGGTCCATTCTTCTCTGTGAGAATGCTAAATAGTTCAGCTATATTCATGCTATGAAGATGCAGGGCAGGACCACAGACCCATGGCACTGTTTCTCTCCCATCAAGAAAAAAATCCATAGTTATGATAAAGGCCAAGTTCAGATGTGTGACACATACCTGGTTTAGTTCTAAAACTTCAAGGTTTCACTCATTCAGTCTGAAAGCTTCCAGCCTGTTTTCCCAACCATGTTTTTCCAGCTTTTTTTTTCTTCTTGGAAAGGTCATGACTAGCGGAACAGAATCATCTTGGCTGGAAGGAATTTTAGAGGTCCTCTGATGGTAGTTAAATGTTTGCTCCGAGCTAGGCCTGGTGGCCCACGCCTGTAATCCCAGTATTTGGGACACTGAGATAGGAAGATTGCAGGTTTGAGGCAGCCTTGGCTACTAAGCAAAGTCTCCTGCAAATTAGGGAGACTCTGTTTCAAAATAAAAAATAAAATAGGGTTGGAAGTATAGCTCTGAGGTAGAATGTTCCTGGATTCAATCCCCAATACCACAAAAACAAAAACAAAAAAAGTTTGTTCTTTGGTGTCACTCTTTATGGCTTTCACTTCCAGGTCTGCAGCTGGATGTGAGATCTCTAACAAGTAATTTGGGCTTCTATGAACCTCAGTTTTTACAAGTATAAGAGAGGAATTCCAGTCCATACCTCAGCAGGTTTTACCGATTAACTGAGAAGATTGTGGACCCACAACATGGTAAATTTTAAATAAACATTGGATACTATTTTATTTATTTTATTTTATGGATGTAAAAAAATAACAAATATAAGTAATATCTTGTCTTTTTAAAGCTTTTGCTTATGTGTTTCCTTGTCTAATCCTTTTGTGGCTCTGCACAGTGGGTTATTATTGGAACATTATGTAGAACAGGAAACTGAAGTCCAGGCAGATAACAGAACTACCCAAGTCCATGTAAGACAGTGGCTGTTTAAGGATTCTAGTATCTGTCTCTGGAATCCAGAGTGGTGCATTTTAGCTGGATCAGAATAACGTTAGGCAGAAGTATTAATGGCTGATGTTCACTGGCTGGGCATTTATACCTACCATCTCATTTAGACGCACATGATTTTACAGTAAAGACAGGACGCAGTCTCTCCATTTCTAGAAAGTTAAAATGACATACACAGGGTCATGAGTTATTAAGTAGTGGGGCTAAGTTTGAACCCCACCAGTTTTATGTTTTATCATTAAGCTTAATCATCTATAAATTGAAAGCTATTGAGTACCAACAGTGTCTGAAAATAATGTGGTCATCCAAGAAGTAATTTTCAGCCTTTCTTTAATCCAGACTCATACAGATGGAAGAGGATAGGAACAATAAGCATACATGAAGACCTTTATAGGTGATTTATTATGTCAGGTACTTTATACAGATTGTTATCATCATAGCAACCTCAAAAGTCATATGCTATTTTTCCCACTAAAACTGAGATTTGAAGAAACTATATTTTATCTTCAAAACTGAAGGCAGGGCTAGGATTTAAAGGTCTTGCCCTTTCCACAACCTTTGGCTCTGCAGGCTTTGGAGAAGAGGAGAATTTAGACAGTGTCACCTCCACCAATTCTTTCTACCTATGAGTAAACTGAGGCTGGAAGAGCCCAGGCTCATTCTCACACATGGAACCTACAGGAGAAGCCAACCTGACAAACCTGCAGTCCAGTGACCCTTCTGCCTCATCCTGCAGTCTAAACACAGCCTCTGCCCCTGGCAGCTAAGGCTCTAGTTGGAGAAATAAATGAGACAACAGTGCAAGTGAACTTGGACTGGAAGCCTCGACCCACGAAGAAGAGGCCTGGACTCTCCACTTTAATGCACATAAAAATCATCTGCAGAACTCACTTAGATGCAGACTCCCAGGCTGGGACAAGTTATAAATCAGCAGCCTCTTTTTTTTATATATATAAACTGATTCTGAGCCTGAAACATGGGCTAAAATTAATTACTTTGGGAAACAGAAATTTTGTGAGTAGGTTAGTTTCAAAGAAAAGTAAAAAATAAGTTCGGTATAAAAACTAGGAGCAGATTAAGGAAAATTTTGGAAACTAGGCAAAATGTTTCTACTTGTTGCTAATAAATCAGAATGCTAAGAGTAACAGCTGTGGCTTGAACCAGTGAGAGCATGGCCTGAGAGTTCTGGATGTCATGTGTCTTAGAGGGATTTCAAATGTGAAATCCGCAAGACTGGCAACTCGTCAACTGGAGGGAATAAAGAAGATGGATGGTGTGGGCACTGGCACAGAGAGGTGGCTAAGACTGGCTGCGGACACACACACCTACACATAACTAAAAGCTAATGAAAACAATGTTGGTTGTACACTGGGACAAAGCTAAAGATTCTTTATGAAGCATATAGTCCTAAAACACATAAATTGCTCCTATGTGAAAAAGGAGTCAAGCCCCATATTCCTTTTGGCATCCTGAAAAGAACTCTCTTAAAGAATACAAATTAGAAAATGTTTTGCCAATATTTTATCTCACTCAAATTGGAAAGCTCTTGATATGGCTCAAAAAAGTTGATTATTGAGCTCTTCTTCTGCAGTTTTCATCATATTTCTTTATTTTTTGCCTTAAGATAGAGCAGTATAAGACTAATGTTGGATATTCAGAAAACTATTCTCCAAAAATCTTAAAATGCTCAACCAGCACTTTTTTAAAATCCTCTTTCTCTCTCTCACCATTACCAAAAAAATGAGGTACTAAAATTGGATGTCAAGGCATTCTAGTCTCCAATGGATAATCTTGCCCAAGAAAAGGAAGAAAAAAATCAATAAGATAGCAGTACAACTCTAATAATTTCAGTTAAACCAGATAAACTGCAAATAACTGTGAGAAGTTTCCAATTTTTTTTCTAACTAAAGGATCCAGGTTTTTGAAGTTTTTTCCATTAATACTTTTTGAAGAATAGTAGCAAGATATAGAAAACTATATAATGCTCAAGATGCAATCTAAAATAAAAACCTGAAATCTGAGACTTCAAGGCAAACTGAGTATGTTACATATTGTCATAACTAATCACCCACTATAACTAAGCACTCTAGAGACACTGAAAGTTTAAAAAAGAAAAGAAAAATTATGTAATTAGTCCATAAATTCCAGTTCATTAGCTAGAACATTAGTAAAAGACAATGGATTGATTTGTTAATCTATGAACTTTGTACTTTTAAAAATAGGTTTTATATGTGTCCGTTTTATGCTTATACATGATCTTTTATAAGTTTTCCAACTTGAGAACTTCAAGTCCTATAATTTTGAAAAGGGAGTGTAATTGGATTGCCTCTACAGAGACAATTTATTTCAGTAAAACCATTGGAAACATTTATGACATGGACTGGTTAATTTGGGTTCACATTAAGAGAATTTTGAGTATTTCTCAAAAGTTTTCCAGAAAAGAGCTTTTCTATGAGATGTACTGGTCAATTGGAGTTCACATTAAATAAGATTTTGAATATTTCTATTCTAAAACTAAGAATTCCAAGAGCTGAATATGCTAAGAGACATGTAGAGATAAGTTGCTTGGGCCAGGGGGCGGGGGGATCAGTCCATCTATGGTAGAATCAAAGGGAATATTAGGGTGAGAGGATCTTACGAGGGATTTTAGGAAGATGACAGGGAAACAAAACTTGGCCAGATTGTGAGCAGATGATATGATACAATCTTATAAGAAGGTAGAGCCATGGGCAGTTTTTACATAATCGAATGACATATAACCATTGTATCTTAGAGAGAGAACTTCCATCTGAATCAGAAGAATGGAATAGAGTGGGGCATAGCTCAACTTAGTTAAAAAGCTGAGCAAAGCACAGACATGGAGAAGCCTATGGAATCAATATCCAAGAGGTCCAGTGAAGCACTCCAGCTTGGTTGCTAGATAGATAATCTGTTAGGCATGAATTAAACAAGTCTGCCATATATATAATTTTACCTCTAGGGATACCTTACGTGATAGCTAAGAAATCAAGACCTGATATTTGCCTCCTGGCCTCCCTTTTATTTTTCCAGGACTCTAGGAAGTAAATGTGGTGTTCACGTACTGTCTACATCCTGTAAGAGTATGCTTTACAGACAGCTGCTGACAATATATACCTGGAGATTTTCTATATACCTGGAGAGTAAATTTCTAGGCTGTGTATAATACATGCCCATTTGTTGTTATTTGACTTCTTTATGCTTGCCACTCTGATTGGAGTTAGATGGAATCTCAGTGTAGTTTTGATTTGCATCTCCCTGATAACTAATGATGTTGAACATTTTTTCATGTATCTATTGGCTATTTGTATCTCTTCTTTTGTGAAGTGTCTGTTCAGTTCAGTTGCCCATTTCTTGATTGGGTTGTTTGTTTTGCTAGTGTAGAGTCTTTTGAGCTCTTTGTATATTCTGGATATTAGCCCTCTATCAGAGTCATGACTGGTAAAAATTCTCTCTCTTTATGTTCTTGATGTTTTTTTTTGTTTTTTTTTTTTTTTGATGAGTAGAAACTTTTTAGTTTGGTGTTCATTCTTGTTTTAATTTCTTGCACTTTGTAAATCTTGTTGAGAAAGTTACTACCTGTGCCTATATGTTGGAGTGTTGAGCCTATGCCCTCCTCTAATAGCTTCACAGTCTCTGGTGTAATTTCCAAGTCTTTGAACCATCTTGAGTTGATTCCTGTGAACAGTGAGAGGTGAGGATTTAGTTCCATCTTTCTTCAAATGGATAGCCAGTTCTCCCAGCACCATTTGTTGAGAAGGCTGTCTTTTCTCCAGCATATGACTTTGACCCCTTTGTCAAAGAATCAATTGACTATAAATGTGTGGGTTGTTTCTGTATCCTCTTTTCTGTTCCATTGATCTGTCTGCCTGTTGTTGTGCCAACACCATACTGTTTGCTACTACAATTGCTCTGTAGTATAATTTGAAGTCACGGATTGTGATGCCTCCTGCATGGCTCTTATTGCTGAGAATTGCTTTGGCTATTCTGGGTCTTTTATTTCTCTCTATAAAATTCATGACTGATTTTTCTAGGTCTATGACAAATGTCTTTGGTATTTCTATAGAAATTGCATTGAATCTGTAGATCACTTTGGGAAGAATGGCCATTTTGATAATATGTATTCTGCCTTTCCATGAGCAAGGGAGATCTTTGCATCTTCCAAGGTCTTCTTCAGTTTCTTAGAGTAGCTAGCTGAGTTTTAACAATGTTAAACTAGCAGACGACAAAGCCAAAATTCAGATACCAAATGTAAATGTACTACTACATGTCCATGTGCTCCAGATACCTGATTTCCATAAAAGTTCCCAATAAGGCAATTTAGACAAATAACCAAAATAAACATCTTTATTCTACATCTTATTCAGTGGCTGAAAGGAATGTTCTTACTTCCTTTCAATCAACTCCAGGTTTCTGACAATCTTCACAATCAGAATCAGTCTAGCATAAATACTAAACAATTCCTGCCATATCCAAAGGGCCCAAATGACCTTAGAGGATCAGCTAATCCCCTCACCAAACACTGTCATCAAAAATGTACTACATTTTCCCCCTCGAAACCAAAATACCAACATTTGGGGGGGGGGGGGTCTGCTCTACATGAAAGCAGACAAATATTGTAAGCATTTTCTTGAAAATATCACAACAAAGGTTTTATTTTGCTTCTATGCATGTATGGGAGAAAAAGATGCATGTACACATGTATACTGTCTTACCTGCCAGTGAGTCCAAGAAAGAGTCATTCTTCAAAACAGGAAGAGTATTTCTGTGTAAAAGTCACAAAGTCAAATAGTAATATTTGCTGCTGATGTTGTTGAAAGAAAACCCACCTAAATGAATTCTTAAATCCCTTACAAAAACTGAGTTGGCTAACTAATTAATACTACTACTAATAATAATAATTACGAAGGGTGGAGGTAGGGTACTCAATAAAATGTCCTGTCCACATCATCCAAAACCCATCCTCATAGACTGTCTGAATTAGGTACCAAATATAAAGCAGTCAAACAATCGTACCATTAGAGAAGTAGTAGACAAAGAGATATGAGCATACCAACTCCCCACCCCCATTTCTCCACATTTCCCACCTTTAATCCCAAAGAAGAATGCACCAAGCCTCTTATTTTTTTTCTGGAATGTCAGAGCTCTACAGTGCCTCTGAAAGCAGGGAGCCTGATAAATAAAAAGCCATTAGGTCTGGAAGCAGTAGTTTCACGGACAACATTTAAATTGTTTCCATGTGCCTCTGCTTGCATAGGATCAATCATCATGATTGGTGTATTATAATTTTCTCTAACTAAATTGGTCTCTCTCCTTCTCTTTTTCCCTAAGGAACTCAATTTGCCAGCAAGGAGCTTTCCTTGTCTTCATTTATTTTTTTTCTTTTTTATATCAACTATAATACACAGGATAAAGTAAAACTCTGGTTCAGAAATGCTGCTTTTTAACCATTGGCAGGCATCTGTTCCAGTGCAAAGCTCAATTAGCATATCTTATCCTACATTTCCATTCACTTTTGTATTAATGTTCAAGTTAGATTTTGGGGGACAATAAAGGTCTCAGTATTTAAAAGAAAAAAATTTGAGTACAATGGAATTTAAATATACAAAATATTATCTTATTTTTTGATATAACTTTTATCTTTCAGATACTAACTTTAAAAAATTAAAAGCGAACTTTAGAACTATGTGCACTTTTAAAATATCTGTGATATATGGCATGGAAAAGGAGGAAGATGTTATTTAAATTCCAGTTCTGAATTGGTGATGTCAACCTTATCAACTCACTCTTGATCCTACACTCTTTTGCATGGATAGACTTTTACTTTTGTTTCACAATTTCCTTTAGTAGGTTATTCATTGTTTAAAGGCAATGACTGTCTCTTTGTATTAAATAAAATCCATATGCTATCAATGCTTCAGAATCTCTATAAATGAAAGTCACTATCTACAAAGGAGCAACTTGAAAGCAGTTAAGGTTCTCATCCTTTCAAATATATATATTTGCCTTTGTTTCTTAGAATGCCATCTAGCCCCTGTCATTCAAACCAAATTGAAGCATAGATGAATGGACACAGAGGGTCACATTCTGGCATCTCTCAAATTTTTTCCAAGAAGGCATCCCTGATGAAGAGGAGGAAAAGCCAGTCTATGCACTTGGGGCTGGAGGGCAGCTCCCAAGGCAACCTACCTCCAGCTTGAAATTTCTTTGAACTCTTGTAATCTTGTTTTAAAATTCATGCAAATTGTGCCTCCTGCTCCCTAGAATGTCTGTTTGATGTAATATGAACATTGAAGGGGTTTTTTTCTGAATTAAAAATGACATGGAGAAGTATGTGTTGGCACTCTGGCTCTGCCTTGAAGATCTCCCAAGGGGGCTTACTTTTATAGAGCTAACAATCATTAGCACAATGCTATAAATCTGTACCTTGGCTTCTTTCAATTGATTCCTCTTTTTTTCACACTTTAACTTTTTTTTTTCAGACAGTTGGACAAGGCATCTACATTCTAGAACCCCTCAACAGTCCTTTGATTCCTCTTTTTTAATGGAAGACTGGAGGGAGACAAGGATTCATGGACTGGTTAAGAGGCTGGCCGGGAGGGATAAAGTGGGTCATCTTTTGTGATGAGGTGCTGCTCCCACACCCTTGTGGGTCTGACATGAAAAAGATGCCGCAAGAAAGGGGTAAGTTGCAGAAGAAAAGCTGAAAGGAAATATAACTCACCCTTACTTCACAATCTGCCTAGGACCAAATAATGATGCTTAGTAGAAAATACAGTGACTTGACTTGGTGATGAAGAAAAGGTACTCTTAAACCACTCGTGGTGGTGCTCACCTGTAATCCCAGGAAGATCATAGACTCAAGGCCAGCCTCAGAAACTTAAGGAGACCCTCAGGATGTTAGCAAGACCCTATTTCCAAAATTAAAAGAATAAAATAAAAAAGAATGTGGGGTGTTGTTCAGAAGTAGAATGCTCTGGGTACCCCCCCCAATAAAAGGGAACTTGAAAAAAAATAGAAAAAGGCAAACAACTAAAACTGTTCTATCATTAAAGGAGAGATAACTTCTAATTCATTTGTACACTTTACAAGCAAAAAACTAAAGAACTTTAGTTTCTTCTCTATTAAAAACAAATCTATAGAGTAAATTTAATCTTAATAAGATGTCCAATTATATGAGATTTAGCAGAATGTTGGTGATATTTGTTCTGATGACATTTTAAATAATGAATAAAATAATTACTGATGACATATAAGGAAGTGATGTGCCAACATTCTTTAAGATTTAAATCTTATACCATTATAAGTCTTAATTAAAATTAAAATAAGAAAGCACATAATATATGTATTAAATACATATTATGAGTGCCAAGTTCCAGGAATGAAATTTGAGCTTAAATATGGTCATTTAAGTCAAGTCTCTGTTGGTTAAAGACACAATGTCATCTCTCTCTAAAAATCATGTATTTATAGCATTAATTTTTGGTAGTATTGAACCTACAGGCATTCTACCACTAAGCTACACCAAAGCCCTTTTTATTTTTTATTTTTGTTTTTTGTTTTGTTTTGTTTTGTTTTTACAGTACCGAAGATGGAACCCAAGGGCATTCTACCTCTGAGCGACACCCTCAGCCCTATTTTTTTATTCTTTACTTCCAAACAGGGTCTCACTGAGTTGCAAAGGGCCTCATTAAGTAGCTGAGCCTGTCTGGGAATCGTAATCCTCTTGTCTCAGCTTCCCAAACCATGGGATTACAAGGGTGTCCCACCATGCCTGGGTTATTTTTTATTTTTGAAACAAGGTCTTGCTAAGTCACCAAGGGTATCCCTAAATTGTTGAGGCTGGCCTTAAACCTGAGATCTTCCTGTTTCACCACACCCAGTTGACATCATTAAATAATATCTTAATAAAAGGATTTAAAAGTTGTAGAACATCATGAGAATGTGAACTTTAGATGCCTTCTAGATACACACAGAACAGCTAAATATCTGATCACATTTTCAAGCTGGGCTTGGTAACGTACACTTGTAAACACAGTACTTGGGAGCCTGAGACAGGAGGAGCTTAGGTTCACAGCTGGCCCAAGCAATTTAGCATGGCTTTCTGCATCTTAGGGAGACCCTGTTTAAAATTTTTTAAAATAAATAAAAAAAAAATAGGGCTAGGAGTGTACCTCAGAGGTAGAATGCCCCTGGATTCAATCCCCAATACCAGACACATAAAAAAAAAAAAATTCCACACATACACATATTTTCAATCAATTTATCTTGTTTCCAGTTTTAATCTAATAGATGTGATTAGTGAATTATTTTCTTTTTCTGAATTTTTATTTAATTTTATTCTTTTTATTGGTGTATTGTAATCATACATCTCAATGAGTTTCAGGGTGATAGAAGCTTCCATGCACACCGCATTAATTGAGCCCTGCCTAGTTCCTGCCATATTCTCTTCCCCTCCCTTCTTTCCCATGCCCAGCACAGTGATTGACTTTTAAAAGTTTGGGTACTACATCTTGTCCATTCAGGTCATTTCCTCTTCTCCCTCCCTCAGTTAGGTCGCCTTTTTCACTCATCTAAGGTTTCTCCTTTTTTTGTCTAGAGTTCCTCCTATGTCCGTTTCCTCCCTAGCTTCTGCATATTAGACAAAACATCCAATTTTTCACTTTTTGTGACTAATCTCATTTAGCATAATATTCTCCAGTTCCATCTATTTCCCTGCAAATGACATTGCTTTTGCTCATCTTTATGGCTGAGTAAAATTCCATTGTGTACAATCTCAGAGCTTTGTAATCCATTCGTCTGTTGGACATCTCAGCTGGTTTTATAATCTGGCAATTGTGTATTGTGCAGTTATAAACATGGATATCAGTGTTTTACTCTGGTAGTTTGGTTTTCATGCTTTTGGAATGGTATCTTCTATACTAGAAGTGATATAGCAGGGTCATACGGTAGGTTTATTCCCACTCTTTTGAGGGTTCTCCATTCTCTTTTCCAAAGTGGTTGCAGTAATTTGAAATCCCAACAGTGTATTAGAGTTTCTACTTCTCCACATCCTCCCAGTATTTGTTGTTGTTTGTGTTTTTAATGACTGCCATTCTAATTAGGGTTAGGTGAAATGCCAGGGTAGTTTGATTTGCATCTCTCTGATTGTTAAAGATGTAAATTATTTTTCATATATTTATTTGCCATTTGTATTTCTCCTTTTGTGGTTTCTATTTAGTTTACTTGCCCATTTTTGGATTGGGTTATTTGTTTTTTGGGCATTGAGTTTCTTGAGTTCTCTGTATATGCTAGATATTAGTTCTCTTCAGAGAAGTAGCTGGCAAATATCTTCTCCCATTCTTTCAGCTCTCTGTTGAAGTTCTTGATAGTTTCCTTTGCTGGACAGAAGCTCTTCCATTTAATGCAATCCCACATGCTTATCCTCATTTTAATTCCTTGTGCCTTTGGGGTCTTGTTGAAAAAGTTCTTACCTATGCCTATTTGTTGGAGTGTTAGTCCTATGCCCTCCTCAAGTACCTGCAAGGTCTCTGATCTAATTTCTAGGACTTTGATCTATCTCAGATTGACTTTTGTACAGGTGAGAAAGCAGATTATTTTCTAAATATTTTATTGTGAAAGTTTTCACATATGTATAAAAGATGAATTCTATATACCCATCATTCAGTTTTACCAAACTTTCATCAATTTATTTTCTTCCTTTTTTATTTTATTTTGTTGCTGGACTATTTTGCAGCCAATCCTAGATATCATGTCCCTTAGCCATACATAAATATGTGTATCTGACAGATTTTGCATAATCTCCAATGCCATTATAATATATAACATCTTACTGCCATATTTAATTATGTTTACTATTAAGTTAATCAGTTATATTTTACTAAATATAATACATATAATTCATCATATCAGTACTACTATGTACGTGTAAGTATTTAGCCCAGATGTATAAATATCATCTTGGTCTTATGTTTTTACTGTATTGACTGGTAAATTCAGTTAAAAACTGTATCAAGGGCAATTTTCTTTTGATTGATTTTGCTATATTAACCAGTCAAATAAATTGAAATCTTAAAGTTATAGGACCTAACTTTAAAATAAACATCTAAATGTGTATACACTGGCCTGTATCAACCACATTATAGTCGAGTTATATAAATACCAGATTCTGTAATGATTAGAATTGTTGATTAGTATGTTAAGTAAATAGATTATAACAAGATCACTCCAAAGCAATTAAAATAGAGAGACGGTAAGGGAGTGGAAAAAGAGTTTTGAAATCCACATAAAACTAGGTTTGAAATCCTTCTGTGCTTCTTAATTAATGCCTTTACTAACTTCAACTAATTAGCTAATAGGCTGAGTCTAAATGACCTCATCTGTAGCATAGGGATAAAAAAGCAATCATAGCTGCTGTGAAACATATAAATTCAACATGAATAAAGCATCTACCACGTAAGTGTTCAACAGAGTTCCTTGCTTAATCTCTTCTCTTCTTTTTAGGGTGGGAATAGGGAGAAAATGGGGATTAAACACAAGGGATTCTATCTATGAACTATACTCCTAGTTCTTTTTTTTATTTTGAAACAGAGTCTCCCTAAATTGTTTAGGGTCTTGCTAAGTTGCTGAGGCTGTACTTGACTCTATGATCCCCCTGTCTCAGCCTCCCAAGTACTGAGGTTACAGGCATTTGCAAGTATGCCTGGCCTTAATAGCCTCTTAAAAAATATTCAGCAGTCAGATGTAACCAACCTAAAAATTATCCTCAGTATATATGTCTTTTAAATATTGTGTATAATATTTCAAACACTGCTCTATATGACCAGCAATAATAGATGGTCGTCATTTTTTAAATCTATAACATTTTAACTGTTTGATTAAATAGATATATAAATTTACTCACTTATTTTATGTTAGGTAACACAGTAAAGAAAGATAACTAATAATCTCAACTTTACTTAAAATAGGTTATTATGAAATAAATCCTCTTAGTCATATTATCAGGTATGTAGCTCAATGAGGTGTGTACTTTGGAGATTAAATACTTTAAAAGAAGTTTTTATCATCTTTAAGTGTGTAGAAGACAAAACCAAGGTATAAGAACACAATAAGGGTCAGAAAGAGGAGAAAATAAGGTGCATGTAGATATTGCACTATTTTACTGTTGAAGCATCAAAATTAAATTAAATCATGATTTAATCATTGCTGAGCAGCAATGACCTTGCGAAAAATGAAATACATCCATATACGCAAAAACCCACCTGTTCTAGTAACACCATTGTGCTTTTGAGACCTTCTGACACTGTCTTTGTTGATGAAGATGCTTTTTAATGCGGCAAGGTAGAGGTTTATTGATCTATAAAATGTCTTTATGATTTAGCTGCTGTGGACTGTCTACAATACCCAGGTCTCGGGGGTACGTTTTCCAGTGACGCCAAGTTGATTCTTGGAAATTTACATGCTGCTGTCTGTTTGACAATGAATTGCTGTGTAAACTCCTTATGTGATGTACATACAGCACCCTTTGTAATAACAAGCTGTCTATCTTAATAGCCAATTTGTCTTTTCTTAAAGTTCCTCCTGAAATTGTGGCCTTAATCTGTGCAGAGGTCACTTAAGATGTATTGGTTCTGTGTAAAGCAAGCAGATTCTCTTAGATTTTGCTTCAGATTTCTCCCCAAATACACATTGTCTTATGCTACTTACCTGAGAAATTGGTGAGATTCTATTTATGATTATTTGTTTTTAAGTTATCAAGCACTATGTGAAGGGTACTAGAGATTGGACCCAGGGGTGTTCTGCCTCAGAGCTGCATCCCTCAGCCCTATTTTATTTTATTTATTTTATTTTGAAACAGAGTCTCATTAAGATGCTGAGGCTGGCCTCAAACCTGTGATTCTCCTATTTCAGCCTACCAAGTACAGGGGTGACAGGTGTGTACCATCATGCCCAGCTGAGAAATCATATTTTAAAAGTAGCCAATAAGGCCCCCAGACTCTCTGGGCTGAATCCTGGCCCTACCGTGCACTGTCTCTGTGACTTGGGCCAAGTTACATATTCTAAGCTTTTTGAAATAAGGAAACAGGTAAAACCATTCCAGATATTATTGTGAGAATAAAGTGAGTTAGGAACATTGAAAGTTCTTGAAGATCACATGATACGTAAATTCACAATAAATGTAAATCATTGCCACTATTAGCATATATAGTTTATTATATTATAAATAATATTTAAATGTCTCTTTATGCCAAACATAGTGTCAGGTGCTTTCAAAATAGTTTAATTTTTACAGTAATATTTAATGACATGTTCTTTCTCCCTGCTTTATTAAGACATAAACTGAAATCCAGAGATGCTGTTTAAATTGCCTAAATGTACCCAGGCAGCAAAAGGTGGAGCTGGGAGCTGACTTAAGCAAGGATTATGGCCCATTTTTGGAGGGGGGACCCTCACCTTCAGTTCTCCAGGAGGGTATTGCTGATGAGTACAAAATGTATTTTTATTTCTCTGCAAATTTCAACACTGGTTTTTATTTAATTTAATTTAATTTTTTTTTTTTTTTTTTTGGTGGTACTGGGATTCCTGGAAGCCCTTAACCTCCAGGCTACACTCCCAGACCTATTTTATATTTTTATTTGGAAACAGGGTCTCTTAAGTCAGCGCGGCTGACTTCGAACCTGCATGATCCTCCTGTCTCCGCCTCCCAATTGTGGGGATTACAAGCATGCGCCACCACACCCGGAGGACATTGTTTTTAAGAAACACAGTTTTTATAACAACCATATCAGACTTACTTTTAAATTCAGATTATTTTTATGAAAGCATTTTAATTAGTTTGCATGGTTTTGCTTGTGAGGGGCCTGCTGAATCAGGAAGAAGGTGAATGGACCACAAACATCTCTCTCTTGGGCGTGGAGAAAGCTGACAACTCAATTGAGTTTAAGCTCTTTCCTGACTCTGGATCTTAGGATATGCGGCATCTTCTTCCTTCAGGTGTCAACCCTTCCCAACCTCACATGGGCTTTTTTTCATTCTTAAGCTCAAAGCTTAAGTTCTCCTTCTTAGAGCAACCTCACCTGACCAACCTATGGTCTTCTCTATTCTTCTTCCTATCTCCACTCTGTTCTCTTTGGCTCGAGTCCTTATAATGTTCCATTTAATATGCTTACTGCCATTTTGATGTCTCTTTGTTTATAAATAAAATGTCCGTGAGGAAATGGACTGTAGGAATATTTAATAAGTAAATGTTATGTAATGAATGAAAGACCTATGGATATTTAGATTTCATCTCACATCCCTCAATTTTCTGGCCTTAGGTAGACAGCGTCTCATATCCTGAATGATATTGCTCATTTATGGAACTCTGGCACGTGTCGCCATTGCTTTTTATTTTATTTTATATTATTTTGGTACTGGGAATTGAACCCAGAACTACATCTCCAGGCCTATTTATTTTTGAGTCAGAGACTCCCTAAATTAAGGATGGCCTTGTTAAGTTGCTGAGGCTGGCTGCAAACTTTTGATCCACCTTTCTCAGCCTCCCCAGTACTGGGGTTGCAGGCATGCACCACTTAAAAACACTTAAAAAGAAAAACAACGTATCAATTAACCTACTAATTGATATACTTAATTTCAAACAAGTAGGTCGACTCTTTTTCTTCTGTTAATGTAAATTTAAAATATATATTATAAAGTAAACATTATGAGGTAAAATTGTAAAAAGAAGACAGTAATATAAAAATTCATAGAATGACTGGGATAACTCAGTCATGCATTCAAAGTGTTTAGAAGAACACCAGCACCTGTGATTTCTTTTTCTTTTTTTTTTTTTTTTTGGTTATTTAAAAGTAATTATTTAGCCGGGCGTGGTGGCGCACGCTTGTAATCCCAGCATTCGGGAGGCTGAGACCTGGAGGATCGCGGTTCGCGGACAGCCTCAGCTACTCAGTGAGGCCCTCTGCAACTCAGTGAGACCCAGTTTCAAAATAAAGAATAAAAACTAGGGTAGGGGATGTAGCTTGGAGGTCAAATGCCCCTGGCTTCCATCCCCAGACCCGCAAAAAAATAAAAAAATAAAAAAATAAAAAATAATAATAATAAATAAATAAAAGTAATTATTTTATCATTGTCATTGGTCAGTACCTCTAAAAATATGATGAAAAATCACCAATGCTACTCAACATGATGTTTTTAATCAGATAGGTACCCACAAAATATTTATCATTATTCTTTTTTTGGAAAATATATTTATTTTTATGCTTTTATTGGTGTAGTATAGTCTCACATCATATTGTAGTTCATACTGATGATGATATACATGCACACAGCACTTGGTGAGCTTCCTCTGGCTCCTTCCCCATTTACTCCTTCCCCATCCAGGATATTAAGATTGACATTGATATTTTCACATATGTATATAAAGTCGTTGGACGTGATTGTAGGGAGTGTAGGGGGAAGAGAAAGAATTAATGAAGGAAACACTTCCACTGACATCATTGTTCTTAATAGGTGTACCCTGACTTAAATATTTTAATTCTAAATGTCAACAGTTTTTAATCAAAAAGACTATTCATTTTATGAAACATTATATTTCCCTTTCATTTTGTTTTGTTTTGTTTTAAAATAGGAGCTGTTAGCCGGGCGTGATGACGCATGCTTGTAATCCCAGCATTCGGGAGGCTGAGACAGGAGGATAGCGGTTCGTGGAAAGCCTCAGCTACTTAGTGAGGCCCTCTGCAACGTAGAGAGACCCTGTTTCAAAATAAATAATAAAAAATAGGGCAGGGTGTGCAGCTCGGAGGTAAAATGCCCCTGGGTTCCATCCCCAAACCCACAAAAATAAAATAAAATAAAATAAAATAAAATAAAATAAAATAAAATAAAATAGGGGCTGTCGTATTGGCCGCAACCCTTCTGTAAAGTGATGGTAGGAGGACAGAAACATCTGTGCTAGTGCTAGGTGTAGGCTGTGAGACAGCATTGTGATAGAATAAACACAACAATTTTTCATAAGGATTTATGGGTCCTTTCGAGTGAATAAAGCACCATGTGAATTATAACACAAAACATCATAGTGCAAAAAATGTGTTTCAATGTTCTAAACTTTGATTTACATCAGCTTTTCAATTATAAGTCCATTGGATCAAATAGCCAGATGCCTGTCATGGAAAGGATCTGGACAAAGTGTGGGATTAAGGGCTCTTTCCTAATAGGAGCCACAAAAAGTGATAAAACTATTAGTGCTTAGTGAAGCTTCTAATCTTTTCTCAGAGAACATCTAAGAAGTGTTTAAAAAATTAGCTTGATTTGAGGAGATAGAAGCAGTGAAATTAATTACCCTGATTTGGCTATTACATATTATATACAGGTATGAAAGTTCATACTGCACTTCATAAATATTTTTTTCAGATAAACAATGGATATTTTTAATATAAGTATATTCCAAATATTACTTTATGTTGAATAGTACTTTGTTAACCATATTGTTGTTTAATTAACCAGAATATTCCATTCTCCAACTTCACCATATAACACTTTACTGTGTGTTTTCTCATGCAGTCAACAAACAAAGATTGATACTCAAGCTATCAAAATTCCAGTTCTTTCTTTCTTTCTTTCTTTCTTTCTTTCTTTCTTTCTTTCTTTCTTTTCTTTCTTTTGATACTGGGGTGGAACCCGGGGGCCTTCTACCTCCGAGCTACACCCCAAGTCTTATTTTTCGTCCTTTATTTTGAAACAGGGTCTCACTAGGTTGCAGGGGGCCTCACTAAGTAGCTGAGGCTGGCCAGGAACCTGCGATCCTCCTGTCTCAGCTTTCCAAGTACTGGGATTACAAGCGTGCGTCACCACACCCGGCTTCCAGTACCCTCTTTCAGGTGACTTTCTTTGTAGTAACACGGGGGGAACAGAGGGAAGGCCCCTGTTCTATGGCACTGCTCCTGCTGCCCGATGCTGTTTCATGACACAGATTCCAACAAGCTCATTTCCTGCTCTGGATTGCACCTGCTCTTTCATTATTTGTGTGAGTGTGAAGGGATGCTGAGGATTGAAGCCAGGAGCATTCTAGCACTGAAAAATACCCTTAGCCCCCCTTTTTTTTTTCAGTACTGGGGATGGAACCCAGGGGCATTCTACCTCTGAGCTACACCCCCAGCCCTATTTTTTTTTTTTTTTTTTTTGGTGGTACTGGGGTTCCTGGAAGCCCTTCTACCTCCAGGATACGCTCCCAGACCTATTTTATATTTTTGAAACAGGGTCTCTTACGCCAGCGCGGCGGGCTTCGAACCTGCGCGATCCTCCTGTCTCTGCCTCCCAAGCGCGGGGATTACAAGCGTGCGCCACCACGCCCGGCCCCAGCCCTATTTTTTATTCTTTATTTTGAAACAGGGTCTCGCTGAGTTCTAGAGGGCCTCACTAAGTAGCTGAGGCCGGCCGCAAACCTGGATCCTCCAGTTTCAGTCTCCCAAATGCTGGGATTACAAGTGTGCCACCATGCCCGGCTACCCCTAGTCCTTTTTAATTTTTCTGATACGAGGTTTAAGTTGCCTAGACTAGCCTCAGACTTGTAGTCCTCCTGCCTCAGCCTCCTGTCACTAATATTACAAGTGCATGCCACCATATCTGGCTTGGTTGTTTTTGTTTTGTTTTTGTTTTTTGCTGGTCTGGGGATGGAACACAGGGGCATGCAACCTCTGAGCTATACCCCCTGTCCTATTTTTTATTATTTATTTTGTTTTTGTTTTATTTTTTGTTTTTTAATATATTTTAATTGGTGCATTGTAGTCAAACATCACAATGGCATACAAGATTTGTGAGGATATCCAAGTATACATCATCCAGTTAGCTTTTATCCAATCCCCATCCCACTCCCTCCCCTCTCTCAATCTCATGTTTGATTTAGTGATTAACTTTGATATATTTGTTTATGTACATCATGTGTTTTAGAGAGATTCCATGTTCCCCCATCCCATTCCCTCTGACTAGTCACCTTAATTGCTCTTCCATAGGGCCCTTTCTCCCACTAGATTTCCTCCTATTACCCATTTCTTTCTAGTTTTTGCATTTTAGGGAAAGCATATGATTTTTTATTTTCGGTGATATTTCTCTGTGTATGCCACATTGCAAGTTCCACTCCCACTCTTGAAGGCCCCAGCACCAGCCTGGCCACCTGGCAACCTCTGATGCCGGCCTCGCTGGCTCCAGCTACAGCTTCACCACATGGCAGGCACTAATCCCGGCCTTGCTGACCCCAGCACCTGCCTCGCCGCATGGCAGGCTTCGATCCCAGCCTCCATGGCCCTGGCACCAGCCTTCCCCCTTGGCAGGCTCCAATCCCAGCCTCGGAGGCCTAAGCACTAGCCTTGCCTCACAGCAGGCTCTGATTCTGGCCTCACTGGCCCCGGCATGGCCTCACCCCTTGGCAGGCTCCGATCCCAGCCTCCTTGACCCTGGCACCGGCCTCACCCCTCAGCAGCCTCAGATCCTGGCCTCAGAGGCCCAAGCAATGGCCTTGCCTCATGGCAGGCTCCATTCCCGGCTTTGCTGGCCCCGACACCGACCTCACCCCTCGGCAGGCTCCAATCCCGGCCTCGCTGGCCCTGGCATCGGCCTCACTCCTTGGCAGGCTCTGATCCCGGCCTCGGAGGCTCAAGCACCGGCCTTTTCTCATGGCAGGCTCTGATCCTGGCCTCACTGGCCACGACACCAGCCTCACCCCTTGGCAGGCTCTGATCCCAGCCTTGGAGGCCCCAGCACCAGTCTTGCCTCATGGCAGGCTCCGATTCAAGCCTTGCTGGACCTGGCACCGGCCTAGCTACCTGGCAGGCTCCTATCCTGGCCTCAGAGGCCCCGGCACCAGCCTTGCTGTCTTGCTGTGCATTGGGCTCTGGTCTATGCCACTATGAGCAAGTCATCTACAGATGTTCCCTTTTTTCTTCCTTTTTTTATTTTTTGGTGGTACTGGGGTTCCTAGAAACCCTTCTACCTCCAGGCTCTACTCCCGGAGACCCTTTTTAAAATATATTTTTATTTGGAAACAGGGTCTCTTAAGTCAGCAAGGCTGGCCTCAAACCTGCACAATCCTCCTGTCTCCACCTCCCAAGCAGGGGGGATTACAAGCATGCGCCACCACACCCAGCATTCTTTGTTTTTTTCTTTTTTTTTCTAATATGAGAGAGCAGTACATGTCTTTTGCGAAAGCTGGGACCCCAAATACCTACTAGCAATAAATTTTGTCTTCTCTCCAAAGGCAGAGGTCCACAACTTCACTTCGGAAAGCAGGCTCTGCTGCTCCACGTGTGTACCCTGGCCTCCCGCTTTGTGCAGAGGAGCACAGTGGCTATGAGGGCTGATGACTCCCAGAACACTCAGTGTGGCAGCCTATCCTGGCTATGCAGGGCTCCCTCTGAAACCCCCCAAACCCTGTTACCACTTAGCATGTTATCCAGAATTCCCAAGCATTTGTGGCAGGAGCAGTCTACTTTTGGGGAGATTTCCTCAAAAGTTCAAGGTGGACTGGACTAGATATGTCTGTCCCTCCCAATTCTAGTCACCATTGCTGCTGCTGCCACTGCCATCTCAGTTCTCTCCTGAACACCTTTCCCACACAGTTTGTTTTCCAGAATTCCCGAGCATCTGCAGCAGTAGCAGTATACCTTTAAGGATATTTCTTTAAAATTATGAGGGGGATTGGATTGAATCTGCCTCTACCAAATACTGATGACTGCTGTTGCTGCCATGTCCATCTCAGTTCTCCTCTGAACACCCTCTTCACACAGCATCTTGTCCCAAATTCCTGAGTGTGCGCAGTGGTAGCATTCTACCTTTGGGACGATTTCTTCAAAAGATGAAGGTGGATTGAATCATCTCTGCCTCTCCTGAACACTAGCCGCTGCCATTGCCGCTGCCTCACCATCTCAATTCTCTCCCAAACAATTTTCCCACACTGCATGTTGTCCAGAATTCCTGAGCATGAGTGGCGGTAGCATTCTACCTTTGGGGCAATTTCTTCAGAAGATCAGGGGTGGGTTGGATCAGATCTCTGCCTCTCCCAAATACTATCCTCCACCACCAATGCTGCCACCGCTGCTGCTGCTGCCTTCCTCCTGGTTCTCACTGAGCTCCTTCCTTACATGGTATGATGTCCAGAATTGTTAAGCATGTGCGGCTGGAGCAGTCCCCCTTTACGGGGATTTCTTTCCAAAAGTTCCAGGTGAATTGGATAGGATTTGTCTGCATCTCCTGAATCCTGGCTGCTGCTTGCCACCATCTTGGCCCCTCTCCAATATATATTTTTTAATAATAGAAGACAGTATGTATGTTTTGAAGAGGTTGTGGGATCAAGCATTCAGCAGCAATGAATTTTATCTCCCTTCCAAGAGTGGAAGCCACAGCCTCACCATGTAGAGCAAGATTTGCTGTTCTGAACGCAACACAAACCCCAGCGCAGCACAGAGGAGCATGGTGGCTAGGCGCGCTGAGTTCCCCAGGACAGGACACACAGCTGGGCTTCCAGCCCGGCACTGCTTGGCTCCCTCCGTCATGCCTGGATCATTTTTTTACAAGGTATGTGGTTAAGAGTCCCCAGCATGCACAGCTGAAGCAGTCTTTTCCCTAATTTCTTCTGGAGTGTTCTTCCAAAAATCACTTTTCTTGCGTGGCAGGTGCCTCCTTGTCATCTTACTTCTAATTCTGTCGTTATCCACTCTCTGTCTTGTATTCTAGATAGGAAGTCACAGCTGGAAATGTCTCCTTAAATTGTCCCAATCAGATATTAAACCAAAATCTGGTGTCCAGGGCTTCTCTGAGGAATGCATGTCCTTTTCGTTGACCACGGCCGTAGCCATCTTGGACCTCTTTCATTTCATAAATATTTAAAAATATAAAGATATTGTGTGTCAAATAAAAATATTTTCAAAAGAAATAGTGATATTGGCAAAAAATAATAATAAATAATAAATTCTCTTACTGCATAATCTTAACATTTACTGTAGAATCTATTATTTTTAATTTATTTTTTATTGGTGCACTGT
Organism: Muscardinus avellanarius; assembly: GCF_963383645.1. Lineage (NCBI taxonomy): Eukaryota > Metazoa > Chordata > Mammalia > Rodentia > Gliridae > Muscardinus > Muscardinus avellanarius. The sequence goes on from NC_137797.1 coordinate 61,684,435, forward strand.
ATTCATACATCATAGTGGGATACAAACTTTTGTAGACATACATGCACACATCGCCCAGTCAGCCCCCACCCGATCACCACCCCATTCCCTCCCCATCCCTCCTTCCCATGCTTGGCTTAGTGGTTGACATCTAGTATTATAGCAATTTATCCAAAATTAAAAATGATAATCTCACATAACAGTTTCATTTGTCTGATACCAAGCTTTTGATGACTTAAAGATAACATTTCAATATTTCTTTTTGCTTTCTTTCTTACCAGAGAATATTTTTTTTCTATTTTTTTAGGTGAAACTATCATATATTTATATATTTATTTTTCAGAAAAAAATCTATCCTAATATGGAATATGGATTCTAGCTACCCAAAACGAATCTTGAAAAAGAACAAAGCTAGAAGATATATATTTTCTGATTTCAAACCATATAAAGCTACAATAATTGAAACGGAGTAGTACTATTCTAAAGGCAGATATATAAACCATTGGAGTTAAATACAAGCCTAGAGCTAAATTCTTCCCTATATTATCAAGTTATTTTTGACAAGGTTTCCACGAACATTTGGTGGTGGAAATAATAATCTTTTAACTAAATATTGTTGAAACATAATAATTACATGGAAAAGAATAAAATTGGACCCTTACCTAATCCCATATACAAGTATTAACTCAAAATAGATAAAAGACCTAAATATAAATCTTAAGACTATAAACTTTTAGAAGAAAATCTGGGTCATAAAACCTTACTACAATGAAATTGGCAGTGATTTCTTGGATGTGATTTCAATGGCACAGGCAACAGAAGAGTATACAAACTCCCTAAAAAAAAAATATTGTATATCCAAAGACAATGTAAACAGAGTTAAAAGCTACTAATAGAATTGGATAAAATATTTCCAAATGTTATATCTGAAGGTATATTAATATTCCAAATAGAAATCCTAAAAATTAACAACAATAAAGGCAAACAATACCATTTAGAGATAGGTAAAAGACTAACATAAATAATGAATCTCCACAGATAACCAATCTTAATTGTCTGTTGGATGTAAAATCTTGTTTCTCTGGTTCTGGTGTGTGTTACCTATTTCTTCTTTGTAGTTAATCTCTTTGAGTATTTTCTCTAGCGCTGGTTTTGAAGACATAAATTCCTTCAGTTTCTGTTTGTCATGGAAGCTTCTTATTTTTCCATCTAATTTGATAGAAAGTTTTGCTGGGTAGGAAACTTTGGCTGGAAGTTGTTTTCTTTCAGAGTTTGGAATATGTTCCTCCAAGCCCTTCTGGCTCTCATGACTTGGTTTGGGAAGTCTGGAGTGATTCTAATTGGTTTGCCTCTGAATGTCACTTGGCCCTTTGTTTTTGTTGCCTTTAAGATTCTCTGCTTGGCTTCCACATTGGTCATTTTGACAATTATGTGGCGTGGGGATCCTCTTCTCCGATCCTGCCTAAAGGGAGTTCTATAAGTTTCCTGGATCTGTGTATCAACCTCTTGCTCTATGTTTGGAAAATTTTCTGCTATTACTTCCTTGAAGATATTGTTGATCCCTTTGGTATCACTTTCTTTTCCCTCCTCTATTCCAATTATTCTTAGGTTAGTTCTCTTAAAATGGGCCCTTATTTCTTCAATGTCAGATTCCTGCTGTTGGATATTTTTTCCTAGATTAGAAACTATGTGTTCATTTTTGGAATGATCATATTCTAAGAGTGAGATTCTGTTCTCCATGTGGTCTAATCGGTTGTTTGTGCTTTGAATTGAGGCATTTACTTCATTAGTTGCATCCTTTATCTCTTTTTGGCTCTCTCTGAGTTCTTTTCGAAGCACCTCTATTATTTCTACAGTTATTTTCCTGATTTGATCTAGAAATCTCTGATTTTCTGTTTTATCGAGTTCCGATGTTGTGGGGTTGTGGGCATTCATTGCTCCAGTATTATTCCTCTTTCCCATGATTTTGGAAGTTTGTGCCTTCTCTGGGTTCTTCCCTTGGGTCACTATGTCTTCACTTAAGGTGCTCTGGATCTCGAGTCTGTAGTATCTCAGACCCCACTACTCCTTTACTGGGTTGTATCACAGAGTCTCCGACCCAGGGAGTCGATAGAGGCTGCTTTAAATTATGGGGGGGTGCCAGGTTGCACGTTCTCCTATGGTGTGATATCTCTGCTACTGCCACTCCCCCACTGGGTCAATTCCCAGGAAGTACAGTACTGGGATTTCTCCTCTGTGGCCCGCAATTTGACTCACTGTTCTTGAGTTCGCAGATGTAGCTGTACTGGACTCATTGACTTCGCTGCTGTTGCCGCCGGTAGCAATATGGCGCCGCTGCTACACCCTCGGCCGTGAGGCTGGCTTATTTCTTCTTGGTTTTGAATTCCACTCTGAGAACTTGCAGCGTGTGCTGAGATCAGCCACTGGGAGCTTTAGATGTTCCCTGCGCTGAAAAATCCCACCTGGCTGTTCCGCAGCGGCTCACCTCGGCTTGCTGTAGCCGTCCGGTGAATTCGCCGCTGCCGCCGGCAATATGGCACTGCTGCCGCGTCCTTGGGCGTGAGGCCGGTGTATCTCCTCTGTGGCTCTGAGCTCTGTTCTCAGTCCACTTTCTCTCTGGAGCCTGGTGATTTTTTTGTTTCTCTGGTGATGGTGTTTTCTGGCTATGAAAGGCGCTGATTTTGTGGTAATGGATATTGGTTGTTAGCGGGGCTCTTAAGCCCCTCTTTTCTTGGTCGCCGTCTTCCCGGAAGTCCTGTAGAATATATTAACTCTTCAGATATGGTATAGATCAAGGGTTGTCAAACTTTTCTCTAAAGAGCCAGATGGAAAATACTTTAGACTTTGGAGCCATATAGTGTCTGCCTCAGCTACTTAATCCCATCATTTCATCAAAAAGGTAGTCAAAGATAATATGTAAATTAATAAGTAAGTGTGACAGTGATCCAAGGAAATTTTAATTGCAGAAACAGGTCGTAGGCCAATATTGGCCTCCAGGCCAGTTGTTTATGAACTTCTGATATAGGGCATTGTCAAATAAATGTTTCTTGAGTAACTACCATGTGTCTACTTTAGTGGAATCACTTTTGTTTTCATTTTGTTATTACCTTACCCTCTAAGGTTACATTCTCCACCTATTCTTATAAAGATTAAAGAAGAAAATCCACATAAAGTGCCTGAAACAAAGTACCCAAAATATTTAGCTCAATAAAAAGCATATATCCTAAAACCAGATTTCCTGCCTTTGAATTATATGTCTATACTTATTAGCTATGTTAATTAACTTTCCTATACTCCAATCTTTCCAAATATGCAAGGAGAAAATAATTATACTTCCTTATCAAGAGGCTATGAACTGAGTAGATGTATATGAAGTGTTTAAAACAGTGCCTAGGCCATGCTAGTACTGTATGAATGTCAACTATTACTGTTTCACTGTTCCCTGTGATAATGTTGTTACTGCAGCTTTACAACTCTGAGTCAAACTAAATATGCATCTCTGCTTCATGGGATATGAGGAAGAGCTACATAATAAAATGGCATAAAGAATCAATGGAGTCAGGCATGGTGGTACAGACTTGTAATACCAGCACTTAGGAGGCTGAGACTGGAGAGTCTCAGGTTCAAGACAGCCTCTGCAAGTAGTGAGACTCTCATGAAACTACTGAGACCCTATTTCAAAATAAAAATAAAAACTAGTGCTGGAGGTATATCTAGGAGGTAGAATGCCCCTGACTCAATCCTCAGAATCACAAAACAAAACAAAACAAAACAAAACGAAAATCAGTAAGAAAGAGACCAGAATGGTCTAGGGTTTGAGTCAAATGATATAAGAGTTAAACGATAAAACAAATATTTTGGACTTCATCTTCCAAAGAAGAGAATTGTCTAGAGAAATTGTTGATCTGCACCCCCGATAAATGATGACTAATGGGTTGGTGAAGCAGACATGACTTGTTAAAACTACATACAAAGGATTTAACAGAACAAAAGTTAAGAACCATAGGGCCAGCCAGGTGTGGTAGAGCACACCTGTAATCCCAGTACTTCAGAGCCTAAGATAAGAAGATGGCAGGTTTAAGGCCAGCCATAGCAACTAAGCAAAACTCAGAGCAACTTATCAAGAACCTGTTTCAAAATTTTAAAAAATGAAAAATGGCTGAGGGTGTGGCTCAGAAGTGGAAGGCTTCTGGGTTCAATTTCCAGTTACCAAATAAAATAAAATATATAAAATAAAATAAGATAGAACCACAGGGACGTAAGCACTCTAAGCATCGTCAGCAGGACATAGATGGTATTGTGTGGATTTGTACCCGTGGGACTGAGCAGTTCCCTAGAACTCCCATTGTCCTCTAGTTGACCTGGAGCAATGTGGGGAGGAGCCACAGGAGGAGAAGCCCAAAGCTAACCAGATAATAAGTCTGTCTCAGAAAGTAAAGACGTGACAAGAAGCTAAAGCCAAGCTAGAATTCACTTTCTCACATCAGACTGAATGAGGAAGGAGAAGAACTGTCTAGAACATTTGAACTGACATGTGGATTGCAGGGAAGCCATTTCAGCAAGTGCACAAGGGAGAAGGAATAAAAATATTTATATAAAGAGAACAAAATCTTGCTGTGAAACTTTACGGTATATACATTAGTAGTTGACCACATAAGCAGAGGGCTGTATTTACAACATTAGCAGGTGATAATTCAACACCATGGGTTTTTTTGTTGTTTTGGTTTTTGGTTTTTTGCAGTACTAGAATGGAACTCAGGGGCATTCTACCTCTGAGCTACACCTCCAGCCCTATTTTTTATTCTTTATTTTGAAACCAGGTCTCACTGAATTGCAAAGGGCCTCACTAAGTAGCTGAGGCTGTCTGCGAACCGCAATCCTCTGGTCTCAGCCTCCCGAATGCTGGGATTTTAACTGTGCACCACCACGCCCGCCAGCGCTATGGTTTTAGACACTACTTCAAACTGCAGGTCGAAATGGTAGGGCCAAAGTGCTCTAGAATTTTGGATGAAGAAACAGAACAGAAGTAGCTGGCTTCCTAGTCCAGGAACATGTAGATCTTGCTCCTCTAGCGTAGTGGTGTCCAAAAAAAAATACTCTGCAAACCACATATCTGTTCAAATTTTCTAGCAAAAGAATAAAGAAAGAAAGAAAGAAAGAAAGAAAGAAAGAAAGAAAGAAAGAAAGAAAGAAAGAAAGATTAGGAATGTGTTTCATTTAGCCCAGGTATCCAAAATATATTTGGTCAGCATATAATCAATATTTAAAAATGAGATTCTTTGCCTCATACTGTCCTTATAATCCATTGTATATATTTTCCTTGGATGCTAAATTTTTACTAGTAATATTTGATCTGTATTTTCATTTATAAGATTTACAGTTGGAAAAATAGATTCAATAAATGCAAGTTGTCCCAAACATATGTAAGTTTTCTAAAAATTAAATTGAATATTCAATTTTGAATTAGAATTAGGATTAAATGCAATTAAGTTCCTGTTCCTTGATCGCAGTAGTCACATTTCCAGTACTCTATGGACACATGTGGCTAATGGCTACCATATTGGACAGCTCAGACAACTGGAACCAGATAGCTGGAGGAGGGACACCAGTAGTCTTATGGAAAAATAATTATTGAGAGACTGTGAATAGCCTTGGGTTTAGATCAGCTTTCTTAAATTATTAAGTTCTGTCAGTATTAACTATATTGATATTGCAGGTATTTGGAATGTTGTAATATTACTAGTATTATTAACATATCAAGTTAGAATACTATCACAACTAGGACAAAAATATTTTATGATTATATATTAGAGTGCAAAAGCATAGTGATAAAGAGGCAATTGATGAATTGATTAATTTTATTAATTACATTGCAGTTCTTTATAAATGCACATACATACTGAGAAGCTACAGGTTATTGTTATCATGACCCATAAGGAACTCTTATACCAAAGAAGGTAACATTTGCTGAGATGAAGAGGGAGGAATTTCTAGATATGGAAAACAGAACACAAGATCAGGTAATTGTAGAGGAGTATGAAGTAGGTGCTTTGGGGACAGAATAGAAGATAAAATAGAGAATGTGGTCCAGAACATGGTTTACAGTGTTGGTAACCAGTACAAGGCTTTGAACCACAAAACTAAAGTGAAGGAGGAGGAATTATATGTGTATCAAAAGGAAACAAAAGAAATAAAATAACTAAAATAAGCCTTCAAAGAAAGTGAATGACCCTATCACAGAGAGGCAAAGATATTATTTGCCCTCTCATACCTGTGAGTATGGATGCAGCAGAGAGTAAGCAGATGATGTAGTTACTTTCAGAATAAAATGGTCATGGAATAATAGAATGATGAAGTACTCATTTAAAACTGTTCATAGAAAGCCAGGCATGGTGGCACATGCCTGTAATCTCAGTCCTTGAGAGACTGAGACAGGAGGATTGCAAGTTCGAAACCAGCCTTAGCAACTTGGTAAGATCCTGCTTAAAAAAAAAAAAAAAGCAGGAGGGAGACTGTGTCTGGGCTCAGTCCTTGGTACCAACTGCCCCCTTTAAAAAAAAAAAACACACAAAAAAGAAAACAGTTCATAGAATTTCCAAATGTGGCAAAGTTCTAGCCAGAAAATATTTTAAATGCTGGATTCTATGTGAGGCATCCTACTTCACAACTGGTTTAAAATGCCTAAAGTCATTTCTAAAATACTGAGAGAGCTTGTTTAAATATCTATTCTTGTTTAAATATCTATCACCAGCTCTTTCCAGTAGAGGAAACAGGCGTAGTACAATTCTAGACTTTCGGACCCCTCCAAGGACAGTACTATTTGACAGTCTGCAGTGTTTGTAAAGCCATTAATCTCCATTTGTGGATCTTTCTGAAGTATGAACACATGTGATGAATTTTGTGGGGACAAGTTAATTTTCAGAGCCACTCTACCAAGCAAAGGGCCAGGAAATGACAAGGAAGAGTATCTGCTTTGGATTTAATTATTGCAATTTTTTTTACTTTCAATCTACTATCGAACCTAATTTATTTTGCTTAGTAGCCAATGCAGAACTACAATGAGGCCAGTGAGCTTGAGCACTAGGATCCTGGCTTTCTATCTTGGTAAGGGAGACATGGAGCTGCCATCAGGATCAAGCCAAGAGTTTACCAGGAGCTCTTCCTTTCCTGAGCGCTGATTTTGGCTCACCTTCCCGATGCCTATCGACTTCTGGACTCCCTTCCATTCCAGCTCTGTTTGTAATGTCTTCATAGTGCCTGGTTCCTCCTTGACTGGTCAATGACCCAAGCACTAGTTGGGCATGGGACATATACCTGTAATCCCAGTACCTGGGAGGTGATGGCAGGTTCCAGGCCAGCCTCAGCAATGTAGTGCAACTCTCAGCAACCTAGTGAGACCTTTTTCCAAACAAAAAATAAATACATAGAATGGAGGTGTAGCTGGGGGTGTAACTCATAGGTATAATGCACCTAAATTCAATCCCTAGTACCACAAAAAAATAATAATCCATACACTAAGTAATAAAATAAAATAAACCCTACTGAATCACAATTTACCATTTCTGTTCATCGGTATTCTACACTCTCAAATAAGTTTATCCCTGCTAAGAGGCTGCTTTTTTTAAAACTAATCCTCAAACAAGATAATCTCTTCACTAGACTGAACTGCATCAAGACATTAAGTGATCATTAACAAAGAATTACAGATAGCATCAGCAAACAGCTTTAAAGACAAGTAGAAGAGACTGGGCTACATGGTATCCTACAAATGATACTTATCAGGAAGATATTTTCTGCAGTTACATCTAGGAATACCTGTAGCCAAATCCTGTTGCATATACTATACATAATTTATCTATACAACAACTTGATACTAAGGTACAGTGGACACCATTCTAAATGTTGACAATAAAAAAGGCCACATGATTGACATTCTCAAAAAGTAATTCAAGCATGGTAAATATATTAAATAATAATATAATAAGTCATAATGAGTAAGGACACTGAAAAGAAAAAATATCAATACTTCTTGGAAAATCAGTGAAAGATTTTTTGAGGGAAGTAAAATTTGACTGAGTCTTAAAGCATGAGTAAAGGTGTAAGATTTAATAAGCAAAATAAGGAAAGGATTATAGAGGAAGCAGAAGGAGGAAGGAAAGAGACAGAGCAAGGGAAGTAAGAGAGACAGAGAGACACAGAGAGAGAGACAGGGAGTGAGACTGAGGTTGATCGAGATTCCCAGGAGATCTTTGCTGGCCAAATAAAATTGGGCTTAGGAAATGGAGAAGATGGCGATTAAAGTTCTTCTCCCTACCCCCTGAGGGAATATTCTCTTTAAAGTATGAAAAGAATAACTAAAATAAAGAAAGTAGAATTTTCTGAAAGAATTTCAAATGAATTTACATCTAACCCCAATGGATCTAGTTAAAAAGTAACCTTACTTCCTTCTTGGTCTCAAAATATCCAATTACTGGAGTTGCCTTAAGAAGAATTTGCATGTCTTTTTTTTAATACATAGATGAAAAATCCTTTGTAACTCTAACAATGATTACTAGTAAGTTAAAATTTCTTTTGGTAAAACATTATTAAGTACATTCCAAAGAAAAATTAAGGTCATTTTATATATACTCCTTATAATAAAATTTCAGCATATAATTAGTAAGCCCTGTGTACCAGACTCTTACACCTTAAATGTACGTGAACTCAGTTAATCATAGTTTTAGCATAAGATTTATTTCACACAAACACATAGGCAGTAAGTATGTATTATTAGGATCTCCATTTTTACAGATGAGGATTCTGAGAGACACAGACAGGTGAAGTAACTTGATCAGGATCACACAGCAAGCAGGGCATGGTAGTATAACTGTAATTCCAGTACTTGGGAGGCTGACACAGGAAGATCACAGGTTCCAGGACAGCCTCAGCAATGAAGTGAAACTGTCAGCAACCTAGTGAGAACCTGTTTCAAAAGGGATAAGGGTGTAGTTTGAGGTAGAATCCCCTATATTCAATCTCCAGTACCATAAACACACACACACACACACACACACACACACACACACACACACACCAGCCAAGGATTCAAATGCAGGCCTTCAGTTTTCAGAGCCCAAGTTCCTAATTATCATATGGATGGAAAGTAAACCACAAAGTGTACCAATTTCAAAAAAATCCACTGGAGAATCTGTAAAAGTTTAAAGAGCAATATTATTCAGTAGTCAATAGTCAAATGTTTATCTCATGGTGCTTTGACAGGCTTCTAAATTGCTTCGGCTTAGAAAGACTGATGGAAATGAACAATGAGGCTATGTTTAAGTGAATGTCATTAAACCCTGGAAGTGAATCATTTCTATCTTAGAAAGCATTTGTTTGTGTTACCATTTTGTCCTAGTAGATAAGAAAAAAATAAAATCTCTCCAGCCCTTAAATAATGATCATCTCCAGGATGACACAGGCGGAGGGAGTCTCTCTCTTTCAAGTGAATGCTGACAGCAGATCCTGCACTAATAGAAGCCAGATGGTTAGAAGAATGGGACTCTCTCCTCCAAAATAGAAAACACTTCCATGAAACTTGAGGCTTGTGCTCTACCCTAGCTCCATCTTTGGCAAATTTCTGTATGGGTGCGTGTGTATGTAATGTGTTAGGTATGCATGGTTCCAGTGTAATACCTCTTCAAAAGAACACAGAGAGCTTACCCAAAGTGGCCGGGTAACAACTGATCTTTCTATCACTTGCAAATTGCTTTGTCTTTTATTACATGGGGTTTCTCGACTACCCTACCTTCAAGGATAGGAGTAAAGAAATCAATTGAGGAATGTTTTTGCTTCTAAAAAGATGCTCAACTTCATTCTTTTGTTATAAGGAAGGCAATTTTCTTATTGACCAAAAAAAAAAAAAAAAAGAGCTTGACTATACCATACATTGCTCATAAATATCCTACCAATAAATATATAAAGGAATTATTTAAAGCAAGTGGGATGTAATACATTCTCTCAATCAAGAGGCTTTAATTATTTCCAAAGCCAATAATTTGCTCAAATATTCAGAAAGCTGAAGTGAAATCCAAAGAAGTGAAGTTAATCTCAGCTCTCTCTGTCCTGGACTCACTAAACCTTGGTTACCTTAGTTTCTCTTGGAATAATTAGAGAAAATAATGCCTCATAAAATTATGGTGGAAATAACAATAAGATCAAAAACATAAACACTGGGGTTTGGCTACGGATAGTTGATATAAAAACCACTTAAAATATTTGCTATAGAAAAAAGAATATGATTTTATTCTTTCTTCAGCTCATAGTTTTAGCATAAGATTTATTTTACTTACTTTAAGAATTAAGGTTATTATTGCATCAAACTGAATAAACCCATTTTCAGAGAATAATTGCCTTTCTAAAGCCTGTTTCTCCAAATGTGTAAAATGTAGACGTAAACTGATAAATGTAGACGTAAACTGATAAAAGATGAAAATGTTCTCCATGGTAAATAAGTAAAGATCTGAAATGGAGAGAACGTTACACTGGGGAAAAAAGCAAGAGAGAGGTTTATTATCCAATGCTACCCATTTGGTTTACATACTAGAATGGCACAGACACAGAGCAAGCAGCTGTCGGAACTCATCATGTTGATTTAATTAGCTTTGAAGATGTGTTCTATGATCTACACATTGTACAATTGTGAAAGTTTATTCAGACGAATGGCAAGAATTACAGTCACACATGCTACTCTAAGCCAACAAAATTGAAACTTGAAAGACACAGAGGAAAGCATCCTTTCTGTGAATATCAACCACCTCCTTTTTTCCCTTTAGTAGGTTTTTCTTTTCTTTCTTTTTTCTTTTTCTTTCTTTCTTGTTTTTTTTTTTTTTTTTTTTTTTTTTGGTACTGGGGATGGAACCCAGGGGTATTCTACCTCCAAGCTACACCCCCAGCCCTACTTTTTATTCTTTATTTTGAAACAGGGTCTCAGTGAGTTGTAAAGGGCCTCGCTAAGTACTTGAGGCTGTCCACGAACCACAATCCTCCTGTCTCAGCCTCCCGAATGCTGGAATAACTAATGTGTGCCACCACACCAGGCTCCCTTTTATAGTTTTAAAACTAAAGCTTTCAAAAATAGCAACAGTTATGAGTTATTTAACTTTTACTGCTATGCCTGGATCAAGTCTAATCTGTCATGAGAATTATTTAACCAAATCTATCTAATTAAATAAATGATTACCATAGTCAATACTTTAAAAAGAACTGTTGATCATCTACTTCTTAAACATAAACCAAGAATATATTTGTGCTGTCAAAATCATGATCCACAAAGCCAAATACAGAAGATGTTTTCTTTCTGGCCAACACCAGTTTATCTGTTACCATATTTGTCCTTTTTATTTTAGTATGAGACTGTATTTGAAATTTAAATATTGTAAGTGATCACTCTTTTGAATTAGCTATTACATCTACAAGTCAGTTACCTAGGACAAAGCATGGATACTTGAATATTTGGGAAATAATCTCTCTTGTATTAAGTACATAATGTTTTCCTAAATTCAACCCAACATGATAGGTATTTTAAAGAACATTCTGTATTGTGTCCATCTTTACTCCCAATGCTTACACATCTTCTTTTAGGCTTACCCTCACCCAGACTTTTTTTGTAGCAATTATAGGTCCAAAACAAAGAAATAAATACACAAAGTCAAATTAGTCCAATAGTAAATTTATTTTAAAAATTTATAAACTTCAAAATGAGACAATAAAAAGGTTATGGATCACGATGAACCCCCCCTTATTGATCTCAGGTCTCAAGAAGAATCCCTGTATGCAATGATCTCAACAGAAGTGCAGGAGCTGGAACAGAATGCATGCCAAGGTCTGCGGCCTCAGGTACAAGACACGGCAATGTTCGTTAACAAGTCACATATTGAAATATTATAGGGGAGTCAGGAATGAGGCTACCCTTGATAAAGATTTATTTTTCATTAAAATTCAAAATGCCATAAAATCTGGTTTAAAATATTTTAGGCATTATGGAGAGGCTGATGTAAAAATGAAGTCTCACTTTGCTAACTCACATCCCCAGGAGAGATGTCTGCTGGCAGAGCATTCTTCCTCCTACCCCAGTTGCTGCAGCATCTGAAGATGGACACTGGCCTCCACCGCACATTTTTAACTCAGGTCTGTCCATGGATGGTAGACACTTCAGGGTTCCATTTTCTTCATTTTGTTTGCTTCAGAAAAATATGATGAATATTTTGAAATTTTTTACAGCTCTCTGAAGTTATATTTGATACAATTTCTCATATAAACTTTTCTGGATTTTTTATGACAACATGCCATTTATTTTTTTTAATTTTTTAATTTTTTAATTTTTTTAATTTTTTTATTTTTTTTATTTTTTTTTAGTATTATAGCAATTTATCAAAAATTAAAAATGATAATCTCACATAACAGTTTCATTTGTCTGATACCAAGCTTTTGATGACTTAAAGATAACATTTCAATATTTCTTTTTGCTTTCTTTCTTACCAGAGAATCTATTTTTTCTATTTTTTAGGTGAAACTATCATATATTTATATATTTATATTTCAGAAAAAAAAATCTATCCTAATATGGAGTATGGACTCTAGGTACCCACAACGATCTTGAAAAAGAACAAAGCTAGAAGATGTATATTTTCTGATTTCAAACCATATAAAGCTACAATAATTGAAACAGTGTAGTACTATTCTAAAGGCAGATATATAAACCATTGGAGTTAAATAAAAGCCTAGAGCTAAATTCTTCCCTATATTGTCAAGTTATTTTTGACAAGGTTTCCACGAACATTTGGTGGTGGGAATAATAATCTTTTAACTAAATATTGTTGAAAAATAATAATTACATGGAAAAGAATAAAATTGGACCCTTACCTAATCCCATATACAAATATTAACTCAAAATAGATAAAAGACCTAAATATAAATCTTAAGACTATAAACTTTTAGGAGAAAATCTGGGTCATAAAACCTCACAACATTGAAATTGGCAGTGATTTCTTGGTTATGATTTCAATGGCACAGGCAACAGAAGAGTATACAAACTCCCTAAAAAATAAAAAACATATTGTATATCCAAAGACAATGTAAACAGAGTTAACAGTTACTAATAGAATGGGATAAAATATTTCCAAATGCTATATCTGAAGGTATATTAATATTCCAACTAGAAATCCTAGAAATTAACAACAATAAAGGCAAACAATACCCTTTAGAGATAGGTAAAAGACTAACATAAATAATGAATCTCCACAGATAACCAATCTTAGTTGTCTGTTGGATGGAAAATCTTGTTTCTCTAGTTCTGATGTGTGTTACCTATTTCTTCTTTGTAGTTAATCTCTTTGAGTATTTTCTCTAGTGCTGGTTTTGAAGACATAAATTCCTTCAGTTTCTGTTTGTCATGGAAGCTTCTTATTTCTCCATCTAATTTGATAGAAAGTTTTGCTGGGTAGGAAATTTTTGGCTGGAAGTTGTTTTCTTTCAAAATTGGGAATATGTTACTCCAAGCCCTTCTGGCTCTCATAACTTGGTTTGGGAAGTCTGGAGTGATTCTAATTGGTTTGCCTCTGAATGTCAGTTGGCCCTTTGCTTTTGTTGCCTTTAAGATTCTCTGCTTGGCTTCCACATTGGTCATTTTGACAATTATGTGGCGTGGGGATCCTCTTCTCCGATCCTGTCTAAAGGAAGTTCTATACGTTTCCTGGACCTGCGTATCGACCTCTTGCTCTATGTCTGGAAAATTTTCTGCTATTACTTCCTTGAAGAGATTGTTGATCCCTTTGGTTTCACTTTCTTTTCCCTCCTCTATTCCAATTATTCTTAGGTTAGCTCTCTTAAAATGGGCCCATATTTCTTCAATGTCGGATTCCTGCTGTTGGATATTTTTTCCTAGATTAGAAACTATGCGTTCATTTTTGGAATGATCATCTTCTAAGAGCGAGATTCTGTTCTCCATGTGTTCTAATCGGTTGTTTGTGCTTTGAATTGAGGCCTTTACTTCATTAATTGCATCCTTTATCTCTTTTTGGCTCTGAGTTCTTTTCGAAGCACCTCTATTATTTCTACAGTTATTTTCCTGATTTGATCTTCTAGAAATCTCTGATTTTCTGTTTTATCGGGTTCTGATGTTGTGGGGTTGTGAGCATTCATTGCTCCAGTATTATTCCTCTTTCCCATGATTTCGGAAGTTTGTGCCTTCTCTGGGTTCTTCCCTTGGGTCACTATGACTTCACTTAAGGTGCTCTGGATCTCGAGTCAGTAGTATCTCAGACCCCACTACTCCTTTACTGGGTTGTATCACAGAGTCTCCGACCCAGAGAGTTGATAGAGGCTGCTTTAGACTATGGGGGGTGCCAGGTTGCACGTTCTCCTATGGTGTGATATCACTGCCACCTCCCCTCTCCCACTGGATCAAGTCCCAGTGAGTACAGTACTGGGATTTCTCCGCTGTGGCCCACAATTTGACTCACTGTTCTTGAGTACGCAGATGTAGCTGTACTGAATTCGGTGAATTCTCTGCTGCTGCCGCCGGTGGCAATATGGCGCCGCTGCTACGCCCTCGGCTATGGGGCTGGCATTTTTTTTTCTTGGTTTTGATTTCCACTCTGAATCCCTGCAGCGTGTGCTGAGCTCAGCCACTGGGAGCTTTAGATGCCCTGTGCGCCGAGAAATCCCGCCTGGCTGTTCCGCAGCGGCTCCCCTCGGCTTGCTGTGGCCGTCCCGTGAATTCGCCGGTGCCGCCGGCAGTATGGCACTGCTGCCACGTCCTCGGGCGTGAAGCCGCGTCCTCGGGCGTGGGGATCTCCTCTGTGGCTCTGTTCTCAGTCCGCTTTCTTTCTGGAGCCTGGTGATTTTTTTTGTTTCTCTGGTGATGTTGTTTTCTGGCTTTGAAAGGCGCTGATTTTGTGGTAATGGAGATTTGTTGTTAGCGAGGCTCTTAAGCCCCGCTTTTCTCGGTCGCCATCTTCCCGGAAGCTGTATTTCTATCTTGCTAACAAACTCCTTTAAATCTTCAGCAACGGTCCAAGAGATGAATACTTATTCTTAGCTCAGGACAAGAATCCACGGTTTTTCTGTTTGTCTGTTTGTGTTGTGGTGGTAGAGAGGATTACTTCTCCCCACACACACACCACGCACACATTTCACCCCACAACAGGGACTTTTTTCTTTCTTCCATCAGGTGCTTTTCTTTTAATTTAAAGACCTGATTCATAGGAAGACAACTATGTAATTCATTTCATACATTTGTTGAAATGCTTCAGAAATAGAAAACATAATTAATTAATTTATTTATTTTTGGTGGTACTGGGGTTCCTGGAAGCCCTTCTACCTCCGGGCTACACTCCCAGACCCATTTTTACATTTTATTTGGAAACAGGGTCTCCTAAGCCAGCGCGCGTGGCTGGCTTCAAACCTGCACGATCCTCCAGTCTCTGCCTCCCAAGCGTGGGGATTACAAGCATGCGTCACCACGCCCGGCCAGAAAACATAATTTAAATAGTCTTAAAAGTTATAATTCTTTCTGTTTGTGGGCGTGGTACTTGTTACAGTTTGAGAGAATGATGTTACGGTTTTGGGGAAACTGTCCCCGAGGACCCCTGTTAAGGTTCCCAGCACAATTTTCCTCAAAACACAAAAAAACCCCAAACAGAAAAACCGTGGGTTCTTGTCCCGAGCCAAGGATAAGTATACAATAGCCCGGACTCTTGCTGAAGCTTAATTTTTTTTATTGGTGCACTGTATTCATACATCATAATGGGATAAAAACATGTGTAGACATACATGCACACTTTACCCAGTTAGCCCTTACCCAATTCTCACCCCATTCTCTCCCCATCCCTCCTTCCCATGCTTGGCTTAGTGGTTGACATCTAATATTATAGCAATTTATCCAAAATTAGCAATGATAATCTCACATAACAGATTCATTTGTCTGATATCAAACTTTTGATCACTTAGAGATAACATTTCAGTATTTCCTTCTGCTTTCTTTCTTACCAGAGGATATTTTTTCTTTTTTTTTTTTTTAAGGTAAAACTATCGTACATTTATCTTTTTTCAGAAAAAAAAAAAATCTATCCTAACATGAAATATAAACTCTAAATACCCAAAACAATCTAGAAAAAGAACAAGGCTAGAAGATCTACATTTTCTGATTTCAAACCTTATACAGCTACAATAATTGAAACAGTGTAGTACTGCTATAAAGGCAGATATATAAATCAGTGGAGTAAAGTAAAAAGCCTAGAAATAAATTCTTCCATTTTTGGTCAGGTTATTTTTGACAAAGTTTCCAAGAACATTTGATGAAGGAAATAATCTTTTCACTAAATATTGTTGAAAATAATAATTACAAGAAAAAAAGAATAAAATTGGACCCTTACCTAACACCATATACAAATATAACTCAAAAATAGATAAAAGTCTTAAATGTAAATCATAAGACTATAAACTTTTAGAAGAAAACCTAGGTCATAACACTTCACAACACTGAAATTGGCAGTGATTTCTTGGATATGATTTCAAAAGCACAGGCAACAAAAGAATAAACAAATTTCCTAAAAAATAAAAAATATTGTACATCCAAAGACAATGTAAACAGAGTTAAAAGTTATTGATAGAATGGGATAAAATATTTCCAAATGCTATATCTAAAGGTATATTAATATTCCAAATAGAAATCCTAAAAATTAGCAACAATAAAAGCAAACAATACAATTTAGAAATACAATTTAGAAATAGGTAAAAGACTAAAATAAATAATGAATCTCCAAAGATTTTAACCTATAAACACATGAATATATTCTTCTTTGATTAGTTGTCTGCTGGATGGAAAATCTTGTTTCTCTATTCTGGTGTGTATTACCTATTTCTTCTTTGTAGTTAATCTCTTTGAGTATTTTCTCTAGCGCTGGTTTTGAAGACATAAATTCCTTCAGTTTCTATTTGTCATGGAAGCTTCTTATTTCCCCACCTAATTTGATAGATAGTTTTTCTGGGTAGGAAATTTTTGGCTGGAAGTTGTTTTCTTTCAGAGTTTGGAATATGTTACTCCAAGCCCTTCTGGCTTTCACGACTTGGTTTGGGAAGTCTGGAGTGATTCTAATTGGTTTGCCTCTGAATGTCACTTGGCCTTTTGTTTTTGTTGCCTTTAAGATTCTCTGCTTGGCTTCCACATTGGTCATTTTGACAATTATGTGGCATGGAAAACTTTTTCTCTGATCCTGTCTAAAGGTAGTTCTATAAATTTCCTGGACCTGTGTATCAATCTCTTGCTCTATGTTTGGAAAATTTTCTGCTATTATTTCTTTGAAGAGATTATTAATCCCTTTGGTTTCACCTTCTTTTCCCTCCTCTATTCTGATTATTCTTAGGTTGACACTCTTAAAATGGGCCCATATTTCTTCATTGTCAGATTCCTGCTGTCTGATTTTTTTTTTCTAAGTTAGAAATTATGCATTCATTTTTGGAGTGATCATCTTCTAGGAGCGAGATTCTATTCTCTATGTGGTCTAATCGATTGTTTATACTTTGAATTGAGGCCTTTACCTCAATGATTGCTTCCTTTATTTCTTTTAGAGTCTCTCTAAATTCTTTTCATAAGTCCTGTATTTTCTACAGTTATACTCCTGATTTGATCTTCTGGAGATCTCTGAATTTCTGTGTTATCAGGTTCTGATAATATGGGGTTGTGGGCATTCATTGCTCTGTTGTTGTTCCTCTTTCCCATGATTTCAGAAGTTTGTGCTTTCCCTGGGTCACTACGACTTTACTTAGGGTGCTCTGTATCTCGAGTCAGTTGCAATCTCAGCCACCACTACTCCTTTACTGGGTTGTATCACAAAGTCTCATACCCAGGAAATTAATTGAGGCTGTGCGAAACCATGGGGTGGCCGGTCTGGGTGTTTTCCCATGGGGAGCTGCGACTAAGGTGTGGTACCTCTGCCACTGCTACTCCTTCACTGGATTGGACTGCAAAATATCCGACCCAAGGAGATTATCAAACCTACACGAGTCCCTGGGAGTATAGTACAGAGATTTCTCCTTTAGGGGTTGCAATTACACTCATGGTTATTGTGTGCGCAGATCTGGAGCTGTGGCATGGAGCAGTGAACTCGCTGTCGCTGCTGGCAATATGGTGCTGCTGCTATGCCCTCAGCTGGTGTATTTCTTTTCTGGTTTTGAGCTCTGTTCTGAGTCCCTGGAAGGCGTGATGAGCTTGCCCACTGGGAGTTTTAGACGTTCATTGCGCTGAAAGAACTGCTGAATTACAGCTGAATGGTCCGCAGCTGCTCACTTCAGCTCCTTATTTACCTTTCCTCTTTGAAGCCTGGTGCTGTGAGGGAAGATGGCACCAGAGCGGCTCTGCTGCCACATTGCGGGCTTGATTTCTGGTCTCTGGTTGTTCTTCTAGTCTTTTTTTTTCTCTGTCCCTTGTGTTTACATATTTTATTTCTCTGCTGATGGTGTTTTCTGGCTTCGAAAAGCACTGATTTTGTGGCAACAGAGATCGAGTTTTAGCAGGACTTGTAAACGCTGCTTTTCTTGGTCGCCCTCTTTCTGGAAGTCTACAATAACATGCCATTTAAAAGGAACAAGAAAAATAAAACCTATATTTGTGAGAAAACTAAAAAAAAAAAAAAAATTATCCAAAACTTTACATTTCCTAATTTTAGTCAAAAATTCAGTCAAAAATGAGACACAGTATTCATTCAAGCCAGTTTTAAAATGATTCAAAAGTCCCCCAAAATTTATTCATATAGCATTAAGAATGAAAGTCAGTATCTTGTATTTCTTTAGAAAAAAGTTGCAGAGGTTCCTAGCATCTAAAATAAATTTTATGAATGAAATATTCTATTCAAACAACATATTTATCTAGATTAACTTAATTCTAGAGTTTTATATAAAGGAATTTATATAGTAGAGTCTAGATAGTATATTCAGTGCTTTTTTTGCCTAGTTTCATCAACTTATAATTTTAAAGTTTATCCATATTCACAGGTGTTTCATGATATTCATAGTCTTTTGTGGCTCAGTAGTGTTTATTTAGATGACTATGCTACACTTTAATTATCCATCTACTCAATATTTTAAGGATTGTTTCTTCAAATATTTGTTGTGTCTTTTCCAGTTCTGGGACTCTAGTTACTCTAGAAGCTGCTTGAAGTTCTCCCATAATTCATTGTTGATCAGTTGAATAATTTTAGGTTTTTGTTTTGTTTTGTTGAGGTCCTGGGTATTGAATTCAGGGTCTTGTGCATGCTAGACAATTGCTTTATCGCAGAGCTATACCTCCAGCCCTGTTTTGTACTTTTTTGTTTATTTGTTTATTTGTTTCATATTGGATAGTTTCTGTTATTATATCTTCAAGTTCATTCATCTTTCCTCCTGAATAAAAAAATCTGGGAATTCTATTTAGTGAAATTCTCATCTTAGAAATTGTAGCTTTCTACTCAAGGAGTTCAATTTGGGTAATTCTTAATTTCTAATTCTCTTCTGAACTTTTTCCAACATATAGAAAGTAATTATAATAGGTTACTTAATATTATTGCTTACTAATTCTGGGTTGCTTTTGACCGATTGGCTTACTTTATTATTGGCAGAATTTTTTCTGTTCTTACTTATATTCTGCATGGATTTTATTATGTCAGGTATTGCATAATTTTGTTTTTCTGTAAGTATTCTTAAAGTATGTTCTGAGATGCAGTTAAGTTACATGGGAAAAGTTTGATCCTTTTGGGCCTTTTTTGTTTTTGTTTTTGATACTGGGGATTGAACTCAAGAACATTCTACCTCTAAGCTACATTTCAAGCCCTACTCTATTTTTATTTTTAAACAGAGTATCCCTACTTTATGAGTCTCACTACTCATCATGATGAGGCTGTCCTTGAACCTGAAATCCTCCTATCTCAACCTCCTAAGTACTGAGGTTCTAAGCATGCTATTTGGGTCAGTTTTAAGATGCACTATGTGACATTATTTCCCACTGATGAAGCAAGACTCTTTTGAGTTCTCTGTGGTCTTTGAGTCTGCCTGGTAAGAACTCGCCACAACCCTGTGTGAGTGCCAGTCCCCATTCCTACTCACATTCTCTAGTCCTTCACCAGCCTCAGTCATGTTCTGCACTCACGGGTCTATCCCGTACTCTGCTGAATGTTCACGTGGGGCTGAATGTTCCCGTGGGGCTACCCCATACTCCCCTGCCTGTCCTGTTGAATTCACATGGGGTTGCCTCAGGTCTCCAACCTTCTCCCATGCCACTCTCTCACCCTCAACTCCAGCTTCTCTGGATTCCCCTGGCACATTCATCTCTGAGAGTCCAACAAAGCTCCTGCCAGGTTCTCTCTGCCTGTTCCAAGGCCTAGAAGCCCTCTCAGGACAGGAAGCCTGGACCATCTAAGCACCCACCGACACTTTCCCCACTTTCAAAGCTCCCTGCGCATCACTGGTTGCTGGGAGGCACCTATGTATTTTATCTCATTTTCTAGTTACTCCACCTGAGAGGGCAAACCTAGTTCAGAGGCAGAAGTTTAAAATTTATATTTCAACCGGGCGTGGTGGCGCACGCTTGTAATCCCTGCACTTGGGAGGCGGAAACAGGAGGATCACGCAGATTCGAAGCCAGCCGCGCTGGCTTAAGAGACCCTGTATCCAAATAAAAATATAAAAATGGGTCTGGGAGTGTAGCCCGGAGGTAGAAGGGTTTCCAGGAACCCCAGTCCCACCAAAATAAATAAATAAATAAATAAATAAATAAATAAATAAATAAATAAAATTTATATTTCATCTTTGAAGGCTTCCCTTTTTTATTTCATAACCACAAAGTGAATGTATGAACTTTGATATCATTTTATCCACAGAGAAGAAGACTATCTCTAAGTATAAAAATAATTTGTTATAGGAAGTCATTATACAGCAGTGAGTAAGGGTCCCATTATAAAATTATCTTGTCCTCCTTCACAATCTCTTTATTCTTTAGTCAGGTTGTGGGGAGGTGGGGGTGGATTCTTCACCCCTTCACTAAGGGTTAGAGACTTGGAGGACAAACCAGACCAACTGGCCTCCTCCCCAGGGGACCTTAGCCTTAAGTTTAAAAGAACAAGAGATCAGGATCTTGCCAAGGACACATTAAAGCACAGTTTTAGCTAGCTCCTATCAATAAGACATTTCTTTAATATCTCAGGGAGTTTTCTCTTAAAGAGAAGAAAAGGCAGGTAAAGAAGCTTTCCATGCTTCTTGCGCTTTTATTATTAAAAAAAAAAAGTTTCAAATTCACACCAAAAGAAAGAAGTTAGGAAATGTTTAAGGCAAGCAGTGGCTTTGAAAACTCTGGTGACTCTCTGTATAGTTAAGACTCTATGTGAACCAAAGAAAAAGAAAAACCTGTTTCACCTAGCTCAGAAAGCATGTAAGCAAGGGTATCACCACCTTCTTCTAGGAGTAGAATTTCAAAGTCTTGCAATTTGGTAGGAAGGAGGGGGAAAGGGAAGAGGTGTCAACCGATACCACTGAAGTTAATTGGGAATTTGGGAAGGTTTGGATGAAAAAACTCCTTGACTAATTTATTTATATTTTGGTCACAAATTTTCATGTTTGTGCTCTAGTATAAAAGTAACTTGTATAATAAGTATAATATGAACATGAGAGATCGTCTATTTTTTTCTCTTTTACACACACACACACACACACACACACTTACACAGTTCATACCCAAGTATGGTTTCGCTGCTATTTGAATTGAACCCTTGCAAGTGCAATACTCAGATATACTGTTTACACTTAAATTGAGTGTTTTTATAAATTTTTCCCCATTATGGCAAGCTAAGTTTGAAACTTAGTGCTATCATTTGAATGCATTCTAGAAATCAATAAATTTAATTTTCTTAAAATAGGATATCATCAATGACCGGTATGCCTGGAGTTATTAGTGGCCTAAGTGACACTAATTAACTCAGGGAGAGAGTTCTGCTCTCCAAGATGGGGAGCAGCAGCAGCATCTGCACCGTGTTTGAAACCAGAGCACAGGGTATTGAAGGACACGAGTGTCATGCTTGATTTGTACATCACTGTGCAGTAGCTCAATTAGAAAATAAACTTACATATTAAACCCAAATCTGAACCATCTACAATTCCTTCCCTCCATACTCTACCTCCACCTAGATTAAAGGGAAAGCTTCAATCAGAATAAACATACTAAGAACTTATGTAAGTTACTGTGTCAAATCAGTATTAACCAGAGATCAGGATTATGTAACCTATAGCCAACAATGTACAACTTCTGATAGTGGTTTAATTTTACAAGACTTCTCCACAGTGCCCAGCAATGTCTCATATCTAGCATGCAAGATCAATTGAAGTTAGCCAGAATGAATTCACAAATGGTGTATTATCTTCTTTTATGGGTAATGTCAAGGCTGGGAATTAGAGAATAAAAGAATGTGAGTCGCTTAAATATTTTTGAAGGAGTTTCTCCTCTGGACATTAACAAGCTTCTATCAATATTTTAGATATGATCAATCACACAGCAATCTCTAAGGTTTATGATGACATCTAAGAATACTTTCTAATTTGAGATGTCAAACCATGTATCAGTGCCTGGCATGTTGCAAACACTAAACACTGGACATTCAAAGATTTAGTGGTTGAATGCCCCATGCGTGCAAGGGCTATATCCTTCAGACTCTAGTCTTTTAAGATCAATAGATAATACTCATATAATGTTATATAGGGTCTAAGTAACTGAATAATTTTCAAAAGCTGAGAAAATGTCATGTAAAATGTTAATAACTCCTTTCTTGTTATTTTTAAAGTGATCAACTCCATATAGGGTTCCAAAAATAAAGCCAAATATTTTATAAGGATATTTTGTCCTCATTTATGCCTTCATTTATTTACCAAATATTACTGAATTTCTATTATATGTTGTGCACTATACTAGGTCCTATAAATACAGAACTGATGACATGGTTCTTCTCAACAAGAAGTTCACCACTGAATGAGGAGACACGTATCGAAACTAATAATTATAGTACCAATGAGGAACATTCTAGAAAGAATACATGTTGTTGATTCAAAGAGGAAGGAGTGATTGAAGTCCAGAAAGGAAATCAGAGACTTTATTAAGTAGGGGACAGAGGAGGGTAGGTGAATCTAAGCTGAGCCTTAAAGAAGTAATATGATTGTATTCACGAAAAAGATGATGTAAAAATTATACAGTATTATGAAAAGTATCTTCATCTAAGATTTCACATTATATAGGAAAGAAAGTAGTTTAAGAAGATAAAAGAAAATAAATGTGTTAATCACCGGGTCTCAAATAGCCACACTCTAATATCCTACTTTATTCAACTTTTTTTTCAACTTGTTTTTGGTAATCCAGATCCCTGTCTGACTAGGATAATGATCTTTACAATGTATATAGTAGACTAGATATACTGGGGTTATTGATTGCAGTTTGGCATACATTGATTGTATCTAAGTCCAGTGACATTTGTGATAGAAATTTGGGTTGTATCTTATTCAACTTTAAAAGTAAGCTGAATAGGATTAGACATAACTTTGGAAAATGGAAAGAAAATTACTTCGCAAAAATCATACTTTCTAAAAGAATGAAAAACATAAAAATATAAACCGTGCAATTGGGGGAAAAGATAAAAATAAAAAAGGAGCATCAGGAGGGAAGTACGATAAAACAGAAAGCAAAGAACAACATAGATACATTGGTATTTGGATAATTGCTAGTATGAAATGGACAATCAATCCCTATTAGAAGAATTGTGAATTGCCTCATAAGACAAAATTCAACTTGAGTGCTGTTTACAAAGAATATTCGTTGAACAAAAATATCACAGAGTAGTGTTCCAAAATTATTGCCAAAAGAAGTAAAGAAAAAAATCTAATAAGTAGTTGAGAAGAGTAAACTTTTAACCTGAGAAGGAGTAATTTTATAGAAGTTATGCCCTTACATTATATCAAATATTTCTAAATACAAGAAGAAATGGAAAAATCAGTGGTAGTATGAAAAATCTGGTAATGACACTTATTTTTTAACAAATACTAATTCATACGCATTAAAATTTTTTCTTTCAATATCCCTATAATTAAACTAACATTTATTTAAAAATTCAAGACTTTACGCCGGGAGTGGTGGCGCACGCTTGTAATACCCCTGCTTGGGAGGCAGAGACAGGAGGATCCTGCAGGTTCGAAGCCAGCCTCGCTGGCTTAAGAGACCATGTTTCCAAATAAAAATATAAAAAATAGGTGTCTGGGAGTGTAGCCCAGAGGTAGAAGGTCTTCCAGAAACCCCAGTACCACCAAAAAAAAAAAAAAAAAAAAAATTCAAGACTTAAAAAGTAGTAAACTTATTTCTTAATAAATAAAAGGGCTATGCTTATTTAACTAATTAAAATTTGTTTATTTATTTATTTATTCATTTATTCATTTATTTTGGTGGTACTGGGGGTGGGACCCAGAGGCCTTATACCTCTGGACTATTCTCCCAGACCTATTTTTTTATTTAATTTGGAAACAGGGTCTCACTAAGTTGCTGAGAGCCTCACTAAGTAGCTGAGGCTGGCTTCGAACCTGCGCGATCCTCCTGCCTCAGCCTCCCAAGCTCAGGGATTACAAGCGTGCGCCACCATGCCTGGCCAGAACTAACTGATTAAAATTTAAAAGACAAACTTCAAAAACAAACATGAACATAGAGAATAATATAATTAACAAGGTTGTCTTCATGCACATGGACATATATGCACACACGTCAGATTGTGTACTATAGTACTCATGAACTATTTGGAAAGAGTACGTCAGAACACAAAGAAAATCTGAACAAAAATAGAACCAAAGTAACAATAAAAAGCATCATAAACCTTTCTGAGCGCAGGAGAGATTTCCATATGTAGACTGAACGGTCACACATGCTGAAGATTAAACCACTTATACAAGCACCCATACTTAACATAAACTTCAGCAAAACATTTGGACTGCAAAAAGAAAAGAGTTTCAAAAAAAAAACCAAAAAAAAAACTCCTGACTAAGAAAAAGCTGTCTTAAAAATATATCTGGCATCCCTCATCCTTGTCTGCAACTGTGAATTTCTAAAACAACAAGGAAACATCAAGATGGTTTTAAGGAATAAAGTTATGACTTGGAGTGATTTATGCACTGAAGTGGATATGAAGGCAACCAACATAGTGCTGGAAAAATGGAATAGACCTGAAAATGCTCCAAATGCCCTTCTTTCTTGAGAGTGTCATGTGGCCAGCAAGCACCAGCCTAAGCAGTGGCCATGTATTATTTCATCTCGTATTCGTATCATCATCCCTCTACTATATGTTTTTGTTCCATATAAAAAGAAGCCAACTGAAATTCAGATCAAGTAGCTCCCCCAAAGTCAGAAATACAAGATGGAGTCAGGACTTCCACCCACATATATTTGAAACCAAAATCCTTCCTCTAGTTCGGTATTTTAGGTAGCTCTTCTGTATATTTAATGGGGTATCTTTGTTTCAAAATAATAGACCAAAAAAATGGCAGACTTCCTACCTTTCCAAAGGTTCCCCATTGCCTTCTAACCGTATGTTGTTCAAAGAACATTCTCCTCTTCCTCCTCCTCCTCCTCCTCCTCCTCCTCCTCCTCCTCCTCCTCCTCCTCCTCCTCTTCCTTCTCCTTCTCCTTCTCCTTCTCCTTCTCCTTCTCCTTCTCCTTCTCTTGTAGTACTGGGGGTAGAACCCAGGAGCTTTCTATCTCCGGACTATATTCTCAGCCCTATTTTATACTTTATTTGGAAACAGGGTCTCACTAGGTTGCTTAGAGCCTCACTAAGTAGCTGAGGCTGGCTTTGAACCTGCGCGATCCTCCTGTCTCAGCCTCCTTCTTCTTTTGAATCTCAGATAGACAGAATTGACCTTGGCAGTGTCCCCAAGGTGTGATGGACATCCTTCTGGTTTGTGTCATTTTTTCCAACAGTATTCTCTCCAGTCTCACTTCTTCCCTTCCTACATGAGCATCGCTCACTCTTTCTTTCAAATCTGCCTTCCCCATAATAACTTTCTTGGACTCTGTACATTCTTGATCTTTTGTTCTTCTTTGTCTTTTTTTTAAGCAGTTTTGAACTGTTTGGTAGTTTGACTTTAAACAAATTTCTAAGTGTTGCTTGGAAATTAGGTCTTCATCCCATTATTTTCAGCTTTTCTACATCATTTTACATTAATTTTGACCTCAAAAAGAGTGAGAGATTGAGGTCAAGACTAATGTTAATTTTTCCCCATCAGTGTTTAAAGTTTTCAATACAATATGCTGCCCTGAATATGGCAAAGACCTCGATCTGCTCTTTTAGCATCCCTACCACTCCCATCCTCCTCACCTCCATATTGCTTTTGTCTGGAGTTGTTCTTGCAGATTTTTATGGATATATGGGCTGCTCTTTAGTCTTTCTTCACTTAAAATGAAAATAGATTTCACTGAATTTTTGCACAACCTAACTTGTGGTACTTTATCACTCCTCTTTCATTCATTTTTCTTCTTCTTAGAATATTTGCTCTAGGAATGTTTCAAATCTGGTGTCTGCAGAATAAACTTCCTGAGATGTATATCCAAACCTTCACACTTGTATGATAACCTAGCTGCACATAAAATTTAACATACTGAGTACTCATCTTCAAAACCCCAGTACCTGATACCATAACATAACACAAATTACATACCAATAAACATTTCCAAAGTGAGAAAATAAGTGAATTAATGAATGAATGTTAAAAGAAGAGGATAATTTAAAATCTTTGAAAAAAATTTATAATATTTAGTGGCTCTGTTGATTTCAAAAATAGCAATACCTGATACTGGGAGATGTCATATTGTTTCCTGGATGAACACTTTATTTCCCCCATCTTTCTTAGTGATGCTCTTCCAAAACTATATGCCAAGGATAGATCCCTTCTCTCAGATTAACTCACTTAAGCCTAAAAAAAGACACAAAGGAGCCGGGCGTGGTGGCGCACGCTTATAATCCCTGCGCTTAGGAGGTGGAGACAGGAGGATCGCGCTGGTTCCCAGCCAGCCTCCCTGGCTTAAGAGACCCTGTTTCAAAATAAAAAAAAATATATAAAATATAGGTCTGGGAGTGTAACCCGGAGGTAGAAGGGTTTCCAGGAACCCCAGTACCACAAAAAAAAAAAAAAAGACACAAAGGGGATGACAAACATTCTTTCCCATTGTCAAAGACAAGAAAACTCAGATATTTAGTAATTTACCCAAAGTAACAATTAAAATATTGGTTCTCTTACATCAACAGCAAACACTACTCTGATCCTCCTTAACAGTGGGGACAAAGACAGAAGAAAAGCCAAGTGAGTTTATGAACAGGAGCTCTTCATTCTCCTGCCTGGATTGAGAGTAATAATAAAAATCACTGGCACACAAAGTAAGTAAATAAGTAAAATAAGTTAAGTCAGTTTATCTTTGTGATGTTTGCTATCTATCACCTTGTAATATTCAAAATTGACTAGAAAAAAATAGGAGGAACTGAACAGAAATTGGAATATGCTAAGTCATATTTCCAATAACTTTCTAATCTCATCTCCATTTACCAAAAGTCTATCTCCTTCCTTTTCTAAAAATACTCTCAGCTTCACAAGACCATTTTATGAGTTCATAATAGAAATCCTATCTCATTGTCCTTTCGCTCCTGCATAAAAGCATTTATTAAAATGTGCTTTTTGTTAGAGTTAACTGTGTTTGAACTATCTCCTAACCAGACTGAGGTATTTGTCACTTCTAACATAGGACCTTACTTAGAGGTGTTTGACAATCATGTGTATAATTAACACAACAAAATATCATTAAGGGTCTGAGAAGGTAGCTAATTGGTAAGCACCCCATGTTCAATTTCTAACACTGCAAAAACAATTAAAATTAAATTTAAAAAATACTCACATATCATTATGCCTTTTATGGTTTTAAAACACTGAATATATGATTGCTACCACAGAGAGAAACAGGTAATTGAGGCATTACATGCCAATGTCATTTGAGATTATGCACTGATTAATACATAATGTGTATTGATATGTTATGATTTTGTTTTGTTTTGTTTGTACTGGGGAATGAACCCAGGGGCATCCTACCTCTGAGATACACCCTCACCCCCTACCTCCTTTTTGAGGCAGGATCTCACTAAGTTGCTGAGACTGGCCTTGAACCTGGAATCCTCCTGTCTCAGCCTCTCAAGTACTGGGATAAGAGGGTTGTGCTACCATGGCTAACTTTATGATAATTTTGTTCTTGTTGTTTTGGTACTGAGGATTGAACACAGGGGTATTCTACCTCCAAGCTGTACCCCCACACCCAAGTCCTTTTTTATTTATATTTTTGACACAGGGTCCTGCTGAATTGCCAAGGGTCTGGCTAAGTTTCTGAGACTGGCCTGGAACCTGAGGTCCTCCTGTCTCAGCCTCCCACAAACTCAGATTGCAGAAGTATCCCACCATGCCCAGTTTATGATTTTTATTATTTCCATTATCGTGTGTGTGTGTGTGTGCAGTACTGGGGATGGAAACCAGGGGAATTCTACCTCCAAGCTACACCCCCAGCTCTATTTTATTCTTTATTTTGAAATAGGGTCTCACTGAGTTGCAAAGGGCCTCACTAAGTAGCTGGGGCTGTTCTTGAACTGTGATCCTCCTGTCTCCACCTCTCAAATACTGGGATTACAAGCATGCACTACCACTTTTATAAAAAGCACTTTGCTTTGAAAGTCCTTACCTCTTTTTAGCAAGCTGACACCTTTTTTCTTCTGGGTACTGGTTTGACAATATGCAGATATTATGGAATGTGAAATATTTGCATCATTCATTCTAAATATTTAATCTCTGGGAATTTAAATGATATGAAACCTGACTTTATATTTCTATGAATTTTATAGAGCTCTTTCACCATAATTTTTATGTAGTATGAGCATTTCTATCATATATATATATATATATGACAACACTTTGAAATATTTATGCTATTTGATTGAATATTTTATTGTAAGAAGCAATTTCATTAAAACTCTGAGCAGATCTCTTTGCTGTAAAGTTCTCTTTCCACATCTGTAGTACATTTTAAGGGGAGATTCCTGTGTTTAAATTAACTCCATCCTTAGCCACAGATTATAGATTAATTACCAGAATAGCTAGATATTTAAACAAAAATGTGTGTCTTGTGATATAGCTGAGAGTTCAAAATAACCTGGCCTATGTAGGAGTGTAAGCTCTTTGTCAACAAATGCTACTACATATGGTCCTACAAAAAAGTGTCTAGAGACAAATGAGAAGAATATAAATATATATATGTGTGTGTGTTTGTATCATATATATATGTGTTTGTATCATATAATATATATATGATATATATATATATATATGACATATATATATGTATGACATATATATATATGACACACATATATATGTATATATGACATATATATGTATATATATGACATATATATATCATATAATATATATATGACATATATATATCATATAATATATATGACATATATATATATGTTTGTATCATATCATATATATATATATATAGTGTGTGTGTGTGTGTGTTTGGTACTGGGGATTGAATCCAGCGGCATTCTACCTTTAAACTATACCTTCAGCTCCATTTTATTTTTGTTTTGAAAAAGGTCTCACTAAGTTGTTGAGGGCCTCACTAAGTTGTTGAGGCTGACATTGAACCTGCAATCCTCCTGATTCAGCCTCCCAAGTACTAGGATTACAAGTGTGCATCACCATGCCCAGCTGGGAAAAAAATATTTCCAGGTAATAAAATATTAAAGAAGGGGCAGGAAGAAAAGCAAAGTAGTATGTCTTTGAACCCCAAATCATTCTAGGACTTCAGAACAAGCCAAGATGTGAGGTATGCCTCACGTAGGCAGTTATTACAGACCATGGGCTATCAGAGGCCTCAGTGATTAACCCTGGCTAAATCCACTAAGAGAACAACAGTAGCTGGGTCTCTCCACTGAAGACTGCCAGCATCATTCCAGAGAGCACACCGGGAGGATTGGCTTAGAAACCATACAAGCAATCCCTAGGTTTAGGCACTATTCAAAATTGTGAATTCTTTGACTGAGTATATACACATTACCTGCGTAGCAGAGTCCTTTTCTAAAAGGCTCTGGATTGACATTAAATCCGAATTCTCACATTGCATTTCTCAGTGTGACCCCGTCTAAGCCTCATTTTGAGGAATTTTTAATATACTTTTATTAGCACGTTCTAGTCTCACATCATAATGTCACTCATAGTGATAGTTATGTATATGCACACAGCGCTTGGTGGGCTTCCCCCTTCCCCATAAAGATATTGAGAATACCATTGGTATTCTCACATATGTCCATAACATTAGTGGAAGTGTTTCCCTCCTGGCTCCGCTGGGATTTTCCCACGATTACCTAGAGTCCATCTTATACCCCAGTCACTCCCTAGCTTCTGCATATGAGAGGAAACAAATGACACTCAGCTTCCTGTGACTGGCTAATCTCACTTAACATAATATTCTCCAGGTCCTTCCATTTTCCTGCAAATGACATAATTTTTTTTTTTACTTTATTGCTGAGTAGAATTCCATTGTATCTTCATTGAATACCTCATAATTTTGTGATCTATTCATCTGTTGATAGACACCTGGGTTGGTTCCATCATTTGGCTATTGTGAATTGTGCTGCTCTAAACATGGCATTTCTTTTAAAATATGAAGCCAGAGAAAGTTTCCCTTTCCTGAGGAAGGATTATGCTCCCTCTGATCTGCTATTAAATATTAAGTAGCTGACCAAGATGTCCTTTCTCTTCAGAGTCATATTTGAGACTGAGTAATAGTAATTACTTAGAGTCTAATTACTTGCATATATCTGTTTTCTGCTTCTCATATTTAACTTTCTCTGTATTTTCATCATTTTTTATAAAATATGTCCCCACTGTAAATGCTTTAACTCCTTTGTGTATCAAGATGATGAATAACAAGTGAAGAACACTTGTGATGTGTTTCTCCAAAACTTTGGTCCACCTATTGATTCCATTGTTGTGTCCTTTAACAAGGCATCCTTACTCAATAAATGGTCTCACTGTGCAGATTTGTTACCCAAAAACCTGAGAATCATCTATAATTCTCCTTTCATCATTCTTCACATACAGTTCATTAACAAATTATGGTGTGTGTATGTGTGTGTGTGTGTGTGTGTGTGTGTGTGTGTGTGTGTGTGGTATTGGGCAACCCTGACCCTTAGGCATTCTATCAGTTACACCCCAGCCCTTTTTATTTTTTTATTTTGAAACATTTGAGCATTACCAGGCATTAATCCAGGAATAGTGTGAGTGAAAAAGACAAGGATGTGTTTTCACTATCCCATTCTTTCTTTTCCTTCCTTCCTTCCTTCCTTCCTTTCTTTCTTTCTTTCTTTCTTTCTTTCTTTCTTTCTTTCTTTCTTTCTTTCTTTCTTTTTCTTCTTTATTTTTGGTACTGGGTATTGACTCAGAGGCATTGTACCTGAGGTCTACTAAACTCCCTGCTTGCTTGCTTCCTTTCTTTCCTCATTTATTTATTTATACTGGGGATTGAGCCCAGGGGCAACATACTTCCAAACCACACCTCCAGCCCTATTTTTTAATTTTTTAAATTTTTTTTTTTTTTTTTTTTTGCAGGTTTGGGGATGGAACCCAGGGGCATTCGACCTCCGAACTACACCCTCTGCCCTACTTTTTATTCTTTATTTTGAAACCGGGTCTCACTGAGTTGCAGAGGGACTCACTAAGTAGCTGAGGCTGTCCGCGAACCGCGATCCTCCAGGTCTCAGCCTCCCGAATGCTGGGATTACAAGCGTGCTCCACCATGCCCGGCTATTTTTTTAAATTTTGAAACAGGGTCTTCCTAAGTTGCTAAGGGCCTGTCTAACTTGCTTAGGCTGGCCTTGAACTTGCGATCCTCTCATCTCAGCCTCCCAAGTATTGCTGATTACAGGTATTTACCACCATGCCCATATTAGTTAATTTTTGTTTTCTTCTTTTATTTATAAAACAAGAAAATAATAACAGTCATAACTTATTCACTCAACATTTTTAGAGCATTAATCGGGCATTAATCTAGGAATAATATTGAGTGACAAAAACAAGTGTGTGCTTCACTAACTTTTCTTCTTCCTTTTTTTCTTTTCTTTTTCTATTTATTTATTTATTTACTTATTTTGGGAACTGAGAATTGAACCCAGGAGGATCATATCTCCAAGCTACAAATTTTTTTTTTGCAAATTCTTTATTTTTATTTATTTATTTTTTTTATTTTGAAACAAGGTCTTATTAAGTTGCTAAGGGCCTGGCTAAGTTGCTGAGGCTGGCTTCAACCCTGTGACACTCTTGTTTCAGTCTCCCAAGCACTGATATTACAGGCGTGCACCACCACACCTGGTTAGTTAATAATTTTGAAACAGAGTCTCACAAGATGCTAAAATTCTCACTAAATTGCTAAGGCTGGCCTCAAAACTGCAGTCCTCCTGTCTCAGCCCCCCGCCTACTCAGATTATAGGGATGTGCCTCCATGCCTGGCTCACTGAGTTTTCTTTCTAATAAGGTATCTCTGTCGACCATCTGAGATAATACAGGGAAATGCTTAGCACAGTATGCGATACCAAATAACCACTTAAAAATTTACATAACAGAGCCAGGCGTGGTGGCGCACGCTTGTAATTCCAGCATTTGGGAGGCTGAGACCAGAGAGGATCACAGTTCGCGGACAGCCTCAGCTACTTAATGAGGACTTCCTCAACTCAGTGAGACCCTGTTTCAAAATAAAGAATAAAAAATTGGACAGGGGATGTAGCTCAGAGGTCAAATGCCTCTGGGTTCCATCCCCAGACCTGACCCCCCAAAAAATTACGTAGCATACTTTTCACTAGGTACTTGGGAATGTTCCAGGTTCCATATTAGAAAAACTGTTGAAAGCAGTGCTTTAGAGAAAAACAACTTGTTAGCAAGAAAGAACGAATTTGAAGGTATTGGGATTAGAGACAGCAAACTTTTATAATCTGTATGTACTTCTATTATCCGGTCAAAAGTGATTCCAGAACCATTCACTCAGTCTCTCTAGGATCATATCCTGTGATTCCAGCACCATTCTCTCAGTCTCATCAGGATCCTGATAACCTTCTTTAGGTAACTTAGTTGCCCTGTTCTTGCCAATATTCTAATGGACTCTGGCAATGAACACCAACCTGGCAGTATATTTACAACTAAAAGTAGGTAATAAATATAGCAACAATCATGTTATATCTCAACACTCTCTCCATTTTAATTTATTCACTATTTATGCCTATAATACCCCACACTGTGCTGGGCATTGCTCCCCCAAATAAATAATTTCAGACATCTGAGAATTCACAGTTAGTAGAGGAGAAAATATACAAACATATTTTTGGAAAGCAGTAGACAATTTAATATGGAAGTTCCAACTTAATATGGAGAAGCAAATAACTGCAGAAAAGACTTCATGAAGGGACAATAGGATACTCAGGAATGAGTAGGAGTTGGTGAGGCATAAAAGGAAAAAGAAATAATGGTGTTTTTGATTGATAATAACAGTAATCATGAGCATTCATTAAGGGCTTACAATGTGGCAGTTAGTGTTCTGTTTTATGAGGATTAACTGATAATCCTGATAATAATAGATGAACTGACACTATTGTCTTCCTTGTTTTGTAGATGATGTGGTTGAAGCCCAGAGTTATTAAGTAACTTGCCTATGAATACCTGGCTATAAAGCAATAAAAGATTATTTGAACCCAAGGAATCTAACCCCAGAGCCTGTGCTCATGATAGGTCACACTTTTTCTCTACCGTATTTACTGCATTCCATCAACCTCACATATAATTAATGTTCTTAACAACAACAACAAAGTTAAATGGAAGACATAATCCTACTTTCAGTTCCTATCTGTAGAGCCAGTCCCCCAGTGTGGCTGGTCCCTCATGCTGATTTCCCACTTGCTGTGAGAGCAGGAGGGTATAATCTCTTTATCTCTCCCTTGGTCATGAGTCAGAAACATAAAAGGCTTTTGTGCCACAATCAATTAGATTTGGAACAAAATATCCGTCCCTGGCAACCACCTGCTTCTTCATCTATCAATGTCACCAAAAAATATCAGTGACCCGAATGAGCAATATTGAAGAAGCATATCGGGGGTGGAGGGTATTTGGGAAGTGCCCAACTGCACAACAAATTTTCTTTTTCAAATGAGTGCAAAGTAGAAGAAATTTATAGTTATCCACAGTAGGAGAGTCCCTTGACTCTGAGTAGGGCAATACCAGAAATGAGAACGGGATTAAGGGCAAACTCTAAGTCCTTGGGTTTTCTTTGGAGAGTAAACCCTCTAACAATCAATGGATGAAACCAGTTTTCCAGAGCAGCAAAACACAATTTCTATGTTATAAAAAATGATGCTTCTTTACTTTTCTCCCAACAGATTATAAAAATTTAAAAAAAGAGTGAGAAAACAGCTTTTGCAGCTAGAGCCAACTACAAGAATTTTTATTTTTGGTGACACTGGGGTACTAGGGTTTTAACCCAAGGTCCCCTGCATGCTAGGGAAGTGCTCTGCACTTGGGGTATACCTGCCTAAGCCCTTTATATTTTTATTCTGAAAGAGGATTGCACTAAGTTGCCCAGGCTGGACTTGAACATGTAACCCTCCTTCCTTTGCCTTCCAAGTATCTGGGCTTGTAGATGTGTACCACTATACTGAACTAGGACTATCTTAATATTTCACAGAACACCTGGAGTATAATCTAGTTTTCTTTGTAACTAAAATAATTTTAGGCCTGTTCTAATGTATCTAGCTATCTAATAGCTAAGTTTGTTCATTTTAGATTGAAATAATTAAGTAAATATAAACCTCCAAAATGGACTTAACTGTGCCTATTTCCAGCAATTTTATTTCCATGCAAAATACATCATTTTGTAGTACATTGAATAATGTCCACTTTATGTTTTTACCTACGTTTAACAGGTTCTAAGGTAAATCAGCTGCATTTGAATTCTCAGTCCCCTCCCAACTTGTCCTATGATTGTCAGGCACTTGGCCTTCCTGTGCGTGGGCCCCTCATGCTGGAGCTGTTATTAGTATGCTAATAGAGGTATGTAGTAGGCTGGAGATGTGATTAGTGTACCACACAAGGCTGCTGTGAGGATCAAATCAGTGAACACAAGGAGAGCTTGTAGATTGGAGTCTGGCGCGTGGTGAGTCTCAGGAAGTGTCTGCTCTCACTTGCTAATGTTGTTTCTACACATTCTGTCATTTAATCTTCAAATTAACTAAGATACTTAAGTCAGAGAGATGGGAACCATCCTGGTTTTCTAAAATGCATGACATCTTTATAGGCTGTATTTTTGTTTTGTGAATCAGTATATTTGTGTGTGTGTGTGTGTGTGTGTGTGTGTGTTCCATTAATATACCACATACATGCCCTGTATTCTGATTGTGAATTTCACAATGCCACGCACACCGTGGTATTGACACTAACGTATAACTAAGTAGGTTATAGTGGCAATAGTGATAAAAATGATAACAATGAATCCACGCGTCAACTTGTTGGACATTGGCAGGATCTTGCAAATAAGTGTGTAAAAAAAAATGACAAGCCAGGAATGGTGGCACACACTTGTAAGCCTAGTACTTGGAAGGCTGAGATAGGAGGATCCTATATCCAAAATCAGCTTCAGCAATTAGTGAGACCTTCAGCAACCTAGTGAGACCCTGATTCAAAACAAAATAAATAAATAAATAAATAAATAAATAAATAAATAAATAATAAAAAGAGCTGGGGTTACAGCTCAGAGTTAAAATGCCCCTGGGTCCAATCCTCAGTTACACACACACACACACACACACACACACACACACACAAAGACAACTAGAAATCTAGAAATATAATTTCTTCCTAGGCAATATTTGAAAGCAAAATGAAAATAAGAGATAAGAAATTTAAGTAGAAAATGCATATTTTACCTATACTAGTATTTAGCCATTAAAGAAAAGTTATCTCCATGTGTCTAAGTGTTTATTAATTATCATTTGTTTCTTTCTTTTTTTGGGGGGGGGCACTAGGAATTGAACCCAGAGACACTTTACTTTTGAGCTACACTCCCCAGCCCATTTTTCTTTGAAACGGGTCCCCTACGTAGCTGAGAGTCTTGCTAAGTTGCTGAGTCTGGCCTCAAACCTGCAAGCCTGGATGGGCCCTAAATCTTATATCTAATCTTGTCATAAGGAGAGAGGCATTTGAGATACATGGTGCGGGGGAGGCAATGCAATGAAACAGAGACCGATGTTGTATGGCCACAGCCAAGGAATGCCGAGAATGACTAGTCACCACCAGGAAAAGAAAAGATGAAGGGTTCGTCTCCTGAGCCTTCAGGGGGAACACGGTCCTCCCATCACCTTAATGTCAAACTTTTAGCCTTCAGAGTTGTCTTTATTCTAAGAGATTAAATTTCTTATTTTCAGCTACCTCATTGATGATCATTTGTTATGGCAGCCTTAAGAAACAAATACACCTGCTTTATTTAACTTATTCCTTATAACACACAAATAAAAACATTATCTCTACTGGTAGACAAAAATACACAGATCTAAAAGGTTAGAAATCACAGTCAAGGTTACATTCTAGAACATAGCAGCAACAGAGCTCCTGCCAGGCCTATTCCTATGCTCCTTGGAATTCCCTTTCCCTGCTCCATGTCACCCATTGACTTGTGTGCACCTGAATAACATCCCAGTGTCTGCTGAGCTCTTCTCACCCGTGTCAGGAGTTCAGGCTTGGTCACCATCTTTGGTGAAAAGAAGTTCTATCAGCTCCTGATTTAGGTAGAAAAGATAAGGCCCAGGAACAAAACCAAAGGACACACCAATGCTGGCTTCTCTTCACTCCAGGTAAGTCCGCGTTCTCACTTCCAGGACAGCTCTACCGTCCCTCTAGCACTGTGTTTAATCTGCAGTGAGATACTTTATTTGCTCGATTCTGATTTATGGGGAATGAAATACAATCGAATGTCCTATTTTGGAAACGTTCTTTAGGGAGACAAAAGGAGCTTGTGCAAGTAAATGTTCTTCATTGTTAACTTTAAAAATTCAGGGGGAAAAATTGCTGGAGAGGACAATTTGAAGTCATAGCTGGTTTCTATTTCAGAGCTGACCCAAAAGTGTCATGAGTCTTTGTTACAACTTTAAACAGATTTTTACTTTCAACCATGCATAGAGAAAGCAACAAAGAATATTGGAATTATGGACGAGCTTCTGAGGAGCTTTGATGAAGGCGGACGTTCCACCTCTCACACATGTGGTTATCATCTGGCCGCTCATCTGCTTCCTCATCCAGGGAAGGAACTTTTGGCATGAGATGTGCTGGCCGGTGGTAAGCAGCTGCCAGGCAAGCTTCCAAGTGGTTACCTGCTGCGCTCGCTCCAGTGAACATTTAAAAATGTTTATATCTGTGTCCTAATAAAAACTAAACAGAACAATGTACCCAGGTACTTTTCAAAGCCATGGAAATTCTGTGTCATCATACTGAGAGAATTACTAAATTGAATTTCTGAGGAAACAATCCTTTTTAGCAATTATGCTGGAAGAACTTTTATATGTACCATATTTGTCCATAATAGTGTCCTACTAATGTGGTCTTGAGGTTCTAGAATGCAATCGTGCACATAGATAGGTCTGTGGAAGGTCACTCAACTGTCGCTAGAACTGTCTCAACACCCAGAAGGAAGAGGATGGTCTTTTTCAAAGGAGAACCCTGAGAACAGAGGTAATTTACTCTGGGGTTCCACTTGCCTTTCATTTATCGGTTAGATTCTTGGTGGCTTGAGGCTCAGAATAGGCTAGGGTTATACAGTGATCAAACAGCAAGGCAGGGTGGTATGAGTGGAAAAATCATTGGCTTTGGAGTCAGGTTCAAATTCTGATCTATGTTCACTATGCTTCCAAAAGCGTCTCACCTATTTACTCAATAATAACGTCATCTGCAAAGGTTGTTACAGGTATTTAATGAGATGCACATGAAAAACACCTAGGCAGACACTGTACACATCATCATGTCTCAGCAGACGTTTGTTTCTTCCTTTCCTTATCAGGGGGAACGCGTGTCCTCCCTCTGATAGTAACCTCAGGTTTGCATAGGTCTTACTCTACTCCAGGGCTTTCTATAGCCACCTGTGCTCTTAAGCAGTCCTCTTGCTCTCTTTCCTGGGCCCTGAGGCTGGAGGCTACAATACTTGCTCAAGTCCTCAGCTTAGAGTATAAAGAAGAGGCCCAGAGAAAAACCTGGTTAAAAAATGGTTAAGATTAGTAGATCATGCTTAGGATTTACTTTATCATGATAGTATTTGGAGCCAGTGAAGGGCTTAAATCAGACTTTCGTCTTTAAAGGACCACTGGGTCATTAGAGACAGAATTGGTGGGACGCCAGGAGAGGACACAAGAAGACGTTTGAAGTAGTTCAGTTGAGAGTAAAATCCTGAATCGGGGGAGGGTCCTGCATTATTTCTCTCCAGAAATAATGAGAAATAATTGGAGGAATTTAAAATCACAGATAAAATATTGAACTAGAGATTGATTAGGTCTGAAGTAGATAGAGAGAAAAAAATCAATGGCACACCCATAATGAACAAGAGCTTAGAATAATATTTGGCATCAAATGAACACTTGATAAATGTTAGTTAGCACTCTCATTTTGTTATAATACTTACTATACAATGTGTTCGAATATACTCAAATTAAACATAAACTTGACTTTTTGTTACTCCAAAATTATGAAAGGATTATTTTTTTGTAATTTTGTTCCTGAAATTCTCTGGCTGAGCACTTCACTGAATTTACAATCAGTTATAACTTTATGATAGTCATTTTGCTTACTCAGGAATTCCTACAAAAAATAAAAATCTAAATTACAGATTGTTTTCAAATGTCATGAAAATTTTATGAATACTAATTTTAACAATTAATGAAGTTGACTTACTATTGTGTTTTATGGACATTTAATTAAACATTTATCAGCATTAGCTTTCTCATTTGGATTTTGGAGCACATCATTTGTTTTCAGCACTCAAATATTTTCAAAGAGCCTCAAAAAAGCTACTCAACCTAAGCTACGGGCCTGCTGTACCTAACTAATACAAACAGTGAGCAGCTGAAGAAGAGCAAAGCAGAAGCCGGGCTTGGTGGCGCACGCTTGTAATCCCAGCATTTGGGATGCTGAGACAGGAGGATCAAAGTCTGAAGACAGCCTCAATTACTCAGTGAGGCCCTTTGCAACTCAGTGAGACCCTGTTTCAAAATAAAGAACAAAAAATAGGGCTGGGGGCATAGCTCGGAGGTAGAATGCCCCTGGGTTCCATCCTCAGTACCACAAAGAAAAGAAGAAGAAGAAGAAGAGCAAAGCAGAATTGGGCTATAATACATAGAATTCTGTAGAAAAGAGAAAACTTGGATAAAATGGCATCACATGATACAGTGTTCCTCAATTTTTACTAATGTGTTCCCAGGCTCTCTGCCTTAACCTGGTGAGCTTAACAAACATCATCATAATTTAATGTGCAGCATTTACCATTTTCTTTATTTGGTGTAAATAAGGGCTTATGAAATACTCGTTTTGTCATGCTGTTTAAGATGAAAATTGCCGCATAGTAATGACTGTCCTGTTAAAGTATTAAGTTTCCAAAAAGATAGTAAACTTAACTTCTTAGCATTTTTGACCTTGTAAAGACATTAAAATTATGTTATTAAAAAGCTCCAAGAATGTCACTTCTAGAAATACTCTGGTGAGTTCTTAGAGGTGCTGGTGGCTTTGAGTGACAGGTGAATGCTGCTCAGTGACCTGGTCCCTCCCACTTTAGAGGCAAATCCTTCAGAAATCACTCACAGCAAATTAGGGAGATTAAAATGATCAAAACAATCTTTCTAGAAATCAGTTACTTACCATGAATTATATTCAAAGAATTTGCATGGATGTACATGAATGTAATAATTTCCCAAGGATAAGGATATAAAATGATTGAATAAATGCTATAAAAATGATAGCATAAATACTACTATAGCTTCTATTTTTTCTTCCAGTGAACATTATTATAACTGGCTTTTCTCTCATGATTCACTTGGCGAGTCACAAGAAATGGCAAATGGATTCTCAATTTATATAAAGAATCACTTTTTTTTCCTGGACAATTTTTATCCAGTGTCTGTAATGGGAAATATCACAAATAAGGGACTCTGCATTGATTCTTCATAAGATGACACTTAGCATACTGCAGTGTTGGAAACTGAAATACCTTCAGTAGTTTTATAATATAGAAGTTCCAAATACCAGGACAATTATTTCTTTTCAATGTGACTAAAATTTGCTGAGAGTTTACTATGTGAAAAGTAAGATCACCTAATCTTTGTGATGACTCCTCTCGTGCCAATCACAGACAAAGAAACTAAAACTTAGATCATTTAAACAACTTATTCAGTGTTACACAGCCTCTGGCCTTCAAATCCGCATCTAGACGATAGTATGGCCTTGCTTCTGAGAACCATACAGTACTGTATTTGAATTTAAAGGTTTCAGCCAGTTGGTTGCTAGTCATTTCTGAAAACTTCCTTGTCATTAATTAAAAGAGTTTAAAGATCAAGACAGAGTCTAAGAAGAAGTAGAGATCTGGAAGTCACTGGTGGCCATCAAAGGAGACCATACATTTTAAAAATGCTTTGAGGTTTAAATCTGAAGCTATCTCATTCTTAAAATATTTAGAGAATATCCACTCAGGCTAGACAGTTCTAGATGCCAGGGATACATTCGTAAATAAAAGAGACAAAATGACCTCTGCTTGCTTGAAAGGGGCAGAGAGAACACAGATAAAATGTAATAAACAAGCAAATCATATAGCGTGTTAAAAGGTGGTAAGTGATGGTGTGCTGAGGGGAAACAGCAGGAAAATGGAAGCTGGGAGATAAGCTGTCCTTCCTTACTAGGACGAGAGTTTTCTTGCAAGACTATGGAAATTCTTAATGATTCATTTAGTTTCCACATCAGCAAATGAAAAGTGAGTTTCTTATCTGCCTTAGTACTATAGATACATCTGAGGTCAACCAGTCACCTGAAGAAAAATGAATGGGAGTTTTGGAAGTGGGTGACTGATCACATCTTCAAATTCACCATATACTGACCTCAACTCACACCCAGGCACAACTACCCCAGGGATGCTGCTGAAAGGCACTGATGTCCGAGGTCTATGGAAATACAATCATATCTACAACTCTGGTTGTCACAAGGACATTCTCCTAATACCAGGGGGAAAACCAACAGAACAAAACAGGGCATCTGTTTGGGGCTGGTCTTGTCATCTATCTACCCACAGTTTCCCCTGACTGAAATCATATGGTAAGACTATTGTTGAGCAGTAGACCTAGAGCACCTCGGAGTCCCAGGATCATTACAGTTCCCATGCCAGGCTCCACAGTGGGGCAAAGAAGATAAGATGAGCCTTTCTTGTGAATATTTTAAAGAGAGCAACAATGAATTCTTTTTAGGCAGAAGACATGATTTTTTTTTTATCCCAAATGCATAAAATGCACTTGCCAAGAGCAATATCGACCAGAAGTAAAATATCCCACTGTAAAACGGAAAAAAATAATTAGACAAGGTTTCATATCATATACAATCACACAAGTCATATCTTTAGTTTATTTTTCACTGAATTAAATTAAATATTTGTGTGTCAGATATAGTCTCCAGAATACATCCTAAATACAGTGAAAGACTGAAATGGCTATAGATCAACATTTATTATTTTGAATGTGAACTTTTGTTATAGACTGAATACCTTTGTCTTTGTTTTTTAGATTCTGATATACCTAGTGAGATATGCTTTTACTCATACATTGTATGTATACAACATAATGAGGTTCAAAGTGATAGAAATATACCTGCACACAGCACTTGCAGTGCTTTAATATTTTAAATAAACATTTTTCATCCAATATAATATGGGTTAAATGTTCAAAAATTTTTCACAGAATTTTATACTTTTTTTTGTGGTACTGGGGGTGGAACCCAGGGGCTTTCCACCTCTGGGCTATACTCCCAGACCTTTTTTAATATTTTATTTGGAAACAGGGTCTCACAAAGTTGCTGATAGCCTCACTAAGTAGCTGAGGCTGGCTTCGAACCTGTGCGATCCTCCTGTCTCAGCCTCCCAAGCGCAGGGATTACAGGCGTGCGCCATCACGCCCGGCTGAGAATTTTATACTTAACATTAAAAAAAGACTGGGCTACTGCATAGTCCAGCAAGGTATTCATCAATGTATCCAACATCACTTCCTAAACTAAAGATCTTATTCTATGTTAAGTGTTAAAATGTCAGCATTTCAAATTATATACACATATATTACATATACATTATATATACACATACTATATATATACACACACATACATATACATTTTGTATTTGTTTGTGGTACTAGAGATTGAATTCAGAAGTATTCTACCTATGAGTTATACTCCCAGCCCTTTTTTCATTTTTTGTTTTGAAACAGGGTCTCCCTAGGTTGCTGAGACTCCCTATGTTGCTGAGGCTATCCTCAAACCTGGGATCCTGCTATCTCATCCTTCTAAGTACTGGGAAACAAGCATGCACCATTATGCCTGGCTCAAGTTATATTCTGACATATAACTTTTTGTACTTTTTGGCTACGTCAACTATGAAAGAAATAGGTATGTACCACCTGGCAAGGGTAACCAAGTAGCTCTCACTCATTTACCAAGTTTCAATTAGAACGACCAAGATAAGGTCTTTTCTCTCTCACGCTGAGGATTTATTGTAACCCAATTTTATCAATGCCTAAGTTAATTTCTTATTTAAAGCCAGCTAGAACTGCTGACTTTGTATAAATGGAAGAAATATCCTGTGTTGTGATCATATAATGTTGAGCTATCAAAATCTTTATTTCAAATACTTTTAAAAGATCATATATGCATTATTAATAAGTGCATGTGTGCGTAGAGAATTAATATAAAGAGAGTTTATAATCCTAGAAGAACGGGGAGTGTGGTTATGAGGTGTTGTCTGAAGACTCCAGCATTCTAGTTTGGAATTGCCCTGCTTTTTGCTCTTCCAGTCTAAAATAATTTTATTATCTCCATACAGTGGGAAACTGACAACATGTATCAACTAATCTTCTCCCTCATAAACCCTTTTTACCAGAGCAGCTAATAAGTAAAATCTAGACAGAAAAAAATTGCATTGACTTATTCTTGTCTTTGTCATCTGGACTCCAGCTGTTCCCAGAGAGATCACGTGCCCTCACTCCTCAAAGCCTTTCTAAGGCCTCCTTTTACACTAAAATATTCTCCTCTGTCCCATTGTTATCATCACTCAGAGCTCAAATAAAAAGTCACCTCTTCCGGGAACCTGTCCTTTGAGCACTAAGCACAAATAGGAGAAATTTATCTTGTGTGTTATAGAATATTCCCTAAGCTCTTTAAACTGCAGCCCACTTGTGTTGCTTATGATCAAAATGTAGCCATGATAATAATAAGACTTGTGGCATTTATTCCATCCAAGATGTGGTTCCAATAACTAATTAGAGACAAGATTGTGACACTAATACAAAGAAGGACACCATGTCACAAAACTGTTTCAAAGTCCAAAGGAATCCTAATTTTAACATTTATTGGAGAACGGGAGGATGGAGATTTGAAGCCAGCCTCAGTAACTTAGTGAGGCTCTTAGCAACTTAGTGAAAACTCGTTTCAAATATAAATAAATAAATAAATAAATAAATAAATAAATAAATAAATAAGCTGGGCGTGGTGGTGCACGCTTGTAATCCCAATAGTTGGGAGGCTGAGACAGGAGGAAGGTTTGCAGGTTTGTGGCCAGTCTTAGCTACTTAGTGAGGCCTTCCACAACTTAGTAAGCCCCTGTTTCAAAATAAAAAATAAAAACTAGGGCAGGGGGTGTATCTTGAAGGTAGAATTCCCTTGGATTCCATCCCCAGTATGACAAAAATAAGGGAAGGAAGGAAGGAAGGAAGGAAGGAAGGAAGGAAGGAAGGAAGGAAGGAAGGAAAAGAAAAGCTGGGTTATATCTCAAAGGTAGAATGTCCCTGGTTTGATCCCCAGCACCACCACACAAAAAAAGAGATTGGGAAAGAAAGAAAGAAAGAAAGAAAGAAAGAAAGAAAGAAAGAAAGAAAGAAAGAAAGAAAGGGAGAGAAAAGGAAGAAAGAAGATTAAAACAAATAATAACTAATAATATTATCAACCAATATTAATAATAATGATATAAAACACATGCACTGAAAATAAAAGGACCTCAAACTTGGAGCTAGAATGAGACTGTTCTTAATACCTTTCTCTTCTCTGAAATCTGCAGTGGTAACCTTTTACTCACTAGCTAATTTAATACAGAAAAGCTAGGAATTATGTAAATATGTACATATATACGATGTATTTATGTATGTATTTATGTATGTATGTATTATGTATTTGATACTGGGTTTTGAATCCATGGGCATTCTACCTTGAAGCAATTCCATGTTAGTATCTTTTGTAAAGAAGAGACTCTCCATACTATGAGCAATGAGTATCTATTATATCGTTCTGGATTC
This sequence comes from Muscardinus avellanarius, assembly GCF_963383645.1. Taxonomy (NCBI): domain Eukaryota; kingdom Metazoa; phylum Chordata; class Mammalia; order Rodentia; family Gliridae; genus Muscardinus; species Muscardinus avellanarius. The sequence goes on from NC_137797.1 coordinate 61,729,140, forward strand.
TTCTACTTTGGGGTTTTCATTAAACAGGGCTATTTTCCTTGGTGGGAGGATTAAAGATAAAACGCATCTCCCCCTGATCTAATTCTTCAGGGTGCTGTTCAAATGAACAGCATGAACATTACAGTATTGCAGGCTGCACCACCACACCTGCCTCCCTTTTTATTATTATTTTTAAAATTTTAACGATACTTTTACTGGTGCATTGCAGTTATGTATCATGAGAATAGAGTGATAGGAACATATATGCACACATGTGGTGTGTTTTCCTCCAGATCCACACCCCATTCATTTCTCTTCCCCATACATATCATTGGAATTGGTGTTGATAATTTCATATATGTCCATAGCATTATTTGAACTCTTGCCTTTCTGGCCTCCTTCCCCCTTCCACTGTTCCCCCAACCCCCTCCATCACTCCATTAGAATTTATAATCCTTTTCTGGGGTTCCTTTTGTTAACCAATTTCTCTCCAGCTTATTTTTTATTTTGAAACAGGGTCTTGCTAGGTTGCAGAGAGTCTTGCTAAATTGCTGAGGCTGTTCTAGAACCTGTAATCCTCCTGCCTCAGCCTCCCAAGTACTGGGATTACAAGTGTGTGCCTCCATGCCTAGCCTCATTTCTTTTAACTTGTAGAACAGTTTCTAGCAGTGATTTCAACAAAGTACCATTGCAAATAAGCAATTTGCATTTCCATAGAATTTTTAAAAATTGCATTGCATCTTTTCCCTCCTCTTGCTTTCCTTCTTTCTTTCTTATCTCTAGGTTTGAAAGAAATCTGACCACCCCTCATCTCTATTTTTTCAACAGGCTAAGTTGTTTCTTGATAAATTTAAGTTTTAAAAAAAATGTGTTACCAGCTGTGTTTCACCCCAATATACCCAAACTACCTCACTGCCACAGTTCAGGGGTGCCAGTCATGAAGTCTCACCATGACTGCCAACACCCCTGAAATATCAATACAGTAAACTAGCAGGCATCAAAGGGATTCCTAAATCACACGAAAGACAGCTTTATTGCCCATAAAGTAGAAAAGCCACACAGAAGAGAAGCTGCCCTGGCTTTACTGTTTATTGGCCAGGTGGAACTGATTAAGAATGTGAGAATCTGTGGTACCAATAATCATGGGCTTCTTGTGTTCAACACAAGAAAGGGTTTCACATAACTCAGCAATAGCAGGGCGTCGGTACTGGAGAAATGCAATCTCGCACCTCTTTTTACTCAAAACCAGGCTAGACAGTCTGGCTCAGAGAAAATAATATTAAAGGAGGAGTTCAGAAGACAGAAAAACTGTTCTCTGAAACCTCAAATAAAGCACAGCAGAATACAATTCCTTGGCAAAGGAATGTAAAGATTACCCAAAGTGAATTCAGCAAAGGCTGTATTAAAATGGATGCATAGCTCATAACCAGGTCCGGTTTCATTTGAAGTCCTCTTTATAAAGGAGGCCAAAAATTGCATTCCCTGCAGGAGATGCCTCATGTCTATAGACTGCTTTACCAGATGCTGGAGTGGGAAATGACACTACTGAGGAACAGCACCCTGAAGAAGCTAGATCAGGGAAGATGCATTTTTATCTTTCAGTCCTCCCACCAAGGAAAATAGCCCTGTTTAATAAAAATCCTAAGGTAGAAGAATCCAGAAAGATATAATAGATGCACATTGCTCATAGTATGAATAGTCTCTGCTTCAAAAGATATTGACACAGCATTGCTTTGACCGTGTTCCTAGTAGATTTTATAGTTTTATATTAAAATGATACAAACTAATATTTCTATAGGCATCCACTGTAGAATCTGTGTGAAGGTTATGGCAAAAATCTACATATTATTATATTTGGTGGTGGTGGTGGTGGAAGTGGTGGGAATTGCACCCAGGGGCATTCTACCGTCTATCTACATTCCTATCTCTTTTTTAAAAAAATATTTGGTTTGAAACAGTGTCTTACTAGGTTTCTGAGAACCTAAGTTTCTGAGGCTAGTCTCAAATTTGCAACCCTCCTGTCTCAGTCTCCTGAGTACTGAAATTACAGGCCTGTGTCACCACATTCGGCTTCTACATATTATCTTTTTCATACAAAAATAAATAATAAGGACCAAAGACCAAAAGTTACAAATAGATTTCCAGAGAATTTGTTTTCATTAAATAATGAGAAAATGTATATATGATTAAAAATATAACAAGTATTAAGGCTTATGCCAAAGTTTGCTTTTAATGAAATCATTCAGCTTACATCAGATAAAAACTCTTACCAAGAAAATTTTCACAAAGTTTTAAAAACTCTTTAATTTCCAACGTTAATTATTAAAAACTTCAGAGCTTATTTCATTAATTATAAATGATTATCAAACAGAGTGATCTTTGCCCTAAAATATAAAATATAAGTTAGTTAAAAATAAAAGTAACAATTTACTGAAAGAAATAAAACTTCAAAGAGAAATGTGAGCACATCATATGTATAGGGAATTGGGCACACATTCATAAATCACGTATCAGCTATCAATAAAATAATATGGAAACACAGCAAGTAAAATTAGAATTTATGATTTAATTATATTATTCTATGGAATAAAGCATGCCAAGAGAACAAACAGAAAACCAACTCTATGATTGTGCATGAGAAACCGTCCTCTCACAGTGTGGCTGTGATTACTGAGAGCACAATTCTTTGTGATTTTGCATATCAAAGATCATCAAAAGCTACCAGGCAAAGCAAGAACCTTTTAGGCACTTCATTTACCATCAATAATGGGTCCTAAGTCTGCAAAATACCTAAATTTGGTTCCACTTGAAGACTAGAAGTAACTCGTTTCGCTCAGTGAGCTCTTTCTACTTGAAGGATGAGGGCATTCCTGGGATGAAGTGGCCTTCTGCTCCCTTTGCATTATTTTTTCCTGTCCTTGTATACATGATTAGGCATGAAGCCACTGGACAGCTGTGTGGTCACACATATGCTGTGGTCCGCAGGAAATACATTGCTCATCCACGACAGAGCAGCAAATCTGCAGTTGAAAAATGGTATCTAACCAGGTTCAGAGACAACATAATGAAGAATCATAGGTATGCTTACCTTTGAAAATGCAGCTGGGTTAGGGATAACCAGTGAAGATCTAGCTCTCTAATAGAGTTGGGAGTGTAGCTCAGTGGTAGAGTGTATGTTTAGCAGGCTCTGGGTTCAATCCCTAACTCAAAAGAGGAGAAAAATTCTCTCTGAGATATGTTCCAATTTGCAAGTGTCTTAGTAAACCCGAAGTTTCATTTTTAAAGTTTTATTGATTTTAAAAAGGAAAATGTCAGTAACTGGCAAATAAGTTGTAAACCTACTCAGAATAAGGCGCCATGAGCCAAAACAACAGAACAGTAGGCAAAGTTCCCTATGGGAGAACAGAGTTATGTTTGCTGAGTCAAAGTCTAAAAGGATCACAAGTGAAAACACGGACAAGTACAAAAGAAACATCGAGAAGCCTTTGCCCAGGGAGAAAAGCCTCTCCATCCTACCTGCCTAGTGATGACCCAGTGTCTCCCTGTGGATCTAGGTTTAGTGAGGGCCTGACAACTGTATTACTTTCAACACCCCCCCCATTTGGAATGACACGTACGTGCCAAGCCTGAAATGCCTCACCAAGCACCTTGGTGTGTTTTCACACTGACTGAAGGATCTAAGCTTCTGGAAGACCCCCAACAAATTACTAGGGACAGTCCTTTCTTCATTTTCTGTGACCTCATTCTTAACTCAATTTATTGACTACTGGGTGATCTTGCAAAATTTAAATTTAATCATGTTCTGCTATTTGAAATTTTCCAAAGTCAAAACAAAACAAAAACAAGAAACTTTCGTTTTTCTATCCAAAACATTTCATATTTGCCCCGGTAGATTGCCTTAGGTTTTCTGGATATAACCTTATGCTTCCTAAATATAATATCAATAACAATTTTTTTTAGTACCATTGCTATTTGTGTTGTTGTTGTTGTTGCTGTTGTTGTTGTTGTTGTTATATTTATCATTGCCCACTTTCCTCTGGTAAACTATCAGCCCTATGAAAGTATTGCAAATTATTACTCCAGTACAACGTCTGGCAGATGGTAGACGCTCCAAAACAGTTGCTGAATGAATGAATGAAATGTATTTTTCTGTATGACTATTGTTTGTTTCTGGCTTACAGAAGTTATATTTCAGAAGAGAGATATTTGCCCTAGAAGATGAAAGAGCAATACTTTAGAGGCTATTTTTCACACACACATTTAATTCATAATATAAATGACAGGCTATATATAAACATCCACATACCAGCCTTTTTCTGATTCAGGACCACGAGGGCATTTGCCATTTGTACATGCATGGGAAACCAGAGCTTTCCCCTTCTTGCCATTGTGGTCTTGTGAACTTGGCACAGTACCATAACCTTGATGAGGTACTACTTAAGCAAATGAAGCTGCTGAGATTTCCACAAATTACCCCTGGTGGGTAGAAGTTCACGTCAGTAAAGTCTTTATAGCAGTAAGAAATTTAAAAAGCATTAGAACAGCATAAAATACACCCTTGCTTGAATCATTCTTTGTAATGGTTGAAAGGTGCCAAACACCAAGTTGGGGCAGATGCAAATTATTATTGGCATTTGGTCAACTTTAGAATTCAGCTCTCCTCTTCCTTACTACAACTTCAAACCAAATTTATTTTTCTTTATATTCTCCCTTTGCACTCTCCTCCCAAATCCCATTTTTTGTAGGACAAATCAATTTCCATATGGTGCAAGCAGCCAGGGCAGGAAGACCTAGGGCTTCCCTCAGAGCTTGGTGTTCTCCTGATTGCTACAAACTACCCCGGTGAATTGCACTTCCTTGACCTTTCACTTGGTCTTCCTGGTCTCTGAAATGGAATCGCTTGCAGATGAAGCAAGGCTGAAAAATTGCAAACATTTGGGTGCTGAGCAGCTGAGGCTCCCTCCAAAAAAGTTCTGTGCATTACATTTTCTTGTCAACCATTTGATTTCTAGCCTTTGATATGGCTCAGAAGACACAAGAGAAAGATGGGGAACCTTAGGGTTAAAAAATGATTTTTTTTCTTAAGAAAAGGAAAGGCTGCTATTACATCAAAATATTTTAGTTTTGAAAGTTAATTCCCTTGCACCTATGTGTATAGATATTAAAGTTCAGACCTTAAGAAATCCCTATTATTTTTTTGAAAAAGGACTCTCAAGACTTCACTTAAACACGCATGTAAAAGGTACCTAATTTGTGAAAATCATTACTCTGACTACTGTAGGAAGAAAGCAAAATAAATAATACACAGTTAATGCTTTTTTGAAGATTAGAGGGGGATAAATAAACAGCAAAATAAAATGTACTCTACTGAAAAAGTTCAGCTTTTATACAGCACTGGCAAGTACAAGTACACACACACACACACACACACACACACACACACACATACACACACAGAGGTACGTGCATTGGTACATGTATAAAACTGTCCGTAAGATCCTACAGTACACAAATGATTATTAAACAAGGAGGGTAAGATATTTGTCAAAGGTCACACAACAGGTAAGCTAGCAACTGGCAGGGCGAGACTTTGAAGTTCAATCTCAATGCAAAACAGAAATAAGTTACTGTCAGTATAAAAATGAGATTGTAATTGATGTTTGTGATAACTCAAAACACACACACACAATCTTGTCATTCACAAGTTTACTCTCATTTACTGAGCTAATCATAAACAGCGGGGAGGTTATTCTCACTTCAGGCATTTTTGTTTAACATAAACTGACACCCCTCCCCAGAATTCTGTAGGTACATTCTCTTTACCGTAATTAGGATTCTTTACCACATTAAGGGTCTTGCTAGTCTATAAAGTTTTATCGGCATACATATGTTCTTTCATATACTGAAATCTTAAATATTCCAGTGAACATAATGTTACTCATCTCTCTTACAGGTACCTCGGCAACTCCAAAAATTCAACAACCTCGATTTTTTTTTTTTTGGCCTTTTAAATTAGCCCAGAAAACAAACAAGAGAAATCATAACACTTCCTACAATCAAATACAAGGCTGCGCTAACAGAAAGGCAAGGGAAGGGATTGAAGCAGTTATCTAGAGGTGCCCAACTATGGCGTGAGCTGAAAGTCTGGGCTGAAAGTCTGGGCCGACTTCATCAAAGAGACCAGGTTCAAACCTATACCAGCACCACTGCACACAGTGCAGGAGCCCAAGCCCTCAAGTTCACAGAGGTTTACAGTGGAGGAACCTCTGTGTGGTTACTTGGCCAATCATCAGCAATTATCCCAATGGAACAACTATCTGTACTACTATTTCCAAGTAATTACAACCAAATGATTGCCTTAATAACAGAGAAAAAAGCCAGGACATTTAAGTAGACCGAGAATTACCTTCTAAGACCAGATATCATGGTTGCTTGAATTGCTGAAAACTATAAAGGTCTGAATATTGATTTTCCCCAGAGAAGCCTGCAAAGGTATAAATCATACATAAACACATATACTTATATTTTTCAATGACTTAGAAATCTAGGACTCACAATATACACTCCTAAAGTATCCATTTAGCCAGAAAGAACCACAAAATCAAGGGGTTTTACATATGTGCATGTGCTTTTTTCAGGTGTCTTTGTTTATATTGTGTAATCTATTTTAATTGATTTTCTTGTAAAAAGTCTTCCTTAAAAGTCCAAAAGATACTACTGTATATGTTTTTGTAGGTTTCTAATATACTTGACTTTATTTTTATAATAGTGAGAAGAAGAAAGACAATGTTTTCAAAATAAAATTGCCCCATAACACTTCTTTTTTAAGTTGGAGTGCCACGTTTATCACATATCAAATTTTTATTTACCCATGATTCATTTATGATTAATTGATCTATTTGTCTCACCCTATGCTATTTTAATGACTATTAGCTCTGTTTATGTTTTTTATAGAGTAGACATGAACTTTATTTTCTCTCCTCTTAAAAAGAAAATGCCCAAAGAGATATCTTGGACATCTTCTTTTCTATATCAAGTTCAGCTTGTCGATTAACATAAAAATAATTTTGCAATTGTAATATATATAGAATTGAATGTAGAGATTGATGATAAAAATTTACAACTTTCGCGATTAAATCTTCAAATCTAAAACCATTATATGTTTCTACCTTTATTTCAATCTACTTTTCTAGGCCTTCAGAAGGTGTACTTTGTTAGTTGGTTTACTTTTTTCACTTATTTTTCATTATGGACATCCAGTAATGCTATTAATATCTACTAGGCTAGCTCCTGCTACTGCCTCATTATTACTTTTTCCAAATATATTTTCTAAATAATATTTGGCAAAATTTTATTTCATTCTAAAATGAAAACCATATAGTTTGTACAAGATCTTGGGCTCAATGCCTAACATCAGTAAACTAATTAATAACTAATTGACTAATTAAAGTTAAAACCATATTTTGTCTTAGCACTATGCAAAGGCTCACATTTTTTTCAAGCAGAGGTGGCAGAGGGGGACTTAGGGGAGTACTCTTCCAGCCAAAGCAAAAGCTTGTGCAGAAATAGCGAAATAGGAAACTGTATAGTATGCTAGATGATCCAACTCTGCGTGTGTTAGGACCACAGGCTTGGGAGTGGCAGGTAATGAATGTCAGGGGGTCAGAGTAGAGATAAAAGAGTGGGTCAGCTCATGGGAGGCCACGTGATTGGACCATACTGTATTCACTTAACTCTTTGATGGCACAAATGTAAACCTAGAATTCCCACCATCATAAAGCCCTGTACTTCTGATGTGATTTCAAATACAGAGACTCGTCACATCGATGTAGGACACATTCATTGGCTTATTGTTAGTATCCTGGGTTAAGAAATCCATCCTAGACAGGATATGTAAAATCTCTGAAAATGGAGAATGAATTCAGTTGGGTAGACAGACTTCTTTAGTTGTGGGACTAAGAGAAATAAATGTCTGGTGGGGTCACAAATAAATATTTGTACAGCAAAAGTCAATGGATTGTTTTTAAAGAAGAGTGGCAGTGGGGTGTGATGATACACACCTGTAGTCTCAGTACTTGGGAGGCTAAGACAGGAGAATCACAGGTTCCAGAACAGCCTCAGCAATGTAATGAGACTTTCAGTAAACCAATGAGATCCAAACAAAAAATAGAATTGGGGGTGTAGCTCAGAGGTAGAATGTCCCTGGGTCCCATCCCTAGGATCACACACACAAAAAAGGGAGTGGGGTTCAGAAAAGAAAAGAAACAAGAAATACAGAAGACAGGGTGGGGCAGGGCTACTAAGAACAGCGGGGTTGTGAAGTGCCAAGTGTGTCCTGGCCTTTGCCCTTTCCTACTTCCCTCACCCCTCCTGAGAGTGATAACTCCCTCCTTGCCCAGCCTCCCTCTTCCATCAAAAAAAAAAAAAAAAAAAAAAAAAAAACAGCTGGAGGACAGCAATTGATGTGGTAATATCAGGACTGTTGCAACAGGGGCAAAGAGAACTCAGTGTAAACTGGCCTCAATTCTCCATATGGCAAATGAGACCTTGGAGCCAAGGAGCAGGGCGAAGGTCAGTGATAAAGTTTTGTTTTAGGGTGTGTGTGTGTGTGTGTGTGTGTGTTGCTGAGGATTGAACCCAGGGGTCTTCTACTTCCAAGCTATACCCCGAGCCCTATTTTATGTTTTACTTGGAAACAGAAGTTTGCTCAGTTGCTGAGAGCCTTGATAAACTGCTGAAGCTGGCTTTGAACCTGCAACCCTCTTGTCTCAGCCTCCCAATTACTGGGATTACAGGTACGAGCCACCACACTCAGCTCTAAAAAAATTTCTGACAATACCAACATACCAGAATTCTTGCTAGAAACAGGCCAGGAAAAGCAGAGATCACCTGGAGAGGGTGGAGGATGAAGATCCTGATTTGATATCAAGGATGATCAGATATGTAGATTGGGGCAATCCTGGCTGAACTATGCTATCAGGGGTCTTCCTAAAACTGAATTTTACAAGAAAGTGTACAGATGAGCCCCAGATAAGGTTCAGGAGTTGAACTAAAGTCTGGTTAAACAAAACAAAAACAAACAAACAAAAATTGGTATCATGCTGTCCCAAGAAATTATGTCTCTGTTCTTGTCCCCATAAAGAAGAGGACTGTGAGCATGGACTGTGCTCTCTGATACTCAGCAGCAAGCAGTGATGGCTCTGAAGAAGAGTTCCAAGGATCCGAGGAGTGGCTCATTTCACTTTCTACTGCTGCTGCCTGAGGTTTCTCACAACCCATCTCAGATCAATGCTGGCTTTCAAAATCCCAGAAGACAATCCTGGCCAGGGAGGAGGTTAGCATTTTTATAATCAAATAATCAAACTAATCCACTAAGCAGGGGGGCCCAGTAGAAACTTTGAAGGAGAAATATTAAAGAGGGAAGGAGGGAGGGAGGGAGAGAGGGAAGGAGAGAGAGAGAGAGAGAGAGAGAGAGAGAGAGAGAGAGAGAGAGAGAGAGAGAGAAGTTGGTTGTTAAAAAGCTGAAATCTAAGACAGTGTCTTGCTTAATTCAGAACATCTGGTTACCTTATCCTAATGCAGTCAGTACAGAAAAGTCTAAAACGCAACAGACGGCTGGCCAAGTTAACTGCACCATATGAAGCTTAACCCTGGAATTTCCTGTATTTGTATTTCAATTATAATTCATTTTCTGGTTTTATTCTCATTCTTCATGAAAAGAGATGAAGGTGGGGGTTGGATACGTGAGAAGAGAGGGAGGGAGGAAGGAAGGGGGAGAGTAAGGGAAAGAGGGGAGACAGGAAAAGTGTTCCAAAGACCATAGCTGCTCTTGCCACCGGGGAGACGGTAACATTGTGAGATAGTGGATAGTTTCCTTTGTTCCACTAGAGAAGCCATTTGTATGTATATATCATGTAATATCATATTCTAAATCTTAAATATGTACAATCTAATTTATATATAAAGTATTTGCAAAACTAACATTTAAATGATAGTTCCCACCTAGAAATTAGGGGTGGGGGGAGTCCTTAGGCTCAGGAAGATGTACTTCAAACAGACTTTTTTTTTTTTTTGCAGACTGTGGATGGAACCCAATGGCATTCTACCTCTGAGCTACACTCCCAGCCCTATTTTATTCTTTATTTTGAAACAAGGTCTCATTAAGTTGCAGAGGGCCTAAGTAGCTGAGAATCAGGAACCTGTGATGCTTCTGTCTCAGCCTCTTAAGTGCTGAGATTGCTAGTGTTCGTCACCATGCCTTGCTTCAAATAAACTTTTAAGGAACACCATCATTCAAAAGAGGTTTAAGCCTATATGTATTTTGATTGTGGAAACATCATAAAACACATAAATAAATACTTTCATAACCAAGTCACAGATCATTAAGTTTATCATCAGAGTCTTTCTTGTCAAATGCCTGAATAGTAGTTTTAGCTGCTTTGTAGCCATGCACATGGAAATAAAACTCAATTAAAGCCCAAAAATAGAAAGGGAGATTCTATGCTACAATATTCCAACAAAACAAACAGACAGACAGAAAAATGCATCCAGATTATAGTCTATAGGAATAAATTCCTAGATCTCACATTTCTTTTCATCAGTTATAAGAAACCAAGCTAAGATCTCCGGAGATGGCTTCATTCAGAACTTGAGCAACAGGACACAAACTCTTCACTTGTGGTTTCTTTTGCTTTATTTTGCTGAAGAGTCCATCAGCACTCTCTAATATTGTACAGGATAATCCCTTCCATATATAATTTTAACTGGAGATAACAACATCTATAAGGATCCAATTTTTAAAACAGTGGCCAAAAAATCCTTATTTAAGAAAAAAAAAAAAAAACTTACAGCCAGGCATGGTGGCACACGCTTATAATCCCAGCATTCAGGAGGCTGAGACAGGAGGATCACAATTCGTGGACAGCCTCAGTTACTTAGTGAGGCCCTCTATAACTTAGTGAGACCCTGTTTCAAAATAAAGAATAAAAATTAGGGCAGGGGGTATAGCTCATTAGTCGAATCCCTGTGTTCCATCCCAGACCCAGACCTGCAAAAAAAAAAAAATCTTAAAACTTGATCTTAGTCTACTTTTCTACAGAAAATTATTCTTAACAATATGAGAACAACATAAGGTGGTGCATATAAAGCATACATAATCATATGCCTGATTAAACCTGAAAAACAGGCATTTTCCTGTCTCTATGACTCTGTGGTCCCGAATTTGTTACCTGGTCTTTGCCTTTCCTCATTCACACAATGGGTATAATTAGTGGTGAACTGGAGCTGGCTGGTATTGGCTTCTGATAGCTGACTGTGCACATTTTGTTCCACTTCCAAATGCAGTAGCCTTGGTAGTTGAAATTAGCTGTGGTGGGAATCTCTACACCATGATCAGGAGCAAACACTACAAATATCAAAGCTTATCCCTTATAAACATTTACCATGCAACTAAATATAAAGTGTGATATGCACATTCACAGCGTGGGAGAGCATGTGATCCTGCTATTCTATGTTGATTAGAACTATTCTGGCTTTGAAAGTAATTGTCAAGCCATCCACGTACGCATTTGAACATGGTTTATTATAAACCACTAGAACCATTAAAACCATTATAGAAAATCATTAATGAAGAACTTCATTACCCATTATTTTTTAAGAACAATTAACTTACTAATAGGATTGATTCTGGACTAGAATTTAATGTGAAGTGATATGTGTGCTTCTTCATGACATATTTGGCCCAGCACAAAGCTCCATTTACCTCTGCATAATGAAAGATTTACTGAAGGTATCAGTAATGACCTTCAAAAGGTATCTCACTTGTGCCTTCAAGGACTAGTTGAACCTGATAAAAGTTATAGAAAAGAAGAACAAAGAAGATGTAGAATGAGATTTTGGAGTTTGATTGGCTAACATGCTTCTCTGTCTTTGGTCAGCAAAGATAACAGGATGTACTAGACCTCACCAAATAGATACTTCCTCTGCTGGAGCTAAATGATGAATACTTTTTTAATGATCAGGGCATATCTGTCATCAGGGCCTTTCAGATAAAATTGTGCAGTTGGAAAACCACAAATCATGAGCTTGAGTCTGTTTCTATTAAGAAATTCTTTCCCAGACATTATGTCACTTTGTTTTTCTTTAAAGGCTGTTTATGAACAGGTCTGCAACTATAGAAAATGTGTTGATTACACTTATCGCAATGAAACGGTTTTCCAAACACTTTATAGCTTTCATGCCAATAATATGTCTTGGAACATCTTGGGCAGATAGTTTGGTCATCATAGCATATACAAATCTATCCATGACTTCATATTCCATTACAAATATTAGCAGATCCCATAATTAAATTATTTTCTTTCTTGGGATTGAAGCAGACATTTTATCCAGATAGGGAATGCCACAGAAAGTGTTAACTTACAATAAATGATTAAACATTGTGAACTGTTTGCAATTTGCTTTTTAAAACAGCAAAAATGATAGTTAAGAACCTTCTGAATTATCAAAGGAATATCAGAATAATATGCTTATGAACACTATATTAGCACTATAGAATCAATAGTCTTATAGACAAGAAATATAAAGTTCAAAAAGTTCAAGGAACTGTAGAATTTAAAAGCTGGAGTCTTAGAAATCACTTGTTTTTTCTTTTTTTCTAATTTATTTATTTATTTATTTATTTTGGTACTGGAGATGGAACCCAAGGGCTTTCTACCTCTGGGTTACACTCCCAGACCTATTTTATATTTTATTTGGAAACAGGGTCTCACTAAGTTGCTGAGAGCCTCACTAAGTAGCTGAGGCTGGCTTCGAACCTGTGTGATCCTCCTGTCTCAGCCTCCCAAGCACTGGGATCACAAGCGTGCATCACTATGCCCGGCTCTAGAAATCACTTCTGATTTTCTCACTGATAGAGAAGCAACATAGTGAGATTAGGGTCAGACACCTGGTAAGTAGCTAAAGTCTTGGGAATAAACCAGACATCCTGACTTTGAAAAGCATTTTATGGCAGCATGATCTTTCCTGGCTATGCAATCAGTATTCCAACATAGCACTTACAGTAATACAATTGTGCCTCCATGTCTCCAGAGGATCCTCAGAGCATTTCAAATGAACTGGTTTGTTTGTTTAGTGTCAGTCTTTTAAAATTCACATGTTATAATAAAGCACTTTTACAATTCACATGCCGAAATATAGAATTAACTCCTATAGCTTAACTATGTTACATCAGATGTTGCCAGGGATAGGCATTATATTTTGGAGAAATGTGATTCATAGAGAAATTAAAAGCAAGAAAAGATTACTTAACATATCCAAACCACAGCTATCAAGTCAGGTCATTGCTTTCTTTCAAATTAGATTGCTTTCTACTTAACTACTCATCAATTTAATTTTTAGTAACACAGAGGAAAACCACAAGTGCAACCCAGTGGCTTCAATTACCCACAACAAACACTCTCTTAGAGATGTCTCTTCAGGGACTATGTTAAGACTCCACACTGGGGAAAGCCTCCAATACGCTGGAGATATCACCAGGTGGAAAACCCAACTCTATGATGCAGCTCACTCTGAGGAAGTAATTATCTCTAGTCTTTCAGCTTTACCCAAATCTTGTATTCATCTCTTATGTGTGAATTTCTAATTATAATGTTCACTTATTAGTTTTAGACTTTTAGAATTGGAAAAGTTCCTAAAGATCTGGCCTCATGCAGAAATTCCTGCTATATATTTCAGAGAGTCATTAGTAGTTCCTCAAACACTTCTTTTTTTTATTTATTTTTTTTCATATTTATTTTTAATTGGTGCACTGTGTTCATACATCATAGTGGGATACATACTTTTGTAGACATACATGCACACATTGCCCAGTCAGCCCCCACCCGATCCCCACCCCATTCTCTCCCTATCCCCCCCTCCTATGCTTGGCTTAGTAGTTGACATCTAGTATTATAGCAATTTATCCAAAATTAAAAATGATAATCTCACATAACAGTTTCATTTGTCTGCTACCAAGCTTTTGATGACTTAAAGATAACATTTCAATATTTCTTTTTGCTTTCTTTCTTACCAGAGAATCTATTTTTTTCTATTTTTTAGGTGAAACTATCATATATTTATATATTTATTTTTCAGAAAAAAAATCTATCCTAATATGGAATATGGACTCTAGGTACCCAAAACGATCTTGAAAAAGAACAAAGCTAGAAGATATATATTTTCTGATTTCAAACCATATAAAGCTACAATATTTGAAACAGTGTAGTACTATTCTAAAGGCAGATATATAAACCATTGGAGTTAAATAAAAGCCTAGAGCTAAATTCTTCCCTATATTGTCAAGTTATTTTTGACAAGGTTTCCACAAACATTTGGTGGTAGAAATAATAATCTTTTAACTAAATATTGTTGAAAAATAATAATTACATGGAAAAGAATAAAATTGGACCCTTACCTAATCCCATATACAAACACTTCTAATGAGAGAATGCATCCATCCCACTGTCAAAAAGCTTACTAAGACACTTACTGGATACAACTTTTGTAGGACTTTACCAAAATCCATAGCATTGGTTTCATCATGGGAGCACATCGAATAAACCTAAGACGAAAGACATTCTACAACATACCCAGCCACAACTTTTTAAAAGTGTCAAAATCATGTAAATCAAGAATAGACAGAGAAACTATCACAGACTGGAAGAGATATGCTGACTATACACAATGTGGCATTCTCGCCTGGGTACTAAAACAAGGGCTAAAGGAGTGATGTGTGCATGGATGCCTCTACCATCTCGTACTCCATTAAGATGTGTAACTACAATGCACAATAAAAATAAATAATTTGGTAGATTATATGATCCAAATGTTGGTGTTTTATAAGAATACTTATGATGGAGTCTAATACCCAATGTGATAGTTGTAAGAGGTGAGACATTTGAGGTGTTTAGGTCCTGAGGTCTCCACCCTCATTCATGGGATTAATGCAGCCATAGAGCAGGTTTGAAGGAGTCTTTTGGCCCTTCCACCATATGAGGACACATGGACAGTATCATCTATAAAGAACAGGCCCTCTCCAGAGGCTGAATTTGCAGGCACCTTGATCTTGGTCTTCTCAGTCTATTATAAATTATCTAGTGTAAGATATGTTGTTATAGAAGCCTGAGCAGATTGAGACTGTAGAAAAACTGGGGAAACACAAAGATTAATTTCTGTTTTGATAAACACATCATGATGACATAAAATGTTTCTATTAGTGGGTTGTATTATATAAGAGATCAACAGAAGACCAAACTCTGTATAGGCTCTATATGAACTCTCTAGACTAGCTTTGCAATTCTCCTCTAAGTATAAAATCACTTTTATACTAAAGTAAAAAAAAAAAACTAAAGTAAAAAATAAAAAGCCAGGTGTGGTGGTACACACTTGTAATTCTAGTACTTAGAAGACTGAGACAGGAGGATTGCAGGTTCATGGCCATCTTCAGCTACTTAGTGAGGCCCTCCACAACTTAGTGAGACCCTGTTTCAAAATAAACAACAGTGGTGTAGCTCAGAGATAGAATGCCCATGGTTCAATCCCCAGTGCCACAAAAATGAATGAATGAATGAATAACTAAATAAATACAAAAATAATGCGTGTATATTTTTGTTTGTTTTTGTTTTAGTTGGTTTTTAATATGTGTATATTGTGGTGAAGAAACTGGTTAATGTGAGAGGGCTCAAGAGTGAGTTGAACTTTAGCCTGTCCCTTACCTATGTTGGTGCCTGAATCACCAACATTTTGTTGAAAGGCTGCACATGAACAAGGGCGTGGACTCTGTTTGAAACTCAGTTTCTGCCCCTCACAAACCTAGACAAGTGTCCTGGGCTATAAAATGCCATGGAGATTGGCACAACGTCCCGTTAGCCATCTACTGAATGCCCACAGAAGGCACAGAAACTGACTTAGCAAATGTCTAAGCAGACACTTTAACAGCAGTCCACAGACCTGGCTGAGCATCAAAATCAACTGGAGAGCCGCTGAGAAATATAAATTCCCAGGCCCCGCTGCATTTTTATAAATCTCCCTAGGAGATTCAACTGTGCAGCCAAATTTGGGAACCTAAAGCTGTTTGGTATTTACAGACTCACTAAAGGGGAGTTCTTTCTACAATGTTCCTTGAAAGTCAAGAATTTAAACCTAAGCCTTTGAATAAAGGACCAGTAGATCCTTTATAATAGGTAACATTATACATGGTTTTACCTTCCCCGAGGGAGCATTGGAAAAGAGGCATTTGAATGTTATTTAAGGAAAGGTAGAACTGCAGAAACTTAATCTCCTAGACAATCCTAAATGCTATTATATATTTATGTATTCTCATTGTAATCACTTTGTATTTAATCCCCAGCTTTCATTTTTCAGTTTACTAGAGCCAGGAACATGCCCTTTCATTTAGTTTGCATTTGCTTATTCAATTACTTAGCTGTCATTTTTCAAAAAACCATCATGACAAATTTTGGCTGGGTGGGAAAACCTGTCTGGGACAGAGGACGGCCAGAAAACATTGAGCGAAGACCAGGACTCAAGAGGAGGCGCTGAATAACGATTAAGACTAATCATTAGTGATGATTTACATTTTTACCTAGGGAGCAGGCATTCCTATTGGCTAATGAGGACAGTATATATTTTTAAATGTCTATTGTGTGTGTATTCATATAATAACCCCTAACTCTTTGGAATCCGAGGAAGAATAAAGAACAATATAGAAGCCACGAGAGAACTTACCAGTGGGGGAAAAGAAAATACAATGGAAAGTAAGGGTAAGGTTTGGGGATGGGATCCATGAGGCCAGGATGAAAAAGAGAAGCTCTAAACAAAAAACAGCAGCAGGCAGGTTACTAAAAGAAGCAAAGCCATTTTCAGCAACTGAGTCCCACCACCAGCACATTAGGTGCACTCTCCTCACTGGTACTGGCTTCTACTTTGAAAATAAAAACTTGGTTCCGGCACAGTGGCGAACCCCTGAAATCCCAGTACTTGGGAGGCTGAGACAGGAGCATCGCAAGTTTGCAGCTAGCCTCAGCAACTTTGCAAGACCCTGTTAAAAAAAAAAAAAGAAAGAAAGAAAGGAAGGAAGGAAGGAAGGAAGGAAGAAAGAAAGAAAGAAAGAAAGAAAGAAAGAAAGAAAGAAAGAAAGAAAGAAAGAAAACAGGCTAGGGTGTAACTCAGAGATAGAATGCCCCTGGGCTCACTCCCCAGGACCAAAAAAGGAAAAATAAAAACTGTAGAAGAAGAAGAAGAAGAAGAAGAAGAAGAAGAAGAAGAAGAAGGAGGAGGAGGAGGAGGAGGAGGAGGAGGAGGAGGAGGAGGAGGAGGAGGAGGAGGAGGAGGGGGGGGGGAGAAGGGGAAGGGGAAGGGGAAGAAGGGAAGAAGGTAAAGACATATGGGGAGGCCTCCCTCATCTTGTCTTTACTTCCTAATGCACCTTGAAATGCCTATATTCATGATAACTGCTCCTTTGAAACAGAATTTTTTTATGTTCTTTTATTTTTGTGTTACAAAGAAGTCTGTAAGAATTGTGATTAAAAACAACATTTCACGCTGTGCCTTTTAAGCATCCGCACATGCTTTGCAATCTTTGGCCTAATTTTTCTTCTTGCTGTGTTCCCCGAAAGCTGCTCTGAGAGCACGGCTTAGTCAGAATCAATGGGCACTGGCGGATGGATTAGCTCCAGGAGTTTCATACAAAGATAAGGCGGTGGCCTATTAATGAGCAAAGGTCAGGCTCGACCTGGAGAATGGCTTCCCCGTGGCTTAGCCTGCCGCCTTCTCTCATCACATCATAAAAGCCTCCAAAATATAGGTTCTCCCATTAGCGATCTTTTAAAGAAGACTTCAAGTTTATGTGTAGATGTATTTTTTAACTGACTTGTACTCATTATAATTTAGAGTGGTATGACATGAAGATGTTATCATAGCAAGCAGTAATTCTTCTAGAAACCCATTCTCAGAAAATGGTCAGATACACTAATATTTATGTAAACCTAAGTTTATTGTAGCACTATTACAATGTAAAAAAAAAAACTATAAAGAAGCTAAAGGGAATAATTACCTAAAATAGCACACAGCCAAATAATGAAAAATTAGGTGACCATTTAAATTATGTTTACAAGGAATTATTAGCATGGGAAACGCTTATAAGTTTGTGGAAAAGGCAGAATGCTACATTATTTCTAAAGTATGATTTAAATTAAACATAAATGGTGGTATGAGGCAGGAGAGGGTAACTTTAATTTACATTCGAGCATCCTCATTTTTCTTTGTGTGCCATTGGCTAAGTTATTTAACTCTTCTGTGTCTTAGTCATCTGTAATTTAGAAAAAATAATATTATCTACCCCATAATATTTTTGTGAGGAGCACATAAAGACATTTTTATGAAGTACAGAATATTTAAATCATAATTCTCAGTGTTAGTTGTCTTTAAAATTATTTAGTTTTATTGTCATCATATTATGTTATACTTGCTATTGCCATTATTCTTGCTATTATTATTATCATTATTATTATTATTATTTTGTAGTGATGGGTATTGAACCCAGGGCAGTCTACCACTGAGCTACACTTCCAACCCTTTATATTTTTTGTTTTGAAACAGGGTCTTGGCAAATAGCTGAGTCTCACTACATTGCTGAGGCTGCCCTTGAGCCTGTGTGCCTCCTGGCTTAGTTTCTCAAATACTGAGATTACAGGGATGTGACACCACGTTCAGCTTCTTAGTATTGCTATTATTAATATTTTTTAAGTCCAGGAGCAAAGAAGATCCAAATGTTTACAGTGGTTACTTCACTATAGTAGGTTTAATATGAAAGTGTTAGTTTCTGATGTATTCATGGCCTTTAAAATCAGTGAGAAACACCTAGCATGGTGGCACACGCTTATAATCCTGGTACTTGGGAGGCCGAGACAGGAGTATCACAGGTTTGCAGCCAGCCTCAGTTACCTAGTGAGATCCTCTGTAACTTAGTGAGACCTTGATTCAAAATAAAAACCAAGCCAGATGTGGTGGTGCGTGTTTGTAATCCCAGTTCTTGGGAAGCTGAGACAGGAGGATCCTGGGTCCGAGGCTATCCTCAGCTACTTACTGAGGCCCTCTGCAACTTAGCGAGACTCTGTTTCAAAATAAAGAATAAAAAATAGACTGAGTGTGGTGGTACACACTTGTAATCCCAGCATTCAAGAGGCTGAGACAGGAGGATCTCAGTTCGCGGCCAGCCTCAGCTACTTAGTGAGGTCCTTTGCAAATCAGTGAGACCCTGTTTCAAAAAAAAAAAAAAAAAAAAAGG
The DNA here is from genome assembly GCF_963383645.1 of Muscardinus avellanarius. Lineage (NCBI taxonomy): Eukaryota > Metazoa > Chordata > Mammalia > Rodentia > Gliridae > Muscardinus > Muscardinus avellanarius. The sequence continues at coordinate 61,748,443 of NC_137797.1, forward strand.
GCTACAAGTATAGCTCGAAGGTTGACTGTCTCTGGGTTCCATCTCAAGTACCGCAAAAACAACAACAACATCAGTGAAAAACATAATCACCAGATGAAAATGTGAAGAAAAAAATTACTATTACAATTTTTTCAAACCTTGAATGCCAAAATGTATGCACTGTAACAGCAGCCACAGCACATAAAGAATAGAGGTCACACTCTAACACACTGGTGTCATTTCTAAGTCACTGACTTCAGCTTCCTATAAAAAGAAGGGTTTCCTCAACTGCTGAGCTATAATTTAAGCCTGTTCTCTACCCACATAACTGTTAAAGTCGGACCAACTCTTCCTAATTGATATACTTTTTTACGTTGTGTCTTTGAAAGAATATCCTTAAATATAACATACTTGGCAATGGGTATAACTTGTTCTGTTTATTTGTGCTCTATATCATCAAAAATATCATTCAAATAAAAGTAAAAGACCTATGGTATTAAAAAAAAAATTCTTTCAATTCTGAACCAAACTGTCATCAACCCACACTAAATTTGTAGGATTTTTACCGCAGAAGAAAACTGGAAAACTTTCCTGGGATTTAGATACCAATAGTAACACATCTTAATTTGTTTTACAAGCTGCCACCCTCAGAAGTGTAAGTAAGATTTGATAAGACCTATATGCTTTCCACCTCTCTGATTCATTTGTCCCTTCAGTACAACCACCTAACACTGTCTAAAGAGCTCAAATTTCCATCCTGGGAACCCCATGTCATGTTTAATTCCATTGACACATGCAGAACCTCCTCTTCTAAGAAAACCTTAAAGATTCAATTTCAAAAGAATCTTTGCATTCATATGTTTTGTATTTAAATCTATAAAACTATAACAAACCAACTTCTGGGACAAATAATATACCAGTTCTCAGATAGATTTGTTTGGTTTTATTTTTCTTCTATAATACATATGCATCTTTCAGGACATGGTACATCATACTATGCCAATGTTAAAACTGAAGAAGGCCTTCAAACTAATTTTCTTGACAAAGGGGATAATTACAAAATAAACCAATTATAGCTGGTTTATAAGATCACAGTCGATGCCAGCGGAAACATTTCATTTATTTGGTGGCCAGATCCTGTCACATATGTAGGTAGTGAAACGTTCAAACAGGCCCAGATTAGATCATGCACAGTGACGAGATGCTGCTACTGCTGTCTGAGGGCGACGACAACAAAGAACATGTATAATTTCAAAGAAAAAGATGTAAAATAAAAGGAAAAGCATCCATATTTGATGTAAATTGGCAACTGTGTGCCATACAACATTAAATATGCCAGGGGGCCTTGTTTCTAGCTACCATGACCCTGAGCATGTGACTTCACCCCTCTAAACCTTAGTTTTAACTTAATTTCCAAAATGAAATGTTGGAAATAACTTATGCAAATTAGGCAGTAAAATATGCTTTCAAACATGCAAACAAAATTATTTTATAAAAATTAATTTTTAATAAAAATAGGCTTTAAATTATGAAAGTGAAATTTTTTTCCTTATTGTCCATGGATTAAGAAAAAAAAAAGCTAAATTGCTGCCCACATTCTGCACCAAAGAACAAAACATCAGATGTATTTTTACCAAATGTGGAGGACATTTTGACTCGTTCTGACTTGATACACAAACTCCAGGGAGTTCTCACTGGAGGACCTAGTCTTACAAAAGTAAGCCAGTCTCCACTGACAAAAGAGGAAGAGAAAGGAGACTGTGATTCAAAGTCAAAGGGCAGATAATCCAAAGCTGAGGAATGGGTTTGTAATAGGGCTGCCTCTCACGTGGGTGACTACAATAACTAGCTCAATGGTGATGAGCAGTAGGAACTTATTAGTTTGAAGATTGCTAATTATTTTATTGGAAGAATGCCAGACTAGGTAAACCATAGACTTTAGTTTGCTGAGCGAGAGGAAGGCTGCTATTGTTTTAATAGTATTTGCAAAGCCCTTCAGTGTGGTCTTCTCATAAGACAAGTATCCCTATGCTTCCCCTATTAACTTTCCTCCTCCTCCACCTTTTCTAGGACGCACTATCTGCATTATCTGCAGCTGAGGTGTTCTCAGCCCATCTTTCTTTTCTGGCTCCTTGTCTTTATTCTAAAGACATGTCATGCATCTCTTTCCTACACTAAGGGACTCTACACCTTATGTCTACCAATGTTCTCGAGGAAGTAGTCTCTATCTGTTGTTTTTCATTTCTTATTTTTCATTAATTACCAACCCACTGTAATGGCCTTTTGGTCTTATTTCCCCTACCAAAGTACCAGTGACCCTCCCCATTGCCAAATCAATGGCCCCTGCCAGTCCTTGTCCATCACTGCAGCATTTAACACTATTTGGCCTGCTCTCAGACACTGCAGTGACTGCCATAGCTTCCACCATATTGGTCTTTATCACTGGCTCTAACCCCACTCATGAGCTCTAACCAGATCTGCCTGCTGACTGGCTGCTTTTCCCTGGATATATGATATGCATTTGAGACACAAAATCAGGACTCAGGATTAGCCCCTGAACCTGCTAGTCCTCTTTACTCCATGAACCCATTTGGCAATATCTCCATCCATACAGCCACTCAAGCCAGTAGTGACCTGGTGGTCATCCTCATTTCCTTTCATCCTCCCCTCTCAAATTCAGCACAAACCTAAACATTGTTTACTTTTAGTGTCTAACCTTTGTGAACACGCTCAACAACTCAGAGCAGAAATGAAGCCCTAGGGGCCGGGCGTGGTGGCACACACTTGTAATCCCAGCATTCCAGAAGCAGAGACCTGAGGATTGAGGTTCGCAGACAGCCTCAGCTACTTGATGAGGCCCTTCACAACTCAGTGAGACCCTGTTTCAAAAAATATAAGGACTGGCCGGGCGTGGTGGCGCACACTTGTAATCCCCGCGCTTGGGAGGCGGAGATAGGAGGATGGCTCAGGTTCGAAGCCAGCCACACTGGCTTGAGAGATCCTGTTTCCAAATAAAGAAAAGAAAAGAAAATAGTTCTGGGAGTGTAGCCCGGAGGTAGAAGGATTTCCAGGAACCCCAGTACCACTATAATTATATATATGGAGAGAGAGAGAGAGAGAGAGAGAGAGAGAGAGAGAGAGAGAGAGAAAAGAGTAACTGAAAAATAAGACTGGGAGTATAGCTCGGAGGTAGAATGTCCCTGGATTCCATCCCCAGTACCGCAAAAAAAAAAAAAAAAAGAAAGAAAGAAAGAAAGAAAGAAAGAAAGAAAGGGAAAATAAATGAAGCCCTAGATTTTGACATGGTTTTCTTGTTCTCAGTCTCAGTGACATGTCTGTTCTTTCCACATGAGGGTCTCCAGCTTCTCTCCTCCTCCTCCTTTTCTCTCTGGCTCTGTATCTCACCAGGATCTGTTCCTGTATGATTTCACACACTCAGGGTCGCAGCCATTATTTATCAGCAGATAGTTTCTCTCTGTTAATCACTACCCCTTACTTCTGTTCCAAACATTAGTATAAAATTACAAGTTGTCTGACAGATATTCCTCATACAAATAATTTGACATAAAAAATTCAAGATTTTCTTCTTCAAAGATTTCTGCATACTTTTCTTGGCTCCCTTCTCTGTTTTTTCTGTGTTAGGTATTTGTTTTATTTGTTTGTTTGTTTCTGCGAGTCTGGGGATGGAACCCAGGTGCATTCTACCTTCAAGCTACACCCCCTTGCTCTATGTTGTATTCTTTATTTTGAAACAGGGTCTTACTGAGTTGCAGGGGGTATAGGTCGAATGCCCCCGGGGTTCCATCCACAGACCTGAAAAAAAAATCCTATTGCAGCCAGGTATGGTTACATATGCCTGTAACCTCAGTCCTTGGGAGGCTGAGACAGGAGGATAGCAGGATCTAGGCCAACTTCAACAATTTAACAAGGCCCTCAGAAACTTAATGAGACCCTGTTTCAAAATAAAAAATAAAATAAGGCTGTGGGTGTAGCTCAGAGGTAGAATGCCCCAGGATTTGATTCCCAGTACCATGGAGAGAAGAGAGAGAGAGAGAGAGAGAGAGAGAGAGAGAGAGAGAGAGAGAGAGAGAGAGAGAGAGAGAGAGAGAAGAGCCTCTGTTAGTTACAAGCCTGAAATATCTCTTCCAAATAAATTTTTACTTTTCTGTTTGAGTTTCTATTTATTCACTGTCTTCTTTAATAAAAGTAATTTAACTCATAATTACAGAAAGAAAAAATCTTAACAATTTGACACAAGCATTTGTTAGCATTTTGCTTTATTTCTTTTTAATTATTTTAAACTGTGTTTTAAAATAGTCATAATTATAATGTGCATGAAAATTTTATTCTGCATATGCCAATTAATATTTTCATCATTTTTCTTCACGATGCTACATAGGTCTCATATTATTATCCTAAATCGCTGCAATAATTAACCTAATGCACATTCCACATGTACTTCACACTTCCCCTGAAATGAATTCTTGGGGCACATCTTTATCTTTATATCCTTGCTGAATCCAGACAAATGGAAATTTGACAGATACTCATAAGGAAATGTCTAGCAGGAAGACAGAACATTTAAAGGGTATTGTCACCAGCTTATCTAAATTATGGTAAATAGTATTTCTTATCAGATCTTCCATAATGCCATTGAGCACACAGAGGGCATACATATTATTACTAGATCCTCAAGTCAATCTGACTTAGAACATTACTGTCTCTTTTTAAAGTATTATTTAATGGTATTGGAGATTGAACCAAGGGTGTTCTACCTCTGAGCCACAACCAAAGCCCTCTATTTTTTCTTTTGAAACGGGATCTCACAAAGTTACTGGAGGTCTCACTTACTTGCCAGGTTCTGACCTCACACCATGGACCCTCCTCTCTCAGCCTCCCTAGGACTGGGATTACAGGTGTGCACCACCATACCTGGCTGAATATTAGTAGCATTGTGCACAGGAACATTTATTACTGGTCTCTCAGTAGACTTTTGTGCCCAGAGAGTCACTAAAAGTCTTCTTTCATTCCAGAACCACAGTAAAAGGTTTAAACTATGGGCTTTAGAATCAGACATCTAAGTTCAAAGACTAGCTCCTTTATTTACTTAGTTTGTGACTTTGGGCCACTTTCTTTAAGCTCCCTTCAGCCAGTTTCCTCATGTATATGATGGTATTAGTAGTAGTAATTTACATGCAGTGTCATCAACAGGATGGAGAAAACTTGTAAGATACATTGTAAAATATATAAAGTTTTTAGTCAAGTGTCTAGAGTTTAGAAAGAACTGAAAAAGCATTGGCAATTATAAGCATGTATCTATCTTGGGGAATAAAGGTTGAGCACTGCCATTTTTGTTCTTATTGCTGTAGAGTTAATTCTGGACCCATTTTTCTATATTTTTTTTTTTGCTTTATGTGCTAATGCACTCTTGGGTTTTCTTGCCTGTCATGCTCCTACATCTTTCACCATTTAGAAAAAGTAAATAGTCTGAGTAAACAGGATAACAGCTCAGGCCAAGGTTCCCATTATTTCTTGTCACCCATCAGAAATAGCTACAGGCATGATAACTACGTGGTTCACTTTGAGGATGATGGACTGAATTCAGCCTAGCTGACACTGACCTTCACAACCCTCAAAAAGAAAAATATGGATGAAAATCATTTGTTTTGTTTAAGGGGCTCTATGAAGTTACTTCTATTTGATTTTACCAAGCTAAAATTGTTTTTAATTTTTTTTTTTTTTTTTTTTTTTTTTTTGTGGTGCTGGGAATGGAATCCAGGGGCATCAGGGGCATTCTATCTCTGAGCTACACCCTCAACCCTAGTTTTACTATTTATTTTGAAACAGGGTTTCACTGAGTTGGAGAGGGCCTCACTAAGTAGCTGAGGCTGTCTGCAAACCGCGATCCTCTTGTCTCAGCCTCCCAAGTACCAGAATTACCAGCGCGCCCCACCACTCCCAGCTAAAAATTCTTAATCAAATGTATCCCTGCTTCTGTTCTTGTGGCTTTGGTTAGCACTTATTTTCTCCTAGTTTTGAAGGAAGAGATCAAAGACCACTGTATGTTTTTCTAATGAATGAGTTTTCTTAGCAAGAACAACCCTGATATTCCATGTGGATGTATTTAATCTTTACTTTTTCTCATTTTTTATATATAGGGTGATATCTGAAAACATACAAAAGAAGAGAAAGCAGGTGGATAAAAACAAATTTTATTTGGAAGTTAACTCCTCCTCCTCTAAAAAAAGGGAAAGACCAACTATATTCTTAGAAAAACCCTGACTTTTCACGTTTTATAAATCAGAACAAATTATTTGCAACTAAAGCACTATATACATGTTAATTTGGTGACTCAGGACTTACTACTAAAGTCTTATAATATGGCAATTAATAGATCACCTGCTTGATCAGTTTCTAAATGTGACTAGGAAGATATTTCAAGTTTTCGTGGAAAAGAAAAAATAGAGTGCTTTGGGTGTGGCTCAGAGGTAGAACACCCTTGGTTCAATCTCCAATACCATTAAATAATACTTTAAAAAGAGACAGTAATGTTCTAAAATTTTCATTGTTTAAATTTTTAAAAATATTTCTCAAGTTAATTTCAGATAGTAGCTACAGATAACCCCAAGCATTAAACAATCTAATTCAAAAGTGAAGTGAAATTTAAATAGTATCTCTATAAAATAAAATTAATTAAAAGCAATATTTCAAATTTCACCTTGAAGACTGCATGTGTTTTGTTCTCCCAAGGCAATCCATATTTTAAGATCCTAAAATAATCTTCATTCACCTAGTTAAGATATGACTTTATCATTCTCAGTATTAAATGGAAAAAAAAAAGCTTTGAACCCTCAAAAGTTGAATTACTCTATAGAAAAATTTCAAGAAATGCAACCATTATAAACTCCATTTGAGCACGGAGCTCATCAGGCAGTTGATTTAAATTACTCACTCCAGAGACATCCTTCTTCTGCACAGGTTCTCAATTTTGTTTTCTTGTCATTTGCTCTGTTTTTCCTACAGACCGACCGACAGACAGACAGACAGACAAAAAGAAAGACAGAAAGATCAAGACTCAGAATTTAAAGGTATAAACACCTAGCTTCTATCCATTTTTTTCTTGCAGGTTGTTAGAAGCAGGGTGCATGTGCTTAATTTTTGTTCTTTCTAAGGATACAACCAATATGTTCTATGAAATCATAATTAGCCTTTATAAGTAAATTTGCCCTTTCAGTAATAGGTTGGGCAAAAAACAAATGTGTCAACGCCTGAGTGACCATTTGTATTTCTTCTTTTGAGAAGTGTCTTTTCATTTCAAGTGCCTATTTTTATTGGTTTTTTTGTTTATTTTTTAGTGTTGATTTTTTTATGTTCTTTGTATATTCTAGATACTAGTTCTCTATTGGAGGAGTAACTGGCAAAGATTTTTCCCCATTCTGTAGGCTCTCTCTTTATACTATTGATCGTTTCCTTTGCTTCACAAAAGCTTTTTAATTTAAGGCTATCCCATTTATTAATTCTCCTTTTAATTTTCTGAGCTTTGGGGGTTCTTGGGGAAGTATCTACCAGTACCTATATTTTAGAGTGTCCGTCCCATGCCCTCTTCTAGTAGCTTCAAAGTTTCTGATCTAATTTCTAGGTCTTTGATCCATCTTGAGTTGACTCTTATGATCATAAGATAAAAGCCTGGTTAAAGGTACAGTAGAGCACTTAGTACTTACTTGCCTTTGAGAAATATGTCACTAAAACAAAAGCCAAAGAAAGGCCCACTGTTTGAAAGCACATCTTCATATTCTCACTACCATTAATGTATATCCTTGTTTTAAATTATTATTCAAGCCTAGTTTCAAGTCATTGAACCTTAGCTCTTTCAGATATCATAAATCTCAGCTGTGTGACACAGAAATCTGTCCGCTTTCACAAAATCTTGTCAAGAAGTTGAAAGGTGAGTTAGTTGTGGAAGGCCTGTTCATGTACGTGTCCTCAAATTAAGTTGTGATGTGAGATATATATATATATATATATATATATTAATGCCAATCTCAAACACATTTATGAGGAAGGGCTGGGAGAGGATGGGACTGGGAAGGAAATGCTCCTTCAGCTCTGTGCCTATATCTTCCTATCACTGTGAATCACTCTGGTGTAAAATTACAATGCTACAATGAGAAAAGCATGATCTGAAATAAATGCAACATGATATCTAGTGTTTCTTTAAAGTGACAGAGGAAGAGAGCAATAGCAGCAAAGCTAAGCAGAAAAGCCAAGTGGCTGACAGTTCCACTTATAAAAGCATTTTAAACTGGCACAGATAATATCTAAGAAAAACTTATTTCTAAAAAACCCAGTTATTCCTAATTTTGATAAATCATGGTAATTTTGTTGTTTGTCACTTATTTTTGCTAAGCAATATTTAAGTCCCCCACTATATCAATATATATATATATATATATATATATATATATATATATATATGAAATTCATATGCTCCATCCACTTTGCAGATTGGAAACTGAGTCCTAGAAACACTCAAGAAGTTGCCGCCAACCCAAGCTCTTATCCTCTATGGTAAGTGCAGAGAGCATTTTCCCTACCTCTCCAGGTTCTGGGCATTTGGGATTTGGAAGCCCCATTTGGCATGGTGCTAGGCATTTGGTCACTATTCATTAATTGTACGAATGTAACCTATTCATTTATTATTTTATATTAAAATGCTGTTGACTTTCTCTTAGAAATCTCTACAACAAAATTTTGTTTTATTTCTTCTACTTTGTTCTTGTTCCAAATAAACATGTGCCTGATACTGAGATCTGGGTCTAAAAAGTGGAATAGGGCCATTTTCAGAGAAATATATAAATCCCTTGAACCTAAAGAACCAGACTATGGGACACAGAACATTCCTACTTTTCCTGGGTTTCCTTACTTCCTTTTTCTTTTTCTTTTGTTTTGTTTTGTTTTGTTTTGTTGGTGGTACTGGGGTTCCTGGAAACCCTTCTACCTCTGGGCTACACTCCCAGACCTATTTTTATACATTTTTTTTTTTGGAAACTGGGTCTCTTAAGCTTCAAACCTGCGCGATCCTCCTGTCTCCGCCTCCCAAGCGCGGGGTACAAGTGTGAGCCACCACGTCAGGCTTCTTTCTTTCTTTTTATTTTTTATTTAATTTTATTTATTTATTTATTTGTGTATGTGTGTGTGTGTGTGTGTGTGTGTGTGTGTGTGTTACTGGGGGTGGAACCCAGAAGCTTTCTACCTCCGGGCTATACTCCCAGCCCTATTTTATATTTTATTTTGAAACAGGGTCTCACTAAGTTGCTGAGAGCCTCGCTAAGTAACTGAGGCTGGCTTCGAACCTGCACTATCCTACTGTCTCAGCCTCCCAAGCGCTGGAATTATAAGCATGAGCCACCACGCCAGGCTCCTTTCTTTCTTTTTAATTAAAGAAATGGGGAGCCGGACGTGATAGCGCACTCTTGTTGCAATCCCAGCATTCGGGAGGCTGAGACTGGAGGATTGCGGTTCCGTGGGTCTCTGACAGCCTCAGCTACTTAATGAGGCCCTCCGCAACTTAGTGAGACCCTGTTTCAAAATAAAGAATAAGCCGGGCATGGCGCCGCACACTTGTAATCCCCGCGCTTGGGAGGTGGAGACAGAAGGATCATGCTGGTTCCAAGCCAGCCTCCCTGGCTTAAGAGACCCTGTTTCCAAATAAAAATAAAAAATAGGTCTGGGAGTGTAGCCCGGAGGTAGAAAGGTTTCCAGGGACCCCATACCACCAAGAAATAAAATAAAAAATAAAAAATAGGGCAGTAGCTGGGAGATCAAATGTCCCTAGGTTCCTTCCCCAGACCTCCCCCAAAAAGTGGGGAATTGCTAAAATTTTAAACAAGTAAAATTAAAAATTTAAAAATTACATAGGCAAGACACATTTTAGAAAATAAGAAAACACAGATGAGTTAAATTGCAAACAAACCTTTCTCATTCTCATTATGATCTAGGTCTTAGAAAAGTATATTGTTTTTCCATTATTCATATGTCCCCTTAGATTGGGTATAATGAGATTTTCTCACACACACACACACACACACACACACACACACACACACGCACACACACACACACTATGTTAAAGATTTCCTGAGGAGAAAAACTATACTATGAAATAATATTTAGAGCATTACTTTAGTGGTATACAATATTTTGGAGGAAAACGATTATCGTCAAAAGTGCAAAAAATTTTTTTCTATAGTTTTCTGATCATTAGAGAAAAGCCTGGTTAAAGGTACATTTGAACACTTAGTACTTCCTTGCCTTTGAGAAATATGCCACTAAAATAGAGGCCAAAGAAAGGCCCACTGTTTGAAAGCATATCTTCATATTCTCACTACAATTAATGTAAAACCTTGTTTTAAGTTATTATTCAAGCCTAGTTTCAAGTCATTGAACCTTAGCTCTTTCAGATATCATAAATCTCAGCTGTGTGACACAGAAATCTGTCCGCTTTCACAAAATCGTGTCAAGAAGTTAAAAGGTGAGTTAGTTGTGGAAGGCCTGTTCATGTACGTGTCCTCAAATTAAGCTGTGGTGTTAGTTTCGCTGAATTAACCAGTTGTTTAAATATTGCATAAATATAGTCTTAGCTTTAAAATTAAGAGCTGGCAGCATCTCTGTTGAAGGTTGCCAAGTCTGGGGCTATTAAAGTTGTCCCATCCCAAGAACTTTCCATTTGTAGCTGTCAAAGATCTTTTTTTTTTTTTTTTCTTCTTAATTAAGCCAGAATAGCTTGATGTCTGAGCTATTTCCTGATTGCAAATTAAGTGTCTTTGGAAAACATTCTATGTCTTCCAGGGCTAGGGACTGCTCCATGGTGCTCTTAGGATTTATGTATACATTAGCCGGGAGAACAGCAGAGGGCTCTGCAAGGGCAGTGTGCCAGCCAGTGGGAGGTACAATGAGTAGACTTAGGTGGGAGGAACCACATCTCCTGGGGGCTCATGGCTGCCACAGCTTCAAAAGCAAACCCGCCACTGTGTTACCATGCTCGGGGGACAACATCTATTATCTTAGCAAGTTCGCCATCTTCATCCTAAACACCCATATTGATCTGCCCTGTGTTCAACAGTGTGGTTTTATCGGTTCAGGAATCTGTGCACTTCTCTGAAAGTATTCGCATATCTTCTTTTCCAATCTGATATTCAGCATCATGTTTATTTTCTCAATTTCAAATTTCTTCCTTCTTTTGTCATTAATTGAAAAACACACATGCAGCTCCACAGTTGAACATGTGAGATGTGCCAAAACATGTTTGCTTCCTCACTTTAGGTTTCTTCCTTCTTTCATTAATTAATTAATTTATTTATTTATTTATTTTGTGGTACTGGGGAAGGATCCCACAGGCTTTCTACCTCTGAGCTATACTCCCAAACCTATTTTATATTTTTATTTGGAAACAGTGTCTCACTAAGTTGCTAAGAGTCTCACTAAGTAGCTGAGGCTGGCTTTGAACCTGTGGGATCCTCTTGTCTCAGCCTCCTGAGTACTGGGAATACAAACATGCACCACACGCCCTGCTCTTTCATTAATTTTAAAATGCACACGCAGACTCACAGTTCTTTAACACAGAGGATTGCTCAGCATGAGACCCTCGGGTTCAGAGAATAGAGGAATGCATAGCTTAGCAACAATTTCTTCATTCTTAGAGATCATAGCAGGAGACACAGAGCAAAGGCTTTGGCTATGTCCATCCTTGAGCCCTCAGATGCTGTGGACCCATTTCTTCCCTTACAATATCAGCCCTGGCTCTACTTTTGCAATTACCTGAATAAACATTCCTTCTACAAAATGTGGCCAGGCAAGACCCAAATGGATGTCTTGGGCAAAGAATACAAGTACAATCTGTTTAGAGACCCTGATTCAAAATAAAATAGGGCTGAGAGTGTAGCTCAGGGGTAGAATGCCCCTGGATGGGTTCAATCCCCAGTACCAAAAAAAAAAAAATGCAATCTGCTATGAATCATATCACATCAGAACTAGGGCATACAGGGGAAGGATTCTGAATATAAGAAATGACTTCACTTTATGGCAAATACAGCTGTTTATTTTAAGGTACCAATTGTTTTACTTTTAGCCCTGTGAATTTCCTCTCTTCAGTGAAAATTCAACAGGGCATCACAGAGACCCCACAAAGAGAGCTCTTGCTTGGTGGTGGAGGACACCTGTGGTGAAGGCCACCCTGGTGGCTCCCCTGCAGAGGGGTTTGCTGGGCACTCAGCCATCCTCCCCCATCAGGTCAGCTCTGACCTAGGTTACAGTAATGCTAATGACTTGTTTTAATCCAACCCAAATAAGAGTAGGCAATCTGAAAGCTTTTTAAGAAAAATCTAGTCCTACCTTTGACCCAGGCTATTTTTCTTCAAACATTTAAAGTTCAAACACAACGTGAGATCATACTTTTACTTCAAAACAGAAAATCACCCTTATGGTATTCAATCGCCCTCTCATTTTCATTTGCAGACTTGCTTATTTACCTAGCATATGCTGGACTTTTGCCTAATACAGAATGTGTATAATAATATAAGAACTTGGTTTTTACTTGTTAACTATGAGAAATGTAAAATACTGACCTTGTGGGTAAATGTCTTTTGCACCCATTTTTTAAGCATTATTATGTTGCTAAAGAGTTACAAGAGTGAGGTTTTAACATGGCTCTTGGGGGAATTATACCATTCTTTATGAAACACATTGCTCACAGCTGTGGGGAAATAGCCATCACTAAAAATCACAGCACTTTATATTCCATGTCAGTGACGTCATTGTTATACTCTAACTATAATTCACATGTGGGAAGCAGTTGTGTACCAATTGACATTATCCCCTAACAGACTCTAGAAAAAGGAGGGAAACTGTAACATAAAGCAATTGAATGATTTCATTTGCATTCTTATTAGGGTAGCTTTCCAAAATATTTTGGGCAACATTGTCAGAGGCCACATGTGTCCTCCTGTGACAGCAGGTGATATTTTAAGACACGTTCCTTTTATGATACCTAAGAACTGCATGAGATGCCTTAGCTCTTCAGTTACTCTAGTTTTTATTACTGAAAGACTTTCTGTACTGAAATGTGAGAGTAGGCAGCTAGTGTCTATACCGAGTGAGTGTCCTCTGACTCGGAATCTGATGAAACTATAATGGGGAGAACACCAAAGTGGTGGGTGGTATTAGAATAATAACACAATGGTGAAGAGATGGTAGGGTTAGAATCCAGTGGAAAATGCCCATGATTAACTTCTTTTTCTATTGGAAATTTACTTGTTTAATGGCAACCTGAATGTTACCATATGTCTAACTACTACACAAAATTAATTTATAGGATAAAATAAACCTATATTTATTTCGATTAAGGAGAACCAGAATGTTCCTGTATGTCCTTCATTCTAACAGGAAAACATAAATCTATTCTGATGGGAGGTACGATCAGGAAAGCAGAAGGGATGACTAAACATGAACAAAGGCCATTTGGAACTCTTTCTGCTTGAGGGTGCAGTTGTAACCAGAGACAGCCATGCATTAGACATTCCTCACAGATATATGAAGCTCTGGTTACATGTCAGCTCTGAGAATTTGGACATTCTGTTAAGTTTTGATGACTATTAATGTTGGGCTTTGTTCTGGGCACGGAGTTTCAGGAGTAGACAGAACTAATACATCTTGTGGGTGTATATTCCAAGAATAAACAGAACTACATACCTTGTGGGTATATATTCCAGTGGAGGACACAGGAAATAAAAATAAATAAAAAGTCATTTCAGGTAGTTATAATACAGCAAAAAAGTAAGTAGAGTAAGAACTAGAGATTGCCTCCAAGGAAAACAAAAGTAGGAAGCTATTTTGAGGATGTGGTAGTGAGGTGAGAATTGGTGAGAAAGATGGAGAAGGGGAGAAGAGAGAGAAAGGGGAGAGATGAGATGAAGAAGGAGGAGGGAGGGAGGGAGGGAGAGAGAGAGAGAGAGAGCGCGTGAGAACTGTGCAGGTGAGCTGGAAGCTGGGGGAGTAGGCAGGTCCTGGGGAGCCTGGTAGATCACCATAAAAATCTATGGATTTTATTCCAGAAATGAGAAAAACCACAGGAAGATTTTTAGCAGGAGAGTAGAGTCTGGTTTGTGTTTAAAATAACAGACAGGAGGGGTTTTGTGGAAAACTGATATTACAGGGATTTCAGAGCAGATGAGAGATGGGTTACAAGGCTTTCCCACTAACCCAGGTGGAAGAGGATGGTAGCTCAAGTAGCGTGGTGGGAGGTGAGGTGTTGAGATTTGTCAGAATCAACTCGGTTTTTTTTTTTGTTTGTTTTTTTGTGGTACTGGGGGTGGAACCCAGAGGCTTTCTACCTCCGGGCTATACTCCCAGACCCATTTTATATTTTATTTGGAAACAGGGTCTTACTAAGTTGCCGAAAGCCTCACTAAGTAGCTGAGGCTGGCTTCGAACCCGTGTGATCCTCCTGTCTCAGCCTCCCAAGCGTTGGGATTACAAGCGTGACCCACCACGCCCGGCTAATCAACGTGTATTTGGAAAGTACAGTTGCCAGGACTTGCTCATGATAGAGGTGGGTTGCCAATCAAGAGGAAATGGGAGGAGTCAAGGGAAATTGGGAGTCCAGAGTAAATGAGAGTGAAAGGTGATACCCTCCTTGAGGTGAGTCCTCAGATAGCTAGACCTTAACCTAAAGAGCACCAGGAGCTCACATCACTGGGAAGAACACACACTCTCTCTCTCTTTCTCTTTCTCTCTCTCTCTCTCTCTCTCTCTCTATCCTTTTCCAATTTTTTTTTTTTTTTTGGTGGTATTGGGGGTGGAACCCAGAGGCTTTCTACCTCCAGACTATATTCCCCGACCTTTTTTATATTTTATTTGGAAACAGGGTCTCACTAGGTTGCTGAGAGCCTCACTAAGTAGCTGAGGCCAGCTTCGAACCCGTGCGATCCTCTTGTCTCAGCCTCCCAAGCGTGGGGCTTACAAGTGTGCGCCACCACGCCCGGCTTCCTTTTCCAAATTTCTACACTGGTACTGATTTACCATGATTACTCAAGATAGAATCACAGTATTTTTTTTGGCATTCCTTGAAATTTATCTGTATTCTTTGACAGAGAGAGGGCTTTCCAGCCCTTGTGCTATGGCACCTATTGCCCATGGAAAGAAACCAAAAGAAAAACTACATGGTAGTTTTTTCTCCCTCACAATTTCAGAGCTGCAGCTTACAGATTTTCCAACTTTGGAGGGTATATTAACATGCAGATCCTCAGAATCCATTTATAGAATATCTGATTCAGTAAACTAGAAAAAGAGCCAAGTAGTCTTTATATTTAATAAACTTCTGCAGCTAGAGTTGCACTGATCACCGCTGGAAGAACACAATGCTTCATAAACTCTTCAGTTTTATCCTGAGCTATGCCTCCTCTATACTGCAGATAGAGGAATCCTATGCAGAATGAAGTAGGTAACGAATTATTAGGAAAGATGAAAGGTGTTTTAAAGATACTCTGGCCTAAAGTTCTGTTTAGTCTTTTAAATATCAGAGTTTTTAAGAAGCTGATTGCTCATAATTCAGGTCTAGTCACATATAAAATGCATCTTAAAGATACAACTATAGTTACCAAGTATAGATTGCCTTAGGATATTTAAGTTTTTTTTTAATGTAGGCAAACAAGCTACATTTGAATGATTTTACAAAAGCTGATTTTGGAAAACATGCCTAGGGCAAAACTTTTAAAAGAAGCTTTTGTGGCTGCAATCAGTGTGTTCACATTATGCCTAATTCTGTTTCCACCATTCTCGTCTTAGATCACAAGAAGTTAAGTATAATTGCTCACAAGATGGAGAATCCTACCCTCACCTTGAGACTACTTTCGCTAACACTATGGGAAAAGATCCAACATTACAGGGCAAAATAAGGAACATTTTAGTGTTTTTTTTCACAAGCATATCAATTTCAATGAATAATCACATACCTCATGAAAATGCTCACCAGCTGCTAAGGCTATTGAATCTTTTTGGGACAGAAACATTGGCATTGGACATGATTAATTATTCTTATTTCAACTAATTTCTCATAGTATATTTTCATTAGGTTAAATAAAGATTTGGTCAGAATTTTTTAGATTTAAGATAGGCTTTGACTTTAAAAAA
Source organism: Muscardinus avellanarius (assembly GCF_963383645.1). Classification (NCBI taxonomy): domain Eukaryota; kingdom Metazoa; phylum Chordata; class Mammalia; order Rodentia; family Gliridae; genus Muscardinus; species Muscardinus avellanarius. Next base: position 61,764,607 of record NC_137797.1, read on the forward strand.
AAATTACTGGTAAGTCTGGGGGTGAAGTTCGGTTGTAAAACATGTGCTTAGCATTCTCAAAACCCTGGGATCAATCCTCAGAAGCAAAAGAATTTTTTATTTTTTATTTTTATTTATTTATTTATTTTTTTGGTGGTACTGGGGTTCCTGGAAGCCCTTCTTCCTCCGGGCTACACTCCCAGACCTATTTTATATTTTTGAAACAGGGTCTCTTACGCCAGCGCGGCTGGCTTCGAACCTGCGCGATCCTCCTGTCTCCGCCTCCCAAGCGCGGGGATTACAAGCGTGCGCCACCACGCCCGGCAAGAATTTTTTAAATAATATATATTAAAATAATTTACTTTTCTGGAGCTAACTGCTCAAATAAGCTTTATTTTTAATAAAATTTTTAAATATCTGAGAAAATCAATATACTTTTACATGAATTGCTTTAAAGAGCTATCTCTAGCATTTCATCTTATAATACTAGAATATGTAGTTCTGTTTTTAACAGAATTCTAATAAGTACCTATTATGTTATTCACAGAAGTTATTTGTCATGGTGCTGAAAGGATTGACAGTATTAATTAGAACCAATAAATTTAATCTCATAAGTTGGGATGGGACATTGAATTTTTTTAGAGGGTGCTGGGGATTAAACCCAGGGCCTTGCACAGGCTAGGCAAGCACTCTTCAACTGAGCTATTCTTCCACCCTGGGTCCTTGAATCTGAAGAAAGACTAATTTGGAGCTGTCATCTTCCAATTAAGGGAAAACTCTTCAATGTTCTTGGGGGGCAATGGACTTGAAGCTTTAAAAAAAAAAGCTGATTGAAAAATAGAACTTAAACTTGGAAAATTTAGACATTTTTTTGTTTTGTCTTTTTTATTTTAATTTTTATTTATTTATTGTGAAACTGGAGATTGAACCCAAGGTTGTTCTACCATTGATCTATGTCCCTAGCCCTTTATATTTATATATACATATTTTATTTTGAAACAAGTTCTAAGTTTCCCAGGCTGGCCTCCAATTTCAGTCCTCCTACCTCAGCCTCCCAAGTGCTGGGGTTACAAATGTGCTTTTAATTTTCCTTTTACATTGAACATGAGTTAGGACAGAATAACATTTAGCATTGGCTCATAAAAAAAAAGAAAATTCTGTTGCCACATGTAATGCATGTCAGCAGTGGAAATATAATCTCTGGTATCAATATTTTATATCTCTGAGGCTTCTGGGATCACAGGCATCTCATTTGTGATCCCCCTAAGCAGGTGTAGGCCCAAACAAAATTATACTGAGATTTGAAGCCTTTTTCCCCTTTTTCATTCTTTTCCTCTTCTAATGATCAATCACCAAGGTTCTCCTGCCAGCCAGACTTAGCTTTGTAGAAGGCTCACCTTGAGATGTCAACACCTTATGCAACACCCCTGGAGACAGTGTGGATTGATATGGCAGAGAAATTTAGGAATACAATAATGCCCCGGCCCTTATAATTAATCCTGTTAGATGTTGAGCCCCATTCCAATACTAAGGCAAGGACACTGACCTTCATAAATCAAACTCTAAAGTGACTAATTTGTATGTCTGCATTAAACAAATCTTTCTCCTAATCTAGAATCGATGAAGAAAGAGGGAAAGGAAAAGAGAGGGAATTATTGTTATTGACTACCTTTAAGAATGACCAGCCAAGGTCCATGCTTTCCTTACTGACTCCAATCTGCTGACCAGAAACTCCTCTTGAGCTTCAGAAAGACTTTGGAAACCCTGACTTCTTCTGACTCTGGAGGGAAGTGGGATGGCATGGTGAGTAAAGGTACGCTGTGGAGTCAGTTTGACATCTCTGCCATAGGCGAATTCCTCAGCATCTTCATACCTTGATTTTCTTATCCAGCAATATGGGAGTGATACTTTATTAGGTGGTTAAAGAAATAAGCGCATCAATACATAGCAAATATTTAGAGGATAGTAAGTACGTGAAAAATGCTGGCTATCATCCTTTGAGGAGTTACAAAGGTCCCTAACCAAGGATCCCCTACCGTCACTCATCACTATGAGGCACGTCGGAGGTAGATATTACTGATAGTTACCGACATGTTAGGGAAAGGGTGGCATTCATGAAAAAATGTTGTAAAGAATTACAGTTATTTCATTTGCAAAGAGAAAGTTCAGGAATATTGCTAGCGACAGCTTCTGTTTTTCCCAGATGAGGGAGCAGGACAGCTCAAATGGCAATAGGAGAGCAGAAGGGGTTCATTTATGTGAGCTCTGCATATGAACGCCCCGACTGAAAACAAAAGTTGCTCAGAGTCTGAACTGCCTGCTCTGGGAGTGGAGGAGTTTCCTGCTGCAGACGCAGGTGTGTCCACGGCAAGCGGGTGAGCAGGGCGCACTTCAGAGCTTCTTTGTGCTCCATGCCAGTACACCAGTGGAAATCCTTTTCTAAGAGTGTAAAAATATTATAGAAGTTTTTAGAAGAAAGCTATGTGTACTGCCTTTACTATGATGGGAATGAAAGTTCATGTTGAAATCAACTCAACTCCATTCCACCACGCCCGGCTTGAATTTTTTTTTTTTTTTTTTTGTACATATAGCTGATAATGAGCTAGGAGGAACCAAACATAATTCCAAAATTTTCCAAAGATATTCTTCAAGGTAAGAGAAATAGGTTGGAGTAAAATGCCCCTGGGTTTCATCCCCAGTACTGCAAAACAAACAAACAAATAAATAAGAAAAGAAAATGCATACATACATACATACACACATACATACAATGGAGCAGAAGAGAAAGGATTCCGAAGTCCTCAGAGAAAAGAGAAATCGGAGCTTGTTGAAAGGACCGGTTACTGGAGGACACTGACGTTTCAGGGGATCTGGTGGTGGTCAAAGGTCCCCTTCACCTTCAACCGTGTCCCAGGCCCCATCTTCAGCAGCTGCAGGCTATGCTGAGGTGATTTGGAGAATCCAGTTTTGTTCACTATAGGAGTTTTCCTGGAAGCACATACTCCCAAGAAATTCTCAGTAATTCAAGAAACGAGTAAAAAATTTAAAAAAAAAACAACATACACTTAATATACAGTTAAGTAAATGTTCAGGTAATAGTGATTGCAATTCCAGTAATATTTCAGTTCATCAATTTGAGAGCAACAGATGGCTCATTTTTCTAAATATTTTCTAAGGAGTTAAGACATACAGCAAAGGTTTTTTTCAAAATAAGCCCCTGCTCTCTATGTGAAGCTCTGCATTTTGAGTGTGTGAAAAAGCGGGGTTATCTATATCTTCTAAAATGCCTTAATGAATGGAAAAGATCTGGTTAGGTTACAGTGTACAGTGACATTTGTTTTTGGCATCATTATCTGGGGATTTTTGTGCTTTTCTTCCTCCTTTGCCTTATCTCTCTCCTCTTTTCACAGTTCAGGAGTACACAAACTGTGTCATTCATTGGAATGATAAAGCAAGTAGTGAGTGTTTAGCTTGCATTCTTGTTCTTGGATGTTAAAGCTGACAGCTTAGCACCTCTATTACTTTTTATCTGTGAGTCATTGGCCTTGCCAGCACTCAAGATAAGAAAGTCTCACACTTGCCAGGGGCAGAGGAAAGAAAAGAAAAAAAAAAAAAAAAGAAAGAAAGAAAAACTCAAAAGAGCACTGGGGCTGGGCTAGACTAACCTCAAAAGAGCCATGGGAGGCGAAGTTAAAATGAATGGGACTTAACCACTCACCGGAAAAACTGGTGTGATGTAGGCACTTCCCCATAGAAAGCCAATTTTCACTCACTGGGTTAACCGGTGTGAACCCATGAAGGAGTAGAGGAATCCCTCACTTTCTCATTTTAATTGAAATGCTAAGCAACCCCCACTCAAAAAGAATCTGAATACTTCACACTAAATCCTATTCCTGATGGCTTAGCCACAAAAACTGAGACTCAGTCACTGCTGTGTGTGTGTGTGTGTGTGTGTGTGTGTGTGTGTGTTCAGAAAAACATGAAGATCAGCAATACACTGTGCCTATTTCTGGGTCACTGCTATTTACTGGTATATTTTGGAGATTAAAAGGAATTTTATGTCCATTTTATGTCTTAGTTCATTCTGTGCTGCTATTAAAGAACACTACAGCCTAGGTAATTTATAAAGAACGGAGGTGTCTTTCTATTTCTTTTCGTTTCTTTCTTTCTTTTTCCTTTTTCCTTTTCCCTTTTTCTTTTCTTTTTCTTTTTTTTTTTTTTTTTTTTTTTTTGCCTTACTGGGGATGGAACCCAGGGGCATTCTACCTCCAAGCCACACCCCCAGCCTTACTTTTTTATTCTTTATTTTGAAACAGGGTCTCACTGATGTTACAAACAGCCTCCCTAAGTAGGCTGGCTGCGAACCAGGATCCTCCTGTCTCAGCCTCTGGAATGCTGGGATTATAAGCCTGTGCCACCACACCCAGCTGTATCTCTCATAACTCAGGAGGCTAGGAAGTTCAAGGCACTGTGTCTGGTGAGGGCATTTTTGCTGCATCGTCCCATAGCAGGAGGAAAAGTAAGAGAGCAAATGTGTGAGAGAGAAGAGAGGAAAAGGGGACAAACTGGCTTTTATAGCAGACCTACACTCAGGATAACAACCCCACCTCTGTCACTTTAGTATCAATCCATTCCTGGAAGCAGAGCCTCCTTGACTTCTTAAACATCCTTCCTCTCAACTTGCTGCATTGGAGAAAAAGTATCCAACCCATAAACTTGGGGAAATATGTTTAAAAAAAAAAAAGTAAGCCAGGCATGGTGGTGCACACTGGTAATCTCAGCATTTGGGAGGCTGAGACAGGAGAATTCAGGTTTGTGGACAGCCTCAGCACTTAGTGAGGCCCTTTGCAACTCCGTGAGACCCTATTTCAAAATAAAAAATAAAAAAGTAGTGCTGGGGTGTCACTCGGAGGTAGAATGCCCCTGGGTTCAATCTCCAGTACCGCAGAAAATAAAAAAGTAAATCTTTTCTTCCTCTTTACAGACTATTTTTCTGGCATTCTGCCTTAATTTCTATGTTCTACATCCTGCAAAGCGATCAGTATAAGGTTGTGAAGAACCTCAAAAGATACTCTCCATCATCATCTGCCCAGACAGATACATACCCAGTGGAACTTCTTTTGTTCATGAAAGTCTGTGAAGATATCACCTTGATTTAAACTTTCTATGTAGGAAAGCTCTTCTTTCTTCTTTCTATTGCCTGCAAGTTTAAGGATCTTTTGGGAAGAGGAATAGTAACAGTTAATGTGAACCATAATCTTTTCCATATATTCTCTCTCTCTCTCTCTCTCTCTCTCTCTTTTAATTTGTGTGGTACTAGGGGTAGAACCCAAGGGCTTTTCTACCTCAGGGCTATACTCCCAGACCTATTTTATACTTTATTTGGAAACATGGTCTCACTAAGTTGCTGAGAGCCTCACTAAGTAGCCGAGGCTGGCTTCGAACCTGTGTGATCCTCCTGTCTCAGCCTCCCAAAGCCTGGGATTACAAGTGTGCGCCACTACTCCCAGCTGTCTTTTACTCTCTTAATGGCCACATGGAATTCTGGGTGAACATAAGCCACACTGGTAAAGGGTCCTCTGCTGATGGACTGCCAGTTACAATTTCTTCCTCTTTCCTTATTTCCTCCTTTCATTTTGGCACTGGGGATTGAACCTCAAGGACACTTTACCTCTGAGCTACACCCCTAGCCTTATTTTACTTTTTATTTTGAAACAGGATCTCACTAAGTTGGGGAGGACCTTACTAAGTTGCTAAGGCTGGCCTCGAACCTGTGATCCCCCATCTCAGCCTCCCAAGTACTGGGATTAAAAGCCTGTGCCACCATGCCTGGCTTACAACTACTTCCAAGTAGGACAAGATCTCAAATATGCTTGCAAAGGGATCTGTGTGAAGAATTCCTCTAGATATTTATAATTCCCCTGCTGTGATTCAAATGTGGCCCTCAGAGTCCATGTATTGGATACTTAATCTCCAAAGCAAGTGTTGAGAGGTGGGACCTTTAAGAGACAAGAGATGATTATATCATGAGTGCATGAACCGATACCAGTATTGCAGGAGGAATTTGTTACTGAAGCCAGCTCCCTTTCTTTCCTCACACATATGATGATGCTGCCTGTTATGGACTGATGCAGCCAGAAGGCTCTCACCAATGTGAGCCCCTTGACCTAGAACTTCCAAGCCTCCAGAGCTGCAAAAAATAAATCTCTGTTCAGTTTAAGTTATCTAGTCACAGGTATTTGGTTATAGCAACACAAAATGGACTAATACCTTTTCTTTTTTTTTTATAATTGTCCTTCTTTCATCTAACTTAATAGTGTTTTTATAGTGCTTATGTTTATTTATTTATTTATTTATTTTTGCGGTACTGGGAATGAAACCCAGGGGCATTCTACCTCTGAGTTACACCCCTAGCCCTATTTTTTATTCTTTATTTGGAAACAGTATCTCACTGAGTTGCAAAGGACCTTGCTAAGTAGCTAAGGCTGCCCAGGAACTGTGATCCTTCTCTCTCAGCCTCCCAAAGGCTGGGGTTACAAGCGTGCATCACTACTCCCGGCTCTAGTGCAGACTTTTAAACAGCATTTCCCAATCTCCAAACTCATATCACTGCCATGAAGTTATTTTTATATTGACTTGATTTGCACAATATTTAGTTTAATTGTGTAATTACAGATACAAACCAGCCTGGAATTACTGTGGGTCAGCACCTCACTGGTCATAGGCACCCCCCCACCCCCCCGCCAGGGTCTACTAGGGAGGGACAGGTAGCTCTAGATTTCAGTCGGAGGCACTGGTCAGTATATCCTACAGAGAGAACAGAGGGTGACAGCTAATCCAGTGGGTTGATAAATGGAAACCAGATAAGAGATTTTATTGCATTTCCAGTTTACTGATAGAGAAACTGAATCCAGGAAATGCAGAACACGCTGGGAGTACACAGGAGGGTTCAGCAGGACTTGGGGAAGCCTTCTCCGAAGAAGGGATGCCTGAGCAGAAGTGCAAATCAGCCAGGCAGAAGAGGGACAGAGTGATCTGGACAGGGCCAGCCAGGGAAAGAGGGCAAAGAGCAGGGCTGGGAAGAGAATTGCAAACAGTTTCTAGAGTAGAAAGATGATGAAATTCAAGTTTAGAGAGGTAAGTAGAGTCTAAAAAAGGTGCACAAAGTTCAAATTCTTTGAACTTCACTCCCAGGACAATGAGGTCCAGTAGGAGTTCTGCAGTTGTCGCACAGGCTCGGCTTTGAGCTTCGGGGAGGTCACTTGCTGCATGGGCCTGGAATGTCAGATAGGAAGGAGGCTGTGGGGGAAACCAAGCAACAGCTGGTCAGGTCCTGAGTTTGCAGAATGTCCTGGAGACAGACAAGGTTCATTGGAAAACCAGCTTCAATAGGGCTTGCGAACTGGATATGAAGGTGGCGGTGAGTTAAAATCATGAAGGAAGTCATCTGGATGGAGAATTTATCATTCTTTGAGATAGTGAACTCAGGAGAAAAAGGAAAAAGTTTCAAGGGTGGCGAAATGTTATTCTAGACATGTCACATGACCTGTGGGTAGTTTAATATAGATATTACCTGACAGTATGCACTATATATTTAACAGTACACACACATATCACGCACACAATGCTTTAAATCTGGTCTCAATTGAAAATATGGATGTTGCAAATATCAGCATATAAGTGTAAATTCAATTTATGGAAAAAGATGAAACAAGAAGTTAGAATAGGAAAAGAAAATGAGCCATGTCTCATTTTCAAATTAGCAAATGTCTGATTACCTCTATCATGTGAGTGATTCCCTGGAGCATGCGAATAATATTATTCCCTATGGCATGCGAATAATAGCACCTGTCTTCTTTTTTTAAACTCCAATGCACTAAGTCTGATTTTCCTTTTATGAAACAGGCACTATTGAGGTGGATAACCCATTACATAACTGTAGTTTATCCTGTCCACTACCAACCCTGTAAAATCAGAATTCAGAAGCAAGGCACCCTCATTATAAATATATTTATTTGTACATAACCAAGAAAGGTAGTGGGGTTGATGTCAATGGTAGCTGGAAAGAAAAGGATGGGCTATCTTATCTAAAATAAGGTGTGTCAACTTCAAAGTGAGTCTCCTTTCCCCATGAATGGGAGTGCTTGTACAGGTGATTTGCTACAGTGGAAATCAATGGGCCTTAGAGCTGGGGTTAAAGTCTCAACTCCACAAGCTATCTCTGCTCTTCAATAACGAGCAGTGCAAACAGCCCCCAGGATAGGCATGCTTGGGCAGACAGCACGACAATCTATAGAAGTGGAAGCTTAAAATAAGCTTTCAGGTTTTTTTCTTTTGCCACAAACAAATTAGTTCCCTTCTCTGAGTCTATTACTTTGCCCAGAGGAAGAAGGGTTAGCAGATGATCTCTGAGGTCTCTATCAATTTCAACATCCCTTGGCCCCAATCATCTGCAAAGAACAAGTCAGGACAAACTTCACTGGGAACTCCTGTAGCCTGAATCCATCTTTCCCATCCCCCACCAGCCCCCAAGGGCAGGCGCACTTTTATCACGACTTTCAGTTAGACCTAGGTGTATATATTTTTCCTCCAAGGTCCTAGTAAATACTACTGTGATTCTTTTATATTCCTACCAATTGGTTGGAATCTGTGATTGCCATCGCGGGTTTCTTAGAAGATCGTTTCTAAACCCAGCTCTACCCAGAGCACTAAGATTGGCTATCTGTAACTCAACATACCATTTCTAAAAGCCATGGTTTCTACGTTTTATTATTTTTATTTTTTAATGTCGATTGATTGACGGGGGGAGACATTACTATTAGAGTTAAACGAATTGTATTTTCCTCGACACCACTGCTTCATCTATACACGGAGAGATGATTTATACATTTCTTTAATTTGGTATGAGAAGGTTTCTTGATAACAGAGTTAATGTCACTCCCTGAAGTTCGCCCAATTTCTCTAACTTTGAGAAAGTGTCTAGAATTTGCTCTCTGGTTTGCTCGCTGGCTCCCATTTGCCCTTCAACTCCAGTTGATATATGTTTCCCAGGACATCGTGGAGACTCCTGGCCCGAGAGGCTGGAAAATGTAACTCCGAATATCCTACACTCTGGGCCCCACTTTCTCCCGATTTCGGCCCCCAGCCTGAGTCTTGTTATTGTCACGTGGGCGCGGGGCGGCCTCGGGCGCGGCGGGCCAATGGGCTCGCGCCGCAGGCCCCGCCCCGCCGGCCCGGGGCGCCGCGAGCCAATGGGCGTTCTTCGTTGTCCCCGCCCCGCCGGCCCGCGGCGCCGCGAGCCAATGGGCGCGCCCCGCCGGCCCCGCCCCGCTGGCCCGGGACGCGCGGGGACCTCGCGCTCCGCGGGGGGGTGGGGGGGAGAAGGCGAAAAAGTTTCTTGGCGGGCAGGCTTGCGGGCTGCGCTCGGGCTGCCGCTGCGCCGCGGTCGGCCGTGCTTTTCGGAGTCTGTGTTGCTGCTCAGGGGCATGAAAGGGCTTCGCTGCCGGGAGTAAGAGGAGTTTGCCGAGCAGCTCGCGGGAGGAGCATCCGCGCGTCCGCTCGCGGCTGGACGTCGGAGCCGGGCCGGGCTCGAGGCCGCGGGGTGCGAAGGGCGCGATGGGCGCGATGGGCGCGATGGGCGCGCCGAGCCTCCGGGCGCCCGCCGCGGCGCTGGGGCTGCTCCTGTGCGCGGCGCTGGGGGCCTCGGGGGGCCCCGGCCCGCGCCCCTGCCCCGCGCCCTGCCGCTGCCTGGGGGACCTGCTGGACTGCAGTCGCCAGCGCCTGGCGCGCCCGCCCGAGCCGCTCCCGTCCTGGGTCGCTCGACTGTGAGTATCCTCCCTTCCCGCGCCGAAGGGGACCGGGGGGGCCGCTGGGGACGCGCCGAGCCCGAGCCGCCCAGGCCGCGGGTGCTCGTTGCGCTGCGGCGCCTTCCCGGGGAGCCGGCCCTGGCCGCTCCCCCAGGCGGTGGGAAAGAGCGCCCGGGCCTCAGTTTCCCTCCTGCGCGCGGCACAGGTGGGCGCCTGGCGCGACCGACCCCGCTGCACACAGAGCAGGGGAGGGGACGCGGGCGACCGGGGCGACCCGGCTTGTCTACACCGCGCTCCTTCCAGGCCCAGGCCGGAGCGGTTGCAGCGGAGTTTGTCGTTTTCCCTCGGTGTCTAAGTGGGAGAGTGGCCCAGCTTCAGTTTCTGATGGTGCCAGGCCCCCCTTCACTGCACATGCGCCTTTCACTTAGCCCCCCTCAAAACAGTTGGGGTTCAAGCTCCGGTAGACTTACGTGGGTTCTTTCTCCTGTGCTTAATTCTGCGTTCGCAGACTGAATCTCCCACCTGGACCACGGTGGCACACGGTGTCCTAGTTCCCGTCTGAAGTTGGGTGGTAAGACTGATGCGTAGACTTGGAAAGCGAGGAACCTAGGACGAGGTTTTCTGTAGCTCACCCAGAAAGCTTATAGGCAGCGGCTCAGAGCACTGTTAGGCAAGTTTGGGGATTGTCCCTATGAAGCCTGGAAACTTGAAATCAGGGCCGTCCCAGTGAAAGCAGCAGGAAGAAAATGAAATTTAGTTGGAAATGCTGGTCCTTTCCAGAAGTCAGCGCTCTCCATTCTTTCCCAGGCCCTAGTTCTGTTAAAACTAGAGGCGTGCTGTGAAATGTAAACAAAAAATCAAAACTCGCATTTATTTTTTAAAGTAAATGTCCTGTTGAAAGAAAAGTGCAGTTCACTCTTACTCTTAGATCTGGGCCTAGCAGAACTACAATGGGAATTCTGAGTTCTTAAACAGTTGTGGTAGACTGTCTTAACATCATAATATTAGTCAGAGGTTTGGTTGGCCAGTTTAAGGAATTAGGTTTTTACATTATTGTACTTGTCTAAGTCCTTTTATTTGTGAATTGTAGGATTGCTGACATCAAACATCATGTGCTTTGTGCATTTAATAAAAGGGTTTAATAAAGAAGTAGAATCGGAGAGTATTGGATTGATATTTAATCGCTTATCATGGGATGTCTTACTTAGTAGTTTTTTATTACAAGTGGAGAAGGAGATAAGGGCTTTAACCTAACGCAGGAAGACTTTCAATTAGTTGTGGCTAATTCTATTCAATTGCTTCTTGTGGAGGTCATGCTGTCGCATTCATGAAATGTGAATGGCTCTATTGACAACATATGGAACTGAACATTTGAATGACTGGAGGTGAACACCTATAGATAACAGAGGGATGGCAAAGAAAAGAGAGGCTGCTTCTTGAAGTGTGTTTAAAAGTGCTTAGATTATGCCCTGAGCCTAACTTTATTCTGTAGCTTCTCAAGGACAAGTGACCCCTTGGAGCACATCAGAGTGCAATCTATTTGTGTGTGCGTGAACTTAGATGTCATTAAAAAAACAACTTTTTTGACTTTGATTCGAGATGAGTGGATCCAAAAGGAGTTCGATACCTATTTAAACATTGTCTTAAAAGTAGCTGGCCTAATTAGGATTTTGTTTTGCAGATAATTTGGTGGCACACTAAAAACAAATTACAGTTTATTTGGTTAGCACAGTCTTTAATTACATTTCCGCCAGCAGTAAATTGTCTCAATACAAGTCCACATTCCTTAAATGTATGTGAAAATAAGTTCCACTTGTATAAATAAGCACTCAGTCTGCTGTCAGAAGCCCCGCTGCGATCACTCATTGAATGGCCTGTCATTCTTGGACTTCTGTGACTTCTAACTATCTCTGTAGGTGTCACCCAACCATGTGGTCTAGATTGTTTATTCTAAATGTACCTTTTGTTTGTGCCTAAACCTCTCCAGGTCTCTTCTCCACTGTTGAAAAGGATAAAACAAAGCATGCGCGCGCACATACACACACACACACACACACACAAAAAAAAAAACCAACAAAACTAACCTTTCCCCCACACACATGAAATTTAGTTTACCTTTCCTGTTATTTGGCCTTTTGGAATAAGAGGTGTAAGAAGATGCTATTTAATTTTTCATAATTAGAAAAGCTCTTGAGATTGTAGAAAGACGTAGAAATATGCACACTGTTCTACATATCTTCTCTTTCTGTCGGTAATTGGAACAATAAAATTTTGTCTTTGGACTAGTTTATGAAAGCACGATTCAGAAAAAGTACAATGTCTATTTTTTTAATTTACAAGAAAAAAGCTATGCATGTGTGTATGTTATTTTCCCCACTTTATTCATCTGTAATTTATTACCATAGGAGCCCCATATGTGAAAAGTTGAATAGTTTGAGCTATAAAATAATAGCACTGTACTCAGTTTTTCTTTTAAAAAGTAACCTCTAAGGCTTTAATGAAAGTGGCTCTTAAAACAGTAACTATTTGGAAACTTGCTCTAGAGTTTGTGCTTACACAGTTCTGAACTTAAAGAGGAGAGTGCTTGTTAGAATATGTTATTTATCCAAAAGAGGGAAAAGTTGCTGAATTGCCAACGAGAGCTTCAAGTATTATTAATTTCTCGCTGGAATTTTGGAATTATTTATTTTTATCACGTAGAAATGTTTATCAACAGGGCTCAGGCAAGAGTCAGAAAGGTGGTTTCTGCTGCGACTTCTTTAGTGCTAGCCTGTTATAAATCTTCTGGTCCTTACCAGAATTGGGGGTGGGGTGAAGGTAATAGTCCTTATGGTTTTCACAGCTGTTTTTCTATATTTTCCAGACTAAAACTCGAACATAGCAGGCTGATTTATGAGTCACTTTGGATCAGTGTCTTAAAACAGCTACAGCCTGGCTTTTTGTTTTTCAGCCTTCCAGATTTCTGCTGAATTAGCAGCTCTGCAGGCCCCACTGGGATTGATTAAGAAGCTGTGCTGTATTTGCATTTTAAAATTTGTCTTGGAAGTCAGATTTCCAAAGACTAGAAGGAAGAAAATGATAGCCGGAACCAAATGTTGAAAATTAATTATTTTCATATATACTCATTCGCTTGCTAATAGGCAGGAAGAGTGTCTTCTCTCTACCATGTAGAAAGAATTTGATTTCTGAAGATTTGGCCAGCTGTGTCTGGGTAAATAGTTAACACTTTTCTACCTCACCACTTTTCCCATTTGTTAATCTCCCTATAGGTTTTTAAAAATGTTTCCTGGGCCAACATGTACAATAATGGAACTCTAAAAATAAAAAATCTGTTCTGTCCTTAAACTATAGTTTCTGGGTTTGACAAAACATCAGCACTATACAACTTGAATCTCATTAGTGATATAGCCATTAAAAAAAAAAACTGTGTGTGTGTGTGTGTGTGTGTGTGTGTGTGTGTGTGTGTGTGTGTGTATGGTAGATTTAGGAAAATGTGACATCCTTTAACTGGAAAGTAATCATTTCTGAAATGTAAACTATATTAAATCTAAATTTAGGTATATTAAAAGTTTCATGGCTTTAAGTATTTAGCAGTAAAAGTCACTTAAGGGGTGATTTTTTTTTCTTCTCCCACATATAATGTGGTTTTAATAGCACACAAAACTTAGGCATGCAAGTGTGTTGCAATAACTGAAATATTTAAGGTCGCCAGCTCCTGCTTCTGGATCAGAAATGAGCGGTCCCCAGCATGGGCCCTGGTCTCTGAAGGCAGTTTCTCATTTTAAAGGTCTTTTGTTGGGAGATCTCATCCCATTACTGGTGCAAAAAAACGTTAAGTACTCAATCTCATTTGCTGAAGGATTTGTAGGATCGCTCCGTGAAATAATCCTTACAATGAATTGGGGAATGTAGTTTTTTTTTTTTTTAAGGAAAATCACCTGTAAATGCCAGATTGGTTCCCCCTTTGCTTTTAAACTGGGGACAATGGGGGGTGGAGATTCAACATTCCCGAGTTAAGTGAATCCACAGGAAACCCTGTGTGGACTCAGGCTACCTCGCAGGTGAGGAGCTCTTTTCCTTGTTTTTTAAACCATGTGGGGAATCTGTGACCGTCTGGGGTGCAAAAAGCACACCGGTTTTGTTGGAATCCTAACGTGAGTTGTTGGGATCACGGTTTCCTTGATGAACTCCAGATGGACTTGAGCTGGACTGTGAGGGAAAGTGTCTGGCTCTAGCTTGAGTGGTGAGCGTGCACAGCAGTGGTTGTAATTGCAGGATTTTTATAGTTTAAACACTGTGCCAGATTTTTTTTTTTCATGTTATAACTCTACCAGAACAAATCTACTCATGTCTGTTACTGTCTGGTAGGTCTTTAGGCAAACATATTTCAAATAAAACCTTTGCAGATTTTTTTTTTTTTTTTTAGGTGAAATAGAAAAATCTAGGTTTACTCTCAAAACAAAAGCTCAAAGACTGAAAAGATCTCCGATTTCTCATTGTTACCTGAGCGCTCAGTAACTCTGCTTTCCTGGTGGGATTTGGCTCCACTTCGCTTTAGTTATGTTGGGAGGACTTTACTTATGCATCTGTGTGTTTGTGCTTTTGCTCGGTCAACTTTAGTTGTCTAAAGCTTTGGTTGTTTAGACGTCTTCATTTTGCACGGGTGGAATCCCAGGTACTTGGGAGGCCAAGGCAGGAGGATCATAGGTTCCAGGCCAGCCTCCAGTTTCAAAATTAATAAAATAAGGCTGGAGGTGTAGCTCAGATGTAGAATGGCTCTGGGTTCAGTCCCTAGTCTGTCTGTCTCTCTGTCTTTCTTTCTCTCCTCATTTTCAAAACGCCAAAATAAACCCTTTAGTAAGGCTTAGTTTACTTCTGACGGTGGGGAGCTTTAATGGTTACCACGGGGCCCAGCATTTCATTCTCATGACACCATTTTGAAGGCACATAGTCAGTGCAGCGTATCATCATATGGGGCGCGTAACTCAGCTTATTTGCCAGATTTTGGTACGTATTTTGACTCTTAAAACACACTGAGCTGATTTCCTAACCTGGATTAGTGTGAGGGTGGGAGTTCATTGTTTTTGTGATAATACTGATGTCTGGTAGAAATTGTTACTAAGTTAGCCATAAGAAATACATTTATTTTAATGATTGGAATCTGTTTACAGATGTCTGTAAAGTCTGCTTACCTTTTTAGATGGTCGATGTAGTTTAAATTATATGTTAAACTGTCAGATACTGAGATTTGGGGAATTCAGGAAGGCAGAGGGTTTAGATTGTTTTTGTACCCTTTTGAACACACATACACACACTACTTTAACATAATTTGGTGCCTTAACCTAGAGAAACAAATATATGTAAAGAGCAATTTCTATCTCATCTGCTTCAAATAGAACATTGCTGCTTAATTTTGTGATATGGAAATGCTTCTATGGGGCTGTAGTTTCAGCAACCTGCCTAATTAACCATTTTTCATAAGCCATGATGTCATCATATCAAGTTGGGAGTGGGGAGATGGGAGGGTGAAGCATAACTACCAGTTCACAAAAGATCTGTTCACCATGTGCCAAAAAAACATCTCTTAAAACGTTTGTGGGCTGAAAGCGTTTGAATGTGCCAGCTCTTAAACTAATTTTGTCCTCAGAGTTTGCATTTTTGAGTTTGGTGTTTTGGTTGCCAGCTAGTGTGTAGACAGAACGGACCGGTTATTTCTTCATTTGTCACAAGTGTTGATAGTGTCACTAGTGTTCATAAGCCCACCCTGTCTCGAATATCATTAATCACCATTCATGATGTTTTAGCAACTACTTATAATTTTATTTTTGTTTTCTTATAGGGACCTAAGTCACAACAAATTATCTTTCATTGAGGCAAGTTCCATGAGCCACCTTCCAAGCCTTCGAGAAGTGTGAGTTCAAGTTACTTTCTGTTTGAGGTTTGCATAAAATATATTCAGGCTGCTTCACTGTATGAGCATTTGGATTATAATAAACTACTTAAAACTTTTAACTGGGGAGGAATCTTTAAGTAATTTATAAAGTTTTCACCTCTGAATTACAAGTTACCTAATTAGCTTTTATCCCCTCTCCCCTTTTGGCATTTATAGGAAACTGAACAACAATGAATTGGAGACCATTCCAAATCTGGGACCAGTCTCAACAAATATTACACTTCTTTCCTTGTAAGTGAATATTAGTAGAATTTCACACGTGTGTTTGCAGGGGTCATGGGTAGTCGCTGTTTCATTTGGATTAATATAAAGATCTTACAAGCAGTACAGATTATGCTAAAGGAGGGCTCTTTGAATGGGTTAACTTGCTTTCTAGCCTATTGCTGTCTTTCCTAAATTCCAAGTGTCCTTATAACTTACAACACACTTGACACTTTGCCACCATTGCCAGCTGGTTTCCAAGAAGCCCCTTTAACCCATCAGAGTGTGTGTTTGATGATAGTCAGTAGACCAGGACTTTGATTTTGAAGTTGCCCAGTAGATGTCATGGGCTCTGGATTGTGTGTTACATAGCTTCTAGTGGAGATCATCAGAGTTATTTTGTGAGGATAAATGGGAGTCGGTAGTCAGCCATTGGGTACCTTTTTTAAGTATGATGCCTTCAGTGGAAATCAGGATTTAAAACCTCAACTCAAAATATCACACTGTGCAGTTGAAATTACAAAATATAATAGAAGTAATAAATACTGTTGCATTTTGTTTTGCAAGTAAGAGTTTTCAAATACAATTAAAATTGTTAAGTTTTCTATATTTATAGGGCTATTGTAAACATGCTTACATCTATGTAGTAAGACAGATTTTGAAATTATTTTGACTTCCTAGAATTTAAAGGTAGGATTTAGAATGCCCCTGGTTTAATTTTTAAAATTAAGTAATTTACCATTTTAATCTTGAATAATTAAACAATGTACTTAAGTCAACAAAGTTAAAAACATGTTCTTCCTTTAAACAACTGAAGAAAAAACCCACCATTGTTAGCTGCTTCTTGTAAAGGTGTTGGGAAGGTTGAAATTATACAGTAAATTTCAGGAGAGCTGTTCAATTAATTAAAGTGATCACTACCCAATTGCTTACATCTGGTGATTTATAGAGGTTTGTTTTTACTGAGGGCCCAGGTCAGCCAAGTCACGGTGCAGCCGCTGTGTCTGCTTTCTTCTGTTTGAATAAGAACTAAGTGACATCTGATACTGATGTGGTTTTTCCAAAGATCAGAAACAGAAAGAAATGGAAGAAAAAGCAGTTGGTATTTGACAAATAAACACGGAGTTTAGAAAATATTTTTATGCTAGCACTAATACCCTTTTGCTTTGTCTTTCACAGTTAAAAACTACTGGAGTCTAAATGGTGTGCTGGTTTTGGTATCTTAACGCCAGCTGTAGCTATTCATGTTTGACCAAGGGAGGCTTTTACGGTCCCGCTCTGCCGTGCTCTCCTCGCCCTGTGTTTTGGCAGATCCCGTCAGCATGTTCAAGAGGAACTTAAGGGTCCTGGCACTCTTGATGGCTGAGGGACATGCCCCTTTTGTAATCTGGGTGTGGTGAGGGAGACAGGATTGGACTTTGGCCTGGCACAGACTTGGAAGCATAAGAACTTTGATGAAATTTTAAAGTTCTGTTGGGCATTAGTAAAAGTGATTGTGCTCTTTAAAGCTGTAGCTTGTAAATAGGAAGATGGCATGGCATCTGAAGAGTTAGGAGCCTTCAAAATTGGGGCTCTTCTTCATTCCGTTTTTGTATGCGATTTGCTCCAGTAAGTGCCGTGTGTCAAATCACTCTCCGTGACCTCACTTTCTTCTTAATCTGCCTCAGTACATCTGACCAGTCATTGCTTTGTTCATCTCAGATAATGATAGGAGCAATTACTGCCGAGATTACGTAGACTCTGTGAAGAGTTAATTTTATGATGGGCTTGCTCATGCAATATGGAAGGTGAAAATTGTTTTCAGACCTGTAAAATATCTTGAAATATTCACCTCTCTGGCTGTTTTCTTCTACAAGTGGTTTTTTTTTTTCTTTGCAGGCTCTTTTAGAACATGGTCATTATTTCTGAAACAGCGGGAGCTTCTGTGTTGTGTAGGGTGGAATGATTTCTTTTATAGAATCACTTGACAATAATCAGATTTTAGTACTTAAATATATTTCTGAAATTAAAATCTACTAAGCCACATGATATGACTCAGATTAGAAACTTACTGTAGCACTACAATTAAATCCCATATTTTTCAAAGTGGTTTCCAGGACCATTTGATCTCTATATTATCAAGTATTTTATTTTTTATTTTAAATTTTGTAGAGAAAAGCATTTTTTTCTGTGTATTTACACAGGTTAAATCATTGGAAAACTTAAAAAAAAATCTTAAAAGAAAAGAAAAAATCAATTTGAATCTTTAGCATAAGATTTAATATTCACTTTTTACTATTGCTGCCCAGAGATAGAAAAGACAGAACCTGGTAAGACCTTCCTTTTCTTGTAGCTGTAATAGCCAGAATTTATTACTGAGTCAAATGGCATACCATGCCCAGAGACAGATTCTGGTAGGGACTGGTTCTGATAACCTCCAGGAGGTGTAGTAATGCCAGGGACCGGGAATGCCAGTTGGATATTCATTGAACATCTCATGAACCAAATCCATCATTAACCTTTTCAGGGAGCTTTGAGAATGTAAAAGGACTAAGTAGAACCGCTTTCCTTTGAATGCCACAAAGTACTAGCCCAGACGTCAGTTGTTGTGCTAAAAGGAAGGCATGGCTTGTATGTATGTGCTTTTTATTTTTCTCTCAAAGTTTCATAGTTGTGGCAGGATTTTTTTTTTTTTTAAGGAAAGAAATAGAATAATCTTTGGCATGAACATAGAGTGAAACTGTTGACCTGTCTCAAGTGAGTTGGTTTTGCTGACATGATGGTTTGGGTTCTGTGATATGACCTGACCTGCTCAAGTGTGGAGCGCTTTTGAAATCTATGACCTGGGTTAGAGAAGTTTGAATCTATGACTTATGCAACATTATTGTTGAACAAAAAAGGCTTTGTTAGTTAATAAACAG
This sequence comes from Muscardinus avellanarius, assembly GCF_963383645.1. Lineage (NCBI taxonomy): Eukaryota > Metazoa > Chordata > Mammalia > Rodentia > Gliridae > Muscardinus > Muscardinus avellanarius. The sequence goes on from NC_137797.1 coordinate 61,783,446, forward strand.
ATCTAGTTGGGTCTTAGGCTTGATGCTGGTGGTTTCTACAGTACTGTCCAACTTGCAGGTGTCCTGGAGCGGAAAAGTGTTAGGCTGGTAGATGTTAAAGGGGCATCTGAAGTTCTTGTTAAAAATGTAGCCAGGTGTGGTGGTGCACACTTGTCATCCAGGTACCTGAAGGCTGCGGCAGGAGGACCACAATTTTAAGGCTAACAATTTAGCAAGACCCTGTCTCAAAATAAAAAAGAATCTGTAATAAATTAGAATCTGTAAAGATTCTAATTTAGTGAGTTTGGGTGGGGCCCATAAGTATCCATTTTAATGCATCTACCTTGTGGATTCTGATCTATTCTATAAATATTTGTAGAATTACAGGAGTGTCAGTATCATAATCAACTAACCCACCCATATATACCCACCCACCCATTCATTTTTCTATCCATCCATCTTAAAGGCTTAAATTTTCTCCTAAGTCCATGATTGTCTTAGTTTTTCATTTTTCCAAAGATGGCATTATCACGCTTCCAGAGAGGTTGTTATAAAACCTGATTCTCTTTTCTGGGAGCACTCCAAAATATGTGCCCTGCCAGTGGAAAACCATTGAAGAAATTTTGAACAGAGCGAGACCATCAGTTCTGGAGTTTGACAATATCGCTCTGACTTTCCTGTGGCCTGGAGGTGATAGGAGAGGGGTCAGAGGGGACAGACAATGAACCGCTGCAGGAGTCCTGGAGCAGTGTGGCCCTGTCTACAGAGCAGTGTCAGTCATGTCAACAGGAGAGTGACTGGCGCAGGTAGGTGGCTTGGGATTAATTGCTGGTTCCACCCTTTGCTATGTTTGGGACCACAGGTGAGTCGTTAGGGTTGTGGCCATGGACAAGTTACCGCCTTTCTATGTTTTCTCCATCTTAAAATGGAAATGATGGCACCCATCTTACAGGGTTACTGTGTGTAAAGCCGTCTGGCATATGTGGAGCACTCAGTGACTGGGAGCCGAGGTGGAGATGGTGATGGTGGTGGTGGTGGTAACATAAATAAATAACATAAATACCTGTTATGTGCCAGGCTCTGTTTTGAGTGGGTAACAGTAGTGAAAAAGAAGATAAACTTCCTTTTACCCTGAAACTTCCATTCAAATGAGGGGAGAGACAAAAGCCCAGCTAAGTAAACAGACTTTCAAAGGAAAGGTGACTTCAATGGTAAAGGCTATGAAGGAAGAGAAAGAGGATAAAGGGATTAGAGAGGTGTGCCAGTTGTACTTTAGTGCCATCAGCAAAGGCGAGCACTGACAAAGTTCCACTGTGTACTAGGTAGAATTGTAGGCTCAAGCATCAACAGCAAGTGAAACAGACCCAGATCACTGCCCTTCTCGGGGAAGAAGGAAGGCAGAAAATGAGTAAGAGATATTGTCAGAAGCAGGTAAGTGCTGGGGAGAAAAATAAATCTGAGAAGAACATGTGAGTCTCTGTGGTCACAGAAGGGCTGGACTGTTGAGAGGGGATGCCAGGGTCACTGGGAGCGTGATCTGTCTGAAGGGTCTGACAGTGTGTGTCTGGGCTGAGGTCATCTTCTCCTGCCCTGTCTAGGTCCATCTTGCCTTGTGTGTCCAGCTGTTGTCCACAGTCATGAAGTGATCTGATTGGTGCTTTTCTCCTCTACTGTATTTTGAGGCCTCAGTGTCTGACTTTCCTTCCTTTAGCACTTAATGCAGGTGAGGGTATATAGTTAGCACTTAATTAGTGTATGAATTAAGGGATATTTATGGAAGAGTCATATGTGCTTAGCAGAATTCAGACAGATCTCATATATACTTATTTTCAAACTGTGACTAAAGATTTACAGTAGAGACAGTGTTCAACTATACATGCCTGATAAAATAATAATACTGATAAAATTACAACAGCAATAATACTACTAATTGAAAGAACAGGAAAAAAAAAAAAAAAGAACAAGAGAAGTAATTTAAGGGCTCAAGGATTCATTCAGCTCACTGTTCTAGCCAGTGAGAACCTGCCCTGGAGTGCTTGGGAAAAAGAAATCAAAATGCCTTTTCTCATTTGTCTTTGAAATTCTGAATTTCTCAGGTCACCAAGGGTGACTTTGGCATTCAGAAATACAGATCTTTTCCCAGCGTCTGTGCCCTTCATGCTTGTGAACTACTTTATCTGGTCCTGAACTAAAAATTCAAAATGCAAAATAACAGTGACAGAACACATATCCTTGCCCACAAAATCAATCTGCTCCCACTCTGATGGAGACTGGCCATGGAGATTCATGGAGCCAGGGAAAGAGGGCATCTTTGTCAAGTCCTTGTGTGTGTTGTGAGGATCTGCAAGGGTGTATTGGTGATAGACCAGACAGTTTCCCCACAGCTGATCTTGGAACCTAATGCATGTGGAGAGGGTTTCCTCATATCACATGTATCTTCTCTGTATCAGAGAGGCAGAGGAGCCACCCCTCCCTCACGGTTCCAAGCCACTTCTACAGTACTGGGCGTTGGGGAGCATTGGCAGTGAGTGTGGCATGAACTGTTGTCACTATGGAATTCAGGCAGGATGGTGGTTTCTCTTTTTCTCAGTTTTGGGGCTCCTCCACATGGGGTATGTGTAGACTCCAGTGGCATTTGACACTGCTTCCAGCTCACCTTCCTGAGCTCTCAGTCCTCGTGGCAGCACAGTACAGTCCCAGGCCCATGGAAGGCGTTCATTAAAAGTGAGAATGTGCTTCATTAAGAAAATAGACCAAAGCAATGGTGGGCCCTTGTGCAATAGGAGAGAGACCTGAGTTAGAGACTGGGTGCACAGAGTTTTGTCTTGTCTCACAGGAATGGAATGACCTGTCTGACCTTAGGCAGACTTAATTAACTCTTCTTTGTTTATCTGTACAAACAGTCTGAGAGGTCTGCCCATCTATCTCCCATGGTTCCGGCAGAGGATCAAATGGCATACCGGACATGAAAGGGCTCTGAGGGTGTGAGCAGCCACAGCTGCTGCAGTTGCAGGGTGGTGGGCTTAGGAGAGGAGCAAAGGCTTGAGGCAGTGGGCCAAAGTGGATTCGTGAGCAGGAGGGTCACAGGAGGAAGTCAGGCTTTAGAAACCATCCTGACAGCCATGGACGAATTAAAAAAATTTTTTGCTTTCTTTAATTGGTTAAAAAGAAAGAAAAAAGAAAAAAGAAAAAGCTGGTCACACAATTACAATTAACAACTAAACAACATTCATTGTCTGTAGGCTTGGGCATCTATCCATAAGGTGAATTTTGAGCTGCTCAGGTACCCAAGCACTAGCAAACAAAGAGAAATAGGACTCAGCCTCTGCTCTCAAGGGTCTGAATGGTAAGAAAGACAGATAGTATAGTCGAAGTGAGGCAAAGCCCAGGGTGATGCAGGTATCCAGGGCTGTGCTGATGCCCAGGTTTCAGAATATAAGGAAAGGGCTGGACAAGAAGGGAAACCTGGAGGTCGGTAGGATCAGCTCGTGAGACTTCCACATGCCATGCTGAAGTGCTTGCAGCTTTGGGGGAGACATTAGAGCTTTATTTATTTTTTTTATTCTTAGCAAGGGACTAAAATTATACCGTCTAGCATAAAATCTGCTTTTCTCCCTTTTTTCAGATAATCATTAAGTAGCGTTCATTTTTTTTCCCAAACTAAGTGCCATAATGTGGCTTTGAGAATTAACAAATTATGATGTGCCGAGTACTGGTCATCCCTGGATCCCCAGTGCTATTCTGTACTCTGAGCCCTGGGGTCTGTTAGGCCACATCTTTTCTTTTCTCTCTCTCTCTTTTTTTCCCCACAAAAGGAAATTGGTTGTAGGTTTGAATCATGTGAGTATTCACTTCTGGATGAAGAACAGGGTAGAGTTGAAAGAATGAGGAGGAGTCAGATTGCAGTGTAGACCATCTCTGACTTAGAATGGCTCAACTCAGGATTTTTTCAATCTTTCACTTTGTGATTATGTGAAAGCATATTCATACAATGATTCTGTGTTTCACTTTCAGTGAGGTATAGGAAATTATATGAGATAATACTTGATTATACAATAAGTTTTGTGTGAGGTCATTTTATCCATTTGTAAGGCTAATAAAGTGTTCTACACACATTTAGGGCAGGCCAGGCCAAGATACGAGGCTCAAAAGGTTAGGTGTATTAAATGCATTTTTAAATTAAGATATTTTCAACTTAAGGATGTTCTTGTCAGGACATAACCCCATCTTAGGTTGAGAAACATCTATATTCTGTTAGTTATGTGCTAAACTCAGCACCATAATAAGTGGGAATTTCATCCATAAATACATATTTATCAGTAAACATGCATTTCTCGTTACATTGTAAACATCAGACTGTTAAATCAGTTTGGGAGACACTGACTTAAAAAATTGCTTGATTGTATGGCACTGAGTTTATTTAAATTAATCATCAACTTGACTTTATAACTCTAAAAACAATATTGATTATTTTAATAGGTTCATAGCTCAGCCATAATGTTGCCTATAGGGAAGGTACACTTTACAACATTTTCAAGTAATGGTGTATGTGAATACTTTTTCAACAAGATGGTAGGACCCACATACTTGTTTTATCCAAGCAAAACCTTTATAAGTAATTATTTTATAAGTAATTACTTGAAAAGAAATCACCAGTTTGTCATATTAATTCAGTAAATTAGAGGACAACGTCAGTCAAAATTAAAAATTAGGTTTCTGAGGTGAATCAAAGACTTTCTTTTTAAGTGTGTACAAACCTTACCCCATCCTTCCCCACATCTGGGCATAAAGGAACTCATGGAATTTGACCACCTTAACTGCAGAATTTATTTCCAGATGTGTGTGTCATACTGAGGATGAACAAGCCCTGTCGTCTTTTCACGGAAGAGCTTTGCATTAGAGGGCAACAGCATTCACTAGTGTATTTGAGCCAGGTAGAGTTGTGCTTCATGGAAATAAGCTCTTAGAGTATAAGTCTTACAAAGTCAACACATAAACATCGTAATACGATAAGTAGTATTCTTTTATTGGATTTGAAAGTGTTTATGTATGACTTGCACATAACAGAGTTTACTGTACACAGAGCGGCATTTGTGACAAACATTCTGTAAGTTTATCTTCACATTTAATCTTAAACTGGTTCCCAGAATACATACTAATGCGATTTTTTAATTTGCAGTTTAAAATGAATGTATTTGAAATTGAAATTTGAAATGAAGGGTCAGGACATGGTTCTTTACACTGTCAGTGGTTCCCATAGCTTTAGGTCAGGAGCAAAATCCTCCTCAAGACATAAAATACTCTGTATCCTCTTTCCCCATTGAAACTTCTCTAGAATCATTCCTTAGTTCCAGGTTGGTCCTGCCCCAGGTTCTTCTGCATGTGATATTTTTCTGCTAGGGTACTCCCCCTCCCCCAATACCCTCTCTAAATCAGACTTACTTTTCGCTTTTATATTTTCTTAATCTCTATTATATTAATCTCCTTTATTGTTGTGAAAGGAATCACATTTTTCTGTTATATATTTATGATTCCTCAATGCCTTTCCTCCACCAAATGGAACTTCATACCAGTTGAGATTACCTGTTTCCTCATTATGACTTTGTCATGAAGCACAGAGTCTGGCACAAAGAGGTACTCAGTACATGTTTGTTGGATACATGAATGGATGGCTTGGTTCATGTTAATATATGTAGTTAACTTTCATATTTCTGCCTTTCCATGTACAAAAATTGTTTTCACTCATAAACTTGGTTTTTCCAAATTAACAACAATTCCAGATTTGACAGAGTGACCCACCAGGCAATTTCTTCCAGTCATCCATCCTTCCTTCTTTCCTTCCTTTGCCCCCATTATGACAGAATGGGGTCAGTTAGTCGGTTGGTTCTTCCTCCCTACCACCCTTTCTCTAAATTGAACCTAGGGGCCTTCTACCTCTGACCCACACCCTCAGTCCTTTTTATGAAATAAGGTCTTGCTGGGTTGCTGAGAATCTTGCTAAGTTGCTGAGGCTGGCCTTGAGCCTGTGATCCTTCTGCCTCAGCCTCTCGAGTACTGGAATTATAGATATAAGCCACCATGCTCTACTTAGTGGAATTTTTTGAAGTCCATAAAGTTGATCCCCACTTCCTTGAACTTAACCTTCTAGTATAGCTTGCCACAAGAACTCTTATATTTCCAGTGTCCTGGACCTACATAATTTCTCATTCTTTCTCCAAACTTTCTACTAGCCATTTTGATTACTGCTTTGAAGTGTCAGGTATAGCTCCTACCAAGAGACTTCTGTATGCCAAGTGAGGCTTGTTCTGCCAAGACAGACAAACAATAAAGTTACAGCCAGAAGCTCTTCATGATTGGGGTGGCAAGATTCAACATGTGCCTCTCTTCTGGTCTAGTAACTTTTCCTTCTTCTCTTCCTTATTTTAGTTTCTCCGATGGCCTCCATAGACTAGAGGTGTAGGGCTCTAGTTTTATAGAGACCAAAACAATGAAGCAGAGTTCTAACCAATGCCATCTCTACTTTCTTTGGCTGAAAATTCCTTAAGTACTAAATTTAAAACATGAAAGGAAAGGCAATTATAAATATAAACACCTCCTTTCCAGCACTTAACATCACCTGCCTGGCTGTCTCCTCTCTCTGTGTATGGCTTTAACAGGAAGACAGAGCAGTTTCTAAGTTGAAAGCAAAGTCAAGTAGTAAGGGAATATTCGTGCTGTAAGTATCACACAGCACAGGATAAACATGTATACTTTTGTGGACAGTCAACTTTACAATGCATGAGCAGTTTTGATCCTTTTTCTAGCAAGGTGAACATTACACAGTAGAGTAAAAATGAGCATAATTTTCTTTTTTAAAGTAAGATACAGTCAGACATGGTGGCACACACTTAAAATCTCAGTAGTCGGTAGGCCAAGACAGGAGGACTGTGGGTTTGAGGCTAGCCTCAGCAACTTAATGAGATACTCATTAATTTAGTAGGACTCTGTTGCAAAATTAAAAAAATAAATAAATAAAAGGGGCTGGGAGTGTAGCTATGAGGCAGAATGTCCCTGGGTCTAGCACCAAAAAATAGTCCCCCTAAATAGTTCCTGGGTCTAGTACCTGTCTCTAGGACCAAAAAATAAGATGCCTTTGAATTAGGTCACTTGCTGCATGATCCCACACAAGTCATTGGCCTGGAATACAGGACAGTTATAAAGATGAGTGGATATTTGCAAACTAGAAGAAATAATTGTGTTGATCTCTCATTTTCTTATTTCCATGCCCAAATCAGTGTCAAAGAAAAGGTGAAAGGGTTAGAAACCGTCTGTTGAGGTATACAAATGTTATAACCTCACTTGCCTCAGTTTTGAGTGTCTATGGGCAGTCTAGTAAATCAAAGTTAGAACAGGTATTGTCCTCTCTGGAGAGATTCCAGGAAGACGTGTTATCTGACCTCCCTCTCCTTAAGCACTACCAGGGACAAAAGCTCCTTCTCGGTGAGGATCCTTCCTCGGTGACTAAGCTGAGCGCTGCCCTTCCGCAGCTTTTACCTGTTACCCTAGCTCTCTGCACTGGGGAGCTGACTTCTTGCTCCCCCCGCCCCCGCATCATAGTGCCCACATGTCTCAAAGCCTCCTCCTAGCTCAAAGCTCAAATACTCATGTCCATTTCTTGCCTGGACTGGGCGTTTTGACCAGTCCTGTCCAGTAGCAGTTTTTGTGTAATGCAGAGTCCTAAAGCTTCCCGCCAATCTTTGAATAAAAGTAAAATAAGAGAGGCACACCCTGCCTGTATGACCATCACCACCATCTTTGCCTTCTTTTTTTGGTACTGGGCATTGAACCCAGGGGCATTTACTACCCTCTGAGCTACAACCCCAGCTCTTTTATTTATTTATTTTACTTTGAACCAGGGTCTCGCTAAGTTGATGAGGGTCTCACTGAGTTGCTGAGGCGGGTCTCAAACCTGCAGTCCTCCTGCCTCAACCTCTTAAGTACTGAGCTTACAGGCGTAGAGCACCATGCCCAGCTACCACCACATTTTCTATGTCTTTTTCACAAGTACACGTTAAATATGTGTGTGAAATCAAAATATTCTGTGTCTGTGGTATCCAAGTTCATTGTTCTATAAACTGTATCAGAAAATAAAGTGAAATTAATTTAGCCTGTTGTGTTTATATAGAGTTAATGCTCTGTAATGACTTTATTAATTAAGTTCAGAGTAATGAGGCCATGTTTTTGGTTTGTATCATCATTTTAGGTGAAAATTTTTTATATAGGCTAACTTTTTGCTAACGTATATATAAATCTATGATGAATGACTTTTCAGTAAGGAACTAATTACTGTCAACTTTTTGAGGGGTTTTGCTTGTTTTGAGTTTTAAGGAAAAAGTGGTTATTGTCACTGGATTGAATTGCTACAGATTCATATTAAGCATAGAAGGCTGAGCATGTTCATTTTCTTCTGCTTCTTCCTAAACCCTGTTAAGATGAAAGTAAGGGAATAAAAATAGTGTATACTAATAGAAACAAATAGAAAATTAAGAGAGGATACAGTCCAAATGAAAGGTGCTATAATTTTTTTGCAAGCCAATGGATAAGTTGTAACTGACTTAAAAGAGGGAGAAAGTACTGAAAAATGCAAGCTTATTTTGGTGTGTGGGCTGCAGATCCTCAGATTGGTTCAGAAATTCAGAATGTATAAAGATGGGGGCACAGAATAGGAATGAAAACAGGGAATTAGTTAAAACTTTTATATGAAGTAATCGGACCTTTACATTGCTACTCCAAAACTCAAAGCCTAGTGTTTGCCCTTCTTCAGACACAGAAGAGTAGAAGTTTACTTTTAGAAGAGCATAAACAGTATACGCCACCTTCTGAAACCAGGGAAATTAAGTCACATCTGAATCCTGAAGGAGACACCCCTCCTCTCAGCTTATTTTCCTCTTAGCCTTACCAGCTGATAACAGACATACTTCTGCCCCTGACATGGGAGATTGAGGACTTGAGAGGGAAGACCCACAGAAACTGACACATGGCCATCCATCCCATCATGAAACAGGTCTTCACTGTCCACCAACCATGTGTCCCATGCAGCCTCAGGGAGCTTTTCAGTGCTGCTTTTACTAAATGTGAATGAATAGCTATTGGGCAGCAGACTTCTCAAGTGGTTTCAGCCAGTAATATCAGAGTCTGAACCAATTGAAAAGAAGGAATTGGAGACAATGGGAGAAGAAGAGAACTTCAAAACAAATGTAATCTCTTTGGAGCAAAAAGGAAAGATGTTCAGTCCATAAAAACCCAAAAAAGCATGACAAAAATGTAAGAAAATAGAATATTCAGAAAGGCAGTTGAAAACAGAGGTTGCCAGTACAATAAAAAACAATTTAGCAAAGGAATAGAAGTGTTGGGAGGAAGTTGAATCTTTGACTGAAAGAAGAAACAAAAGATAAAAGATGCAAACCAGAAGAAAAGTGAGAACAGAAAGCTGGGCCAGGAAGTTTAACACCTCCTCGTCAACTTCCACATGAAGCCATTGATCCAGCTAGAAGGGAAGACATGCTTAAAGATGCAAAACACTTTCTGACACCTGAGGAGTAACTTGTTTCCAGATGGAAAGTGCCAGCATAGCCAGATGTGCCACATGCCTGTAATCCCAGTATTTGGGAGGAGGATCACAGGTTTGAGGACAACCTTAACAAGTTAGCAAGGCCCTTGGCAACTTACAGAGATCCTATAAAAAAAAAAAAAAAAAAAAAAGCCGGGCGTGGTGGCACACGCTTGTAATCCCCGCGCTTAGGAGGCTGAAACAGGAGGATCGCATGGGTTCGAAGCCAGCCTCGGCTACTTGGTGAGGCTCTCAGCAACTTAGTGAGACTCTGTTTCCAAATAAAATATATTTTAAAAAAAGGTCTGGGAGTATAGCCCAGAGGTAGAAAAGCCTCTGGGTCTCACCCCCAGTACCACCAAAAAAAAAAAAAAAAAAAAATAGGGCTGGGGATGTAACTCATAGGTAGAATGTCCCTGGATTCAATCTTCAGTCCCCCCCCCCACAAAACAAACAAAAACAACCCAGAAAGTGCCAGCACTATGAACAAAGAAGAAAACCTACATTAAGATAATAAATATATTACTGTGTAACTTCAGAATACTGGAGGTAAATAGGAGCTCTGACTTGAGGGGAGGATAAGGCAAGGATAAAACAATGCTGGTACCTGGAACTACCGGCAGTGATTCTCCGGGTGTACCCCCAGTAGCATCTGTGTCAAGTGGACAATTGATAGATATGGAGATTCTCAGGCCCCACAACATACTCACTGAAACAGAAACCCCAGAGGTGTGGGGCTCAACACACTGTGTTTAAAGGAAGCCCTCCTTTAATTCTGATGTACGCTGAAGTTTGAGCAACATTGGAGTGAAGAATCACCTGGCTGCTGGCTGAAGAAGCCCCTGACTCCTCACACTATATCCATAAGTGCTGTGATGGAGTCTAACGTGTTCCCAGTCCCAAGGGAAATGGTCTTTAACCTGAACTCTGTGCACATCCAGTAGTCAGCCAATAAAGACATTTCCACACGTTGAAACCCCCAGCGCCATTTATGCATGGTTGGTTTCTGGGAAAGCTAATGGAAGGAAGATATGTCGCGGAAAATGGGGGAGTAAACCAGGAAAGACAGGATTGGGCATCCAGGCAATAGAGCTCCAATGCAGGGAGAGGGGAAAGAATGCATCCCAAAGGGAGGCTGGACTCTGTAGGAGAAGCTAGTCTTTCCATGATGCTGTTGTGTTAAGCCTCTGTAATCAATGTAGTCATATGTAGTACTTATAACCCAAGTCCAGAATCCCAGCTCATTAGGGCCAGAAGAGATCATTCCAGACCATTTTCTTTCATTTCCAGAAGAGAAAATGAAGGTTCACAAAGTATAGAAGATTGAGACATGGGGCAGAAATAGGGTCCACATGTCCTCCCTGGAGAACTGGACTTTGAATTCTTACAGAGATCTTACTATTAGCATCATGTCAAGGACCACAGTTTGATGTTTAGTTTTCTGGCTGGCACCTATAATTAGGATACTATTTTCTGATAGGCATATTAAACATCTTGAACAGCTGTTCAGATTAAATTCTTATGGGCCACTCTAAAGCTGATTGTAGTTTCTGAAGTAGTCAAGATTGTTCACTTTAGTATCTTGAACCTATTTATTTAAAACTAAATTCTGGAGAAACAAAAGATGAATTAGTGGTTCTCCCCACTCAAATGTAAGACTAGCAGGGAGACTCAGACTCATAGCTTAACCATAACCGTGGTCTGACATGTGAAAATAGCTGCCTCAGAAGAAGTAGGAAGAATTTTTAAATGTTATTAAATCAAAGGGAAGATAATTTGTATTATGTGTAAATTATTTAAGATTTAAATATTTTTAATTTAAGTTTCTGTATAAGTCTATTGTCTGAGTTGCTTTTAAATTTCTGTTTGCGTGCATATTTCTGTTGATAGCAGCACAATTTAGTCAGATTATGGAACCAAACTAGGTGTCCATCAACTGATGAATGGATAAAGATAACATGGTGTATATGCACAGTAGAATTTTACTCAGCCATGAAGAAGAGCAGAATTATGGCTCTTGCAGGAAAATGGGTAGAAATAGAGAATATTGTGCTAAGTGAGCTCAGCCAGTCTCAAAGTCGAGTTGTATGTGTTTTCTCTCAAATGGAAGCTGGAGAGACAATAGGAAAGCTAAGGGACTTTATATAAATGAAGTGAAGGATCAGTTGAATAGTGGAAGAGAATTTAGGAAGGGAAGAAATGAGGAAGGAGACAGTTCGAATAATGCTCTGTTCATATATGAAGGTATTATTACTAATCTTGCTCCCATGTATGGGGAGGGAGGAGGGTGGATTGGTGAGAGGCGGAAGGAAATACACCAAGTTCGTGTGTGTGTGTGTGTGTGTGTGTGTGTGTGCACGCACGTGCGCGCATGCACGTGTCACTTTGAACCTCACTATGATATATAATTACAATGCAGTAATAAAAGTACAAAAAGCCAGAAAATTTCTGTTTGCATAGAGAACTAAGTTGAATTTACACTTGGGGATAAAAGAAGGGTTGTTTTGTATGTGATGTGAATGGGCCTTTGACCCATATTTGTTTTTTCATTTTTAACATGTGTTATAACTGGCACATAAATAGGGCCCTGATTATTGTAGGACCTCGGTATTAAAATATGGTGTTGTAGCCATCCTCATCCTGTGTGTAATCCAAAAGATAATTATATTTTGTGTTGACCTGACTTTTAGCTGAAAGAACCAACTCTTTGCTCCCTACCCCTTGGCTCGGTTGATGGTTAGTTCTCATTAGTTCTTAATCAGGAATCTGTCTCCTTGCAGAAGCTTCCTCGGTTCGCTCTATTCTTTGATGCCACACTACCAGTCAACCAGTCCAAACATGTGTTCTTTTAATGAAACTTCTTAATTATCTTTTTAGAAAAGAGATGAGCAGAGACTTTTTTTTTTTTTTTATCTGTACAGGAGAGGTTCTTTGCTTGCCAAATCTCTCTGTTAAAAGAAGTCTGGTATTATAGGGTGTTAGGTATTCCAGCCAAAGTAGTTTCAAAGAGGCTCAAGGGAAAACATTTTTTGGGGGGTAGGAGCAGTGGCAGGAGGTTATATTATTGAAAATAAGTAACCTTTCATGTGTTTGCAAAATGTAGTATTTTCTTTAACAACTTGTAATTTCTTTATAAATTGTGATAAGCTGGTGGCGTGCAAATTATATTTAGAAATCGGTGTTTCCTTGGGGACAAGCTATACTATCCAAGTCTGTTCACTTAATATGTTTGCTTGATGGTTGTTTGTGTGGGATGAACAAAGATTCAGCAATTCTTAGTCACAGTAACCGAATTGGACTTAAGGGATGTTGTTGGAGTGACACATTGTAAGAAGGCCTTAAAAACAAAGTGGATATAAATTAAATTTCTGTGCACGCATCCTCTTTAGAAGGAAAATGCTGTGCATACATATCTTCTCTAAACATTCAAGATTACATGTCTTCACACCTCTCAACTGCAGGGCCTTGAGCTGCCTGCTATCTTGTGCAATAGGTTGGAGACAGATGAAACTATCGGCAGATGTTTCTTATTTGCCAAGAAGCTAGGGCTCGATTGGGAGGAATTCCAGCATGAAAAAACCTGATATTCTGGTTCCTCACTAACAAAGAATATCTCACTCTGTGGTCTTCCTCTTAGACTCTGGAAATAAACTAACACCATTTATATCCACTTAAGCGAGCAAGAGTACTATTGAGACACTTATGCTTTTTGGAGATCATACTGAGTTCAAAAGTATAACCAATCATCCTCACATCAAGTGGTCATTATCACTAACCTCATCAGTTACATTTTACTGTTATTAATTTAGTCCAGGCTTACATTCAGGGCAGGTGTTCAGAATATCAGAACAAATGAGCACCTTTCCAATATGTGAGAATAGCACAGGTATGCATTTTCATAGTGATTATAGTCACATTAAAATGCCAGTTTGGGCCCAGCGTGATGGCACACATTTGTAATCCCATCGCTTGGGAGGCTGAGACAGGAGGATTACAGAGGTTCGAAGCCAGCCTCAGCTACTTAGTGAGGCTCTCGGCAACTTAGTGAGACCCTGTTTCCAAATAAAGTATAAAATAGGTCTGGGAGTATAGCCCACAGGTAGAAAAGCTCCTGGGTTCTATACCCAGTGCTACCAAAATAAATAAGTATAAATAAATAAATAAATAAATAAATAAATAAAATGCCAGTTTGGGGCTGTTCTGATCAGTAGCATCTCACACCTGAGCAAGAGAGGACCCTAGACCGCACCCCATGCCTGAGAAGGTTTACCATATTTAAAAGACAGATCACAGTAGTAATGAACAGAGTGAATGGGGACTCCCGTTGAGCTGAACTTGGTCCCCGGGTTAAGAGCTTTAGAGCTGGAAAACTTTGGAACTTCGTGCAGGGAGGAGAAGAGCTCAGCCTGTGCTCTGAAGAAGAGTGGTTCCTCAAGTCAGGAACCAGGGTCTAAGCAGGCCATCATCATGGTGCCAGCATACTGTCTTCTGTCCTATGCATCAGATTAGGAGCCTCCTGCATGGTGGCCCTGGGCCTGTTTTTATCTGTTTTCCACCCAGCCTTTCTATCCACTGCTGCTAGAGCAGCCCCTGTATGATATAGCGCTCCTGGGATATTGTCCCCCACCATTAGAAATACTCTGGCCTCCTCACAGACGATTTTGAGATGAAGTTCAATTGCTAACCATGGTTTGCAGGGCTTCCCTTGATAAACTCTCCATTCTTATAGCCACCTCATTCTTGAGCTTCAGGTTTGCCCAGCCCTCAAGCTAGCCTTTCATTTCCTCGAAGGAAAGACCTTGCTTGCCCCCTTTCTTACCTGAGTCTTGATGCTTGCCTTTGCGCCTGCATGGAGCAATGCTAGCCACTCCTGCTGTCAAGCTGACTCCTCATCCCTAGGGTCTTAGCATAGCCGTTACTTCCCATGACAAGCATTGCCATACTCTCTGCACTCTTCACACCACCCTCCAGCAGGCTGCCCTTTCTGTCCTCTGCTCCCTCCTCCTCCCTCCTCAGAGCACTTCAGCACACTATCGACTGGCTGTGGCTGCTGTTCTCCCCACCAGACTTCAGGCTCAGGGAGATCAGTGGCCTCTCCATGCTGGTTATGGTCAGCTGCCCCTCCAGCATGCAGAGTAAACATCAGACGACCATGGTAAGCCACCTTGGTCTCTTCATTTGAAGGTGTTTGGCAAATTTGGCTGAAAGATGAAATTGGCAAGAAAAGCCATTATCAGTGGACCTAAAAAGCCAACGATGAAATACTTGGGACTCGTGTTTTTCCTGTGGCCTCTCAGAAGTCCGAGGAACCATCCGCATTCCCCACCAACCATGCCTCCAGGTCTGTTTGTCCACAGGGACTAATTATACTTTACCTCAGCAGTGATTTGACTGTGGAACTCCCTGTACTATCGACAAACACGGAAGGTCAAATTATTCCTAGTCTCTCAAATGGATTTGCATGAGGCCGAAACATCTTCCAGTGCTTGTGCTACCATATTCTAATTTTTAAACAATGGCAAGATAGTATTTCCAAGTAACTTAAGTAATGGAAAAGGTATTGACATGGTTTTATTTTTGTTCAAGTGTTGCACATTTTCTGCCAAAAATATTAATTAGATGCAGAGCTTTTAAATGTGTTGATCAATTTTGGCATTTATTTGGTGTATATTTGGAGAAAAATGAAAGCTGGAGCTGAATTGACTCTTTGTCTTCTAGAAGTGGCTATTTGTGACCCACTCTGTGAAATGCATGTATTTTGAAAGTTTCAGATGGTAAAAGAGACTTTTTTCATCTATTTTTTGCCTTCTTTCTTTTTTTATCCTTCTTTTAAAATACAAAGCAAGATTTTTGGGGTTTTGTTTTTTGTTTGAAACTGGTACATATCAGGTGGTTGTTTGCCAGTTAGTCTAAGAGCTAATAAGAAACTGGCATTTGGATTTAATTCAGTTCCATTAGGACAGATTTAAATTTTTGTGATACAGGGGCCATTATCCTGGCAGTTGCAAGAGATTTTTGTGCTGGGAAGCAGAGCTGACAAAGACTGCACTGTGCATGCTCCATCCATAACTGAGCACTTTCACGCTGCAATTTAGGAGGTGTGCAGCTCAGGAAATTGCTGGCTTTGGCTGGAGCGTACTTTTACTGCAAGGAAAATTTTATTCGTCACTCAAGTAATTGGCAGTTTTAATACCTTGTTCATAATTACCTTATAAACAAACGCATATATAAACCAAAGATTGTTTGGTCTGTTATCTAACTTGTAGCCTTGTTTGACCAACATGATAGACACCTGTGGGTCTCCCACTCCCTCCATTGAAACACTAATTTGCTCCTTTTATTGCAAAAATCTATAGCTGAGTTTTCTTTTTGTTGTTCCTAAACACTGTGTAAGTGGAGCTGTATAGGTCTCAGACAGCCTGGGGGTCAAAACCAGATGTAGAGTTTGAAAGGAGATGTGGCTAGAAACAGGCAGGGTCTGAGGAGAGGGGGCGCTTGGGGCTTTTCGGTTACTCCAGTGTTTGTGGGAGGACGCCCTGGTAATGCAAACATCGGGCTGAGTATTTAAGAAAAAACGCTTGTCCCCCAAAGCGTGGTTTAGTTTAACCCACATACCCTGACCCTGAGGCCCTGTGGCTTGTCCTTTGGATTGTTTCCATCTCCAGGACCTACAGATTGACTAATTGTCTCACTTGTGTGACTTTGTACCTCACAGCTAGATCAAGGAGTTTATACACTGGTGAATCCACATGTGGGAAATGGTCAAAATCAGAGGTCATGGCTGACTTGATTCTAAACAAAGTCTGTAAGACTATGAGAATCTGAGGGGTTTGGTCATTTGTGACTTGGACATAGGACTGCTAATCCTTTTTGTTTTTATCTTTACTCTTATCACAAGGTTCAGCTCTTAAGATATACATTGCCTATGCTGGTATAGGATTACTTTTAAAAATTGAGTTAGATTTTCTGATGACTTAAAGTTAAAAAAAAAAGACAACCCCCCACTTTAAAGCCATTTGCAGTGGGTTTTAATAATATTTTGAAAAGTTTATTTATTTATTTATTTATTTATTTAGTGGTACTGGGGATTAAACCTAGGGGCATTCTACCTCTAACCTACACCCCCATCCCTGTTTGTTTGTTTGTTTATTTATTTATTTATTTATTTATTTTGAGTGAGGGTCTCACTAAGTTGTGGAGGGCCTCATTAAGTAGCCGAGGCTAGTGAAACCTGCGATCCTTTTGTCTCAAGTCTCCCAGATACTGGGATTACAAGCTTGTGCCACCACAAAATCTTAGGTTTTTATTTAATTACAGAATACATACTCCACTTTCTCCTTCTTGTTTTTCTTTCTTGTGGAGAAAACAGCACCTGACATGTGCATAGGGAGGTGATTTTCTAACTCCGGTGGGTGCTAAGCACATGCAAACCGCTGAGCCACCCCTCTTACCCACAGACAGATGGGAGCCACCCTGTTTGGGGGATTCTTAGTGTTCCAGGCATGGTGATGGCTCAGTGGGCCAGGTGGATTCCCATATTAGCTTGAAACCAGAAGTTCAGCATTTTTGTGAGGTAAGAAATTGTAGACTTTTCTAGAAGTACAGCTCCAGTAAGAATTTTGATTACCAAAATAATCTTTGATAACTGTGTCTGCGAAACAAGCCTCTAGGGTTTGCTTTGGGACTGATCCAGGCTTATTCTGTGAGGTAGCTCAGAAGCACTTGGGCTTGTTATGTGAAAAGTTCTAGTTTCCTAATATTAAGAATATCTCTTATAACTTGATCTGAAAAGTTGTCTTATGATTAAGTGGCATAATAGATGACAAGTGTTTAGCATGGAGCTTGACACCTAATATGTGCTCGACATTATTAGATTTTTATACACATTCCAAGACAGAGATAAAGACACATCCCTTCTTCTAAGAAGCTTATGATATGGCTGAGAAGACCAGCAGTGTGCAACCTGTCAGAACACAGCATAGGATTTTGTGAAATATGAGAGGTACACTTAACTCAGGAGCCTTCTGAGATGTTGAGAGACCCATGAGATATACTAATGCAAAGAACTCAAAGCACTATAGAAAGCCAGCTATTGGTAAGAGATACATATATGAGATATATTTCTTAAGTTTTCTTATTAACAGTAGACTATTGAAACATACTATGCAGTTTTTATCAGATAGAGTTCTTGGAACATGCAGATGGTTTCATTGTGCCTTGGGTTGTAAAGAGATCTACTAATGGTTTGTAGATAGACTGTTATTTTCCTTGTTTTTATCCTTTGACATGTTATTTTCCCTGCCAACTGATGGTCTAAAAAGACTAAGCTGTAAAGAAAAATAAAATAATAGCATTTGCAAGAAGATGGAAGGAACTAGAGAACATTATGTTAAGTGAGATTAGTCAAGCACAGAAAGAGAAGGGACATATGTTTTCTCTAATATGTCCAAGCTAGGGAGTAGTGGTAATACCAGAGGGACTCCAGATGATTGAGGGGAAATCTCAGCAAAGCTTGAATGGAAGGATAGGAGAGGAAGAAAGCTGAGGTTGTTCAATGGAGGAGCTACATATGAATATGTGTAATAGCATAAATACAACGTGATTAACCTGGACACTTTTTGTTGGGGGGGGAATGGAGGGGGAAGGGCATGAAGCACAATGTAAATGTACACCACTCTCATTATGTTCCACTTATAAAAAATAAAAATTAAAAAAAAAGACAAAGCTGTTTGATCTAATAAGACAATTGAGATGGCTTGCGTGTCCATTTGATACCTGTTTTTTTTTTTAACAAAATTATCACTTAATGCTAAATTTCTCCCTGGGATCTGTAGTATTAATATCCTCTTAGGAGTTTTGACTTGGCTTATTTTTTGGTTTGTATTCCTTCTTCCCCCAACCCCCACATTTAAAGTCAAGTAACACCAAAAGAGCTACCCACGGTGATGGAAATGTTCTCCATGTGGGTTGTCCTGCTTGATAGCTACCAGGTACACGTGGCTGTTGAGCTCTTGCAATGCAGCTACTCTAACTAAAGAATTTAATTCTAACATTTAAATTTAAGTACTTTAAATTCAAGGAGCTGTATGCGGCTACTGGTTACCCTACTGGACATCTTGGTTTAGTGGTTCACACTGTGAGTGTCAAATGTGTCTTATTGTAGCTGCCCAGGAATTACTGAGACTGTTGTGCTCTATGTAATAATACTTTTATGATACTAAAAGCCCCGGAGCATCTCCACTGATATTGAAGCCTCTAGCAATGCACGGAAACTTGCTATTGTTAAAAACAAAAAACAAACAAACAAACAAAAAAACCCGTGTCTCTACTATGACTGTACAAAAGCTTGATGAGTATTTAAAATCCAGTGGCACCTATGGTGTGAGTATTTTTTGAGAGAAAAATTTGATTAGCAATCAAGAAGGAGAAATGGGGAGTTATTTCATCAGTGCCAGGTATACCAGCTTAGTACTAGGCACTTAACTTACCATTCAATGTAAATAAGAGTTATTAAGAAAAATAGCTTAAAAAAAATCAAACAGTTGTCTCTAAGTATATAGATTTAGGCAGCTGCCACATAATGTCAGTACATTCTGATATGATTTGTGGTTCAACTAATAAAGAAGCTATGATATTACTGTTTGGCTTTTAAAAGTAGTGTCTAAATTAGTTAGGTTCCCATATTTCTGAAGAGAAATTTGGGAATAAGAAATATTTTTCTCCTTTCAGGTTGTTTGTACCATTAAATCTGTTATCTGTTTTGTTTTTTTTATTCCAGAGCTGGAAACAGGATTGCTGAGATAGTACCTGAACATCTGAAACAATTTCAATCCCTTGAAACTTTGGATCTAAGCAACAACAATATTTCAGAGCTTAAAGCTGCATTTCCACCCCTACAACTCAAATATCTGTAAGTAAAATTTTCTTCACCAGAAGTTTTTGCCTTTAATGAAAGTATAAGGTTATAATGAAAAAAATCTTTTAAGTTATATCAAACTCTGCCTGTCTTATTATTGATGGATCAAAAGTGTAGCGTTGTTATTGACTTAAAATTTGCAATAAGCCTGAATAACCACAGTCTTCATTTTATTCTTGTGATTTACAAACAAATATCCCTTGACTGTCCAAAAACTTTATTATATGGTCTGAGGGTTAAAAGAGTGATTTGTGCATGTATGCCTCTATTATCTTGTACCCCATTAAGATATATGACTACAATACACCAATAAAAAATCTAAATTAAATCTTGCTATGTTTTATTAATAAATGAATTTCACAAAAAGACTCACATCTGTAACACATTTTTCTAACCTTTAAATATCCCAATTGCTCTTTCCCCAGCCGTTTGTGAGATTTTATTTATTTGGGGGCTGGAGATTGAACTAACCTCCATGCCTTACCACTGAGTTACAAGCCCAGCTTTTATATGGGAATCACAAGGACCTAAACAGCAATTATTTTAAGTGTCCATTGATTGTTAGGTTCACTGGAGATTGTTTGCTAATTCAGAGATTGCATGCACTCTAACTTCCCAAAGAAACCAGAAAGAGCAACTCGTCTTAAACTTTCAACAGGTATATCAACAGCAACCGAGTGATCTCCATGGAACCGGGGTATTTTGACAATTTGGCCAACACACTCCTGGTGCTGAAGCTGAACAGGAACCGCATCTCTGTTATCCCACCCAAGATGTTTAAACTGCCCCAGCTACAGCACCTGTAAGTCAAGTGTCCTCTTAGAGTCTGTTTCCCCACTTCTTTAAGCCCTTAGTGTCTCTATTGTGAAGTCCACAATGTGGTGAAAGTAGTTGGGAGGCAAACATGTGGCCGCTTTTGCTGAGACAGCTGGAATCGTAGAATCTCTGAATTGGAAAGAGCCTTCACTGTCACCTCGTGCCAGCTGCTGCTTGACAAGACACGTTAGATTGTTCCTGAAAGAGCGAACGGTATAGTCATTGAACGGCTCCTTTACAAAGGTGCCATTGTGGCCCCGGATAAATCAGGGAAACTCTCAACAGCTGTGGTTTATGAGAATAATACCAACAACTCCAGGAGGCCCAATAGCTTAAGTGGCTGTAAAGAACTATCTTGTTAATAATGGGAGAATGATCTGCAAACAGGCTCCTGCAATCGTGGGTTTTAGCCTTGGCTGCACATTACAGAGACTTGGGGAGCTTTTAAAAATCCCAGCACCCAGGCCACACCTCAGACCAATTACACTAAAAAACCTCTGGGGGTAAGATCCAAGCTGCAGTAATTTTTAAAACTCCCCAGGTGGTTCCTGTGTGCAGCCAAGGTTAAGAACGACTGCCTCAAAGAAATTATCAAGACTAAAAAGAATTGTGGAAGATAGTCGCCAGTTTTGTAAGCAGATGGAGCAGGATACCCTCAGAGGACGTGCTCCTGAAAAGACCTCATGTTTTAGTATAATGTTTAATGTGTTCACGCTGGATTATTTAAAAACAAGTAGTAATTTGTTTGCTTCTGTACCGAGTGGACACTACCTTAGAAATTCAGAGGTGTGCTTGTTTCAGTTATTATTCCAAAAATACATCACACGTTTCAGGTAGAAATTCGCTCACTGCTAGTAAGCCGAAGTTCTTCTCAATAACAATGTTTAGAAATTTAAAACAGTCTATGCAATTTAACACCGACTGGGTTAAATAGGTTGTAACAATGATATATTTTATTACTTTCTCCAGAATTTAATTGTCCTGTTTGCTAACTGTCTAATTTTATCATATCCAATGCAGTGAACTGAACCGAAATAAGATTAAAAGTGTCGATGGACTGACATTCCAAAGGCTTGGAGCTCTGAAGTCTCTGAAGATGCAAAGAAATGGAGTAACAAAACTTATGGATGGAGCTTTCTGGGGTCTGAGCAACATGGAAATCTTGTAAGTGTGGTTCTCACTCGAGGAGTACGATCACAGACTGCTCAGCTCTTACTGGAAATCCTATGTTAAAACCTCAGAAAGAAGGCACACTCTTATTTACAGTTAGTATTCAGTTTGTTTCAGGTAATCTGGTTGAGAATATATAAGCATTTATGTCTGTAAGCAAGAATGTATAGTATTTTTTTTTTTTTTTGCTGGTGTCTTTATTTAACAAAAGTTAAATATCTAGTACCAGTAAGAATTTGTAAGAGGTTGTAATCATATGTCCTTTGAAAAGACTAGATACTGAACTTTGGATCCTGCCTTTGATTCTTACTGTAAATGTAGGCAGCTGGACCATAACAACCTAACAGAGATTACCAAAGGCTGGCTTTATGGCTTGCTGATGCTGCAGGAACTTCATCTCAGCCAGAATGCCATCAACAGGATCAGCCCGGACGCCTGGGAGTTCTGCCAGAAACTCAGTGAGCTGTGAGTTGCCTTTTATTCTCAGGTTCGAGAGCAGGGATCATGCCAGAGCATGAGCTTCTTACCACTGATCTGTGAAATTTTCATAACAAAGTTTCCAAGGTGACAGCTTTTTTCACCTGCAGCCTCGTTACATTTTTGTTGTGATAAGTTGAAGCCAGTTCTGCCTTTTCGATTCTGTGGCACATTGACAAAAGCAATCACTCTTATTATTTTTTTTTCTTTAATTACTGAGATTAGAAATAATGTTTGCCTGAGTATTGTCAAGTAAAAATGCTAAAGATTATTATGGTTATATATTACCTGTCTTTCAGGAAACAAATCATTGGGCTGAATGGAAAAATAAAAGCAATTTTTAAATTTCTTTTGTTTGCAGGGACCTAACTTTCAACCACCTATCAAGGTTAGATGATTCGAGCTTCCTTGGCCTGAGCTTACTAAATACACTGCACATTGGCAACAACAAAGTCAGCTACATTGCTGATTGTGCCTTCCGGGGGCTCTCCAGTTTAAAGACTTTGTAAGTTACACATTTTTCTCTCAGTACACGAACCTAATTGGTTCCTAAATGTGCCCACTTTTCTCCCAGCAGATTTTCTTTGTTGTCAAGGAAATGTGTACAGCCTCAAAAGTAGTGTCTTAATCTTTCCCAGAACAGTTTGATTAAGATGGATCCATTTCATCCATATGTGTTTCTTAAAGGGATTAAAAAGAACATGGATCAGATTGTGGGAATGATTATTACAGTTAGCCTTCTCGGGATCTCCAGGAAGTTGGTACCTGCTGAAGAGGGCCACAGTTATAAATAAAAAGCAAAGGTAGAGATTAAAAATTACCCTGAGCACAAGGATACATACACAATGGGCAGTGGAGTAAGATATCTGTTTATCATGCTAGTTATATCCACAGTCTGATCTCTGGCCTAAGAGAAAGAGAGAGAGTTGAATTAATTGATCTTTGAGGAATCTCTTGGATGCTAATTTAACCTTGTATAATGGGCTTTGCATATTTGCACTGTTAGAAATGTGTGCTGTGTCCCCTGTTTGAAGCATCACATAATTGAAAGACATGGAGTACGCTTTGGCAGTCCCCTGCTTGTATGGCTAGAATAGCAGTTTTAAAGTTTAATGTAGTTATCTTGATAGAGGAATTAACAAAGCAGAGTCTACTGTCTTGATTTTGGACAAGAATTTAAAATGTTGTTGGGAAGAGTGTACGTTGTGAGAGGTGTCTCGGAGAGCTGTTTGTTATTTTGAAATGGGTGGAGATGAGAGGAAGAATTAAGTAGGAATTTGTTATAAATGACATGCCACCTGGGTGGGGATCTTGGGGTTGCTGAAGCATACCTCTAAAGAGAATTCTTTTTTAAATTAGGGATCTGAAGAACAATGAAATTTCATGGACCATCGAAGACATGAATGGTGCTTTTTCTGGGCTTGACAAACTGAGACAGCTGTGAGTATAATGTGCCTCATAATTTGGCTGACTCTCTGACTTAAATTTGTTTCTGAATTGTCAGCTCTATAAATTGACACCATAAGGAGATTTGTATTAGGTGTGTCATCTGGTTACCACCCTTTATCATTTTCTCCAAATGAGTGCTGTTGTACAAGATGTGCGTATATTAATTAGCTTTTCTTCCTTGGATAAAGGGCAGGAGATTAAGCACTTTAGTTTGTGTAACTCATTGCAATATGTAGATTAAAGCTTTAAATTACTTTGAGTACTTAGACTTTTGGGGTTACCGTTGCGGAAAGTGAGTACGCATACCAACTTTAACATTTGAAATCCTTAAGGGCAAACTCACGGAAATTTTCCAGAGAAGTAATCCAGTATCTATTGATAAGACTGCAGTAGGTTCCAAAGATACAGGAAAAAAACCTTTCTATATTTAGCTATAAAATGGTCTTATAGATGACCAAATTCCATTTGAAGCTGACAATGAAGCTATCCACAGAGATGAGGGGAAGGAGAAAAATCTCTACTATTGGTTGCCTTATCTGAAATAATTTCCTTGAAATAAAGTTTCTACCAATTTCTGAAGACTTTAAAAACCAACAATTCGGTATCACTATCACGATGTGACCTGTTAAATACCTGTTTTGGTAGAGTTCTTTGTTGAATGCTTTGAAACCATGTTGATCTCTATTATTGAAATACATGAAATATGGATATTTTTACAAGATATATATCTTAATGGAAGAAAATAGAACTGTTCATAAAGATTTAAAAAGCAATTCTTTTTATGAGAGTCTTCATCCCCAGTGACTTTTTGCATTAACTATTCCAATGTTATTTTTCTTCCTAGAATACTCCAGGGAAACCGAATTCGATCTATTACCAAGAAAGCCTTCACTGGTTTGGATGCATTAGAACATCTGTAAGTAGCTTGAATTTAGTTACCCTAAAGTTATCCTTAAGGTATTTATCTATTCATGTCTCTTGAAAGATAAACTGGAATGCAATTTGGTTGACATTCTCCCACTACTATAAAATGTATTTATACCTACAGATCATCCACCCATCCATTTATATGACTGTCTGCCTGTTTGCCTATTTATCTATCACTAATTTATATGGGTATATTTCCTTAAACATTAAGAATATTTTTATACTTCAAGTAATGATATAGCTAATTAAAAAAAATACCACATTTGTGTATTTACCACATGCTGGGTATTGTGCCAGGTATTTATGTATAGTCATTTAATATTATATATTATAATATATATTATAGTATTATATATATATATATAGTCATTTAATTCTTGCAAGGATATTATTCAGTAGCTGTTATTTTATTTTTGAATAAAGGTCCTAATGGTTAATTGATCCCACTGAACAGTTCAGTTGGATTTTAAAGATCAAAAGGACAATCCTACTGGAGGGTATTAACACCATTTTGAGAACTTTTGTTGTTACAGTTGCTAATATATAAAATGTATAATGCTTCCCCCATTCCCCTTTGTTACTGACTATGGATTGGTGACTCACAGAGGAGAACTTGCTCAGGGCAGGGCCACTTATGAGATAACGAAATCTCTGTACTCCTCTATTCCCCGCCTGCCCAGTTTCTGTCCCTATTCAGAAATTCTTTGGCACATATTTCTGAAATGAGATTTAGGGGTTCAAGATTTTCAGCCACTAGAAGAGGAAAGCTAGCCAGGCAGGAGAAGAATTCTAACCTGCCTGTGACTTAGTTTCAACTAACTGAACCAACCAGCTTCTTTTACCTGTGGGTATACCTTTACAGTAAAATGCCAATGAGATATATGATGTATCTTCTCTATTAAGGAAGGTACATAGTCAAAAGTTTTAATATCTATGAACTTGGATACAGATGTGATCATTTAAAATACATCTTTGGTTTGTACTCTCATCTGGACTGCATATTGAAAGGAAAGATTTCTGTGTTATCTCTAAACTGCCTTGTTACCATCTTTTGACTGTACCAGTTAGTCTAAGAGAGATTTGGATTGCTAGCCCAGCTGACAGGGCGACAGCAAAAACTGTAGAATGATTTTACTAAGCTGAGTTTTGTAAGGGCGGGTCAGAATTGCTGGACTTACTGAAACAGATTATTTTCAAAGGAAAACTAGCCAAAAGCATTTGTCATCTAGCCCAGTCCATTTCTGGGAAAGTGGAATTAGTGGATCACTGGAGTATTAACCTCGGCTTCAGTTTTCTTTAACCTTCTTCGACTCTCAGCCGCTTTCCCTAGCTGTTTCTGGCACCTTCGGTCTTTGTCTTCTGTGACCACTTGTCTCGTTCAAAATGCTTTTTGTATGTTTTGATTCCTGTAAAGAAAAACAGTAAAAATCAGTGTAGCTAATACTTTAATTCAAGCTGCTTATAAGTACT
Source organism: Muscardinus avellanarius (assembly GCF_963383645.1). Classification (NCBI taxonomy): domain Eukaryota; kingdom Metazoa; phylum Chordata; class Mammalia; order Rodentia; family Gliridae; genus Muscardinus; species Muscardinus avellanarius. The sequence goes on from NC_137797.1 coordinate 61,809,239, forward strand.
AGTTAAAAATAAAACCAGCCCACAACAATGTCCTACCTACAGTGTTGGTTTCAGTGAGTACATCTTGTCTGAACATCTTACTGCCTTTACATTAGTGAGTTGTGAGTAACAGAATTGAGCTGGTTAGGGGTAATGCCATCTCCTTGTGGGTTGCTTTAGGAATAAATACAATAATAATATATGTAAATCATTTAACAGAGTACATGTCATAGAAGTGTTCTATAAATTATGTTTCTTAAATGCATAGTTATGAGGAAAATTTTTGTGTTTATTTAAGTTAATTAACAGCTGTACTCAGTGGCACACTCTTGTAATTCCAGTACTTTGGGAGGCTAAGACAGGATAGTTGCAGGTTTGAGGCCAGCCTCAGCAACTTAGCCCTCAGCAGCTTAGTAAGACCCCCTTTTAAAATAAAAAATAAAATAGGGCTAGGTGTGTATCTCAGGGATAGAGTACCCCTAGGTTCAGTCCCCAGTATCACAAAATACTAAATTAATGTGATCTAATAGTTACTAAATAATGAGAAATACAATAGTATGATAGAACAGCTCAGGCCCTTAGGAGGTAACTTGTAAGTGGTGATGGAAAGTGACCTTTTCTTACTAAAATAGAACCTGTCTCTGGTACAGATATCCCTATGCCAGGCTTTGTGATAGACTCTGGTATTCTGGCCCAGCTCGTGCATTTCAAGGCACAGAGTGTTTGCTTGGTGAATGGGGTGGGCAGTGTGACCTAGAGTGGGCCTGAAGACACAGAATGACCACAGTTTGTTCTGATGTGTTCTATTTGCCTGTTTTTCAGAGACCTAAGCGACAATGCAATCATGTCTCTACAAGGCAATGCGTTTTCACAAATGAAGAAGCTCCAGCAACTGTAAGCTTTTCTTTTCCTTGCAAGAGCTGTGAATAAAGCATAGAGGGAGAACTCTCATATTGGTGCCATCCTAGACTAAGTGTCAGTAAGAAGTGTCCAGCACATCTGTAACATCACTTAACTTGTATACCAGAAAACAAAAGGAATTGGTTATTTGTTCCTGCTGTGGCAATGAGGAATTTCTTTTTCTTTCTGTTTTGAATTTGCAACTTAAATTCCTGGGACCAATATAGTATGGTGCCTAAATATAGTAGCTTTTTCTTTCTTTTTATTTTTTATTTTTTGGTCGGGGAATTTTGTTATATCAGCACTTCTGTTTTAGTTAAGACAATAAGAACAATGACAAAAAAATAAAAACAGGCTGGGTACACTTCTTGCATTTTAAGGTGGGCTATAGAATATTTATAACATGGGATGTATGTATTGGTTTCCAAATTCATTGCTTTGTTAATATTTACTTAACTTTAATTTGCTTGTAGAAATCTGCATTTCATACAAAACAAATTGAATGTAATTACTCTCCTCAGGCATCTAAATACATCAAGCCTTTTGTGTGATTGCCAACTAAAATGGCTGCCACAGTGGGTGGCGGAGAACCACTTTCAGAGCTTTGTAAATGCCAGTTGCGCCCATCCTCAGCCACTAAAAGGAAGAAGTATTTTTGCTGTTAGCCCAGATGGCTTTGTGTGTGGTGAGTATGAGGATGGCCCTTGATTTTTATTCATTCTTCTTCCTCCCCCCCCATTTGTCTAAATAACAAATTTGAGTAGATTTATGTCCTCTTAATAAAGCTTTTATTTCTCATAAGGTAGACAAAAATGCAGCTATAGTTCGCTGATGGTTCAAATTTTACAGATGGGAAAGAGTTTTCTAAAATTTCTTCATCTTTGTTTTGGCATTGGCGTTTTTGGGTAGAAAGGGGATGAAATTGGATCTTGAGGGAATTGAGTTCCAGCCCTTCTGTTTCACTCAAATTCCCAAAATCTTAGTGTCTACAACCATGAGGTAGAGTCTCCATTACTGCTGTTTAATATTGATTCTGTTTTTGGGAGATGAATTTTTTTTTTTTTTGCTGTCTTTGGTGGCATTGATTATTACAATTAATGATTGCTTTTTTAGTTTGGCTATTCTTAATTGTGGAGAACATGGGAAATATTATAGTTCCTGATAGTAGTGTTCAAATATGGTCCATGAGTCTGGAAGTTTCTTAATTGTTCTCTGCTGTTCTCAAATCTGAGACTTACTGAGAAGTGTGTAGGAAGAAGAAAATTAAGTAGCTGAGGCTTGATGGGCTGCTGAGAAATTAAATATTGGTGGATAAAGCATTATAAGTAATAGCAAATTGGAATCTAAAGTCAGTTGTTTCTGTACCCAAGCATCTCAGCATTAGAAGTTTGCCTACCCAAAGTTTATATAGCTAGTTAGTAAGAGATCTCAGCTAAAAAAAAAAAAAAAATGTTTCCATCTCTGATACAGTTTTTTGTACTGCTGTTTACTGTTAGCTACCAGGGAAACCTTTAAAAAATAAATGTGTATATAAAACACGAAATCAAAATTTGCTTAAATTTAAGCATCTGTGTGAAGATACTACAGAACTGTATTTTACAGTGGCATTTGAAAATCTATTCAACATTGCTTTGCCTACAATATATTTTTTAGGTTGCAGTATTAAACAGTGCCAGCAGTTTCTGGAAATAAAACCTCTGCTGTAGCTTTTGGATCTGAATAAGCTTTTGGCATCAATCTATAAAGGCCTGAGCTACTCCTTTCCCATGGTTCTTACTTCACAGTCCTCTAGTCCCAAGATATAAACTCTCTATTACTTTGAAACAAATATGTATATATTATTTCTAGTTTTTAAACTCCCTCTGTTATGAATCTGAACACTGATTCATCAGATGAGCATTTCAAGTAGTCGTGCAAAGGAAGAAACTATCTTGTTTACAATATGTAGACCTAGCATTGAAAATTAGCAGCTTGGGAGTTCTCCGAGTTACTCCAGCTCTCAGTTCACAAACATACAAGGTTATTTTGTTCAAATAATAAACGTTAGTAGATTTGAGACGTTTCCTTCTGGGTTTAGACCATCTCTGAGAAGCTGAAGTTCAAAAAAGGTAACTTCCAAAAAGTAAGAGAGAGCTAAAAATAGCTGCTTAGAATGAAAGAGTCGCTCAGCTCTAATTATAATGTAGCTTTGACAGAGCAGCGCAGCAGTGTGATTGATTGGCTGAGCCCAACTCAGGCCAGAGCCGGGGCTTTACCGTTTACACTTGGACATACTTTTTCATTTGCCATAGAATTTTCTCTTTTCTTTTCTCTTGTTTTCTTCTTTTCTCCCTTTCTTTTTTATTTAAATTATTTCTTTTTAAATTTTTATTTTTTGAGGTAATAGGGATTGAACCCAGGGAATTTTACTTCTAATAAACTACACTCCCAGCCCTATTTTTTATTCTTTATTTTGAAACAGTCTCAATAAGTTGCAGAGGTCCTCACTAAGTAGCAAAGGTTGGCTGCAAACCTGTGATCCTCTGGTCTCAGTTTCTTAAGTACTAGGATCACAAGCATGCACCACCAAGCCCGGCTAAATTACTGCTTTTAATATTGACTGTTTTTAGTAGACGGGTGCTAATGTCTTCCATGATACTGATTGATTATAGTTGATCTTTGATTTTTTAATTTTTGTTGTTTCTTATTTGTGGAGAGCATCAGAAAAATTACAGTTCCTGATAGTAGCATTCAATGATGGTCCATGGGCCTGGAAGTTTTTTATTGCTCAATCTCAGTCTGTCTGTCTGTCTGTCTGTCTGTCTGTCTGTCTCTCTCTCTCTCTCTCTCTCTCTCTCTCTCTGTCTCTCTCTCTCTCTCTCTCTCTCTCTCTCTCTCTCTCTCTCACACACACACACACACACACACTTTCTCTTTCCTTCCCTTCTTTCTTTTTAAAATGAGTATATTTTAATTGTTACAGAGTAATTATACATATTTACAGGGTGCAGTGTGACACCTCAATATATTAATCCACCATGTAACGATCCTATTAGAGTAACTGGCAGATTTATCAACTTAGACATACATCCTTTCTTTGTATAGGGAACACTAAAACATCCTCTCCACTGTTTTTTTTGGAAATAATCACTTAATTACTATCAACCATAGTGATCCTGCTGCATCAGTTTTATAACAGTTTTTAACCATTGTCTAATTTCCCTTGTGACATCTTTTTTTTTTAAATAAAAATACTTTTATTTGCATTGAAGTTCAGCGTGACAGGAACATACATGCACAGAGCACTTAGAGCGCCTCCCCCTGGCTCTCTCCCCTCCTTCTCTTCCCCATACATGACACTGAGATCGGCATTGATAATTGCATGTATGTATGTAATGTCAAAGGAAGTGGTTCCCTTATTGATTCTCCCCTCTCACCTTCTTCCCCTAGACCACCTTCATCACTCCACTGGAGTTTCTCTTCCTTTATCTGAAGTCCTTCTTGAATCTCAATTACCCTCTCATAATTTTATTCTTCTCCATTGCTGAGTAGAATTCTATTGTGTGTATGTCACATAATTTTGTAATCCATTCATCTTTTGATGGATACCTAGGCTGTGTCCATCATTTGGCTGTTGTGAATTGTGCTGCTATAAGCATGGATACACATGTATAACTATAATATTCTGATTTCAGTTCTTTTAGAAAAAGATACCCAGGAGTGGTATAGCTGGATCATATGGTGGATACATTCCCAGTCTTCTGAGGAGCCTCCTTAGTAGTCTCCATTACAGCTGCACTAATTTGCAGTCCCACCAACAGTGTAGAATTCCTATCTTGCCACATTCTCACCAGCATTTATTGTTGTTTGACTTCTTGATGATTGCCACTGTAATGTGCCTTCTTAATGGCTTTCTTTACACTTAGAGCATAAGGCATCTGGAATAAACTGGGTTTTCTAACAGTTTCAGGATGACAGTCTTCTCTCAGGTACTAATAACCAGCACATCAGCCTCCGTCTCCATGTGACGTGAATGGATTGCTCTATAAACACTCTCCCAGGCTCGTTCTTCAGCACTGGGACCGCTCTGCTGTCTTCAAAACATACACACAGGGTCAAACCTAAGCTGCTGTTTGTTCTGCGTTTCTTGGTGTTCACATCTGAGCAGCATTTGGACTCTGGAGCCTTCACATAATATTGTTTTCTTCTCTCCATTTCCAACAGATGATTTTCCCAAACCCCAGATCACGGTTCAGCCAGAAACACAGTCGGCAATAAAAGGCTCCAATTTGAGTTTTATCTGCTCAGCTGCTAGCAGCAGTGATTCCCCAATGACTTTTGCTTGGAAAAAAGACAATGAACTCCTGCACGATGCCGAGATGGAAAATTATGCACACCTCCGGGCCCAGGGTGGTGAGGTGATGGAGTATACCACCATTCTTCGGCTGCGCAATGTGGAATTTGCCAGTGAAGGGAAATACCAGTGTGTCATCTCCAATCACTTCGGATCCTCCTACTCAGTCAAGGCCAAGCTTACAGTGAATAGTACGTGATCCGACTTTTCCTTTTGCATTTGGAGACAACTTTTAGAAACAGAAAGTGCTGATTTTCTCCTTTCCTCCCTCATTCCTCACCCTGTGTGCTCTGTCTCATAGCTTCACACTTGATCCTTCTTTTTTGAACTTCTTAGGCTAGAAAATGAAGATTCTTTGTTATTTGCACTTAAGTCAGCGATTCCCATATCGAAGACACACCACTCAGTTGGTGGGATGAACCAGACATGATTTACTACTCTGGGGGTTTACAATCTACTATTCTGATGTGGAAGGCCACAAAGTATGCTGTTAAAGCATGCTGCCTTCAACTCAGAGACCCCAGTGTGAATCCCGCCAGTCCTGCATGTAGCTATGGAACTCAGCAAGTTGCTTAGCCGCTTTCCACCTCTGTTGCTAGTTTTTTAAAAATTAAGGATAATAGCACCTAAAAAATTGCATGGTCATTAAATAAAATAATGTGTGTGTGAAAGACTTAGCAGAATGTCTTAGTATCCAGGGAGTGCTCAGGAGATACAATCAATGTTAGCTATTATTAATAAAAACATATCAGCCAGGCGTGGTGGTGCATGCCTGTGATTCTAGTACTTTGGAGGCTGAGACAGAAGGATCGCGGGTTCGTGGTCAGCCTCAGCAATTTAATGAGACCCTCCAAAACTTAGTGCAATCCTGTTTCAAAATAAAAAATAAAATATGCCTGGGGATGTAGCTCAGAGGTAGGATGCTCCTGGGTTTAATCCTCCAGTCCCATACACATGCACACAAAACCCCTGTATCATCATTTGCTTTGGGGATCAGGAATACAGTTTCACAATAGGATCCTTACCACTTTATCATTTTACCATTTGTATCTGTATGGTAGAGATTTTGATATGATTCACTAATATATTCACTCAGCTAATTATGACTCAGGCCTGGCACATAGTTCATTTTGAGTTTAAATTGTAGAACAGGACACATAACCAAAGCCAGAATAAAATATTAGGGTTCTGGCATGGTGGCTCACGGTTGTAGTCATCGCACTTGGGAGGCTGAGACAGGAGGGTCGCACAGGTTCGAAGCCAGCCTCAGCTTTTTAGTGAGGCTCTCAGCAACTAAGTGAGACCCTGTTTCCAAGTAAAATATAAAATAGGGCTGGGAGTATAGCCCAGAGGTAAAAAGCCTCTGGGTTCCACCCCCAGTACCACACACACACAAATTAATTAATTAATAAAATAAAATATTAGGGCCTTTGGGAGGAACTTCAGAAAAATGTAGATGAAGTGAATGGTCAGAGTCTGAAAAGGTGAATTGATTCACCCAAGATCTCATAGTTAATTCTTGAGTCAACTGAAAAGTGAGCAAAAGCTAGCAGGCAGACTTTCAGTCAGAGGGTCAGAGACCCGCGTTTCACCCTGATGCCATCATCTCTGTACCTGTGAAACTCTGAATGAGGTATTTCATTTCTCTATTTCAATTTTGTCTTGAAATTAGAAATTACCCCTATCTCACAATTTTCAGGATCATTTTTAACAATTAAGGCGGGTGGGGATGGAAGCAAACCCTGGAAACACTGTTGCACAGATGCCTGCATTGCATTTTTATTTCAGTGCTTCCCTCGTTCACCAAGACCCCCATGGACCTCACCATCCGCGCTGGGGCCATGGCACGCTTGGAGTGTGCCGCCCTGGGACACCCTGCCCCGCAGATAGCCTGGCAAAAGGATGGGGGCACAGACTTCCCAGCCGCAAGGGAGAGGCGCATGCACGTGATGCCCGAGGACGACGTGTTCTTCATCGTGGGCGTGAAGGTAGAGGACATCGGGGTGTACAGCTGCACGGCTCAAAACAGCGCAGGAAGTATTTCTGCAAACGCAACTCTGACTGTTCTAGGTAAGAGGGTTTCCTAAGGCTCTTCAGTATTGGTAAGCCTTAAAGATACTGGCTCACCCAGAAGCCCTTAAGTGTCAGAGTCCTGAGGGGGAGAAATGAGAATCCACAAGGCACTGCCCTTTGCTGGAAAGAACAGGTGGCTTCTTGGAATCACTGAAGTGCATTATACCTGCAAGTCAGCGGCCAGGGAGATGAATCCCCTTCTTCCTTACTAGGAGAGGGGGAAAGCTAAAGTACCTTGCCTTCCCTTGCTGCAAGGACTCCACCCTCTACTCTGCACATCATGTAGTCTAACCAGTCTTAACACTTTAAGAATCATAAAAGAAAACAAATGTAGAAGGAATTTGGGAAGAACCTACTTTCTCTACTCAGCTTCCCATACCATTCTGGAAATCTGGGTTCTTTTTATCTTTTACCTAAACAAATGATTTTTTGAGAATTGTGACTTCATTTATTATTCATATATCTTCAAAAGTCAAGTTAAAGTAGCCTACTAAGATACCTATAAAGTATTGAACAAGAAAATAAATTGTATGAGTTTCAATATTGATATGACATCTGGCACTAGAAAGTCTCACTTTAAAAATAAAACCATTCTGGCCAGGCATGGTGGCACATGCTTGTAATCCCAGCATTTAGGAGGCTGAGACAGGAGGATCCAGGTTTGTGGCCAGCCTCAGCTACTACTTAGTGAGGCCCTTTGCAACTCAGTGAGACCGTTTGAAAATAAATAATAAAACATAGGGCTGGGGGTGTAGCTTAGAGGTAGAATGCCCCTGGGTCCCATCCCTGGTACTGCCAAAAAAATAAATAAAAAATAAGCATTCTGATTTTTTCATCTACCAACACACTCTTATGCTTTTTTAAAAATACATTTAATATTGTTAAAAATGTTTTATCCCCACCACCAATTCTCTAACCTTGGCAAAATTGAGGGAAATTGAGATAAGAAAAATACAATTATTATCCTTAACGGGTGTTATGAGTAATAATGAAAGCCCCAAGGGTGTGTTGTTTCTCGGCTCTTAAAGAAGTATATCTAGTACATTGTGGGAATATGAGATTTTAGGCTAACACTTCAAAAAAGTGCTAGGTCTTATGGTATAAAAACTAGGTTTTATTTAGGAAATTGAAAACATAACGTGTCTTTTCAGAGACACCATCCTTCTTGCGGCCTTTGTTAGACCGAACTGTGACCAAGGGAGAAACAGCCGTCCTGCAGTGCATCGCCGGGGGCAGCCCTCCCCCCAGGCTGAACTGGACCAAGGATGACAGCCCTTTGGTGGTCACCGAAAGGCACTTTTTTGCAGCAGGCAATCAGCTGCTGATTATTGTGGACTCAGATGTCAGTGATGCTGGGAAATACACATGTGAAATGTCCAACACCCTTGGCACCGAGAGGGGCAACGTGCGTCTCAGTGTGATCCCTGCTCCTACCTGCGACTCCCCTCAGATGACCGCCCCGTCCTTGGACGATGATGGATGGGCCACCGTGGGCGTTGTGATCATAGCCGTGGTTTGCTGTGTGGTGGGCACGTCGCTCGTGTGGGTGGTCATCATATACCACACAAGGCGCAGAAACGAGGATTGCAGCATTACCAACACAGGTGTGTAAACAGAAGCTTGGCATGGCATGCGGTGCTCATGTGTGTCTGTGGTACTGTAGTCATTTTCTTCTAGAATGTGTCTTCCACTCGGAGCCCATCTCGGCAGGGTGATTCATTTGTTTCAAGCTGCAGAAATATGGTTAGCTAAAAATAACACTCGGCCTGAAATAAAACTGATGTTTATAGATTAATACTTTTTGTTAAAGCCTCATCAGGGTATCCTGTAACATCCAGTGGGTTACAAAGTAGGAAATCGACTCACACTTCAAGAATAGCAAAGCCCTGATTAGCTTTTGCTGAATACTACACATCAGGGTGGTTTAGCTAATGTAGATCTTCCCACGTGTGATGTGTATAGAGGTGAAAGCAGTCTATACTGTTCATCAGGGTACCTGTGAGACAATGATGATTATTCTTGGCTAATGAAATGCTGTTATTTACAGATGAGACCAACCTGCCAGCAGATATCCCTAGTTATTTGTCATCTCAGGGAACGTTAGCCGACAGACAGGATGGGTACATCTCCTCCGAAAGTGGAAGCCATCACCAGTTTGTGACTTCTTCAGGAGGTGGATTCTTTCTACCACAGCATGACAGTACTGGTAAGTGTTTAAAATGACTGTGCATAGTAGCAGTTTGGAAATCATATGGATAATATGAAATCATATGGATCATATTACTTAGATGTAACAGTAATTTTCACAGAAAAATTGATACACTGGTGGTTAGGTCCTGGCCCAAGATCACTAGCAAGCTGAAATTATGTAGTTTTATGTCCTCCTTTTAAATGTTAGAAAGAGACTTTGTTTCTGACAAAAGATGAGTAAGTTAAGTCAAATTTAATTGCCCCATGAAATATAATGTTTTCTTTACATTGCAGATGTCCTTTGGATCTGAATGTCAATAAAGTAGTTTCGTGTATGATCTCAAAAGCCAAACGATTTATTCTGTGAGAGATGTCTAATTCTGACCCTTGCTTTAGATGTGCTATGCTTTGGAGTGTAGTGATAGAGACAGTGTAATACAGGATCGGGTTTGGTACAAGACCTGTCAATGTAGTCCTAGTACTGGGTAGTCCCAGTACTTCCTGCCCGGGCAATTTTAAAAAATGGAAAACTACACAGTACTCGGCGCATACCAGAGGCTCAGTAAGTGGAAGCTGTTGATGTTATTTTCAGACGTTTTACCATCTTTTACCACAGGCATTTATTGAGTATTTGTTCTATGCCAGACTTCCTCGTTGGGAGGGAAGTATTTTTGTTTTCAATTTTGCAGTTTAGCCAAGGGGAGACAAACAATTACAGAAAACTTACCAAAGTGCTCGGCAAGACAGTGACAGAGGGTATAGAGGTAGAAGAGAAGATCTCACATTACTGTGAGCATTCTGGTTAGACCCTCTGGTGGTGAAGGGCAGGTATCCAAAATAGTAGGGCTAGAGGACACTTCTGAAGCCTAAAGGGATGGGTTGGGAGCAGAGTGGCAAGCCTCTGGGATGCTGGGCCCGGAGGTGGGTCTGCTCCCAACGTGCATCTGAAGCCCAGCCTTGTCACATTCGTCATGTCTGCTTCTCCCTCAGACCCAACCAGCCAACTTCCCTCTGCTCATTTTCTGTCTCCCAGGCCTGCAGTCCCTCAAGGCAGTCCTCACCTTGACCATATTGCTTATCTTTGGACTGCTGTGTCCACTACTACCCAGCAGGTCCTTTCCATTTTGTTTGGTTCAACTACCCATGAGGTGATTTTTTTTTTTTTTTTTTTTTTTTTTTTACTGAGCTCATCTTTGAGCTGGGCACTAGCAGATCATTGGTCAAGTGCCAATCCTTGGTTTTGTAGGCGAAGGGAACAGTGCTGATGGATATGGTCTAAACCTTCACTGCTGTGACTACAGGAGCCACACACAGATCAGTTTCCCTTGGAAACCAAATGGGGCCAAAGACAAAGCTGACACTCCAGCTCAGTGGTTAATCATTGCCTCTTAGTGAGCCGCCCTAGGTTTTCTCAGTTACTGATCCGTAGGCCTTGATAAAATGAGGGGAAAAACTATAAATGTATGTATGTTTTCCTTTTATACCATGTTCTAGCCAAACTTCTCCTAAAAATACAGAAAAGCTGTAGGAGAATCGGTTCAGTGACTCAGGTTTGTGTTTTAAAGGGACCTGCCCTATTGACAATAGCAGTGAAGCCGACGTGGAAGCTGCCATGGATCCGTTTCTCTGTCCCTTTCTGGGACCTTCAGGCCCCGTGTATTTGAAGGGAAATGTGTATGGCCCAGATCCTTTTGAAGCCTATCATACAGGTGTGTGGTTTTCTTACTTGAGTACTATTCTGTTATCTTAGAGAAATTTCTACAAATTTCTAACTGTATCTCCTGATGCGAATCCCAAATTTAAAAGGTTGTAATCCTGACCCAAGAGCAGCTCTGATGGACCACTATGAGCCCAGTTATATAAAGAAAAAGGAGTGCTACCCCTGTTCTCATCCCTCAGAAGAGTCCTGTGAGCGGAACTTCAGCGATCTAGGCTGGCCATCTCATGCAAGAAAACCAGTGAACCCCGGCCACTCCCAGTATGAAGGAGCCACCCTGAAAAGTTTGTGTCTGAACAAGTCCTCTGTAGATTTTAGTACAAGTCCAGAGCCAGCATCAGTTTCTTCAAGTAATTCTTTCATGGGTGAGTTTATTAAATGACGAGGTGCCCTATTTCCAGCCCTCTGGTCCAAGTTACATGTGGGAGAGCGGCGAGGCCTTTGAATGCCAAACCAGTGAGAAGTGGGTTTTTCCTAATGCGCGTCCCATGATATGTGACTAGCCGGTGTCTGTTTCTAAATGCCAAGTCAGAGGAGGGGATCTTACTTGATTATGTGCTTAATCTATAACTAAGCCTTGGCAGCTCCCTGGGTAACACTGTGTGTGGCATCACAAAGACAAGAGTTTGGGGAATGACTTAGGAGCTGAGCTTGTCAGCCATGTGGAAAAAGTGGTTTTGGGCTCCGGCAGCCCTTGGGGTGGAGCCGTGTGCTCTGCGTGATTGTGGTTTGGTATGTCTGGTGGCTCCTAACTGAACCCGTGGTAGAAGGGTGGAAAACAACATCCTACCTAGCAACAGCTGCTCAGTCAGACAAGTCAGAATACCTTTGGCAAAGGAGGCCATCAGAGCCTTGAAGCCCCGGTTGGTGGTGGTGGACACCCACTGACACCAAGATTACATGGAAATTTTTTTTTTTTTTTTTAGGTCTAGTGCATGGGAACAGTGGGACAAAAGAACTGTGATGCTCTTTTCACATTTGGGAACATGAGCTACAGTTTGCCTTTTTTTTTTTTTTTCCTTTTCTTTATGTAGAATTTTTAAATTTTTTCCCAGCTTTTAAGAAACTTATGTTTGGTCATAGTGTAATTATTTCTATTCATTCGTAAAAAAAAAATGAAAAGGAAGAAAGGGCAAGATGATTATCTTGAAAGATACTTGCTATATTCAAACACCGTTCACTTCCATGTTATCATCCAAATGCCCTTCATGGAGTATTGTGGGCTCCCAAGTACAGAAGAGAGGATTCAGGGAAGTGGTATCAGTGACCTTGAGGAGCAGCACTGTGCGGCGATTAATAGGATAGGACAGAGAAGAGCTAAAGAACAGATGCAGCCAGCAGATGTACACTTCCTCTGCTGCGTTCTGTAAATTCTCTGTCCATAGTCCAATGTGCATATACCTGAGTTCCATTATGTGGACTTGTAGGAAAAGGGGGTTTATGTCTAAGGGGCAAGATGCTTCTTCATTTTTCATACATCTTACTGATTTCCATGCTAGCAAAAGGTCTTGTCTGCTCAAGGGATTCTTTTTCTTTCAGGTACATTTGGAAAGCCTCTGAGAAGACCTCACCTAGATGCCTTTTCAAGCTTTGGACAGCCATCAGACTGTCAGCCAACAGCCTTACAGTTGAAGGTTCCTTCTTCCCCTGACTTGGACTCTGATTCAGAGGAAGAGGAGAAAGAAAGGACAGATTTTCAGGAGGAAAATCACACATGTACCTATAAACAGACCTTAGAAAACTACAGGACTCCAAAGTTTCAGTCCTATGACTTGGACACATAGACTGTATGGGACCAAAGAAAAGCTCTAACATACTACCTCAAGTGGACTTTTATTTAAAAGAGAAAAAATCCTATGTTTCTAAATGGAGTTGTGAATTTTAAAGGATAGAATGCCTTATTTATATAGATGAACCCAAACTACAAAATGTTATAAAAATTTTATACTGGGAGTAACTTTCATATAAAAATACCTTTTAAAGTATTTTATAACTGTGTTTTATTCAAAAAGTATCTTATGTAAATTAATGGTATAAATCCATCACTATTTTATGTATTTTTATAATGCCAGATTTCTTTTTATTGAAAATGAGTACTAAAGCCTTTTAAATAATTCCCATCTTGTACCTTTTTTGAATAGAGGTCACTTCGTTTTATTTTGCACATTACATTTAATAAAATGTGTCATTTTGATGCCACGCCCCATTTTTACAGTAATAATTTTTATAGTTTTAACACATTTTAAACTTACTTAGTTCATATTATCATGTCTCAGATTGATGAAAATTATATTTAGCCCATTAAAGTAAAAGCAAAAATGACCATTCTGCCTGTCTCCCTGGATTGTGGTAATACAGATTTAAATCACGTTGGTGCATGTGAAAGCTCGCTATAAATGAGAAGGAACTACAGAGATTTGAGATACATTAATTTATATCTAGCTCTATAAGCAAACGAAAATGATATGTTACAGTCTGGTGTAGTCTAGTACAATAATCTTCGCTTACAGTACTCTAAATCCATATTTTCTTAATTATAATAATGCTTTATGTGGTTTAATGCCTTATCCTTTTCCAAATACTTTTATATTCACCATCCATTGATTATAACCAGGGAGTAGTTGATTGCCCATTTCTTCTGCTAAAAGGGCTGTAGTAGGAGTGAATTTTTAGCTACTGCTCCAAGTTATAAGAGGATGCTGGTAGAATTCTTTTTTTTTTTTTTTTTCCCGTACTGGGGATGGAACTGAGGGACATTCTACCTCTGAGCGACACCCCCAGCCCTATTTCATTATTCTTTATTTTGAAACAGGGTCTCACTGAATTGCAAATGGCCTAAGTAGCTGAGGCTGTCCGCAAACCACGATCCTCCTGTCTCAGCCTCCCAGATGCTGGGATTACAAGTATGAGCCACTACACCCGGCTGGTAGAATCCTTTTTTGTTCTTCTTAATTTTCTGCTGGATGAACAGTTTGTATATAAATGGTACTTCTAAGCTATTCTTCAACATCCCTTAAGAATTAACGAAACATTTTCCTAATTTTGTCATTGCTGCTCTTACTTGTCAAATCTAAGTCTCAAATCTGTTACTGAAACATATAAAACATTTGTTTTAAATAATATTAAGTGAAAATATAGTTGCACGATAGGCCTTTATACACAGAAGAATGAGCATAATCATATTTCCAAAACGAGGCGACCTACTTTAATGAAGTGGGATGAGTGTACTGATTTTAATAATTGAAGTGAGATAAAGGTGGGCTTTTTTCTTTAGTAAATTCTTGTTTATATGTGTAGTTTAAAGAAAACCCTCTTGCCCAAGACAAAATGGCATGAAAGGATCCAATATGGGATGTTAAGCTTTAAAAAGTCTACTAAACTGGAAGGTGTGAATGTATGCCATTGTTAGTTCTTTGAACTAAATTGAAAGCAGCTATGCAAAAAAACAGATTCTTCTCAGAGGATGTGTTGGAGGTAAAGTTTTTCTGCTTAGTGGGTTTAGACCTTTGTTGATTGTGAGCCAAGAGCCTGAACCCAGATTGCAGTAAGATTTTCCTCCTTTAATTTAGACACCAGAGCCCAAGACAGGAAGTTGATCCTTCCTTGGACCACCAGTGACTAAGAACAGAGAAGTGATTTTGTATGCTTTGGCTTTATCATACTGCCAGATTTTCAAAATCTTATTGTTAATTTGTCTTCATTATTGCCAGATGTGATGCAAACATCGGTTGGGGTTTACAATGAGTATGAAGTTCTTTTAAAGGATTTAGTTTTTCCGAGCACAAAAGTTTAAATCAATGCCTGAAATTAAAAAATTAGATTCACCAATATGATTGTACCCTTGTTGGCACTTAAGTCCATTCTCAGTTGTCCGGGGGGAGAAGAGGAACTTGACTTCTCTTTGACATTTGTGGGAAAATAACATATGAGACTTCACTATGCGACTTCTTATTAAGTTAGGGAAGGCACTAGAGGTGCTAAGATGTCCTGAAGTAACATAAAATTAAGAGAAAAAGGTAAAAGAAGATAAATGTTAAATTACTTATATATTTTATATACCAAATCACTTATATATTTTATATGTTTTATTTTTGTGGTGTTGAGGGTTGAACCCTGTGTTTCACACATGCTTAGTAAGCATTTAGCACCAAGGTACACCACCAAACTTACATTCACTTGCTTTATTTTTGAGAAAGTGCTTAAAATTTTCGGTTTAATTTTTCTACAGTGCCTGATAGAAGACCACACTATGTATAATATATCTTAGTAGATGTTTATGCCCTCTATGTTTTTTTGTTTGTTTGTTTGTTTGTTTGGTGGTACTGGGGTTCCTGGAAACCCTTCTACCTCGGGGCTACACTCCCAGACCTATTTTATATTTTTATTTGGAAACAAGGTCTCTTAAGCCAGCAAGGCTGTCTTTTAACCTGCATGATCCTCCTGTCTCCGCCTCTCAAGCACGGGGATTACAAGTGTGTGCCACCACACCCGGCGTTATGCCTTCTACGTTTTTAAAAATCCATTATTGATACTAATGACAATGTAGTTATTAGATATAAATTTACCTGTTTAAGACATTGGAGAAGAAACATTCCTTAATTGTGGAAATATTTTATAAAAATCTATGGGACATAATGATTAAATTTTCATAGCCATTCTACAGAAGGAAACCAAAAATTACTTCCTGAATAGAGCCAATCATAGTACTTTCTAAATATTGATAGAAGAAAAGAAAGTGGCTTAGTATTTGGATACACTGGAGGCATTTAGTTCTGCTGATAATGTAATAAAAGTGAATTTATAACCGCTATTACATGAGACATGCTACACTGATAATTTTTCAAAGAGAATAAGAACTAATGTTATAGTAAAATGCCCACTCTGTCTTTCCTACTCAGAATCTGCAGTGATTGGACTTGTGTAAGAGGATAATTTAGAACTTACTGGTTTTTTAAGACAGCATTCTATTAACACGTTGGGTTACATAATGTCCTGCCAAAAAAACTATTAGTCTTCAAAGAAGGGTACAGTTTCTTTTGAATTGAGTAATTCCAATGCTCCAGAAATATCCCGTTACCAGAACTTATCTTTTCCATGAGACATTGCTTAAGCTAATGTATAATAAGAAAATCTTAAGATTTCAGATTTGACCTAAAATGACACAGAGGTATTTTAGTTGATATTTTAATAAAGAGTTTGTCCACATTATTCATGGAATTACCCCAATATTTTGAGCTTTTTTTTTTTTTTTATTGGTGGTACTGAGGTTCCTGGAAGCCCTTCTACCTCCGGGCTATTCTACCTCCCAGAGCCCTTCTATCTCCCAGACCTATTTTATATTTTTATTTGGAAACAGGGTCTCTTAAAGCTAGCACAGTTGGCTTCGAACCTGCATGATCCTCCTGTCTCCGCCTCCCAAGTGTGGGGATTACAGGCATGTGCCACCACGCCCAGCTGAGCTTTTTTTTTTTTTTTTTTTTTAAAGAAATCAGGTGGGATAACTTTTGATGAAAATGTCAAATATGTTTGTTTTAACACAATTTTATCAAGGTCGATTTTTTTGGTGTTTGTTTATTTGTTTTGTGGTACTGAATATCGAACCCAGGACTTGAACATGTTAGGAAAGCACTCTACTACTGTGGTACATCCCAGCCTCTTTATTTTATTTTGCCCAGACTGGCCTTTGTAGTCCTCTATCAGTCTCCTAAGTATCTGGGATTACAGGTGCAGGTGTACATCATTAAGCCCAGCTGGTCCATTCTTTTTTTTTTTTTTTTTTTCAGGTCTGGGGATGGAACCCAGGGGCATTTGACCTCCAAGCTACACCCCCTGCCCTATTTTTTTTTTTTTTTTTTTGGTGGTACTGGGGGTGGAACCCAGAGGCTTTCTACCTCCGGGCTATACTCCCAGACCCATTTATTTTATTTGGAAACGGTCTCACTAAGTTGCTGAGAGCCTCACTAAGTAGCTGAGGCTGGCTTCGAACCTGCGTGATCCTCCTGTCTCAGCCTCCCAAGCGCAGGGATTACAAGCGTGTGCCACCACGCCCGGCTCCCTGCCCTACTTTTTTTATTCTTTATTTTTTTTAAAACAGGGTCTTTCTGAGTTGTGGAGGGCCTCACTAAGTACTTGAGGCTGTTCGCGAACCGCGATCCTCCAGTCTCAGCCTCCTGAATGCTGGAATTACAAGTGTGCGCCACCAGCTGTTCCATTCTTATTGCAGAATTCTAAGTTTATTATCCATTCCAACTCTTTAAAAAAGAATCTGAATCCCAAATCCTGATGCATATCCTTCTGCATGTTAGATATCCATGAACACAAGAAAAGTTTAGTATTCTACTTAGCATTTTATTAGAATTGCATTTTTAATTAAAAGATTTTAAGAATATATTTTAAAGAATAAAGTGGGGCAGTTTATAACTTAGGATTTTATTCTTAGGTTTTTTTTTTCCTACAGTTTTTTCTCTTTCACAAAATTTTATTGTGTTTCATGGCTGAGTTTGACTTTCTTTAAGAAAAAATTTTTTCCCAAAGTTAGATTTGAACACAAGACCAAATACTTTCATGAGATTATTATAATATTTTTGTTGGGGATCAAACTGAGGGCCTTAGGCATGCTGGGCCAGCACTCTACCACTGGGCTACATCTCAGTCTCATTAGAAATTATTTTGAAATTTCTGCATATAGCTCTTTTTGACTTATCTACAACTCAAGTAAAAACTTGTTAACAGCTGTCAAATATTTTTTATATCCTTGGTTGTGTATTTTGCCCAGGTAATATGAAAATGAGTAAAATGATCCTTTGTCCTAATCATCAATGGGACAAGAAGCAGGCTCATAATTAAATAACTGATGATGCTGTGTGTTTAATGCTGTAGCTTAGTAGGCCCCTGTAACTGGCACTAATTTTTTGTCTAAAATGTTTGCTTCCTAACCAGACTGCCTAGAAGTGTTATAGTCACCTCAGCACGTCCCTGACTTAAGCTGATTATCGGTTTATTCCACCCGCTTCCCAAAACAATTCCAGTTCTGATACTTCCTTGTTTAATCATCAGTAATCACCATCCGTTTATTTTGCACCTGAGTTTTCTCAAGGCGGTTCATGCCTTCTTTTATATCCTAGCGCTCCAGTTGAAATCCAGTCCCTTATCTGTCTCTTGCAGCAGTGTGTTAACTGGTCTTCTCAACCCGTGTCTGATTCAATTCATTGTCTTCACTATTGCCAGAAATACTTTTCGAAAGAGATCTGAATGGGTCACCTCCCTGTCTAAAAGCCTTAAATGGCTAACTGTAAATCCTAGTGACAGCACCTGAGACCTTCAGCACACTGATCCTCGCTCACCCTTCAAGGCTTATCCTAACCCTCTCCCACCCCCCACTCCCAACCTTCAACCATACAGTGCTCCTTATCAGCCCTATGCAAGCTGAGTATCCCTGTGCTAAATATCTCTGTGCATGATATTATCTCATCCTTAGCTCAGCAAACATTTATCCAGTGGCTCTTGGGCTTGGTGCTGACTTATAATGCTATGGATGTGATAACATTAAGTATTCTTTCTTCAGGTGACTCCAAGACAACACAGAGATTGCCCTGAAATGTTGTTTCTGGTCTGTCACCTGTCACAATCCAGCTCCTCTTCTAAAACCAAGCCTTTGCTTTCATACCAAGCATAGCCGCTACTTTTCCATAGAACTCTATATGAACTACTGTGAGAAAATCAGGGAAATAGTTGGTTACAAAGTCAGCTAGGATGTAATTGAATGACACGCTAAAAGTAGTTACCCTGTAGGACATTTTTCTAGAAAGAAAGGAAGTTGCTATGATGTGGAGAGAGTCTGAAGGCCCAGGGTCCCTGTGTTGGAGGCTTGGCCCCAGGTGGTGATGTTAAGTGGTGGTTGTACCTATGGAGGCAGGGCCTAGTGTAAGGTGATTGTGTCACTGGAGGTGTCGTTCTCAGAAAGACTTAAAGTAGTTGTTGGATACCTGTTCAGGATGAGTTGTAAAAGCCAGCGTAGCCCCTCTGTATGTCTGGGTGTGGTCTCTCCTATTGCAATATGGTCCTCACCAGAGCCACTGGCTCAGTGCCCTTGATTTTCCATAACTGTGATCACTATACTTTTCCTTATAAATACCTTATTTTATTGCAGCAATGTAAAACAAAATAGAATTTAAGACTTCTGGGTTGTTTTTAAATAAAATCACCAAATGACCTCTAGGACTTGGTAGAGAACTCTATTTATATGCAGTGGTCTAAAAGTAAACAGGTAGCCAGGTATGTCAAGAGGTCTTTATTTCTGTAGGAAAAGGGAGTGGCTTCACATTAAAAAGTACAGGGTTTATTCAGGGACTGCAGGTGTCACTAGAAAGAGAGGTTGCTGCCCCACCATCTTTGATGTCTAATGTCTTCGTCTTATAAATATGGTTATCAGGGTTCTATAAAGCAATGATTGACCTTCCTTAGCCTCATGTTTAGATTATCCTTTCTCTGTCTTATTTGTCTCATTCAAACTTCTTAGAAGCATAGTTCTTTTCCAACTTCAGGAGATAAGAATTTGCTTTAATTCAATGGAAACTGCTTTGGTAAAATCACCAATATTTCTAACTTCCAGACTTGGTAATACACTTCTGATCTTTATTTTGCTTTATTTTACTGTTGTTGCACATCCCTTTAGGAATCTCCATGTTCATTGTCAGAGTTCTCCAGAGAAACAGACCAAGTGGAGGGAGGGTAGGGAGGAATTTACTATGGGAATTGGCTCACACAATTATGGAGCCTGAGAAGCCCTATACTACATCATCTATCAACTGGAGAACAAAGAAAGCAGATGTCAAAAGGCACTTTAACTCTTAAGGCCTAAAGACTGAGGTATAACTGACAGCCTGAAAACTTGGAGCTCTGAGGCCCAAGAGCAGGAGCAGGTGGGTGTCCCAACTCCAAAGGAGACAGAAAATACATTTTCTTCCACCTTTTAATTCTGTCTGCCTGGTCCCCCATGCATTGGGTGATGCCTGCCCACCTTGGCCAGCCTAGATCTTTACTCTGTCCACAAATTCAAATGCTGATGTCTCCTGGAAACACCCTCTCAGACACACCCAGAAATAACGTTTTGCCTATTATCTGGGTATCCCTTAACCCGATCAAGTTCACGTGTAAAATTAAACATCACGGTGAATTTATGCTACTATCATTTATATTGGAATTATTTCTGCCAAATATTTTTTACATCTGCTTGTCACCCACTTTTTTGTTGGTTTGTTTTGCTTTCTTCACTTTCCCCCTCTGTTAGATTGCTGAAATTTTCTTATTCACTTATCTTTTTCTTTGCTAATTTTAAGGATATATAAAGGGCATATCCTTAAATATATATGTGTTTTATTTTTCTCCTTTTTCTTTTTTTTTTTTCTTTTGGTGCTAGGATATTGAACCCAGAAGCATTCTACATCCAAGCTACACTCTCAGCCTTAATTTCTTATTTGGAAACAATGTCTCACAGTAAACTGCTGAGAGTCTGGCTAAATTACTGAGGCTGAATTTAAACCTGTGAACCTATCTCAGCCTCCCAAGTACTGGGATTACAGGAGTGCACCACCATGCCACCCCTATTTTTCTTCTTGATGAACTATATATGGGGGGAGTTATTTTAACCTATCAAAAACTACATTCTAATGGTTTTTGTGGGGCTAAAAGTACCTTTATCTCATCCACACACTTGAATTATGGTTTAGTGTAGTAAAAAGTATTAAACTGAGATAGTTTTTCCTTGGTATTTGAAAGAGAGTACTTCATGGTCTTCCAGTATCATTTGTTGAAATTCACTCACTAGTTGTCATTTCTTTGCTATTGATCCATCTCTTCTCTCTGGTGCTTTTAAGGGCTTTCACATCTTTCAAGCTTTCCAATTTCACTGTGATGGGTCTAGATGTGGGTTTGTTTTTATTTAACATATCTGATATACAGGATGTACGGTTAGTCCAAAACCCATGTGTTCAATTCTGGAAAATTCTTACCTTGATTATATATATATATATATATATATATATATATATATATATATCTGGGTTTTGAAATCTCAAATCCCTTTAAGATGTGTTTTAGAGCTTCAAATAATCTTTTATTTTTTTTATTTATTCCCTGTGTTCTATGTGATTCTCAGGAGTATCTGAATGCTTAAATTCTTTTATTTGCATTTCAGAGGGTCTCTTTTTATTCATTAACTGTATTTTATATATATTCAAGGGCTCTACATACTTCTTGTTTTAGCCATTTCTTCTTGAGTTATATTTGCCAACTTGTGTTTCACAGAGTTGTCTGTAGATGCTACTTTCTTGTATCTTTAAGAATCTTAAAATAATCGCTCTTAACTATTCAATCTTGCTGACCGCCTCTTAGTGTTAGTTTTGGTCATGTGCTTCGGAATTTTTGTTTTCAGGTTGACCTTTCCTCTTTTATTCTTTTTAAAGCACTTCTTTCTTTTAGTGACTTAATGACTGTCTTGTGGTACCACTGGTCCAGAACCAGGTTTTTATTAGAAGCTAGACATGACTTGATCGTTGTCACCTGTAGTCACCGAGCTGGCAGCAGGAAGTTCAAGTTCATTTTGCCTCCTTCAAACACTAAGCACCCAGATCAGGATATGCTATCGCCCTGGCCCACAGTTACTGCTCTTTTCATTACTTCCCACAGGTGCAGAGCCCTGCGGGTGCACAGGTGCAGGTGAACAGCTGCAGGCACATAGGTGGTGTTGCAGGAGTGTGGGCTAGAAGGAGTGGCCAAGGCAGAAATGAGTAGAGGAAGTCAGACAGGTAACACAGGGGTCAGATAACAGAGCCATAAGGAAACGATTCTGACCTGTATTCTCCCATCGAAGTGCTAACCAGGCCTGACCCTTCTAAGCTTCCAAGATCAGATGAGATCAGGTGTGTTCAGAGTGGTATGGCCATAGACTCTGACCTTTTTTTCTATGGGACAAGCAGAGGCCTTGAAAGCTTTTGATCTTTCCTCTGATCAAAATTTCATGTATTTATTTATCAAATTATCTATTTTAGTGCTGTGTTCGATCCTCAGCTAAGCATGCACGCTATACCTCCAGTCTCTTAACAGGTTTATATTATGGCTATGTTGATAATGGACTGAAGAGGGCAAGGTTAAAATCATGGAGGCTAATTATGTGACTATTTTCATTATCTAGGAAAGATATGATAGTCACTTCAGCTTTGAAGACAGTGGAGATTATAGGATTACATTACTTAAATATTTTCAATTTCTAGTCAACAGGCTTTGCGGTGCGTTGGATGTGAGGTATGACAGAACATAGAGTCATTGGTGACCATAAAAGTATTTCCTGAGGATAAAATTATTCTCAGATGTCTAATCTCAGATGGGGAACATTGTGAGATGATCAGGTTTGTAGTAGAAAATGTCAGCTCAGTTTTGGACAGATGCATGAATTCTGAGCAATTTTCAAACGGAAATGTCAAGTTGGCAATGGAATGTATGATTCTGGGATGAGTTTACAAACTCAGGAGTCATCAGCATAGAGATAGCATTTAAAGTCTTTGGACCATACCGGTTTGCCTAGGAAGTGGACAGAGACAAAAAAAAAAATGGAGGTCCAAGACTGAGCTGCAGGCCCCCGAACAGAAGGAGGCCTGGGAGACGAGGAGAATCCATCTAACGTGACTGAAGAACCACCAGTTAGAAAGGAGGATAAACGTAGGTAGTATTCTTGGAAACCAAATTTAAAAATGTGTCAACAGAGCTGAATACAGTAGTTCACACTTTTAGTCCCAGTAGTTAGAAGGTTGACACAGAGGATTGCAGGTTACTTAGCAAGACCTTCAGTAACTTAACAATATCCTGTTTCAAACCACAAAATAAAAATACCGAGGGGTATAGCTTGGAGGTAAAATGCTCTGGGTTCAGGCCTCAGTTTAAAAAAAAATAAGAGGAAGAAAAAAGAAAATGTGTAAAGGAAAAGGGAATAGCTGACACTATCAAATCTGCTAACAGGTTAAGAAAGATGAGGACTGAGAACTTGTCAGTGGGTTTAGCAATGTGGAGATCATTAGTGACCTTGATAATAAGTGCATTTGACAGAGTCATGGGCGCAAAAATTTTATTAGGATGGGTTCAAGAGAAAGCATAAAGAAATACATTAGAAGAAAAAGTATAAATAATCCTTTCAAGGCATTCTTGTGCAACAGAAAAGAGAAATGGGGCAGTCACTGTAACATAAAAGCCAGGTAAAGAAAGCTTTGTTTTTTAGTTTTCTTTTGTAAGATGATAGATTAAAGCCCAGCATGTATGTTAATGAGAAAGATTCATTAGATAATAAAAAAAAAAACTGCTGATGTACGAGAAAGAGTCAAAGTCAAGGAAGTTTCAGAGCCAGGGTCCGGTGAACCGGTGGGCGGCCTTAACAGTGAACATGAGTAATAGTTCTATTCTGGTATTAGGAGAGAGAATGGACCATATAGGATACTGATAAGAGAGTGAGTACACATACATGTGACATTGTTCAAGTTCTCTTCTGCTATATTCTAGTTTTTCAGTGGATTAGGAGCCAACTGATTGGCAATAAAGGAAGAATTGTTAGCAATTTGATACTAAAAGAATGAAAGAGCAGCCAGGCACGGTGGTACCCACCTGTAATCCTAATACTTGGGAGGATCGCAGGTTTATGCCAGCCTCAGCAATATAGTGAGGCCTTCAGCAATTTAGTTAAGTCCTGTTTAAAACTGAAAAATAAAATAGGGCTGGTGTGTAGCTCAGAGGTAGAATGCCCCCTGGGTTCAATCTCTAGTACCACAAAATAAAAAAGGAAGAGGGAGGTAGGAAGAGAGAGACAGAGAGAGAGAGAGAGAGAGAGAGAGAGAGAGAGAGAGAGAGAGAGAGAGAGAGAGATATGGAAGTAGGAGGAGAAGGAGGAATAAAGGAAGAAGGAAGGAAAGAAAAAAGAAATGAAGGAAAGAAAGAGAAGGGTAGAAGAGTTATAGTAATAAAATATAGACTGTGGTGTGTCTGGGGCACTTGAGCATGGAACATACTCATGATATATTTTTGTTTACTCAAAATGTGCAGTTACAGACATACAGATGGACTATAGTTACATCATACAAGTCCAGTGAAACAAAGGTGTAATGAGGAAATATGGGATGCTTATGATAGTTGACCATGGAATCAAGGAGGCAGAAGAGATGAGAACAATAATTTCACCCTCAAGATCTTATTATGTTCAAAGTGTTCCTGGAGTAGAAGTCTTACAAGTAATGTCCTGCATGGCTCTAAAAGCATTAACATGCCATGCTATTCAAAGTTGATAATTATTCAGTGTTGATGATATTTTCCCCATTTCACAGATGAGAAGTCTGAGACTCAAAGAACTGAATATCTTCTCCTGGGCCAGTGAATGTCAGAAGATCCATGATTTAAACGCATCATCCTGATTTTAAGGTCAAAGATATATTTTTTTTCATTGCCCATTATTATGGAAAGCTCTAACAGAATGCAGGCCAGAAACAGGCTTCATTTTGAGCCTTCATTTGCGCCTACCACCAATGTCAGACAAGCAGTGGGGTAGAACAACCTAGGCTACAGTGAGACGAACTCTGAATTGAAGACACAAACGCAGACGGTGTTGCCAAGGAGTCTAGCAGCGAAGGGAAATTGAAAGATGAATTCATAGGTTGAAGCAGGAGCAATATTTAAAGAAATTACTTGAAACCAGGGGTGGTGGCACATGCCCGTAATCCCAGTACATGGGAAGCTGAGACAGGGAAACTGCGGGTTTGAGACCAGCCTCAGCACCTTAGCAAGACCCTCAGAAACTTAGTAAGACGATGTTTCAAAAAAAGGAGCGAGGTAGAATTGAGTGAATTTATATGCTTAGAAGAAGGAGCTATTAGCCGGGCATGATGGTATACATTTGTAATCGCAGTTTGCAGACCGCCTCAGCTACCTAGTGAGGCCCTCTGCAACTTAGTGAGACCCTATTTCAAAATAAAGAATAAAAAAATAGGGCAGGTGGTGTAGCGTGGAGGTTGAATGCCCCTGGGTTCCATCCCCAGACCAGCAAAAATGAGCTATTGAAAAACCATTTTTACGAACATATTTGCACCTTAATAACTAAGAACCATATTATCTCATATGGATTTTACAAGTGAGTAAAATAAAGGCCTATTTAGGAGACTTAGGTCATGGTAGGTATGTAGTGACTGGAAGCTATAATTTCTAATTCTCAATTGAGTAATTTTTAGAGTTTAAGCTTATGGATTCTAGCATCGTTTCTCTTTGTACACAAGATCCCCATCCTATTCCTGGAAAAATCTCAGACAATGCGTTTCTATAACACAGTGCTTTCTGAGAACTCAAAAAGATGGCTTGTAAACTCAGGGTTTCTCCTGACCACATTTAAAAGATTAATGTATGAGGAGATAAGCTAATGCTTTAATGATGTGTTAGATGATTAAATTACCACTTTTTGACCAGCTTAATACCTACTGGTAAAAACAGTCAAATTATGGATTCTAGCACCTGTGTTAAATACAGAGAGATACCACCATAATTTTTTCTTATTTTTTTATTATTATTAAATAACAGAAGATATAAGAAGCCTAAATCTTTTTCTGCCAGTATAAGTCTTGAACAAATTATTTGTTATAGAATAAGACCTGCTCCCACACGTGCCTCATTTATTTTACTCTGATATTGTTCATGTAAGTGAAAAGCCGAATTTATGGTCATATGTTAAAAGACAAAGACCTGAGTTCTTTATTTTACTTGAAGCTACACTTTTTAAAAATTAATAAATTAGTAAACAAAATTAGTATAGTCTTTGTATCAGCAATGTTGTGAAGATCAAGGAAAATGAATATATTTGAAAAAATAGGCAATGTTCTGTATAGGCTAGGTGGAATCCATAGGTGAATTCTCATTTTCGTGTCTTTAGTTTTTGTTTTTTTTTTCATACTGGGGATTGAACCCAGGGATATTCTATCATATCTGAGCTACGTCTCCAGTCCTATTTACTTTTTATTTTGAAACAAGCTCTCACTATATTGCTGAATGATCTCACTAAATTTCTGAGGCTGGCTTTGAACCTGTGATACTCCTGTTTCAGCCTCCCCAGTGGAAGGATTACAGGCATGCACCACAGTGCCCATGTTCTTTTTGTGACTGGGCTGATACTGTTTGAGTGATGTTGGGGCGAGTTCTAGATGTACCAGGAAAGGTATATAGTAGCCAAGAATGTGGTGACTCTCATATATGTAGTGACAAATACAGCCTGGGTACTCTCTGACCAACCATTTGGAGTTAGAGGCCCACAGTGACCAAGGGCTGTTGTCGTTCATCCACACACACACTGGCATGAGAATAAACGCATACTGCAGCCAAGACTAAGACCGAAGCACCCCGTGGACAAGGCAATCATGGCTTTGTGCCATGAGAAAACTATGTCCTATCAAAGGGACACAAAGAAGATGGTGAGACCAAGCCACAGGGGCAACAAGGAG
This sequence comes from Muscardinus avellanarius, assembly GCF_963383645.1. NCBI lineage: Eukaryota > Metazoa > Chordata > Mammalia > Rodentia > Gliridae > Muscardinus > Muscardinus avellanarius. Next base: position 61,835,946 of record NC_137797.1, read on the forward strand.
AGCTATGGTCGAAGCATGGTGTGATCAATGTCCACGCTGACCAAGGCACACTGAGTCTGAAATGCCTATAACTGAGGCAAGTTTTAACCAAAGCACATGCCCCCCTGGAGCCCTATGACACAGGAGTGTTATGGACAGTGTGTACTGCAAACAACATGCATGGGGATCTGGGAATGCTGGAATACTCTTCCCCAGGGATGCTTCCAAGCCCTCAGTTGCCAAGCCAGTAGATCTTTACAGATCGGCTCCTCCTTCCATTGGCTATGGTTGCCCTATGGGCAGAGGCCTAGAACAGCCCGCATCTTTCTGCAGAACTGGAGTCTCCACATTTGCATCATGCCTGTCTCCTATCACTGCAGATCTCTGCTCTGTACTTCTTATAACAAACTCAAAATTGTGAGGTGAAAATCATTGCACACCACCCCCCGCCCCACAACTGAGGCCAGACTGGCAATGTAACTGTGTGAATTGGGCCTGAAAAGATGCATTAGGGAGAGGCAAGGACCATAGTGTCCCTCAGGGATGCCAACAGGCACAGCACATTGGGCAAGATGCCCTAGGGGCTCCTCTACTAGTCTGAGAGCTTTGCAAGATTGTTTGTGCCAGGAACCAAAATTGTAGTGAATAAGCATCTTGTGCCTTCTCACCATGCGCCCCTTCTGCTGATTTCCCCAGCCTCCCACAGCTTGGCCCTAACCTCAGACCAGGTGTTCCAAAATAAATAATATAGATTTTTATTTCTAATCCACCAAGAGTGGGGTCTAAGCATGAAAATGAGGTATTAAAATTAACTACTTTTTTTCTAAAAAAAAAAAAGAAGGCTGTCAAAAGAGAAAATTTCGAAGGGGTTTCTTGATTTTATTACCCACTCTGCCCCAGGGAAAAATGAAGCCCACCTCTTAGAGCCAGGTGTTCTTCAGAGGTAAATGATAGTGGCAAGGGAAGTTTAAGCTCACTTTTCACAAAATAATAAAAGTTTATACTGGCTTTGTTAACATCTATAATTTTAAATATATTGCATAAAAATAAAACAGAAAAAAAAATAAAACCCATGATATCTGTGTTCCATTCTGTTTGCAAACCTCCCGGGTCTATAGGAAATGCAGCGATTGGGTCCTCAGAAGTGGGCCCAGGTTCACCTCCCCCACCTCGTTCCTACAGATGCTAATATAAATCAATTAGGGGCTGACACAGCAATTGGCCGCCTGACAAATGTTCCATAATAATGCAGCTCAAGAGAATGTGGAATTTCTGAGGTGCTGGTTATAACGCTTTCAATATAGCTGTAAATTCCATGCCATGTCAGCACAGGTGGAAAGCTGAGTCGTAAATAAAATGTTTCCCCAATTCCCAAAGAGCTCCCTAGATGATTGACCAAAGCAAGTTGTGATTTAATTCAACCACTTAAACTCTCAGGGAGTGAAAACCAGACCTTCATCAAGTTTAGACAAAAAAAAAAAAAAAAAAGAGGGGTGAGTGGAGCGGGGTGTGGAAAATGGCGGGAAGAAAGGGAAAGACCACTGGCAGCCAACTACTCCAGGAGCCCGTGAGCCCAGGCTGCTCCAGCTGAAGCAATTAGACGACTCGTTATTTGGAAAATAGTAAAAGAAAAGACCCTGGCTAGACATGTGCTCAGTTCCATGGGAGTAATTAACAGAGGCACGCCACTTCCCTGCCCCCTCCATGGACCGCAGCATCTCGCGCAAGCAGTGACTGAAATTTTCCACTGTATTTTCATGGCTTGTGATGAAAGCCATGAGCTCGGGACACGGGTTGTTCTCCAAGACCCCCCTCCATTTGGAGGAGCCTCATGGGCTCCAGCCAGTTACCTTCCTTGGGGAATGGAGGGAAAATGGGTTTTTACAAGTTTACTCTGGGAATCTCCACAACTGCAAGCACTGTGCAACCTTTTGTGTTTTCCACAGCTTTTAGCATAACTCTGAGAATATGGCAGACATACTGATACCATCCTAAATATTAAACAAAATAAAAAAATTTGTGTCAATGATGCATTTCAGGACATGGGAGATACACAGAAGAGAATTCAACCGAAAATTTTAATATACCTGAACTTTGAATATACTTAAAAATAAAGTCTTATTATTCTGTTTAATGTGCTCTTAACTCTTTAAAATTTCAGATGCAGTTATGTCCATGTGTGTAGTGATTATTTATGGAAAGAATAAAACCTTTTTGAGATATAAGTATTGAAGCACAGTACTGTCTGAATTGATGCTAATGTGTGCTCTTATTTTCAGAGAGATGCCTAAGTAGAGTCAAAGAGCTCATATTGCCAAGAGTGTAATTGGTTTTATTTTTATGCTTTTCCATTTCACATTATCTAGCTTCTCGGCAAAAGTTATGAATATCTATGTATGTGCATAGATGTGTGTTTGTGCAGTTCTGAGTATGCTCTTAGGATACTTCTACTAAGGACACTAAGCATTATAAGTATATCATTAAGCTCGTCTCTGATGTAATAGCTTTAAAGCTGTTACAGAGGAAGATAATAGGGTCTATTATCGGCAAAATGATGAATACTTCTCATATTTGTGAATCGCAGTTATGCTTACTTTTCTGTTCACAGATCTAATTGTGACTTTCATTAGAGACATCAATAATTTCCAGTGCATCTGATTTTCACAAACATTGATCAGTGTCTTAACTCTTGACTGACTTGCACTTTAATAACACCAATCCACCCGATATTTTGTTTATCAGTGTTGTCAGATAAGACCAAACCCCTACTTAATAAACAATAATGAAAAATAATTAGCTGAGCGTTCATTTATTTTTGTTGTTATATTTTAAATATTTATTTCTTATTACAGATACAAAGTATACAATCTATGAAATATAAGATCAAGTTTCTTACCCACCCATTCCTATAATCTCAGTTTTCTACTCTTGGTTCAATATGCACTACCCTCAGAGATATTCTCAGAGGTGCTGTGCTTTTCCTAGTCCTCAGGTCTTAGGACATGAGCTATTCCCTCTTCCAAAAAGGAATGCAACTAAGAAGGGGCCTATTCAACAGTCCCAGCCAATTCTTAAGGTCTCAGATTAAAGATCCCTTTCCCGGTCACACTTTTACAGCATCCCTAGACATGTGCTCCTGAGATCTCTGGGCTTCTTATGGCTCCTTTTCCCTATAGAGTCATTTTAACTTCCACACTCTGTAAATTCTCCAACCCTCTCCATCCCTTGTTCTCACTCTCAGATAATTCTGTTCAGATAATTCTGTTCATAAAATAGAAGGAAACAAAAGAGAATTTTCACAAATTCCACTCCCACCCACCTACCTGCATCCCCAACTATCTTGCCATCTTTCTTGCTATCTTGGATCAACTATCAATTCTTCTACCCAAGGCTTGAGCCTTCTGTTCTGTTTCTAGTTTACGCACCATTCTCAGGTCTGCACGCTTTTCTTCTCATCTACCTGAGGCAGCCTACCAACAAACAGTTCACAGAATCAAAGACCTACACTCGTCCTGATGTTGCCACTCGAGAAGCCACCCACTAGGGGACTGAGTCAGTGGCAGCTTTCTTGTACCTTGCTATGCACGCACACCGCCTGCCTCCTTCCCCTTAGCTCCTGTTCATGAGACAACTTGGACAGTTGGGAAGCATGAGAGTATGAACAAATTTTTCTCCCTCTTTTGATGGTGGACTATTAGGGGACTTACTGACATTTCTCTGAAGTTGTGCTACAAGAAACAGCAGCTTGTCACAAAATTACAATCAAATTGGTAACATTCTCTTATATCTGTTTTCCTTCCTTTCCCACCACATTCCCTTTATCTTCACTACAGCTTCCCTGGATTTTTGCCCTTATGATAAATGCTACCACATAGGCTTGATTTTGATTTTTCTTGGGAAGCTACACTAAGACATCCTCGGCCTGAGCGCTTGAGCCTCTCTTCTACTTAAGGACACTTCTCCAGTAATCTCCCTCTCTGCTGTAATCAGTGTGTCCCTGTGTTCTTGCATTTCCTTTTAAGGATAGAGACCGTTGCTGTTTCTCATATTAAAAATAAAAATCTGGATGGCATCTGGATGCCGTTTCCTTCTCCATCGGCTCCATTTTTCTTCTCGTTTCTTTTTCTATTTTTCAAGCCACAAAACTCTTCGAAGAGCTGCATGGAACTCCATGCCTCCTATGCTCTCATGAGCCCACTCCCAGCAGGCTTCCACATGCCCCTCTTCTCTAAAAGTACATCTGTGGTGGACACCTCCGACTCCGATGTCTCCACAGCTAGTGGTCACCCCTCTGTATTAGCTTTCCCCCACCTACCAGCAGCACTTGACAGACAGTCCATCATGCTCCTGTAAGCCGTTTTCCTCTCTTGGCTTCTGAGATATTTTCTTGGTTTTCCTCCTCCCTCAATGGTTTGTTCTTCTCACCCTCCTTTGATGGTCCCACCTTATATGCACAGTGTCTTCACATGAGAGTTGCTGGGCTCAGTCTTAATTAAACCTCATATGTATTACTCTCCCCACTCTATAAGTATTATCTTGATTCATGACCTTAAATAGCATCTAAGTGCTGGTGAGTCTCGTGTCTGTATCCCAGCCCTCAACTCTCCCCTGAACTTTTCCTATCCTTCTCTTTGACTTCTTTCTTTCAGTGTCCATTAGGCATTTTGAACTTTACATTCCAAACACTGAACTCCCCATCCTTCCTGACCAAAAGTTGCTCCTCCTGTGGCTGTTCCATTTAATGACAACTCCATTTTTCTCTTTTTTATTTTTATGCTTTTATTGGTGCATTATAGCCTCGCATCAAAATGTAGTTCACAGTGATAGTGAACTTGGTAAGTTTTCCTCTGGCTCCCTCCCTACTATGAACCTTGCTTTTCTATGTTAATTCTTTTTTTTTTTTTTTTTTTTTGGTGGTACTAGAGATGGAACCCAGAGGCTTTCTACCTCCAGGCTATACTCCCAGACCTTTTTATATTTTATTTGGAAACAGGGTCTCACTAAGTTGCTGAAAGCCTCGCTAAGTAGCTGAGGCTGGCTTTGAACCTGTGTGATCCTCCTGTCACAGCCTCCCAAGCGCGGGGATTACAAGCGTGTGCCACCACGCCCGGCTATGTTAATTCTTTTTTAAAATTTTTTTATTGGTTCAGTGTAGTCATACACCTTAGTGTAGTACAAGATGGTAGAAGCATCCATGCAATTACCCAATTAGCCCTTATCCAGTTCCCATCCCATTCCCTTCCCCTCCCTCCTCCTCATGTTTGGCTTAGTGATTGACTTTGATATGTTTGTTATTGTATATTGTATACATTAGGGAATTTCCCCCTCCCATTCCCCTTAGTTAGGTCACCTTATTGGCTCCTTAATTCTCTTGATCATATTTTAGAAATAGTAGTCACTTTGTATTTCTCCTTTCCTGTGATATCTTATGTCCAACCAGTTAACAAACTCTTGTTTTCTGCTCCCAAGGTGTACCCCCAATCCAGCACCTCCTCACCTCCTTCCTCACCACCAACCTGTTCCATGAGACTCCCATCATTCCCCTGAACTATCGCGATGTATTACGATTGATATCCCTGATTCTATAATTGCAATCCTTGAAGTTACACTCAAGAAAACTACTGGGTAATCGTTTATAAATAGACATCTCTTTATTTCTATGCTCAGAATGCTGTAATGACTTCAAAATAAAACATTTATCTGTAAGGTCATTTAGGGTCTGGGTTACTGTCGCTTCTCTGATACCGTTGGTGAGTAGATCCTCTCCTTCACTACATCTAATCACCGGGACTGCTCACCATTCCTGGAAGCACTGGACATGCTCTCCCCTGGGAGCCTTCACCCTTACTGGGCCCTCTGCTTCTGCTTCTCTCTCCTTCCTCTTCCTTTCCCTCTTTGAAAATGATCCTCCCCTAAATATTGACATGGCTCATTCTCTTCTCTCCATTAGCTATTTCCTCCAGTATTCTATGTCAGGCTTCCTGTACTCTTTAGCTAATTGCAGTTGCTTAGCATGTCCCATCCACCTTTCTACTGCATTTTTCCTTTGAACTTATCACCATTTAATCAATCTTGCATTTTATTTGTTGATTTGTTTAGTATTCTCTCTTTCTTCACTCTTTTAGAGTGGGGATACTGACCAGTAGGATTCATGGCAGTATTTTCAGCACATGCGCCAGCACTTTGGACACAGAAGGGACCTGGGAGATATCTACTGAACAGCACAAAAACCTTTCTCATCATTTCATCTACTGTACTCGACAAGGAGTCTTGCTAAATGCCTCCGGCCCCACCCAAGGGAGTAGTTTGCCAGGGCAGGGTCATGGTCTCTCTTATTTTCTGCAATAACCTTTGAGTGTAGCGTAGCACTGGCATGGAATTGGATGCTCAATAAACATTTGTCAGAAAACAGAGTTCAGTTTTTCTATTATCCACCTACATTTTCATTTATTTGCATTTATATTGAATGATTTGCTCAGGCTTAAATCATGTCAACAGGAAAGTCAAGAAGTTGGCATCTGACTTAGTCCAACCCATACATAACCTTTGTCTGAGCTGGAATAAGTGTTCAGCCTAGTTAACTACAAGCACATTAGCAAGAGTTGGGCAGTACTCATCACTTAGTTGAGGTGCAGTGCTAAAGCTCTGTCCCTTCTTACCGTGCTAGCATACGACTACATGGACATCCAAAGCCAAATCCCCTCTAATGCCTGTTGTGGTATTTCTCCATTCCTCACTTCCTCTTTATTTTCTAAAAGAAAACAACGACCTATCTTTCTTATTCATGTGGAGAAGGGGAGTGGGGTAGGAGGAAGGGAAAACACAGAGATGTGTGCATGTATGTCACTTTCAACACGATTTACATTACCATGTGAGACTATAATACACCGATAAAATCATATTAAACAACATTAATAGAGAGCCAGGCATGGTGGTGCATGCTTGTAATCCCAGCATTTGGGAGGCAGAGACCGGAGGATCGCAGTTCGCGGACAGCCTCAGCTACTTAGTGAGGCCCTCTACAACTCAGTGAGACCTGGTTTCAAAATAAAGAATGAATAAAAAATAGGAATGAGGATGCAGCTTGGAGGTAGAATGCTCCTGCGTCCCATCCCCAGTAGCACAAACAATCAAACAAACACACTAATGGAGCCAGGTGTGCTGGTGCTCACTTGTAATCCCACCATTTGGGAGGCTGAGACTAAAGAATCATGGTTCATGGCCAGCCTCAGCTACTTAGTGAGGCCCTTTGCAACTCAGTGAAACCCTGTTTCAAAATAAAGAATAAAAAATAGGGCTGGGGGTGTAGGTCGGAGGTAGAATGCCTCTGGGTTCCATCCCTAGTACCGCAAAAAAAAAAAAAAAAAAAAAAAAAAAAAAAAAAAATTGTGGTAGAAAACAATTTACTTACTTAAATTAAGTTGAATAAAAGAGAAATTCTATATCAATTCTGCTAGTTAGAAACAAAATTTTCATTTTTTGGTAAGAAAGGCAGACCCTTTTGCAAAGCCTTGGGGTTTGCTCAGGTGGGGGCGGCCCACTATCTACAGTGAGCAGTTGAAGGATTCCTAAAACTCCACTCATTCTCAATGGGCAGGTAGCTGTTGTCAGGTGAGAAAGATGTCCAGCAAATAGCTCTGACCTGACACATCTCCCAAAGTTTTGGTCATAAGGCCAAGAAATTGCAACAACTTGTAGGTTTCCAAAGCTCCAGTTGCACAGTCTTTTTTTTTTTTTTTTTGGTGGTACTGGGGTTCCTGGAAGCCCTTCTACTTCTGGGCTACACTCCCAGACCTATTTTATACTTTTTATTTTTGGAAACAGGGTCTCTTAAGCCAGCGCATCTGACTTCGAACCTGCGTGATCCTCCTGTCTCCGCCTCCCAAGCGCGGGGATTACAAGCGTGTGCCACCATGCCCAGCCACAAAGAATCTTTGGAAGGGCCCTCAAATCCAAGTGATGGTGCCAACTCAGGCATTGTGACAAAAATAGTGTAGGATGGAGGTGTTCTTATATATTCACCCAGATGCAAGTTCTTCCCTGCAGCTTCTGAAGCCTGTCTCACCTGAAACTCCTCTTACGCAGGTACGTATATGTGGTCCTAGAATAGAGTTGTTTGTGCTCTACATATCTATGAAATCAGACTAAGCTTTTTAATACACTTTCACCAAATGTAACAATATATGTGAGTTGGTTGCAAGAAAAGTCTGTGTGAATAGGAAATTATTAAAATCCACAGGAATACAAAACTGCCCGAGAACAGAAGAAAAACTCTAACAAAAAATTCTTATCATTACAATTATGTCTTAAAGAATTTATTAAAGAAAAATATATTTGTTATTATTCCAAATTTTTTAACAGTTTTACTCTAAACCATCTTCTGATGGTTGCTTCTTATTATTCTGAAACATCTTCTGCATTCTCTTCTGGTCAAGCTGTAGGAGCCTATTACTGGTTGTACTTCCTCACTCTTTTGCCTACATGCATCAAATATTGCCCTCTGTGGGGTGTGTGTGTGTGTGTGTGTGTGTGTGTGTGTGTGTGTGTGTGTTTTACTGGAAATTGAACCCAGGGACATTCTACCTCTGAGCTACAACCTCAGCCCTATTTTAATTTTTATTTTGAAATAGGGTCTCACTGAGCTGTGGAGGGTTTTGCCAAGTTGTTGGGACTGGCTGTGAACCCATGATTTTCCTGTCTCGACCTCCCAAGTTACTGGGATGAAAGGCATATACAAACACACTGGGCCAAATATTGCCCAATTTTAAGCAGTCATCTCAAAATCTATTTTTCCTTCTCCTCTTCTTCCTCCTCTTCTGGAGACTGGCTAGCCAGGGCCTTTGGCATGATCTCTATCACTGTGCTTTACTCGCAGTCCCTGAACCTATCTTTTCTGAGAAGTCCCATATACTTCTTTGCACAGCTGTCCACATCCACAGCTGTTATGGTCTTCATTACCAATTTGAACCTAATTTACTAAATGATATTCTTACTTTTTACTCTGTGTGTGTGTGTGTGTGTGTGTGTGTGTGTGTGTGTGTATTACTAGGGATTGATCCCAGAAACATTCTGCCTCTGACCTACACCCTCAGCCCTTTTTTATTTTTTGTTTTGATAAAAGGTCTTATTAGGTAGATAAGAGTTCTGCTAAATCATAGCTGTTTTTGGACCTGCAGTCTGCCTATCTTAGCCTCCCAAGTTATTGGGATTACAGGAGTGTGTCAACACACCCAACTCTTTTTACATATTTACATTCTGTGTTCTTTGAGGTTTGCTACATCGTTGCCTTTTAAAGTCACTTTTTAAAACTACATCAGTGCCTTAGTTAATACTAAAAAGTTGTTTAATTAAATTGCCTGTCTAAGGGTCTTGGTAGGCAGCTTACATACTCTCTTTGGAACCTGCCCTTCCCTTTATCCTTCATTTCTCCTTTCTCTTCATCCTGATAGAGCCCATTGTACCCAGGGGCTGCTCAACAAATGTTAATGGCCATGATCTTTTCAATCAGCAATTTGTAAAGTGGGTGATTACTGTGTATAAGTGACAAGGGAGGCACTATTTTCTATTTATGCTAATAAAAGACCTGACTTAGGAAGACGAGGTCTACAAACAGCGAACAGTGAAGCTAAACTCCTTTCACTCTTCTAAAGCTAATACAATCCAGCTTCAGGAGGAAGAGTGACACCTATTGTTCAGGTGATCCCCCTAAGTGTTTCCTGTTGCTTCCCCCTGCATTGATTCATGCCCACGTCAGCAACGTGAGCTATAAATAACAGTGTGTCTAAGGCAAAGCGGTACTTACCTGCCCGCTGCAGCATAGGCCATCTGATATTAGCTGCACTTGGTTGTCAAGTTTATTGGAAGATTACGCGTATAGCAGCAGCTATATTTAAATTCATGCCCATTTAAATGGCAAGTCATCAAAGATGAGTTATGAAAACAAAACTAAGGCACATCTTTCTAAATTACTAGGGAAAACCATGAGTTAGAAAGGAGTATTTTATTAAAGCATGCCTGGTGAAATCTGACTTCCTTACCGTGGTTGCTGGGAATAGTGGTACAGGCCTGAAATCCCAGTACTTGGGAGGCTGAAACAAAGGATCACAGGTTTGAGGCCAACCTCAGCAATTCAGCAAGACCTTTAACAATTTAGCAAGACCCTATTTCAAAAATAAATAAATAAATAAATAAATAAATAAATAAATAAATAAATAGGCTTGGGGTATATCTCAGAGGTAAAATGCCCCTGGGTTCAGTCTCTAGTGGGCACATGCGTACAGACATGCACACACACACACACACACACACACACACACACACTATAGCTATGTAATTTTAAGGAAAAAACAAAAGCTTTAGAAAGTTTATGTTACACATTACCTATATAAAAACAACTTCTCCCCAAAGGTCATTATCAACACCAGGAGAACACTGACTTTTATGTGGTCAGTTTGTGTTTTATGAACACAGAGAATGGCCCGGGGAAAATGTCTGTTGTCTAGCTTTATCTTCAACACTTCTGGTGGCAGGAATTTCCCTATCTCTTGAGGCAGATGCAACATGTAACATGAAAATCTCTACTTGTTTTAGCTTTGTTGCAGTGTTGTTAAACAAATCCAATAGCAACATTTGTATAAAAGTGTTTTGAAGTCTGTTTATACTATTCCAATGCATAATATATTTATTGAAGACCATGTCTATCCAAGAATTTCAGAGAGACTAACCTGTATACCATAATTTTTTTTTTTTTTTTTTTGGTGGTACTGAGTTTCCTAGAAACCCTTCTACCTTCAGGATATACTCCCAGACCCATTTTATATTTTTATTTGGAAACAGGGTCTCTTAAACCAGCAAGGCTGGCTTCGAACATGCGCGATCCTCCTGTCTCTGCCTCCCAAGAGCGGGGATTACAAGCGTGCGCCACCACGCCTGGCATACCATAACTTTTAAAAGCTGATTATTCCTTTAAATCACGCACAATACATATTGCAAACTGTTATGGAGATTGGTATTCCTAAAGCATATATAACCATATTTGTAGGTGCTAAAAAAAGGTTGCTCCCCCAAATAATTTAAATTCTTATTAAGGCTTATTGTCAGCATTTTAAATATTTTAATTTTAATATTTTAAAATATATAACAAATAAATAATGGAATACTATTATCAAAACGAATATATTTATATTATTAAAGCTATATTATTTGCACAACAAAATATTTACAATGATCTAGATGTAATTTATCATATTCTCATCTGTAATTTATCTAAGATGTAATTTATCTAGATGTAATTTATCTAGGGGCACAAGGTCTACTTTCATAATTATTTCAAAACAATATGGAATAGTAAATTGGAGAACAGAAAACAGAGTTAAGGCTGAAAGTCCAAAAGATATAATGAGAAATTCCCAAAGAAACTGATGATGCAAAATATTTGTATGTCAACCAGGTGCAAATGGAAGCGGCAAGATAAAGGGACAAGAAAAGGTATTCTAGGCAAGAAACAGCATGAGCCAAGAGACAGAGAATGATCTAGTCCACAAGGGCCAGCCGGGAAGGAGAGAAGACAAACAGCCGAAGTCATGGGCAAGGGATGCTCTGTTTTGCTCGACCATGTTGAAAAGCTCAATGGAAGGAGCCAGCGGGGTGGCACACTCTTGTAACCCCCGTACTTGGGAGGCTGAGATGAATTCCAGGTTCAAGGCCAGCCTCTGCAACTCAGTGACATTCTCAGCATCTTAGCAAGAACTTTTTACAAAATAAAAATAATAAAAAAAGGGCTCCTGGTATAGCAGAGGTAGAATGCCTCTGTGTTCAATCCCCAGTACCAAAAAGGAAGAAAAAATTTTCCAAGAGTATAGAAAATGAAGGACACAGTATAGTTGAAAGAAAGACAGCATAATGAATATAATGAAAGAAATGGAGTGTAGTTAAGGAGTTGAGTATATCTTAAGTATATCTTAAGTATACTTAAGAGTATATGAAGGGACATTTTACCCCCCGAGTGAGAGAAGTAGGGGAAAAAGAGAGGTGGGAATTAAATTTAGGAGAAGACAGAATTCAAGTGACCTCTTTAATATTTGCCAATTTTGCTTGTATTTAGTCAGCTTTATAAATGATATTTTATATATAAAACTTACCACTTTTAAGTATAACACGCATTTTTATAAATGCATACAATTTTATACAGTATCTTATTCATAGAACACTTTAAAATCACTTCCAAAATTTCCATTATGTCTTGTAACTAACTCCTCTGCTCTACATCCTAGTCTCAGAAACCACGAATCTGCTTTCTATTGTCATAGTTTTGCTTTTCTTAAAATTTTTTACAGCCAGGAGTGGTGGCGCATGCTTGTAATCCCCGTGCTTGGGAGGCGGAGACAGGAGGACCGTGCACTTTCAAAGCCAGCCTCTCTGGCTTAAGAGACCTGTTTCCAAATAAAAATATATAAAATAGGTCTGGGAGTGTAGCCTGGAGGTAGAAGGGTTTCCAGGAACCCTGGGACCACACACACACACACACACACACACACACACACACATTTTTAAAAACAGAATTTTGCAGTATCTTTTTTTTGTACAGCCTTTTTTTCCTTGAGATTCAATTGTGTTGTATGTTTCAGACATTCCTTCTTTTTATTGCTAAGTAGAATCCCTTAAATGAGCATACCACCATTTGTCTTGTTTTTTAACCTATCAATTAATGGACATTTAGGTTCTTTCAAGTTTGGGGCTCTATGAATGGTTTTATAAACAAATGCAAGTAGTATTTTATTTTATTTTACCTTCAAGAGGGAATTAAGTCACAAGGACAGAGCTCTGGATTAATGGATTAATGTTATTATAACGGGAGCGAGTTCACCATCACCAGCATGGGTTTGTTATGAAAGTGAGATCAGATGCTTCCAGCTTCCTGGCACTTGGTTGCCCCTGCCTTCCAACACATCATGACACAGCAGGAAGACCCTTGCCACATGCATTCCAGTTGCTCTTGGTCTTTCCAGTCTCCCAGAACTATAGAAATAAGTCTCTGTTCTTTATAAATTACCCAGTCTCCATTATTTTGTTATAGTAACACAAAATAGACCAAGCACTATCCTCCCGAATTCTTTCAGGCAGTTCTTTCTTCACCTTGAGTAATTTTCTCCCTGTAGGTACTGGTACTGGTGACGAATCAGCTGAGTGCTCTGATGGGTGAGGGGCTCTGCAGATTTCCAGCGTTCTTTCTCCATGTAGCTCTCTCTCCTCTTGTATTCTGCCTTGTCAATGGGACTCATCCTTGGAATACAGCGACTAGACCCTTCTCCTTGACTCAGGAGGGCTGCTGGGTTCTGACTGGGTTTCCCCTTGCTGCGCCACTTCTTGGAGACTCCAGTCTGTAAGCTCAGGCAATGGTCATGCTCACCTGGTTGCTTTTTCATCTCTCAGAGTTCACTTTACTTTTATCGCCTGACATTCAACATCATGCAAACCATTTATTTCAACCATTTTTTCTAGTTTTTTAATCGTTTCAGTTCAGAGAGTAAATCTGGTTCTTGTTACTCCATCTTGTCTAAAAATTAAGAGGGACTGAATATTTCATTGTATTTCATTTTAATTAATTTAAATTTAAATAGTCACATGTGGTAATATTGAATGGGACAGAAGTTGGTGATTATGGAGTGAGTCACATTGTGAAATTTCACTGAACTGTGTACTTATGATTTGAAACTTTTATACATGTGTAAAACTTCAAGAAAACAAATATTCAAAGACTAAAACATTCAAATATTTTTCTAGAACTTTCTCATCAAAAGCATCCTTTTTATCTGAATTGCCATTTAGGAAAGCTGACCACCTGACCAAGTGAGTGTGAGTGAGTGTGAGTGAGTGTGAGTGTGTGTGAGTGTGTGTGTGTGTGTGTAAAATCAAATTTTAGCAAAGAGAAGTCAGGTGTGGTGGTGCAAACTTGTAATCCCAGCATTTGGGAGGCTGAGAAAGGAGATCCAGGTCCACGGACAGCCTCAGCTACTTAGTGAGGCCCTTTGCAACTCAGTGAGACCCTATTTCAAAATAAAAAAATAAAAAATAGGGCTGGGCGTGTAGCTCAAAGTCAGAATGCCCCAGGTTCTATCCCCAGTACCACTACAAAAAGAGAAGCTAACCAAATAATGCCTTCATTATTTTTCTTTTCAGATGAACAGATAAATGATAAGTCATGTCTATTCAAGGTACATTCTTATTTTAAAGATTAAAAAGTGTCATCTTTAAACTCCAGGGAAATTAAACTGAATGATCAAAGATTTGTGAGTACAAATTAGTATGACCATGGACCTGGGGTTGGGAAAGGTTATAGGAAACTGCAGGTGGTGGTGCAACGTTTACAAATGCACTGAAATCTGCAGCTACAAATACAGGAAACAGCTTCGTGATTTTGGAGGGACTGAAAGAATGTCACTGTAACTGGAGAGTAAAAGAAAGCGACCTGAAGGCAAATGACAGAGGCCTCCTTGATCCTAATGGGAATTTGGTCTTGATCCTAAAGCAATGGAAAAAATCAAATATTTCTATACCAGATAAGAACAAAATGAGGTTTATATGTTAAAACAATCACTTGAGATGTAGCATGAAGAAAAGATTAGGGAGAATAAATGCATGAAATATATACACGATGGGCATGGTAGTATATGCCTGTAATCCTGGCTACTAGGGAGGCTGAGGTAAGAGGATTGCAAGTTGGAAGGCAGCCTCTGCAATTTAGAAAGCCCTGTCTCAAAATAAAAGAAAAATGGATAGGTGGGCCAAGGAATATAACAGTAGATATAGGAAGGACAGCTTAGACATCACTGAATGAAGACCTACATCATCTAAATTGCTTGAGATGCAATGAACCAAATAAGCAGTTCTTAGGATGTAAAATCTTAGGGAATCCTGAGAGTTAGAGGAAAGGGGTTGTTTTCTTTTTTCCATCACATTTTTAAAATTTTTTCTTTTGCCTGATTGTGTTAGTAGTCCATGTCCTCTGAAAAACCAAATCTAAAGCTGGGCGTGGTGGCGCACACTTGTAATCCCAGCATTCGGGAGGCTGAGACCATAGGATCATGGTTCACGGACAGCCTCAGCTATTTAGTGAGGCCCTCCGCAACTCAGTGAGACCCTGTTTCAAAATAAAGAATAAAACATAGGGCAGGGGGTGTAACTCGGAGGTCGAATGCCCCTGGGTTCTATCCCCAGAGCCGCAAAACAAAACAAAACAAAACAAAAAAAACATATCTATGAAATTGTAGGGCACCCTGAGAAAGCCAGTCACTGTATGTCCAGGTGTGTGTTTGCATGCACGCACATGCTTTTCAATGCCCGTGCATGGGTGCGTACGTGTGTGTATGTATGTAATTTTAGGGCAATATGGTGCCTTCTGTTTTTGTCTGAACCTTATATTTCTGAATTCACTGCTACCTCTCCTTCCCTGAGCTACAGAGCTCAGTTTACTTATAAAGGGGAAAATTTGTTTTGGAAAAGCCATGCTTTACGGAGGTGAAAGAGCTTAGCCTATTTTGATGTTCTGAATAGAAAGATGTATTTTATTGTTCTTATTTATTATTAGAGAAATGAGAGGATTCAGAGAAAACTAGCCAACGGGTAACTAAATTCTGCCTTGAAAGTTTTACTTCTGGAACATTTTATAGACATGCTTGTGACAAAATTATTGTTGAATATAATAATTCTTATCAAATCAAAAGATTCTTATCAATAATTCTTCCTGTTTAGCTTGAATGTCTTATGAATATTTTAGGGTGGCACTCTGCCAGGCAGGGCTGAATTTGTAAGGTAACTTTATCTCTCATGAACTGTCGCCTTGAACAACTTCTTCTAAAAGCCTTAGTTTTTTTGTTCTGCAAGATAATGGTAATAATATTATGTAGTGGGTTTATTATTGGGTAGAATTCATGTATTTAATCTCAGGAAGAGATTAAGAATATAATATTGTAACTACTACTCTTTAACTGCTAAAATCAGACTAACAGACAAAATTAGTACAAAGTTAAATGACTTTAAAAAAGAGAACGTATTCATGTAACAGCACAACATATTTCTAAAATTCTCATTACCTTGCATTTACCACATGCATCAAAATAAATCTCCTTTTAAAAGTGTGCCATTGTTTTTTTTTAACTAGAAGCCAAAAAGAAACGTTATAAAAGATTAAACAGACAAAATGCAGTGGTACAAGTAGTAAGATGCAAGGTTTTCTGTGTGTATTGGGAATTTCATCTTTTTTAATGATTTTTGCATCTAGTCACATGGAAAATTTGCCCCTAACAAAATTAAAAGTTCCTTCAGGACTATCGCAATTACATACTAAAACAGAATTTGCCAGCAAGAATTTTATTATGAAGTGAGGTTGCACTGCAAAAAAAATAATACTTGTTTCAACTTCAAATGGGAAAATAGCTTCAATTAGTTCTCAGAGGAACTTTGATTTATGTAGATTAGGTGATGAATCAAAGAAGTTTAAGTTACTGGATTTACAAAATTCAATTTAAGGTACTACTTTGGGATAGCACATAAAATGCTTCACTCAGTAAGTATTTATTAGTAAGACAAAATGAAATAATCACTTTATGCTTCTAGAAATTATCATGATTTTATGCCATCACCTGGAGAAAAAAGTAAAATATTTAAAACATATCTATATCTATCTCTCAATATAAATTGAAACCCATAACTCAGTTTTAAAAGCTTATAGAAACTAGAAAACCTGATATATTTGATATTTGTGTTCAAATGTTATCTGCTTAATAAAACACTCAAATAAAGAAAGCAACTTGAAGATGCCTTAAAAATCCAGACAGATACATTTTCTTCTAAGAGTTTCTCTCTATGGAAGAAATGTTCTAGAAGTTTCCAGAATATAGAAGGAGCCAAATAAAAGACAGTTTTCCAGTAATACCAAGCATTCACTTCACACAGTTGGACTTCTTTAAAAAGTTAGATATAACTCCGGAAGCACAGTCCCCAAGACAAGACCATATGGGAGAGGCAATTGAAGGTAGAGCCTAGGTTTTCTTACCCCTTCTGCTCCAAGTTTTGATGTCGAAGGCAGGGTGGGGTTGCAGCTGGAAGGTCTTCAGCTACATGTCAGAGAAACACAACTCAAAACCATCTAAACAACAAGGAATAGTATCATGTTATAAAACAAAAGTCTTGTAGATGAGCAACTTTTGAATATGAGAATGTAATGGCTCAAACACATCACTGAAGAACCAAACTCTTTCCATGCTTCTTCTCTGTTGTCTGTACTTTCTGATACAATATGCAGCAGGAGAAAAGAAAAATAATAGAAGGTTTCTTTAAAAAAAGTAGACCCTTTCCCAAAGACCCACGATAATCTTTCCTTCACATCTCACTGGCAATTCTTGGTCCTGGACCCTTTCCTAAGCTATTGCTCCAAAGGAAGATGGGATCCTTCTCTTTGCCTTAGACCATGGGGAGGCAATCTTTCTCTGAGAGCTAGTTAATATGTCAGGCTTTAGGAGCCATATTATCTCTGTTTTGACCACTCATCCCTGTTCTTGAAGTACAAATGCAACCACATGATATACAAATAAATGGGCCCAGTTGGGCTCCAGCAAAAATTTGTTTTGAAAACAAAAAGATTGATCTGGGCATGATGGTATACACCTATAACCCTAGTACTTGGGAAGCGGAGATAGGAGGATTGTAGGTTAGAGGTTAGCCTCAATAACTTAATGAGACCCTGTTTCAAAATAAAAAATACAAAAGGACTGGAGGTATATTTTAGAGGCAGAATACCCCTGGGCTCAACCCTTAGTACAAAAGACAAAGACAATAAAAGGATTGAGGGTATAGATTTGGCATATAGGCCATAGTTTGCTAACTTCTACTATAGAGCATTTGGAATTTACTTCTGATACTATTTGAAACACATGAGAAACCTGGGTGAGTACAATAAAACCTCTTTTCTCTTTTTTCTCCAGTTATGTATCGAAGCCCTAGATTAATAACCTAGACACCTTCCATGACCTCTAAGCCCCCTACTGAATCTAATCTTTGTTGGGGGAAGGGTTGTCCACTACAAAAGGACTAGAGATTCCTAATATTCACTTTCTGTTTCCCTTTCTGTTTCCCAGAAATTGTTAAGTAAAGTGTACATGGTTTCTTTAGGGAAAAGCTCTCAGCTCAAAAGTGGTGGCTCACGCCTGTACTGTAATCTTAGTACTTGGGAGACTGAGACAAAAGGATTGCAGGTTCAAAGCCAGCCTCAAAAACTTAGTGAGGCTTTTAGCAACTTAGCAAAACCCTGTTTTCAAATAAAAAATGAACTAAAGCTGGAGGTATAGCTCAGAGGTAGAAGTCCCCTGGGTTTGATCCTCAGCAAAACACACACACACACACACACACACACACACACACACACATATTTTTACTTTGCCTATAATTCTATCAATTAGACAATTCAAATGCCAGTTTTAGAATAACAGTGAGTCACACCTCAATGTGTATCAACTTAATTTTATTGTTCTTCTCTTGAAACTTTGAAAAGAAATATATGGTGTCACAGAAATAAAGAAAAGAGAGTAGTAAGAAATAGGAAGTAGATATATCTGGCATATAATTGTGAATTGGGCATAAATGTTTAATCTCCCTCCTTCCTCTCTCCCTCTTGATACTATATTCAAATAAATACTATGAGTCCTCAGCAATGAGAAGAATAGGGAGAACCTTACACAGATAAAGACATGAACAAATTTCTGGAAAGTAAATTTTAAAATGTATTTACTGATGAGGCAGAGGAGGGGATGCTCAAATTACCTCTAACATACGAGGAAGGGACATATAAACAAGGACAATACGTGTGAACCAAGCACAGCTTGGAGAGGCTCTGTAATTGGGCATGGTGGCGTGGTGGGTATACTGAAGACCAGGACCATGAACAAGTCGAAAACAAACATTAAAAAGACTCACCTAAAACATCCACTCTTCCAGGCTGCCTTTAATAATCTCTGTGCTCATAATGGCCACTTATTCCAAAGAAAATGTTGGCAAATTTATCTCTGAAAAAGAACCCTGGCTGGTGAAGAATTAATAAATGGAGAGAGATTCTGTATTCAGGGATAGGAAGACTCCCTGGTGCTGAGTTGATTGGCAATTGATTGTTTCTGCATATACAGGGAACACTTCCAGGCAAATGGGCTGCTGGAGCTATTCTGGACATGATTAAAGAAAGAATGTTTGCAGTTCCACCATGAAATAGTGCTTCATAAAAATGCCTTGTGCCTTAACTCATTTTAGGGTTCTCTTGCAAAGTATTTCACTCTGGTCTTGCTCATAGTGAACTACGCTGCGTGACAGATTTCCTTTTTGGGTGATTATTGGGCAGGTAACAGCATTGTCTTGCTGTTTGTTGGCAGTGCCTACCATTGCTAATGCAGTGGGCAATGAACGTTATGTGATTGGCAAAGCCTATACCGCTGAATTATACTGCCATTAATCTTTTACATCCCTTTCCCAGATTCTGCTGATCTTCCGCACAGAGAACAGACCTGGCTTACCTTCAGAGACTCATCAACCTCCTGAGGGAAGGTACTACCTTCAAGAGCTCCTTTCTGTTTTCTTCTTGGATAATAATACATTTTAATAGCGGATTGAAATGGTATCTATGCGTGAGAAGTTTACACAATTTGGATCCAATTACCCAAGGCCGCTTTATACTCTGTAGTTGTAGGTGCATTATTTAATTTTTAACTGACAATTGTTAAGCTTGTATGAATTCCCTCATTCTTAATTTTTTTAGACTTTGTGTTCAGGATAGAAATTTCTCTTTCCAGGAGGTTTGGCCAGGCTGGGTGTAAATCTACAATATCTCAGCAGTGAAACAACCCCAGAGGGATAATTTTGTGCAACCATTTCAATCTTGATACCAATTAAGTTGGCAAGATATATCTCACCACCATCACACAAAGCAGGTGTCTGTGCTGTTTTCTTGCCTTTTACTTAGGGAAAAATCATCAGATTTATTTGACCCCACTCAGATGTATGATCATATATCTTTTATTCAGAACTTTACAGCTTCTAATGCCAACAGAAAGTATTAAAACAAGCCTATTGTGTGGCTGCCTTTCAATCAGTATGTAACATCCGTTCCACTTTGTTGTCACAAGAAATAAGTTGTACCTTAAATCTACACCCTTCTTAAATATTTCAAATATGTGAGATGTGATATCATCTCTAACTGGAAACTTCCTGAGATGCCATTGTTAGACAGGCTTACAGAGAGTATTTTGCAAGCCCATAAAATAATTCTAGAAGATTTTATTGCCTTAGAAGATACAAGCATCCTTTTGAGATGAAAAAATTGCTACAATTTCTATATGAAAAAGAAGGCAAAGACATAGTTTTTGCTGATGAACTTCAGAGTGCCTTAAAGAAGCAAGATAGGCTGGGCGTGGTGGTGCACACTTGTAATCCCTGCGCCTGGGAGGCGGAGACAGGAGGATCGAGCTGGTTCAAAGCCAGCCTTGCTGGCTTAAGAGACCCTGTTTTGAAATAAAAATATAAAAATGGGTCTGAGAGTGTAGCCCAGAGGTAGAAGGGTTTCCAGGAACCCTAGTACCACCACCAAAAAAAAAAAAAAAAAAAAAAAACCAATAAAAATAAAAATAAAGAAGCAGGACAAAACAGCTTTAAATCCATAACCTCCTTTCCTTGCCTGTAATTGTTCAAATTCTATTTCTCTCTGTGTTTTCCCCTCATCCCCCTACCCACTGTCTCGGTTTCCCTCGGTTCTTTTTGACATCACCTTCTCCATGCAGTGGAGTCACTTGGAGAGACATCTGCCATATCCAGAAGGAAACAAGAGTCATAACTGGAAGGCCATAAGGTTCTGTGTGTTCACATCCAGAGACAGGAGAAGCATGCATGGTGGCTGTAATTTATGCCATGCCACAAATTCCCTACTGCACACTGCATGTTTAATTAATTGCTTTTATCAGTTAGAATCACTGGCAGCATTTTACCTTTTTTAATAGCTGCTCATTTCCCCCTCCATTCCCATAGTTTTCTTTAGCGCTCTCTGAAGGGCACTATTCTTCTTGCATGACAGATGGGCATAACTTTGCAAGTAAGTGACTTAGTCATTAACAGCCATGCATGTAAACGATCCGTGCTAAGGAAACACCTCAAGTAAGGACACAAGAGCAGTCTGACTTTTGAAAGAAACCCTGTGTTGGAAGTTGAAATTGAAAATTACTTGCAGATGAGTGTTTTTTTTTTTTTATTAGGATTCTTTGTAGGGAACGAGGATGCAGAAGCAGTTATAGGAAAAGATTTTTGTGCTATGATGTTGTGACATTCCAGGGTCTGGAGGTGGTGGAGAAGAACGGAGCAGAGGAGTAAGACGTGGAGTGGAAGGGAAGTGGGGCAAAGGACTCTGAAGATCGAATTTCTTTCTCTCTCTTTCCTAGACGTGGTGCTTCAGTTAGAGAAGTGGTCCATGTGCAGTTGCCACTTTGATCCAGCATGTCCTATGGCCTTGAAGCCCCCCTGTTCCAAGCCACATCTTATCCCAACTCCCTTTGAAAGGATGCGGAGGTTACATCTTCAATACCATTAAAAATAGCATTATCTTATCCACACAAAAGTACTCTCCTTTATGTAGACCCATCTCTATATTTCTACAAATCCATTCTGATTTTTAGTATGCTTATTCCTTCATCAAAGTCAGTCTTTCTTTCTCTCTTTCTCTTTCTTTCTTTCTTCTTTCTTTCTTTATTTCCTTCTTTCCTTCTTTCTCTTTCTCTCTTTCTTCTTTCTTTGTTGGATACAGTGTGCTTCTGACTATGTTAAGTGCTAAGGAAATCTCCTCACCTGACCTCAGAAAGCATACAGTCTGTCTCAAGAAATTCAGATGTTAAATGAGAAATTATGATTTTAAGTGTGAGTTACAACCACACCATAAATTAATGTCCCTTAGAGTAAGTCTCAAAATAAAGTGTTTTATTTTGGAGCACTTCTCCTTCATACTATTGTTTTTGTGTATATAATTTTAAAAAATTGAAGATTTTGATTTTGCAAGTAAGGAAACTGAAGCACAAAGGAGTGGGTAATATCCCCAAATCTCATTTAGTATGTTTTATTTTGTTTTTGTTTTGTTTCTTTATTATCCTTTGACATGGTAACTTGTTGATATTAAATAATCTATCCCCAGTTTCTACTTTGTAATACACAGTAGAATTCCATTTCTTAGCATTCAGATTTACCACAATGTAAATACGATGTTTATTATTTTAATTTGTAAGTTTTTAATTTTTTTCGTTGGTGCATTGTAGTCATACATCATAATGGGATAAAAGATGGTGGAGTAATACATGTACACATCACCCAATTAGCCCTTACCCAATTCCCGCCCTCTCCCGCCCTCCTTCCCATGCTTGGCTTAGTGATTGACTTTGATATGTTTAAGTACATCATGTGCTTTAGAGAGTTTCCCTCTTCCCCCTTCTTATCCCCTCAGGTTGCCTTATTTGCTCATCTATAGAATCTCCTGCATCTAGAGTTTTTAACAGCACATTTTAAAAGCGCAAAATCACAGGAACTTCTGAGTTGTACAGCACACGAGGGAAACAGAAAGCCAGAAAAGAGCAATTAAGATGATTGGTAACTAAACAATTCAGGTGGTAGGACAGAGGACATAAGCTTTACAAACTGACCTGATAGAATTTGGAAAACAGACACCTGGGAAATGAATTAGCCTAAAATCACATAAGGAACTCTCATAAATGCCTCATAATGTGCCTTTCTGTATGATGCTCATGGAATTTCTCATCTACTAGGTAATTGTCCTCTCAGTGAATTCATAAAGGATGGTCAGGTAAGTGTAGTCCTCCTGGCTTTACAGGAAAGTCTAAGTCTTCCCACTGTAACCCAGCTACCAAAGAACGATGCTGGGACAGCCCCAGCTCCGCTCTCAAGGCTGCTATGAGTTCTGCAGAACAGCAGCGCCTTCCCCTTCCCCTGCCATTTCTGAATGCATCTGAGCATTCAATCCAGGGGCTCATGATCTATGATGGACACAGGGAATCAAGTGGACCGCACCAATGCCCTTATGTAGCAGGATTTTCAGAAGTTTTGTGAAAGTGACTCATCAAATGTAGAAAATCTAGAGTGACAGCAAAACTCCAAGTCTAGCAATTAAATATAACCAGTTTTAAGGTTTTTTTTCTTTTGTTTTGTTTTTTGTTGTTTGAGGGTCTGGGGATGGAACCCAGGGGCATTCTACCTCTGAGCTACACCCCCTGCTCCATTTTTTATGCTTTATTTTGAAACCGGATCTCACTGAGTTGCAGAGGAGTTCACTAAGTACCTGAGGCTGTCCTCAAACCGCGATCCTCCAGGTCACAGCCTCCCAAATGCTGGGATTACAAGCGTGCGCCACCACACCCAGCTCCAGTTTTAAGTTTTATCTATCTATCTATCTATCTATCTATCTATCTATCTATCTATCTCCTTCCAGTTTATTTCCTCCTGCATCTTAATAATTTATAATTATTATTTATAATTGTATTTCTGGTATTATAATGATTTATAATTACTTTTTATAATGGTATTTCTGTTTTTAGATTCACAAAAGAGGTATGTCATTGATGCCCAAAACCTCTCTCCAGTAGAGTCCTTCTAAGATGCTATAAAATTAAACCTGTCCTTCTTGAAGTTTTGCAGGTCTAGAACCACTGGGCATCCAAAGGAAAAACAAGATACTGGATTTACCGATGGCTCTGCCAAATATGTAAAAACAGAAGACAGATAGTTGTGGAGAATGCTTATAATGAGCAAATTATTAGTACTAATGGACAGGGTGGTAGTAGTAAAATGCTAAACTGTATACTGTGTTTGTTTTTGTTATTTTTTATGCAGAATGGATTAATAATTTATATTACAATCATCCGAGATTTTCAACTATACCCAAGAAGCCATCAAGAGAATAGCTAAACAACTATTAAGATCTAAACGTTGTCTCAGCTGGGCATGATGGAACACATCTCTAATCCCAGTATTTGGAAGGCTGAGACAGGAGGATCACAGAAACTTAGGGAGGCTTTGTTTCAAAATAAAATAAAAAGGGCTGGGATTTTAGTTCAGAGGTAGAATGACCCCACTTTCAATTCCTGGTACCAAAAAAAAAGTAAAAATAAAGATTCTTTTGATGGTGCACAACAACACAATGACATCAGATAGGTTTCTTATAGCTGTACAAGGGAACAAGGGGATTGAACTGGGGTAAGACAGGTGTGGGAAGCAGGGCAATTAGCTAGGTGTTGCAGTTTTTTTATGGATTACCTAACCTGAATAAATTTCTAGGCTCTGGAGAACAAGGTGTGTCCCTGGAGCTTGTCCCAGCTGTCTGGTTGTAGTAGAAGGGAAATGGCTAAACTATGGATTTCATTAGCTGTTCAAAAGGGGACCAAACAGCCTATTTCTCGTCCTCCTTTGCTGTCAAGAAAAGCCTCTCTAGTGACAGGAAACTGACCATTATCCAGAAGAGATATAACACGTATAAGTTATTTCATGTATGTATAAGTTGAACGTTGGGTTTTCAGTTGTTCTTTCCATTCTGAGTCAAAGGCTCACTGAGAATTTTTTGGAAGCTATGGACTCCATTGAAATGTGTGAGACTTATACAGGTCGAACCTCCCTAATCCCAAGATCCAAAATTCCTAATGTTCCAAATCTCAAATATCACTAGTAGAACATTCCAAATTATGAAACTTAACCCATAAGTACCATGGGGTTTGTAATTGGTTTCCATCCCCAAGACAAATCATTATATATAGGCAAGTATTCCAAAGTTCTAATATTCCGAAATCTGAAACACTTCTGATTCTAAGCAATGTGGATTTGGGATACTCACCTGTACACAGAAACGTTGCCTCTGTTGAGTTCCCTGCTGCAGCATCAGAAGCATGAATTTTGGTGTTCACTTTCAGAGAACTCTTTATCCATTTCCTTTCCCAGTAAAGCAATTCTTCAAAAAAAAAAAAAAAAAAAAAAGATACAGGCCTTCAGAAAAACCATATAAACTAGGACAGAGTGCCAGAAACAGTTACCTGATTAGCATGGTTAAAATTACCCACAAAACAACCCAGGTCACAAAATGAGCCCTTGCTTGTAAAACTGCTCAGAACAGGCTTGATTTCATCCTCAATGAAACAAAAACTTCCTCCTGAAGTAGTGTACTCTTTGAGACTTGTCTTCTGGAGAACCCTTGACTCTACTACAAATACACAGCAGAAAAGGACTTTATACTGTTTCCATTTCTTACAAACTTCTTGAAGATATCTCCTTTTTCATGAAACTGATGACTTCATAGCAATAGAAGCTTAGTTCCAGATAATTGGCAAAAAACCTCAAACCTTTGATCTCGATATATTCTGATGAATATGTAATTCTCCGCTGAGCAAGTATTTTTGATGTACTAATGATGTATCAGATCCTCTATTAGACATGAGGAATACAGAAGGAATTAGGAGATAATTACTGCAGTGGACCACGATGACGTGTGGAGTTTCATGTTTCAAATGTTCTACCTAACCATAATGTCCCCCAATTTCCCTCCCAGTCAGACACTGTATTTTCTTCTTTCTAATAACCAGAAAACATCAATTTTTCTGAAATTTCCAGAACAGTTAGAAAATAGAAGTACATTTCTGGTTTGAATGTGTTGAGTGCCTCCTTGAGAGTGGGTACCACTCACTGCAAAGGCAGTAGAGTATGATAGAGTCCTGATCCCATCCTCTGTAGTGCTGGGAGGGAGGGCAGCTACCAACTGTCTGTACTTGGAAACATCAGTAATTCCATCTAGTTTCTGCTGAAGGAAAGTGGCACATGTGCCAATTCCTCTAAGACCTACTTCAAAATATTAAGTGAAATATCAGCAGTTCTGGATTAGATGATACAGACAGAGGCAAAAACCACAAACCAAGCTTCTCTTTCCAAAGCATGGGCTCCTTGAAGCCTCTTCAATTTGTGTCAGATCTGTTATCTGCCAGTGCAATAAAATACTCACACTCGGTTTATGGACTGAATTTAGAGTGTGCATTTAGGGAACTGTTTATCTCTCATACCTTTTTCTAAAATCCCTCCCATCCAAATATCATTAAATGGAAATTACCATGTTTCTGTAATATGATCCATCTCATGGCCACGGCCACTGAATTAAGGGATAGCGACCTAATCCAGACTAGACAAATAAGTATTTTCTCTGGAGAATATGAACCTTTTATTAAGAACTTTAACAAAAATAAAAGTAGACTTAAGAAAGGAATATCACAACTTGATGAGAGTCTATTATTTCCTTAGGTTAAAAATATGAGATGTTATTTCTTCTCTAGATGAAATCATACAATGGTTTTTCCATTGTTCTGTATGTAACTCTTTAGCTGGATATGGTGATGCATGCCCATAATCCTAGTATTTGGGGGGCTCAGATAGGAGGGAGGATTGCAGGTTTGACGCCAGCCTCAACAACTTAGACCCTGTTCAGAAAATAAAAAATAAAAAGGGCTGGGCATGAAGCTCAGAGATAGAATGTCCCTAGGTTCTATCTCTAGTACCAAGAAGGAAAGAAAGAAAGACAGGAAGAAAGAAAAGAAAAGAAAAGAAAAGAAAGAAAAAAAGAAAGAAAGAAAGAAAGAAAGAAAGAGAAAGGAGGAAAGAAAGGAAGAAAAAAAAGAAAGAACAAAAATAATTTCTTTTTCGTGTCGTGTCATAATAGGAAAGCTTCAGCCTGCTTTCCTGACTTTACTTTTTATTACACTACCCTTCAATTCAGCTTCACTATCTTCCTTTCTCAAAAACATGGCAAACTTGCTCCAGACTTAGATGACATTTGCTTCTCCTAAAAACTGAAATAAACATCATCTGAGCTCTGAGAGAAGACTCCTCCTTGCGCCTGTTTCAGCCGTCCTTCCTGACCTCATCTGAAGGACACCCCTCCTCGGGTCACTCTGACTTGCAGTAACACTTTCCAGCATCCTTTTTGTTACATAACATCACACTATTTTTTTCTTTTTTAATTTTTTTATTGGCGCATTGTATTTATACATCATAATGGGGTAAAAAAAAAAAAACTTGTGTAGACATAAATGCACACATCACCCAGCCAGCCCCCACCAAGTCCCCACCCCACTCCCTCCCCATCACTCCCTCCCAGGCCTGGCTTAGTGGTTGACTACGATATGAATAAGTACATCGTGTGCTTGTTACCTAACATTACACTATTTCTGATATGTGCTTACTTGTTTACCTCTTATTCCTCCATTAGAATGTGCTATTCTAATTGCTTTGTCTAACTAGTTCACTGCTATGTCCTCAAGACCTGTAAGGATATCTGGCATGCTGTGGCAATCAACAATCAGCATCAGTAAATATTTGCTGAATAAGGGACTGAGAGATCCTATCATACATCATGTTCATAAACTTGTCAACATCTTGTTTTCCACCAGGTAGAAATGAGAAGTAGAGAAAAATACAGAAAAGGAAGGAAAACAAAGACAACCTTTAGTGGGACACCGAGAATCTGGAACACATTCAAATCCCTAATTCCAGTTCATTCCTTAGGCCATATACATCCCTTTTATCGTTCCCAAGATGCTCCCAAGTCGTTATTACCATTTATTTTCTCCTTTCTTTTTTATATAATTTGAGTAAGATTTGTGTTAATGACAATGAAAAAAAGAGATCATTGTTGAATTGAGGTGCAATTTGTATCTAATAGAATCATAGATTTTATGTATCCAGTCTGATAAGTTTTCACAAATGTAAACATCCAAGTAAAACCTACCTAAAGCAAAATATAGAACATTTTCATTCCTCCAGAATGGTCACTTGTGTCCCTTTCTAGGAAGCTCTCTACCCACTATGGAGAGGCTAATAACTTTTACTGTAGACTATTTTTCCCTAATCTTGTAATGAGTATAAACAAAATCATACAGTATATGTTTTCATGTATAACATCTTCCATTCAACATAATGTTTTGATATGCCTAGCTTTACATCACTGATCCAAGGCCTTGTTAAGGTGTTTTTTTTTTTTTATTGCCAAGTAGCATTCCATTATATGAATGGATGTGACTTGTATACCCAAGAAAGTGTTTTGCATCTGGAAATTACCCACAGGCTGAATGAAGATAAGAAAGGAACAAGAATTCCTGTTCAGGAACACGGAGGGGATTGTCTGCCTCTGATAATAGAGGAGTTGCTTATCCCTATTCTTTCATATCTTATGTTCAGGATTTTTCAGCAACTTGGTGGCAAAATGTCAAAATATTTTAATATGTTGGCTATTTTGTTTGGGCTTCATTAAGAATTTTTTTGTGAAACTAATAATCTTCAGTTCAAGGTGACTTGACTGAGTGTAACTCCAGAAAATTAGCAGAGACTTATAATTTATGTCCTTGACCAACTTGAGGGACAGATAATATTTTACTCTGTTGAACTACAGCATTCAAATTCTCATATGCATTGGATTCTAAAATTAAAGAAATAAATTGGATTCTAGAAATAGGAATGGGACCTTTTGAGAGGTCCCAGGGATCTTAAGGCACCCTCCAAAGCACTGACACTTCAGAAGTGGACATTCTGATGACCCCTTCTTTTGCTCATCACACCTAGTTATGGCCGAAATACAGCCTGAAGGTGGGGACTCACTGCACAATAAAGGCACAAGTCTCCCTGTCCCAACTTCTTGTTTTCCATCCATGAAAAAGAGCATTAAACTGGGAAAGAAAGACATGGGAAGAGGCAGTTGCTATAAAGTACTGAGCATGGTGGAACATGTCAGGACTTAGGAGCATAAGACAAGAGAGTCCTATGTGTGAAGGCAAATTCAGCAACTTAGTGAGGCCTCCAGCAATCCTTAGTGAGGCCTCCAGCACCTTAGTAGAACCTGTTTCAACATAAAAGTAAAAAGGGCTGGAGGTGTATCTCAGAGGTAGAATGCCCCTGGGGTCATCCTCAATAAAATAAAAAAAAAGAAAGTAGAATCCAAGAAAACAAAGAATTCAATTCAGAAATATTTCTTTCACTAGCTACTTAAAAATAGAATTCTTCCAAAATGAACAGACAGACCATTGATCAATATTTTATAAAAGCTGCAGCTCCAGAAAACTCAGAAAGGTCAACCCAAGTACTGCAAAGATGATTGAGCCTCCTATGGAGAAATATTCTAAAATTCAACCTCAAATGTAGCTCTTGAAAGACACTCATCATAGGAAACCCGTAAGATCAATAGATAGATTAACTGGGGAATTTATTTTCAAAGAACAGAGTTAACAAACAAATATCCAAGATATTTGTTCATACTATAATTTGCCTATCAGGGTATGATCTGAATCAGTGGACCATTTGCTTTGCAACCTTTTGCATTCTTTTATCCATAATATAAGTTTTATTATAATTATGTGGCTTTTCCTCCTTCACCATTGTGTATTGAATATGTTACATATTATAAGAAATCAAATAAATAAGCAATTGAGATTGAACAGAATATACTGGGTGGCACTCAAAAACCTAGCCACAAAGAACTACTCAGAATGTAGGACAAGTGTGATTTGGGGCCCAAAACCCACTACTTGGGCTTTCACTTAGGAAAGCTGGAAAAAGATAAGGAGGCCATTTTTGGAATTATGTGCAGTAAAAAAACTGTTGTGTGAATACGGGGAGGCCAGAGATGGATAGTACATACCAAGGAATACCAATACCTAAGAACTTACATTACCCCTTTCTTCCACTGGTAGAGGCAGGAACAGCAATGTTCTTATAAGGCACCCCAGAACCCTGGCCATAGTTGACAGGCCTGCACGTACACACGTGCCCCAAGGTGGGGCAGTTGAACCCTCAGCAGGAGAATTTGGATTTGGTCTTACAAAAGAAACCAGAATTGTTCAGCATTGCTGAACTTACTCATAGCGTGAAAAATTTGAGACTGTTAAGGGCCATAATGCCTATCACGTAGAACCTAGGCCAGAAAAGTGCTGAAACACTAAATGCAGAGGTAGTGCAGTAAAGTCTATGGGCAGAAATAAGCACAGTAGGAGAAAAATAAAAAGTTTAACCAATGCTAAGGTCTTCTGTTCCAACTTATTTTAGTTTATTATTGGGGTCCAGGTTAAATTCTTGTCCTTTAATCCCATGGGATAACCTAGTATCACAATAAGTTTCTCTCTTGGTGTTTAATCTCATGGTTGTCAGTGCAATTTTTCAAAATGAGCTTTCTTATCCTGAAAGCCACAGGGTCTGGTGAATACTGGAAATGTGCTGAGTGGACTTTTTGCTTCTCTTGGCAAGAATATCACTACTCAAGAAGTACTGCGTGTACCCTATAAGGCTTGGGAATAAAAGCAAAGCCAACGGATCTGTGTGTCTCCTTGTACCATTTTCCCTTGACAGTTTATAATTCAAGTCATGCCTAAAATGAGCAATCTGTAATGTTTCATAATGGTACGATACTTTTCTGAATTTTATCAAAGAAAATTATTCCAGAACCTCAAACACGATAAAAAGGATAGGCGTTTGTTACTTAATTGTCTACCATGATGCCTCAAGCCCCCATTAATTTGCCTTAATAAGTACTTTAATAATTCCATCTCATTGATTTGACAAAACATTTATTCATTAAGATAATTTTCAATGTAATAAAATAAAGTGGAAGAAAATTCATTTAGAACTTACCCTGAATTTTATCCTTGGATCTCTTTAGAGGCCCATGTTCCTAGGCCTTAAAGGATGTATTTTTCTTTCATTACTCAAGCATTCATTTTAAGTACCTACTACTTCCTAGCTCCAAAATGAATTGGCTTTCCAAGGCAGAAAACGTAGCCTCTAACTAATCTGGAGTATGAGTGGGATCCAAGGCCTGAGGGATGAGGGGAGGGTGTCACTTGTAAGTCATACTCTCACTCCCCAAGTGCCAAATACACATGGCCACAATGTACAGTTTGTGTCAGGGCCTCTACTAACCCGAAAGTCCACTCATCCTATGTATTTGTTTCACAACATCCCCAGATTTCATTTTGAAATCCCTGCTTGCTCATTCCAGCCTGAGCTGTGGACTCAGAGCAGAGAACTCCAGCTTTTCTATGTGTAGTTCCACTCATCCTAAAAGTATGAATGGCAGTGCCCTATATTTCTGCCTTTCTTTTTCACAGTTCACTTATGTTTAACCTAAGACGTAATAAATGATCACAGGACATTAGAGCTAACAAGGTCCTTGGCAACTATGAAGTACTCTCCTCCTCCATAACTTTCAGATGACACGACTGAGTTTCAGAGAAGAAAATGAATTTATACAGGGATACACAGCTATCAGTGGAAGTGGAGTCCTGTACCCGAGGCTCTTGATTCTAAAATTTTTGCTTTTTTATAATGCTGAGTTTGTACTTAAATTGTGCAAGAGGAAATATTTAAGTCTCTTTTTAAACTTAGAAATCAGCTATCTGATTTTTTTCTAGAAGTAAGCTATTACCCATTGCTTTCCCCTGAAAATTTAAAGTAATTCTCATGAATTATTCCAAGCACACGGAGATCAGGCATCAAAGGAGAAGAGTAGGAATAATAGAACACAAAGATGCAAGCAGGTGCCTCTCCTTTATATGAAGAATATTTAATTTCCAATTACTGGTCTGCGAGAAGACATTCAAAATGTCTCAGAACTAGTTACTATCCGATAAGAAATCTTCTTCCCTGCTGCTTCTGCCAGCCAACATTTCATTTCTTTTTCCAACCACCTCTGCATTTATTAAAAATGAAAAAAATTTAAGGAGATAGGTCTTGTCTTCACATTCAGTTCAGAACATTACCTCATAGAGCAAAAGTGTGTAGTATCCTGTCGCTGGAACATTATTTCCTTACTTAAATGCTTTTCCTTTGGCCTGAGTTGAGATATTGGGAATTTCCAGCATTGTGAAATGGGATAGAAATGCTATTCTCATGTTTTAAAAAACAAACAAACATGGAAACATGAAGCAGGTCCCTGAAGCCAGGTTTGAAAGCCCTAAATGAGCTGAATAGTATATAGATAGCAAATGTATTCAGGACCACACAATTTCTTCATCTTCAAAAAAGCTAGATTTAGATACTTCCCATTGCTCTAAATGGGAAGCAGGAATTCTCATCAGTAAACAGCACTGACTTTTTAAGCCCCTGGTATTAATAAACTACAATTTCAAAGCTGTCAGAAGATGCAAAATGACACGTGAAGTTAAATACTCCTGGAAACAGAGCCTTTGTGTTTAGCAAGTAAGTATGGTTGGCTTTATCCATCAACTTTCTGAAACTGGGAGTCAGGAAGGGTAACTCCAGGATGCCCCTGTGATCACTCCTTGCTGACATCATCAGCAAATGAGGATGAGGCCGAAGGCATGAGGCCACCAACATGCCATTCTCTGGGGTGCACCGGCATTTTCCCTTTTAATAAAGTAGTTTTCTTTAACAGGGGAATAATAAGTTTCTATACCACTTGCTATTAGAAACCAGTGTGTGTTGCTACATTATTTTTACATTTGCATAATTGATCCCAGCTTACCTCAAAACTGAGAAAATAAAACCTTTCTCTGCATCAATTGATCTTTGCAGCAACTCTTGAAAATAACCAATGGGAAGAAGTAACAACTATCCATTACATAGAAACGGGCAGATAAAGAGAGACGTGACTGAGGCAGCAGCAGAAGTCTCAAAAAACTGACTTATTTCTGACCTAAATGTTGCCAGAAAAGCAGATTCCTAGATGTATCCTGGGGCTTGCAGCTGCCAGCACTGTTTTCTGGGTGGCCGCAGAGCTCATTAATCACTTCTGTGTGTTCACCAGGCTGGTGGCAGGTTGATGTGCAGGAACCTACAGGAGTGGGCAAAGCTGGCAAAGGTCTTTATTTTATTGGCTGTCTCAAATCCTTTCAAAGCCCAAACTGCTTTGCAGGGCACACGAGGCTTTTCCTGATGTAATCCCAACCCCCTCTTTCCTATCATCTCTGACTATTCCCTTTGTGCTATTGTAAGCTTTCGCTATGCCGGGTCACGCGTCTATGCCTTTGTAAGTTCCACTCTTGGTTGTAATTTCCTTCCTCCCCTAGTCAACCTGGTGAGCCATGGAGCTTTCAAAAAGCTGCTCAATCTCCCCTCTTCTTGTTGATTACTTTCTTGTTCTATCCTCATCACACAATTGTGTTACTTTTGTTGTTTCATTGTAACTATCTTTTGTTACTATAACCATTGTTTACTGCTATAACTATTATTTACTATTGTTAACTATTCTGTGAGGGTAGGAAATCATTCATTCATGGCCTTAGCACAAAGCACAGTGCCTGGCATAGGACAAGTGCTTAATACATGTTTGATGACTAAAAGAAGGTTGTGACCAATGATGCCAAATACACAGAATGTCAAACATACAGAATCAGATGATTCACCAAATTCAGTTTTCTCAGTCCTAAGTGTCTAAAATTTGGGTTGAAGAATAAATTCATATGGCAATAAATGTATATAATCCCAATGGCAGGTTGAGCTTTTCAGAGAGAGAGAGAGGGAGAGGGAAGAAAGAGGAGAGAGAGGGAGAGAGGGAGAGAGCGAGAGAGATAGAAATCTGAAGTTAGGATTGAAAATGATAGAATAGTTCAAAGAGAAATGGACTAGGAAAATAATTATTGTCTGCAAAAGGTCCACACTCTGGCCAAGTCCTAGGAGTCTGACTATCCAGAGTGGAAATACAGCCAACTTCCTTTGAGTTCAGGAGCAGGAATTCAGTCTCCCAGGGCAAAATGGGAATCCAATCCATAAGTATCTTGGGAATAAGAAAGAAAAGGTAAAAACTAAGGAATAGAGCAACAGCAAAGTCTTAGGCCATGTCTGTCACTTGTCTGTTTTATCTTATATTCTTTCTGTCAAGGACAAGCTCCAGTCAGAAAATCTAAAGGAAGACTCTTAGCACCTGAGGGATGGTGAGAACAGTGTTTAAGAGTGAAGCTGTGGAGTCAGAGGGTCTGAGCTAAAAGTCTGGGTCCATTACTCTCCAGCTGGGAGACATTAGTCAATTACGATGCTTAACCTCCCTGAGGTGTAAAATGGGGCTAAAAATAGTAAATTGTACCTTCTCCATAGGCTGCTGAGAGGACGAAATGAGTTAATCCCTGGGATGAGACCTACTTACCTTGGAGCCAGGAGGTTCAGCATGGCTAGCCAGGCACATCCTTCTAGAGAAGTTTGTGGTAGGAAACACAATCTCCATGTTTCAAGTAGAACCCACATAGATTCTCTTTCTAGTTATTTGTGTTGTTTTTTTTTTAATAAAAATTCATCTCATCATCCCTTTGAAAGAACAAGTATTCAACTGAAAACAATACCATTTTAAGTAGAAATAAGATCACAGAAATATATAATGGATATAAAGCTTTAGAAAAGAAGTTGCTTTATTTGCTAATTGGTGTATTCATTTGGTTACAACTAATACATTATTGTTGGGTTATAGTTTTTCTAAGCAGTTGCTTAAGTCATAGAGTAACATAAAATATAATTTAATTTTGTATATATGGTCTGGGTAACTGAGTTGACTCCACTGTTCTATGGTCCTCTGGACCCCAAGGTGCTTCCAACTTTCTGTTTCAGTATCCTTAAGATGATGAAATGGCCGAACACTGGCCTTAACATGGACAATAGAGCTCTAGCCATTTCATGAGCCCCCAAAAGCCGAAAGCAAGATGTACCTTAATTTTAAAAACATATCCCAGAAGTCGCCACTCTGCTTCCTCACACTCAGTATTGGCCAGAACTCAGTCATTCCTCTAGAGAGGCAGGAAAATCCATACAGTCGATGTGAAGTTAATAGAGTTGACTAAAAATTGGGAGTTGCATTATGTAGAAAAGAAGACATTAGGAACAACTAGCAGCGTTTTCCAGAGCTGGCTTCAATGCTCTTCCTGTAGACTGGGGCATCATCCTCTCAACTCTATCATGATAAATGTATTTGCGTGTGGAAATGTGTTTGCTTGTTAGTAACCCATTAAGCTCAAACCAAACTTTTACATGTTTCTATCCCTGTTCTTTGTTTAAAGGTAATAGATACTTGCCAGTGATTTCTGATAAAATCAGATTTCTCTCATTGTAAAGCTATTTATTAGACTGAAAGTCTTAATTTCTAAATCAGAATGACTGTGGATGAGGACTTTCTTCTTGGACTGAAGTCTGGAGGGGTTAAAACTGTAATGTAGATACTTTTCTTGATACATGACTCTGTTCCTGCTATGCTCATTACCTGTTACGATTTCCTAACGTTTTTTTTTTTATTTTTCCATACCCAACTTGTTTTATTTCCTCCTCCATCTAATCCCTCTCTCTCCCTGTCCCCACACAGGTTATTGAAATTGGTGTTGATAATTATTTGATATAGTACTATTTGAACTGTTTTATTCATCAAGTTCCCCCAACACACACACACACACACACACACACACACACACACACACACACCTCCTTTAATCCCTTCCACTATTTTACTGGAATATTTCTCATTCATGTAAAGTTTTCCTGGTTTCCACATATGAGAGAAAACATAACCTTTCATATTCTGAGACTGGCCAAACTCACTTAGCATTCTATTCTGCAGTTCATTCTTTTTCTAGAAGATGACATAATCTTATTCTTCTTTGTGGCTGAATAAAATCCCACCGTGTGGATATATCACAAGTTTCCGTATCCATTCATCTGTTGATGTACACCTAGGCTGGTTCCATAATTTGGCTATTGTGAACTGTGCTGCTATGAACATAGATATGCATGTATCACTATAATCTGGATTCAATTCCTTTGGAAGGATGCCCAGGAGCAGTGTACCTCAGTCATCCGGTGCTTCCATCCCGAGTCTTCTGAGAAGCCTTCACATTATCTTCCTAGCAGCTGTACTAATCTGCAATCCCACCAGCAGTGTATAAGAGTTCCTATTTCCCCATCGTCTTGCAAGTGTTTATTGTTGTTATACTTGGTGATGATTGCCCTCCTAACTGGAGTTACATGGAATCCTGGTGTGGTTTTGATTTGCATTTGATTGAACATTTTCTCTGATTGAACATTTTTTTCCATACATTTATTGGCATTTGTATTTCTCCTAACATTTCTATCGAGCCAACTCACTCATTCTTCCAAACCCATCTTGAACTTTGTTTGAAGTCGTCCATGAGTCTAGTCACACTTACTTTTGTCTCCTCTGTGCCCCCACAGCCGGCTGTTTTTAAACTGGTGTCACAGTTGTGATTGTTTGGCTTTCTGGACCCTCAAGCTGACTAGGTGTTTGGAGAGGCAAATTAGGAATCCAGAAGTATTTTCTCAATGAATGAGTAAATTCATTCCTTTGCTAATAGGCGATGCTTCATAGGGCCATATTTCAAGGAAAGTTTCTTTGATTAACAGAAATGCAACCTGAATAATAATAATAATAACACTGACATAAGCATGACGTCTTCTACATCACAGAGAATATAAAACCAAACCACCAAACAGAAATGCCTCCACTTGCTCGCCATCAAACTCATAAACTCACCTGTGTCCTTCTATCTCATATCTTCTGTTTTCTTTCCTTTTTATTATAGTTCAGAAAATAACCCTCCATTTGTGTTATGGCTTCCTCATTCTCCATACTTTCTCAGAACCTCACTACTATCCTTTTTTTTTCTTGTTACTTTAGCTTCTTTCTATTGTGCTCTATCACCACTTAAACATATGCAATTCATTTTCATATTTAAAAGAAACCATCACCTTCGAATGCGACTTCCTTTTTATATCATTGCTGTATTTTCTCTCTCTTTTTCGAAGCTTTCAAAGAGATGCCTTAATTTGCTTGATGCTGGCTCTTTAACTCACTGCAACCCGTGCTTCTCCATCCTTCATCCACAAGGCTCCTGCAACAGTCAGCAATGCAATGCCTACCGACAAAGCCCATGGGCATGCTTCTTTTTCTGTTGACTTCTTTAGTATTATTTCAAAGTATAAAGTACTTGGCCCTCCTCCTCCTCCTCCTCCTCCTCCTCCTCCTCCTCCTCCTCCTTCTCCTCCTCCTCCTCCTCTTCCTCCTTCTCCTCCTCCTCCTCCTCCTCCTCCTTCTCCTCCTCCTCCTCCTCCTTTCCCTCCTCCTTCTTTTGGTGGTAATGGAAATTAAACCCAGCATTCTACTCCAGCCCTATTTTATTTTTCTTATTTTGAAACAAGATCTCACGAAGTTGTGAAAGGCCTCACTATAAGTTTTTGAGACTAGCCTTGAACCAGTGATCCTCCTGTTTCAGCCTCCCATGTACTTCTGTTTCACCAAATTCCTCTCATTTTCTTTGATCTCTGGGACTGATTTCCTTCAATTTTCTTTGTTGTGCATTATCATTTACCTGATTTTTGGTGTGTGTGTGTGTGTGTGTGTGTGTGTGTGTAACTGGGGATTGAACCAATGGGTGCTCTATCACTGAGTCACACCTCCACCCTTTTTTATTTTGTTATTTTGAGCCAGGGTCTCACTAAGTTGCCTAGGCTAGCTTCGAATGTGAAATCCTCCTGTCTTAGTCTTCTAAATAGTTGGGATCACAGGTGTATGCACATTGGAACTACAGTGGACCTGGGTTTGGTTTGTGTGCTTGTTTATGTTTTGCCGTCTTCTTATATGGAGGATTGAATCCAGGGCATTCTACTAGTGAGCTGCACCTCTAGCACTTTTAATTAATTTATTTATTTTTAAATTTTGAAACAGGATCTCACTGTTTCTGAGGCTAACTTCGAACCTACGTCCTCCTGCCTCAGCCTTCTAAGTACTGGGTTTCCAGGCCACCATGTCAGGCTCCCACGCCTGGGTTTTGATCTTGAATTCTTTAAATCTTCCTCCTTCCTTTTCATACTCTGTATTTTCTTTCCCATGATTTTATCCATACGCACATTTTAAATTACCATCAATATTCTGAATACTTGCTAGGCATGGTGACACATACCTATAATTCTAGTACTTGGGAGGCTGAGACAGGAGGATGCCAGGTTTGAGGAGAGCTTCAGTCAAGGAGAGAGTCAGCAACCTTGGGAGAACCTATTTCAAAACAAAAGAATAAAAAGTGCTGAGCATGTACCTTGGAGATTTATTTACTTAGTGTTGGAGATTGACTCTAGAATGCCTCTGGAGTCAATTCCCAACACCGAATGAATGAATGAATGAATGAATGAATGAATAGATATAGTATTCTGAGTATTTTCAAATGTTTATCTCCATTCCGATCATTCCCTTTGTGTTCCAACCAATTGCTGACCTAACGTGTCCAATCAGAAATCTCAGATTAAGCCAGGCCTGCTGGTGTAAGCTTGCAATCCCAGTACCTGGGAGGCTAAAATAGGAGGATCACAGGTTTGCAGCCAGACTTGCTACTTACTGAGGTCCTCTGCAATTTAGTGAAATTCTGTTCTGAAAACAGAGAATAAAAAATAGGGATGGGGGTATAGCTTGGAGGTAGAATGCCTCTAGGTTCAATCCCCAGTACTGCAAATTAAAAAAAAAAAAAGAAGAAGCCGGGCGTGGTGGCACACGCTTGTAATCCCTGCGCTTGGGAGGTGGTGACTGGAGGATCACACTGGTTCGAAGCCAGACTTGCTGGCTTAAGAGACCCTGTTTCCAAATAAAAATATAAAAATAGGTCTGGGAGTGTAGCCCAGAGGTAGAAGGGCTTCTAGGAACCCCAGTACCACACACAAAAAAAGTCTCAGATTAACTAAAATATATCAAATTGAACACATCCATACCTGAGCTCATAATTCCCTTCATTAAAAACAATCTTCCAAGAGTGTTTGCTTGTTAAGTGAATGGAATTTCTATTTATCCCGCTGCCCAAAGTGGAAATGGGTGCCATCATTGTCTCTGAAGGGAAGAACGTATTACAATTCCATATGGCCTGCTTTCCTACCCATTTATGGTAAGTTTGTATATCCACTGTTTTGATCATTATTTCTACGGCCTTATCCCAATGTAGGCTAACATCACTGTCATCACCATCATTAACCCAATTAGCAACACTTAGTTGATCTGTGTGTAAGATGCTCATCAGCAACCCTGCCTCCTGACTCACACTCTTGTGAATCCCCTTCCCTAAGTATGGGCTGAACTGACTTATTTCCAACAAATGGGATGATATGGGATTGTTCATGGAATGTCATGGGATGTCTTTCTAAAGTCACAGGCATTCCCCTTGGGTTTTTTTCTTCCACTTGTACTGAGAGGCTAGCTGCTATATGATAAGGTCACTCAGAAATCTGCATGGAGAGGCAAAAGCGTCAAGAAACCCAAGGCCTCAGTTGTGAATGGCAGACGAGGGACTGAGCCCTGCCAACATCCACAGGAGTGAGGTCAGCCCAGGTAAGCCTGGAGAGGACTGCAGCCCCAGCTTGCAGCTCCAAATAGCCTCGCCAGGCTCCAGGCAGTTAGACTGTTTGTTGTTTCAACTTGCTAAGTTTGAGGTAATTTGCTACATAGCAAAAGACTACCAACATACATTTGAAGAAGGAAAACGTGTGCTCTTATAGAAAGAGATGGCTCCCAACCTACAATAACTTTATGATTTTGTAGAGACTGAAAAGCAGACATATATTAACCCAATTAATGACACTTAGTTGGTGTGTATGTTTTCCTACAAAAATAACTTACAAGAGTTTGGGTTTAGTGCTCTCTCTCTCTCTCTCTCTCTCTCTCTCTCTCTCTCTCTCTCTCTCCTCATGCTTTTTTCTTTTTCTTATTTGTGGTACTAGGGATAGAACCCAGGGGTACTCTCTCAACTATAGCCCAGGTTCTTTGTTCTTTTAATTTTTAATTAATTGATTGATTGCTTTTGGTGCTAGAGATTGAACCCAGGGGTATTATACATATAAGCTCCACTCCCAGCCCTTTTTATTTTTTTTTTTATTTTGGAACAGAGTCTCACTATGTTAATGTGCACTAGCTTAGAACCTGTGATCTTCCTGTGATATCCTCCTGTGATCTCCTAGAACCTGTGAATCTCTCAAGTATCAGGATTACAGGTGGGCAAAACTATGCCTGGCTAGTGTAAACTATCTTTAACTTCATATATATATTCTTTAACACACACACACATATATATGTGTGTTTTTTTAAAAAAAATATATATTTTTAAAAAAAGGAATTTAACTAGCCATGATTCATGATCTCTAGGTCTTGATTAATAACCTAATGAAGCTTGTACAGTCCATCATTGATCCATCTTAACCTGCACATATTCTGGTGAAAATACGAGGCAATAAGAATTGTATTGAGCTGCCAAGACTTGCTAGACTCCTGCAGGCCCATATTAACATATTCCATGCCCTGTGTACAATTTTAACTTTTTAATTCCAAGCTAAGATTATGAGTTATTTTCATTTCTCCTTTAAGTAAATGTAAATAAACCCATTTGATTTACAATCTTCCTTCCCTTTTTTCTCAATTCATTTATTTGCTGTTTTTTTCCACTTCTCTCCCCCAAAATAATAGTTATTCATTTCTCACTAATTTTATACCCAATCACAATGGATGCAGAAACCAACAAAAACTACAATATAATGTGTAATGGCATGAAATGATATTATGTTTAAAAACTAGTAACATGGGCAAATGACTAAAGTCAATCCTTATAAAACAGGTAAAAATAAGATGTAATTTTAAATTCATTTCTCCTCTGGAAAGAATAATGCACGGTAGTAATTTTAGCTAGAGAACTTTCTAAGAACAAATGTGTGTATCTCAGAATATTGAATTAAAAATAAATGGCTTTCAGCTGGGCTTGTAATCCCAGCATTTGGGAGGCTGAGACAGAAGGACTGCGTTTTGGGGACAGCCTCATCTACTTAATGAGGCCCTTTGCAACTCAGTGAGACCCGTCTCAAAATAAAGAATAAAAAATAGGGCAGGGCGTGTAGCTCGGAGGTCAAATTCCCCTGAGTTCCATCCCCTGACCCGCAAAAATAAAATAAAATAAAATAAAATAAAATAAATAAAATAATAAAAAACAGGGGAGGGGGTGTAGTTCAGAGGTCGAATGCCCCTGGGTTACATCCCCAGACCCGCAAAAAACAAACAAACAAACAAGCAAACAAACATGGCTT
Source organism: Muscardinus avellanarius (assembly GCF_963383645.1). Lineage (NCBI taxonomy): Eukaryota > Metazoa > Chordata > Mammalia > Rodentia > Gliridae > Muscardinus > Muscardinus avellanarius. The sequence continues at coordinate 61,877,076 of NC_137797.1, forward strand.
TCAAAAAAGACAACAGCAGGAATAATCACATAATTGAACTATATAGAAGAAATATAAAAATTCTCCATAATAATGAGAGGCACAGACAACTTACTGACAATTGTTTTTGTTTGTTTGTTTGTGTGTGATACTGGGGATTAAACTAAGAGGCATTCTACCTTTGAGCTACACTCCCAGTCCTTTTTTAGTTTTTTTGTGTTTGAAATAGGGTCTCACTAGGTTGTTGAGTCTGATCTTGAACCTGCCAACCTCCTGTCTCAGTTTCCCCAGTACTGGGATTACAGGTGTGTGCCACTGTACACAGCTCAAATTTTTGTTTCTTTGTTTATGGTACTGGGGTTCCTGGAAACCCTTCTACCTCCAGGCTACACTCCCAGACACCTATTTTTTATTATTTTTATTTGGAAACAAGGTCTCTTAAGCCAGCCTCTTAAGCCAGCGCAGCTGACTTCGAACCTGCATTATCCTCCTATCTCCGCCTCCCAAGCGCAGGGATTACAAGCGTGAGCCACCATGCCTGGCTTCACAGCTCAAATTTTTAACATGAATATGTAGGAATCATTTGATAAGAAATGAAGCATAATATATAATTTGGTATAATAAGAATAAGACTAAATTTTTCAGTAAGCCAGGTGTGGTGGCGCACACTTGTAATCCCAGCAGTTGTGGGTTGAAACAGGAGAATCCAGGTTTATGGCCAGCCTCAGCTACTTAGTGAGGCCCTTTGCAACTCAGTGAGACCCTGTTTCAAAATGAAGAATAAATAGGGCTGGGGGTATAGCTCAGAGGTAGAATGCCGCTGGATTCCATGCCTAGTACCACAAACAAAATAAAATAAAATAAAATTTCAGTAATAAATTATTGAAAAATCTATGACAGCATTGAAATTTTACATGAACTAATAGCACCTATTTTAGAATAAAATGAGTCACATTTCTCCATTAAAATCTTGATGCTGAAAATAGTAACTAGCATTATTAAAATGAAAAATTGAGTAGGTAGAAAAGATATAGAAATAATGCCCATTAACAGATTAGCCAAGCATTGCTAGGAAAAGGACAATATTTAAGACAAATCTTAGGAGCAAAATGAAAAAATTCTATCTACCATTGACGGCTTCAGCTGGTCAGTGGTGGGGCTGAACAGGAAGGAGAGTGCCGACAGCCAGAACAGAACCACACAAGCCAGGAGACATGTCAAGCAGGATCTCATTTATTTCTCTCAGGCAAACAAATTTAAAGCAAAAAACCGCAAGGGGGATTTCCAACAGGAAACTATTCTAACCTATCAAGTTAAAGGTCACTCTTGAATGTGCAAAGTACATAACTTGTAGCAAATCATTATCCAATGCACGAGGGGTTCACGAGCACGGAAGCATTATTTGAGCCGATAAGGCTCAACATTACCAAATTAGGCTAGCGGGGGCAAGGAGAGTAGATATGCCCTCCATATCCGCTTGGCGCTACATGTTGCAGATTCATTGGAAGTTTCCGTAGTTCTGTCAGGAGGTTGTGCAGACCCCAACGTGCTCAGCGCTACATGTAGCTGATTCATCAGAAGTTCTGTCAGGCAGTTGAGCAGACCCCAACGTACCATTAAGTGACTCAATGGGAAATTAGCAATTCTTTCTCATAATTTCCATTTTTCTGAATCAAGATCCCTTTTTGACTGTGGCACATGGTAGTAAATGATGGTCACAGTAGGTGTTTTGAAAAGCACCACCAAAATGTTTCCCACTTTGAAAGTATAGTCCTCTAGTTACCATGCAGCTGATAACTGTGATCTTGGGGTGTGTATTCTTTGAATTAGTAAGAAATACACTTTTCAGTCATGACTACTTCCTCACATGCATTTACAGACAGATTCTTATCCTAAAACATCATTAATATCTGTAAACATCTTTGCTTTATATCTTTCATAATTTTCAATTAGCTACTCTATCTTGACTTCATGATTTTTATCATTTAGTTGTATCTTTTTTAATAGGCTATAGTTTTCTTATATATTTTTATGTTGACAATGATGAAATAATACTAGTGATTACATAAAATATATATATATATTTTAGATTTTTTTCAATTTTTATAACTGGAGCATATTGAAAGTGGAGTACATTTAGATTGTGCTTCATGCCCTCCCCCCCCCTATTTCCCTTTCCCCCTCCCAATAGTGTACAGGTTAATCATGTTGTATTTATACTATTACACATATTCATATGTAGCTCCTCCAGTTGAACAACCTCAGCTTTCTTCCTCTCCTATCCTTCCATTCAAGCTTTGCTGAGATTTCCCCTCCATTATCTGGAGTCCCTCTGGTATTACCACTACTCCCTAGCTTGGGCATATTAGAGAAAACATATGTCTCTTCTCTTTCTGTGCTTGACTAATCTCACTTAACATAATGTTCTCCAATTCCTTCCATCTTCTTGCAAATGCTATTATTTTATTCTTCTTTATAGCTGAATATTTTTAATAAAAACAGGTTAAGCACAAGATGTATGACTAATATACAAGTTATATAAAATAAATTTATTAGCTGTATTCCAACTATTTTAGCAACATTATGAACTTTGATGATGACTGGCATAAATTCATTTTATTAAGATATTATTTATATATAAAAATTACCCTTATAATAAGTGACCAAACAATGTTTTTAGTATATTCACAAAATTGTACAACCATCATCACTATGTAGTTTCAGATGTTTGCCATCCACAGAAGAATCCCCCTGCCTATTAACTATCATTCTCCATCTTATCTATCTCTAGCCTTTGGTAATCTCTAATATTGTTTCTCTGTTTGCCTTTTATGAACATTTCATATAAACAAAATCACATTGTTTGTAACAGTATTGTTCAGATTCTTTCACTTAGCATAATGTTGGCAAGATGCTTGCATGTCTAGTATGTTTTCCAACTTTTCTCCTTTCTATGGCCTAAAAATGTTCAATTACCTGGATATATTATTTTATTCACTCACAAGTTACTGTTTAGAATGTTTCTACTTTTCAACTATTATGAAAAATGCTGCTAAGAACATGCAGGTAAAAGATTTTACACAGTCATGTGCTTTCAGTTCTTTGGAGGTCCATACCTAGGAGTGGAATTACTGGGTCATATAGTATTTTATGTTTAAATTACTGAGAAACACCAAATAGTTTACCACAGTTGCTACCCCATTTTATAATACCACCAATAATGTAGGAGGGCTCCAATCTCTCCACATCCTCTTCAACACTCACTCTTTTCTTTTTTTTAATTTTCATTATAACTATCCTAGTGGGTATGACGTAGCATCTCACTGTATCTGACTGATCAATGCTGTTGAGCATCTTTTCATGTGCTCATTGGCCATGTGTAGATCTGCTTCCAACAATTGTCTATTCAAATATCATCCCACTTTTTAATTAGATTATTTGTGTTTTTAAAATAATTTAAAGTATTTTATTTTTTTTTACTTAAAAGCCCATTATCAGAGATGTGATTTGAAATTTTTCCATTATGTAGGTTATAGTTTCACTTTTTGCACGGTGATTTTGCAAGTACAAAATTTTAAATTTTGATGCAAAGTTTAAATTTCTTTTGTTGATTATGTTTTTCATCATATATTTAAAAAATTACCTAATCCAAATTCACATATTTGTGCTCATGTTTCTTCTAAGAGTTATATAATTTGGGCCTTCACATTTAGACCTTTTGTCTATTAGTGTTAACTTTTGTGCATGATATAAAGTAGGGGTCCAGCTTCATTCGTGGGCATATGAGTATCTATTTTTCCCAATAGTATTTATTGAAAGTATTATTTCTTGACATCTTTGTAGAAAGATCATTAAACTGTATATGTGTAGATTTATTCCCAGTTTCTCTACTATGTTCCCATGGTTTATGTATCTGTTTTATGCCAGTATTATACTATTGTACTTACTGTAACTTTGTAATATAATTTGAACTGAGAAGGTGTGATCCCTTTAGTAACTTCCTCTAGGTGCTTTGGCTATTCAGGGTCTTTTGTGGTGGGTAAAAATATTAGGGTTGGTCATTTTAATTTCACTGAAAAATATTATTGGAGTTTTTAAAGATTTCATTTAATCTATAGGTCACTTTGGGTAGAATGGACATTTTAAAATATGAATTGAACCAATCTATGAACACAGGACATCTACTTTAATTTCTTTCATCAGTGTCTTAGAGGGTTTTTTTTTGTTTGTTTGTTTGTTTTTTTTTGGTGGTACTGGGGATGGAACCCAGAGGCTTTGTACCTCTGGGCTATACTCCCAGACCTTTTTTTAAAGTACTTTATTTGGAAACAGGGTCTCACTAAGTTGCTGAAAGCCTGACTAAGTAGCTGAGGCTGGTTTCGAACCTGTGCGATCCTCCTGTCTCAGCCTCCCAAGCACGGGGATTACAAACGTGCACCATCACACTCGGCTTCTTACAGTTTTTTATAAACAGATTTTTTACTTCCTTGGTTAATTTTTCCTAAGTATTTTATTCTTTCTAATGTTTTTATAAATGGAAATTTTTCTTTATTTTTCTTCCAGATAGTTCATGTTAGTGTATAGAAACATAACTGATTTTAATGTTAATTTTTTTATCTTGTAACTTTGTTGGATTTATTCATTCTAAAAGTCTTTGGTGGAGTCTAGAATTGTCTGTGTGTTGTATAAGATTATGCCATCTGCAAAGAGAAATGATTTTACATTTTCCTTTTTAATTTGAATGCCTATTACCTCTTTTTGTGCCTGGTTGTTCTGCTAGGATTTCTGTTGCTCTGTTGAAGAGAAGTGGTGAGAATAGATGCCCTTGTTTTAGATGCCAAGTCACGCCTTGATCTTGGAACATCCTGAATATGATTCTAGCTTGTCATACATGGCCTTTTTGTGCTGAAGAAATTATTTCTATACCACTTTGTTGAGAGTTTTCATGATGAAAGGATATTGGGTTTTGTTAAATGATTCACATTAATTGAAATTATCATATAGTTTTTAATCTTTCATTATGTTAACATGGTATATGATATTTAATGATTTGTATATACTGAAACATCTCTGCATCTCAGGGATAAATCCCACTGAGTCACAGTAAGTGATCATTTCAATGTGCTGTTGAATTTGGTTAACTAGTGTTTTGTTGGTAATTTTTGCATCAGGGATATTGACCTATAATTTTCTTTTCTAATGGTGTTCTTTTCTGGTTTTGGTATCAGGGTAATTTGGCCTCATAGAATAAGTTTGGAAGTGTTCCCACATCTTAAAATTTTTGGAAGAATTTGAGAAGGATTGATTTTTGTTCTTTAAATGCTTGGAAGAATTAAGTATAGTGAAGCCATCTGGTTCTGGGATTTCCTTTGTTGGGAGGTTTTTTGATTATTGGCAAAACTTTGTTATTTATTATTACTCTGTCTAGACTTTCCATTCTCTAAATTTAGTCTTGGTAAGTTTTATGTATCTAGGAATTCATTCATTTCTACTAAGTTAGCCAATTAGTTGGCTTATAATGGTTCATTGTAGTCTCTTATCCTTAGTGTGTATCGGTATATCAGTTGTAATATCTTATCTATCAATTATAATTTTATTTGAGTCATTTTGTTTTCTTGGTTAGTCTACCTAGAGGTTGTCGATATATTTTATACTCTCAAAGCCAACTCTTCACTTTACTGACCTTTTCTAGATCTCCTCGAAAATCTGTTTTCTATTTTGTTTGTTTTTGTTCTAATCTTTATTCTTTCCTTCTTTCTACTAACCTCAGTTAATTTTTTTCAGTTTCTTTATGTATAAAGTTAGGTTGTTTTTGAGTTTTTTTCTTATTGTTTACAACTCTGAACATTTCTATTGGAACTGCTTTTGCTGCATCTCATAAGTTTTGATATCATTCCTGGTCATTTTTGTTCTCAAGATAGTTTTTTAATTTATATCTGATTTACTTATTCATTGTTGAGAAGTGTGTCATTAATATGCACATCTGTGAATTTTTTATGTTATTCCTGTTATTAATTTCTACTTTCATATTATTATGGTTGATAAAGATACTTGGTATGATTTTCATCTTTAATTTGTTAAGATTTATTTTGTGGCCTAGTGTACTATCTGTCTTAGAGAATGTTTCATGTACTTTGTTTAGAATTTTTGTGTCTATGTTTATCAAGAATATTGGTCTATAATTTTCTTTTCTTGAGGTATCTTTATTTTGTTTTGGGGTTAATGTGATACTGGCCTCATAGAAAAAAATTGGGAGAATTCCATCTCTTTCAAATTCCAGGAACAGGTTGTGAAGTATTGGGATTAGTTCTTCACTAAAGATTTTGTAGAATTCAGCTGGAAACACATCAGGGCCTGGACTTGTTTTCGATAGCAGAATTTTTATTGCTGTTTCTATTTCTTTGCTTGCTCTTGGTTGGTTTAGGCTTTCTATGTCCTCTTGGTTCAATTTAGGTAAGTTATATGTGCTTAGAAATCTATCGATTTCTTCCATGTTTTCCAGTCTATTGGAGTATAATTTTCAAAATAATTTCTGATAATCCTTTGAATGTCCCCACTGTCTGTGGTGATATCTCCTTTATCATTTCTGATTTAAATGATTTGAGTTGACTCTCTTGTTCTTTTAATTAGGTTGGCCAGAGGTGTGTCAATCTTATTAATCTTTTCAAAGAAACAGTTTTTGTTTTGTTGATTATTTGAATTTTTTGTTCTCTATTTTATTTATCTATACTCTGTTTTTAATAATTTCCTGCCTTCTGCTGGCTTTGGGATTAGACTGTTGCAATCTTTCTAGGTCCTTGAGATGTGTCATTAGGTTTTTTACTTGGCAACTCTTTGTTCTTCTTATGTTGGCACTCAATGCTATACACTTTCTTCTTAACACCACCTTCAAAGCATCCCATAGATTATGGAAAGTTGTGTCTTTATTTTCATTTAATTCCAGAAATTTATTTATTCCCTTATTTTTTATCTCATCCACTCATCATTCAGTAGTGTATCATTCACTCTTCATGTATTTAAATAGTTTCTTTTGGTCTTCCTGTTGTTGATTGCTACTTGCATTCCATGGTGGTCTGGAAAGATACAGGGAATTATATTACATCTTTTGAATTTTCTGGTGCTTGCTTTGTGGCCCCGGATGTGATCTATTTTGGAGAAGGTTCCATGGGCTGCTCAGAAGAATGTGTATTCTGCTGTTCCTGGTTGAAATATTCTGTATATGTTTATTAGGTCCATTTGGTTTATAATTTTCTTTAGTTTTAAAGAGCCTTTACTCATCTTTTGCCTTGAAGATTGATCTAGTGGCATGAGAGGTATGTTGAAGTCTCCCAATATTATTGTATTTGGGTCTATTTGAGATTTGATGTCCTGGAGGGTTTGTTTCATAAATGTGGGTGCACCCACCTTTGGGGCATAAACATTTACTATCATATCTTCTTGGTGGATTATTTCTTTTAATAAAAGGAAGTGCCCTGCTTTGTCTCTTCTGATATGTTTTAACTTAAAGTCTGTTTTGTTGGATATCAGCGTTGCTACCCCTGCCATTTTTGGTCTCCATTAGCATGATATATCTTTTTCCATCCTTTCACTTTCAGTCTAAGAATGTCTTCGGCTGTAAGGTGAGTTTCTTGCAAACAGCATATATTTGGATAATGTTTTATTAATCTACATCGCCAGTCTTATGTCTTTTGGTTGGTGAGTTAAGTCTTTTGACATTCAGAGTTATTATTGAAATATGATTTTTGTTTCCTCTCATTTTGTGTTCTATCTTCTATTTGATATAATGTTATTTCTTCTTTACTTAGATGCCCTGCTGATCAACTTCATCTCTTCTCTGGTTCTGAAATCTGTCTTTTTTCTTCTTTTATGGTTTATTTCTTTAAGTATTTTCTCTACTGTTGGCTTTGAATTTATTAACTTTTTGAGATTCTTCTTATCTTGACACACTTTTGTTTCTCCATTAATTTTGAATAGTAACTTTGCTGGATATAGCAGTTTTGGTTGGAAGTTGTTTTCTTCCAGGGTCTGGATCACATCATACCAGTCTCTCCTGGCATTCATGACTTGGGTTGTATAGTCTGGGGTAAATTTTATTGTTTTTCCCCTATATGTCACCCATTCTTTTGTTTTCACTGATTTTAAGATTTTTTCCTTTGCCTCTATGATGGCCAGTTTGCTTATTACATGGTGTGGGGAGGTCCTTTTTTGATCTTGTATTAAGGGTGTTCTGTATGTCTCCTGAACATTTAAGTCCAAATCTCTTTCCATATTTGGAAAATTCTCTGAAATTATTTCTCTGAAGAGATTATGAATACCCTTTGATTGTACCTCTGTCCCTTCTTCAATGTCTTTTATCCATAAGTTAGGATGTTTCATATTGTCTTATAATTGTTGGGTGTTTAGGTTTTGTTGCTGTAATGACTTCTGTATGCTGTTGACTATGCTTTCAATTTTGAATGAGCTGTCTTCTAAAATTAATATTATATTTTCCATGTCATCTAATCTAGAATTTCTTTCTTTTGCTTTCTTCATTTTATTTATTGACTCTTTCATTTCATTCCAGACCTCTTTCTGATTCTTATGTACTGTCTCCATTTCTTCTTTCATTTTCTGTACACTTCTTTTGAGGACTTTCATCATATTGAAGATCAGGATTTGGAGTTTGCCTTCTTCCATTTCTTGTAGGTCATGATTTGTAATTCATGATTTCCAGCCATGAATTGTAATTCATGATTTCCATTATTTCATGATTTCAAATCCATTAATTCCATTAAATCCATTATTCCATTTATTCATGATTTCAAATCATGAATTACAATTCATGATTTCCATTATTTCTTCAGTGTTCCTAGTTCTCATATTTTCAGGGTTCTCAGGCTTGTTTTTCTGATGTCTTGGAATCTTGTCTTTTGTGGATATTATGTCTGATCCAATCTTAATAGTAGGAATTTAGAGGTGTCAGCAGGTAAGCAGAGGAGTCTATGATCTCCACAGCTAGAGCTGGTCTGGTCTGACTCCCCCCCATTCATCACAATTGGGAAGTCTGTATTGATTCCAGAGATCCTACTAGTTGAGTCTAGTGTTAAGCATAGCTCTCCCCCTTCACTTTCCACTGATCAGAGCCTGAGTCTGTCTGAGTCTTTGCTATGTTCAACAGCAGATCCTACTCCCACCTTCTCTGGGTTGTAATGCAAAGTCTCACACCCAGGGAGTTTATTAGGGTTGCATGAGTCCCTGGGGGTGCCAGGCTGTGTGTTTTCCCATGGGAACCACAACTTCACTTATGGTGTTATTGAGAGCTGTTTTGGAACTCTAGAGGATGTGGTAATCTCAGTCCCCACTATTCCTTCTCTGGGTTGAACTGCAAAATCTCAAACCCAGGGGATTTATTGAGGTTGTATGAGTCCCTGGGGACACAGTGATGGGAGTTCTCCCATGGGGAGAACTTACAGTTTCACTTACAATTTTGGTGCACACTGGACTGGATCTCAGGAGGCTGTGGTGAGCTCAACCACCACTGGCAAGATGGCACCACCGTGATGCCCTTGTCTGCGAGGGATGAGGGTTTCTTTTCTGGTGTTGAGCTCTGCTCCGGATCCCTGGACAGCATGATGAGCTCAGCCACTGGAATTTATAGCTGGTATTTGCAGAAGAACTGATGATGCCTTATAACCCATTGATCTGTATCTACTCACTTCAGGTCCCTGTTTTCCTTTTTGTCTCTGGAGTTTGGTGCTATGAGGCAAGATTGAGCTGCTGTGGTGCCTGCCGCTGCAAGGCAGGCAGGTTTTGTTTTCTGCTCTCTGGTGGGTCTTCTAATCTTCTTATTCTCTGTCCCTTGTATTTATTATTTTTATTACTCTACTTATAGTGTTTTCTGGCTTTTAGAATGCTGTTTTTGAGGCATTATATGTCAGATAGTTTCATCAAAAACTTATATTTGCCTCTTTGTTCCTAAGATAAAAATTTTCTGAAATTTAAAACTTTTTAAAAGCCAAACTTTTGAGATGGGAATAGAGTTTAAATTAGTTTAACAATATTAGATATATCATCTAGTCTACATGGATCTCCAAATAATGAACTGTTCTTAAAAGCAGTGGGTCAAAAGAACAGTGATTAACTGAGGCATTGTCATCATTATTATACTAATTAGTGTTATTATTGTTTATAATAGCTATATATTGGTCTTTGGATATATGAAATACTCAATTATATTTTTTGGGACAGATACAAAGAATAGATCATATTTACAATGTAATACAACAAATTTCCATGCATTATTAATCATTATAGTCATCAATTACTAGGGTTTGAACATAGGAGATTTATTACTACAGATGAGTCAATAAATTAGATGTCTTTCTTCCTTAAAGTAGTAAAATAAAAAAAAATGATGACAGGCCTTAAATGGTCAAGAAATATTTTCTGAAGTAAAGCTTTTAACTTTGAATGCAGTATACAGAAATTTTATAACAATGACAAAGGAAATGCAACCTTTCATTGATTTTTTATTTTTATTTACTGCTGTTATTTTTCTATACTTCCTAGCTACTCTTCATGAATTCAAATAGCACAAATTCTTTTGACTAATATGTTCACGATTTTATAATTTGAGATAAAAAAATACTATTTAAACCAAACATAAACAAGAAAGCATTTGCTGATCCTCTTAATATGCAAACTATCAGATGCCAATTAGTTTGGTGATTCTTTCTGCAGCAGTTGCCTGTGTGTGGGCAGGAATGCAGTCCAAGTTTTCATTTTATTTTCTGTTTCTTGTCATGTTGGTTGCTATTGGATCCAGCTGAAACCCTTCGCACAGTGGGTGGGCCTGGGGATATTTTCTCCCCATATCCTTTTAATCCCATTCCCTCATTGGTGGTAAGAATCCTTATTTCCACTCAAGTAAGAATCTATTTGCTTTCTGTCTTTTATTGCAAGATGAATGTTGAGCCTACAAAAACTAAAAAGATAAATACTTTTACATGTACAGAAAAAATTTACATTTCAATGAGAGATCCACTGGGTAGACTTACTTTAATCCACTTGGAAAACATTTCATGCAGTCATGTGTTTGAATGCTCCTTGTGTGTTCTCTCACAAGCCATAAATAGGCAATCCTCAGAGGAATAAGGTGGAATTTTAAATTTGAATGCTTAGCCAAACTAGTTTTTTCAGGGTTCCTTGAGACTAAGTTGAATGAATATTAAAAATGTTATAAAAATGTTATTTTCCTTGATGACACTGAAAATTACCTGTGTGTGTATGTGTGTGTTTGTGTGTGTGTGTGTGTGTGTGTGTGTGTGTGTGTGTGAGAGAGAGAGAGAGAGTGCCTTTAAGATTTTGAAGGGAAAAGCTTCATATTGTAATCACTGTATCACCACTGTAATATGGCTATTTATGGAAGGAAAATGTTATAGATAAGTTTCTAAACTACTTTAACCAATAAAATTTCATTTACCTACCAGATCTAGAAAATAAGGCAACAAAGCCAGGTGTGGTGGCGCACGCTTGTAATCCCTGCACTTGGGAGACAGAAACAAGAGGACTGTGCAGGTTCGAAGCCAGCCGTGCTGGCTTAAGAGACCCTGTTTCCAAATAAAAATATAAAAAAATAGGTCTGAGAGTGTAACCCAGAGAAGTACCACACACACACACACAAAAAAAAAAAAAAAGAAGCAAATAAGGCAACAATGAAGTAATGAACTTGAAAGTCACTTTCTTTTTATTTTTTTATTTTTTTCCCGTGTGTGTGTGTGTGTGTGTGTGTGTGTGTGTGTGTGTGTGTGTGTGTTGGTTTGGTTTGCAGTCCTGGGGATGAACACAGTGGCATTCTACCTCTGGGCTACACTCTCAGCCCTATTTATTTTATTTTATTATTTTAAAACAGGGTCTCACTAAGGGTCTTTTTAAGCTGCTGAGGCTGTCCTCAAACCTGCTATGATCCTGTCTCAGTCTCCCAAATACTGGGATTATAAGACAGTGCCACTACACTCAGCTTGCTTCCCTTGTTTCTATAATATAAGAAGTATAGTATAAGGAGACATTTAATTAAAAAGACTTAATTGAATCTATGAAAAGTGGAATACCAGGCTTATCTTTCAATTCTCATAAATTTCATAATGCTGACTCATACATTTTTAAAATAAGGATAATGATATCTCTTCTTCAAATATCAGAGAGATGTTGGAAAATGGGAAGGTAAAAGTACTATACACATATGAAGCACCACTGCAGATAATGTATTATAAATAATACTTGTTTTTGTTGCCAAGGAGATAAGTGCATCACTAACTTGATTGAGAAAAGATAATTTTTTTAGCATAGTTAATCTGGAAGAGGAGAACATATTTCCAGGCAGACAGAGTATATTATGTAAACCACATAATTAATTCATTTAATTCAATTCTCTAAATGACACAGCAGTGAATCTGAATGTGGGCTTCATTTTCTTCATATTTCATCTGATAGACTTGTTTGGCACTTTCCATCATGGTTATTTCCACTACTATCCTAGTAATGTAAATACTAAGAAGGAGTCATCTTTTTTGTGTGTGTGTGGTACTGGGGTTCCTGGAAACCCTTCTACCTCCAGGCTACACTCCCAGACCTATTTTATACTTTATTTATTTGGAAACAGGGTCTCTTAAGCCAGCACAGCTGGCTTCAAACCTGCGTGATCCTCCTGTCTCCGCCTCCCAAGCGCGGGGATTACAAGTGTGCTCCACCACAGCCGGCAGAAGGAGCCATCTTTATATGGTGCCATTTGTAGCAGACAATGCCAGGTATTTACCAAACTTTCTTCCACTCCTCTTGGTCACACAGATTAAACCATACTTTCCAGCTTGCCTTGCGATTAGGAAAAGCAAGCAGCCAAATTATGGACAATAGAATGTGTGTAAAAATGATGTAATGCATTGCGAGACAGAACTTTAAAAGACTCTCATGTGTGGTTCTGGTGCATTTTCTCTACCATCCAGTGGGACTCCATAAACTCGGAAAAGGGAAAAGCACAAGAGTAAAAGAATATGGGTTTCTGAATAACCAAACAAAGCATAATGTGATTTTCTCTCTTTTTTTTAACAGCCTGCCTTTATTGAAACATAGTTAAGTAAAATATTTTCATTGTGTTAAGTAACTGAGATTTTGAGGTTGTTTGTGACATCAGTTGGCCTACTCTTATAATCCTACAATTGGAAACTCTCTTGTCAGTTTATTTCAAATTCTAGCTAAGCATAGTATGAAAAAAAGTCTATGTAGTCAATTTGGAGTAAATATTCTCCATGATGATTTGACAGGTATGAACGAAACAACTGATTAGTTCATCAGATCTTCAAAAGTCAGCTGCTGTTTGGATGTTATGTTTGTAAATGAAGCCACAGTGCCTGTTATCTCATGAGTTGAATGTAAATCCTAGCGCTTCCATATTAATTCATGGCTGAGATGTTGCAAGTGGCTCAGTATCTGATTTTCCACTTTTTGTGAGGGACTGCTAGGCTTTGCAAGGCATGATAACCAGACACAGGACTAGCAGATGACCTTATCATTCTCAAAGATGAAAAACAATTGAAGAACAAAATGGGGAACTTCTGACATAGTTAGCCTTTCTCTACCCCAGCATGAATTGAACACAGTTTCTAACAACTTGAGCAAATATTACCTTAGGGCAACAAAGTTAAACAAAAAAGATAAGACTGGGTTTTATTGTTGGGATATTGGTTGAAATTTTCATAAAGCTAAGAAAAGGACAATTTGTAATGAAGCATACCTTATTCGGTGCTCAAATAATCCAGAACTATGATAAGGACTTTTAGAAAATTTGGGAGAGCCAGGATATTAAGGTTTGTAATATGAAGTTAAAGCTTACTCATGCAGAAAAAACTATGTTGTCATCATTCAATACCTTTTTTTAATTATAAAGTAGAAGAGTTTTAGCAACATAATTTTAGTAGCAAGCAGAAAATTTGGGTTGCTAAATAATACAGGTGGAAAACTGCTATACTAAAGGATAAATTCCTTATCTGGCTAAGCTCCAGTCTAAATTACATAATTATGAAACACGGATTGAAGCCCAAAGATATAGTATATTAAGAACAACAACCAGGTGTGTTTCTCAATCTCAGAGGAGGCTGTGAGATCTATTCGTAAGGTAACACCTTTATAAGTCTTACACACACCTAGTTTCATGCTATTTTCCATGATATTAGTGATGACTCTGAAGTACCTGAGGTTGATACATTTAATTAAGTCATTAGAAAGGGTCAATTTGAGTAAAGAAATGAAACTCCTCTAACGTAGTGACTTCATCCTGTCACTAGAGAGGTGAGGATTAATCTCATGAGAATGACAGATCCTTTTCTCTTTGATAGTTTATTACCTGGAACCTGGTACTCCCTACAAGTTGTAAGAGATGCAAGCATTAAACAAAGCCATTTCAGAATTCTGATTTTCCCTGTGATAACTTCCAGTTAATATTCATAGATGTAGATAGAGTTATAGATGCTATATCCATGAAGAACTATCCAGTTTGTTGACCTACATACATATCCTACATACATATGATTCATTAGTTAAATAGAGAAACAACAAAATCTTACTACTAATATCTTTCAATAAATGGGTATGTTTTTAGGTAACTGAAATAAACATTTATCTTGCAGAATAAGAGACAAATTCAAGGCACTTGGCTAGATAATTCAGAAAGAATATACATATGGGAGACTTGCTAAGAAGTTCAGTATGATAACTTTGGGAGAAATTCAAAGTGTCAAATAATGAGGAAAGTGTTATTGTTTATTTCATTAAGAAAAAGGGACCTTCTTGTAAGTATTTCAGAAAATATCCCTATGATCATTTATTAAAACTTGACTATAAGACCGGGCGTGGTGGTGCCCACTTGTAAACCTAGAACTTGGGAGGCTGAGACAGGAGAATCAAAGGTTCAAAGTGAGCCTTTGCAACTCAGTGAGGCTCTCAGCAACCTAGTGAGACTCCATTTCCAAATAATAAACAAAAATCAGGCTGGGGGTTTAACTTGGAGGTAGAATGCTTCTGAATTCAATGTCCAGCACACACACACAAAAACAAACTTGAATATAGCTCTTGAAAAAATTACCTTTTATCATTTACATCTGCCACTTAGAGAGTTTTAAATATAAGGTTTTTTAAGCACATGAAACAAAAAAAATTGTCTTTTTTATTTCCAAAGTCTCTGTATTGTTGTCAAGTTTTATCCAAATGATTTTCAGGAAATAATGTTGCAGAATAAGGGTAGAAAGAAAAATCAGATGAAGGTTGGTAAAGGGTGTATGACATTGATAAGTAGAAGGTGTTTGAAATTTTCTTCCTGAAAATCCACAGTAAATTATTAGATGAAATCCTACTGCCCTTCTCCTCAGAAATCATCATTCCTTTTGTGTTTGATATGCAATTACTTTTTATATTGCCTTCCTGCAACAAGAACAAATAGGCTCTTCTTGTTTTTCTCTTCCCCATTCAGTTTTCTCAGCCAGTGTTAAATATCCACATTCAAATATGTTGAAAACAGCACATGCAAGAACATGCTGTGTGAAAGTCAGGTTCCTATGGAGAGGAGGATGTTTGTTTTGAAAGCAATTGATAGCTGGGACTTCTCTGTTGTTTATAGATCTACACGTGTTAGTCAGCATTCTGTCACTGCAACAAAAATACCTGACCAGCACAACTTAGAAGAGGAAAAGTTTATCTTGCTTACGATCTCAGAGGTTCAGTCTATGGTTGACCAGCTTCAAGGCAGAAACGACAGGTAACAGGGCCTGGCAGAGGACGGCTGCTCAATTCATGATAACCAGGAAGCAGAGGGAAAGAGAGAGGAGTGCCAGGGAGAAGACGACCTTTTGAGAGCATGCCCCTAATTTCCTATTTCCTTTAGCTAGGTTCCACCTCCCAGTAGCCCATTCAGCTAACAGCAGATTAATTTAATGATGTCAAAGCCTTCATATTCCATTCACTGTCTAAAACCCCCACCTCTGGACTTGCTGCACTGTGGACCATGCTTCCGAAAATCCAAATTTTGGGGAGAAATTTCTACTCCAAATCAGAATACTCTACCTCTGGCTCTCCCAAATTGATACCCATCCCACAGTACAAAATGCATTCAGCCCATTTCAAAGAGTGCCCATAGTCTTAATAGTTCTAATATTGATCAAATATCCAAGTTCAAAGTCTCTTCCCAGACTCAAGATGAACTCTCAGCTATGGACCCCTATGAAAAAATAAATATATTTAATATATAAAATAAATAAGTAAACTTTTGTTAGTGCATTGTAATTATACATCATAGTAAGCCTCAAAGTGATATAAACATACATACACACGTGATTCAATTACATTTTTATGTTATTATACTATAGTTAAACGTGAATACATTTTTTTCTTTATTTTACTTAGAAACCAAATCTCCTGGGTTCTAGTCCTGGCTCCCTTTAACCTCCCTTTGCCTTAATTTTAATTATATATATATTATATATATAATACAATTATATATATATAATACAATTTTATATATATATATATATATATATATATATATATATATATATATATCCAATATGCAATGGTACAGAGTAAACCTTCCCACCCCAAAAGGGAAGAAGGCTGCACCACAGGATGACAGATGGCATCATAGAAGGAGCATGTGGGGGAGAGGGAGATGACATGGTAAGACAGGAAACCAGAGAGTGGAGAGGGACCAGTTTTTCTCTTTTTATAACAACTCACTCTCCTGAGAATGGACAGTCTGTGAGCACCGTATTGATCCCTTTTGGCAACAATATACCTAATGACCTAATTACCCTGCCATAAGCCCCACCTCTTAACATTACCCCACTGGGCACCAAGCTTCCAACACATGAACACTTAGAAGAGAAACCACACTCAAGCCATCGCCTCTGCAATAATGTTTGAGAGACTTTATTCTTAATGTGTCTTTTATGAGATTATTTTGTTTTAAAGAACTTTTATTAGTGCATTGTAATTATACATCATAGTCAGATTCAAAGTGATACGAACATACCTGCACACAACATGTGATGTAAGTAGATTTTTATAGTTATTATACTATAGTTAAACTTGAATACACTTTTTCTCTACCTTACCTAAAAAAACAAATAGTCTGGGTTCTGGTCCTGGCTTCCTAACTTATTAGCCATGTAGCAAAATTATTTAACCTCCCTCTGCCTTAATTTTAATCTTTATAAAAATTAGGAAAATAATTCTATTATTTAGGTTATTGGGGAGATTAAATGAGGAACCGTTTGGAAAGTATGGTGTATGTTGAATGACATATAATGAGTATATAATAGATTTTGGTCGCAATAAAGTAAAAATTCTCGATCTTGTCATTTTGGTATTAACCAATAATCCTTCCACATAAGCACTGATAGAGGTCAAAGCCAGATTCAGAAAAGAATTAATTCCATCTTGTCCTATATAAGAACATGCCTACAAAATGCACAGGCTCCAGGATCTTCTAAACTCACCAGCCATTGGTTTTATTTGCAGGATATTTTATACCAAGTATCAAGATTTCTGGAACCGATCAAAGTTTAGACTTAAGAATCCTTATTTTGAAGGAATACTAGCTTTTCTTCAATATGCTAAATAAAATATCAAGCCAGTTTCTTGTTGTGTGAAGAAGAGCTTCTTGATCTGCCAGAACTTTGTTCTTAATTACCCTCAATGCTTACACACATCTACTTCATAATTTGCTTAAATTAATCTTAGAAAGTACTTTCCAACCCTACTTGCTTAAAATCATAACATCTGACATTTTTTCTTAATCCCAATCCCTGTATTTTCTTTTCTGATGAACATTTCTCCATAGCATTTATCACATTCCAACAGTCTGTTTTGTTTGTATTTCTTCTTATGTATTTTCTTTTTACTTTTTTTTTTTTTTGTGTGGTACTGGGGTTCCTGGAAGCCCTTCTACCTCCGGGCTACACTCCCAGACCTATTTTCACATTTTTATTTGGAAACAGGGTCTCCTAAACCAGCGCGCACGGCTGGCTTCGAACCTGCGCGATCCTCCTGTCTCTGCCTCCCAAGCGCGGGGATGACAAGCATGCGCCACCACGCCCGGCTTCTTATGTATTTTCTTTTACTACTGTCTACTAGATTCTAAATTGCTTTCCAAGGACAAAAGAAGCCACTCAATTGAAGATCATGGATGCTTTTATTTCATCAGTGTGATACAATTTGATTCTCTGATTGCATCAGCTTAGGAATTTAACTATTTCATCCTGTTATTCACATAAACTTTTGAGTAAAGCCACAGTGGAACAATAGCAATTGTGTTTAAACAGACTTGATCTTCAGGGTGTGGGTGGCACATGCCTGTAGTCCCAATACTTGGGAGACTGGACGATTGCAGGTTTGAAGCCAGCCTCAGTAACTTAGCAAGGCCGTCAGCAAATTGGCGAGACCCTGTTTCCAAATAAAAATTAAAATAAGGCCTTGGGTGTAGCTTAGAAGTAGAATGACCTGGATTCAATCTCCAGTACCACCAAAAAAAAAAAAAAAATCCACCCTAAAACAAAAACAATAAAACAGACATGATCAGTGACGTTTTATGATGTGTTTTGAAAAATGATCATTGCTATATTCTATGCATGTACTTGGAAGGTCATACCAAGGAAGTGAAATTTCCCAAGGTGTGTATCGATTTTGTGTAAGCTACTGTATTTTTGCTTTTGTCAAGCTACTGTATTTCATTACAGGAAATACTTACTTTTTAATGAATTTACCAAACTTCTTTAGCAATGGGCAAATAACATCGCCCAACTAAATAAACCAACTTTGGAGTCTTCAAACCTTTTTGTAGCTCATCAGGACATTTTTGTTCCCTGGGATGTGTACTCTAAATGGATTAAACAGACCTCAATTGTAACTTACCTATTAGGGATTCTTGCCAAAGGGAGCAGAGAGGAATTATTGGAACAGTGTTGGCTGAATCTCCATGACAGAGCCAGACAGAGCAAATCCATAGACTCCACGTTCTGCCATCTGTTTCCCACCTATATGTGTTTTCTCTCTTTCTCCTCTGCCATTCCTTCCCCTGCTCTTCCATCTCCTTTTTATTTTTCTCTTCCGAATGTTTTAAAGATTTGTATGAATTATTCCCTACGATTTTTTCTAAAGAATCTTAGGAGTTTAGAGATAAAAAGTGTCCCTAAGGGACTGTCAGTAATGTGAATGCAGATGCATGAACATTCGTTTATTTATTCACTATGTATTGACTCCCCAACATGTTCTAGGCATAGGTGCTAGGTTACAAGGGTTAGTTGTAAAAGTCAATAGACACAGATTGCAAGCCTTGCATTATGAACTGCAATGCAAACTCAACTCTCACTCCAAATGGACTTCTACCTGCAAAAAAAAGAGGAAGCTCATTTTAAAGGTAAATGAAGCTATCTTGCGGAAATGAAATGTGAGAATTCATTTTCGGACACAGTGTTTTCCCTGCCAGAGCACATTAAAAATTCTAAAAGGTTATTAAAGATTTGAAAGATATAAAAAATATGGGGAAAATTAACAATCTTAAGATTTCCAGATTAATGGGAACCCTATCCGACTTCCAGACATGACCTAATCAAGCATTTCTGCTATAAATAACGAATTGTGTAAGGTTTCCTAAGATATTCTTGTGTGGTTAGCTCCACGGTTTTGAGAAAGACAGAAATATTATGGACTTTCTGGGACAGATATTAAGTATAAATGCAGAGAGCAAGCAGTGATGTTTGAATTAATGAATCATAAAAAGCAGTGCAAGAATCGGCTGATATGTCTCTACTGTGGGAATCAAATCATACTAATTACCAAGTTATTTTCTGCAATAATAATGAATACCAACTCATAGCCATAAGGGATGCAGTCATGTAATATTTTGCTTATTTTCAAACAAGTATCAAATCCCAAATTAGTCGGACTTTATTTATTGGCAACCACTGAAATACCTCTCCTGAAAACCCTCCTGACTATTTGGAGTTAATACACCATGCCGTCCTGAACGCACATGCGTTCCACATCCCTGTCTTGCATCGATAGACTGCACCTTTTGTCAACTCACTTCCCTGTCTGAGTTCTACTTGTTTGTCAGGATTAGTATAGAGGCCACCCTTTCTTGAAGTATGTTCCCTTCCTAAATGCTTCCCTAGTAACCAGTTTTTAACCTTTATCACTGCAGATGTCAGAGCCATAGAAAATTGCTTGTCTACTTCTCTAGTTCCTTTCTAAGTTAAGAGTTCCCAAAGTATAGCAACTGTGTTTGTTTATTCCTTAAAAAGCTACCCCCCTCCAGGTCTTACCAATTTTCTGGCACATCACTGGAGTCTAATAAATATTTCTTGAATGTTGATTGCTATTGAATGAAGATAAAAGAAGCTGGGATTAACATGCATTTAGTGTTTACTTCCTATTTTTACTTCAAATCCAGCAGCCTAATCTTTGTTTTATTCTTTGGTAGTTTGCAATAAGAATGCCTCTAGGGTTTCAGGGTTAATTATGATATTTACTTACTGTTTACAATAGATTTTCTTTCCATAATAACAAAGGATCCTCTCATTCTCTACTTATGAGAATGTCAAGAAAATAAGGAAAAGACATCACTTTTACTAATTATGCAAACTTCTCAGATGTAAAAGCGTTAAAGTCTTTTGTTATGTTTTTATTCATGTTTGTTCTTGATTCATAGTCTATTAATTGTATTGATTATCAAGTCTAGTTTCAGAGCACTAGACAGACTGTTTTGCAATACAATATTGCATTCTACTTTTTTGATCATGAAATAATGCATTAGATTTTGTGCTTTGTCATAAAATAAAATGGAAAACTAGAATTGTTTTCCAGACTTGTTTTTGAGAGAGAGAGAGAGAGAGAGAGAGAGAGAGAGAGAGAGAGAGAGAGAGAGGGAGAGTGTGTGTGTGTGTGTGTGTGTGTGTTACTGAGGATGGAACCCAGGGGCCTTCTACCTCCAGGCTATACCCCAAATCTATTTTTATTTTTTATTTGGAATCAGGGTTTCACTAAATTTCTGAAAGCCTTACTAAGTTGCTGAGGCTGGCTTCAAACTTGCGAACCTTTCATCTCAGCCTTCCGAGTACTTGGGGTTACAAGCATGGGCCACCATACCTGGCTCGGCCAGATGTTTAATGTTTTATGGCCCACTTTCTTTTTTCTTCTTGTTTTTTGTTTCTGAGGATTGAACCTAGGGGCATTCTACCTCTGAGCTACATCCTCAGCCTTGTATTTAAAAATTTTTTTGAAACAGGGTCTTGCTAATTTGCTAAGGGGCTTGCTAAGTTGCTGAGGCTGGCCTTGCACCTGCAATTTGCCTGTCTCAGCCTCCGAAGTACTGGGATTATAGGTGCCTGGCTCATGATTCACTTTTTTATGCTTATCTTTGTGGTTCAGAAATGCCTGTTTGAATTACCACATTTGGAAAATGGAGTGTAACACTATTACACTCTTCCTCATATTTTCAGATTGTTTTAAACCCAAAATTCTTCACCCCTGTTGGATGCAGCCTCTTGTAAGCCATACATATGCCCAGGCTTCCCTGAGCTTCAACCCATCCCAATTGTCTCCCAGTTATAGGAGACTCACAGCTAATATTCTATTCATTTCTGAATTATTTGAATATCATACAAAATGTGTTAATAATCAGAAAAAAGATACTAATTTGTTTTAAAAAATCAGTTAGCCGGGCGTGGTGGCACACGCTGGTAATCCCTGCGCTTGGGAGGTGGAGACAGGAGGATCGTGCAGGCTTGAAGCCAGCCTTGCTGGCTTAAGAGAACCTGTTTCCAAATAAAAATATAAAAAATAGGTGTCTGGAAGTGTAATCCGGAGGTAGAAGGGTTTCCAGGAACCCCAGTACCACCCCCAAAACCAAAAACAAACCAGTTAAAATGCTTAGCTGAATAGAGTAGAATAAACTGTTGATGCCTTTGGCTTATTATTCTGGGATAATAGCCAAGTAGAAGTTGGACTAAAGAAAGCAAAGCCCTAGCTTTGACAGATCATAGTCTTCTAAAATTTTTGGAATGTGCCTTTTTCTAAAACACGATTGAAACTGTCTGCTGATCATAAACAACTTTTGGGTGGGTCTAGCTAATACTATTATTGGTTAATAACAATGAACTTTTTTCAGTTAATCTAGATTGTTAATAAATTATAGCATCGATTGTTATTCCACGTTAGTTGTGAATGAGGTCTGATGGCTGGCAATGGGAAGCAATGTGGTGTATAGACTGTTGAGGACAGAGTGCGGCTGGGTTTTGTTTTGTCCAATTATGCCGACTCTCAGTCAGTGAACTAAGTTTGTAAGAATACATATTTTAGGAACTGCTGTTGCTTAATAGTGTTGTATATGTTGTATGTTATGTTAAATATAATGTTTGTTTTTCTAAATACAGAGTGGCTAATTCACAGAGTTGCTAGTGAAATATTTCAAGAAATTATCTCCCCCCTAAAAATTGCCGAGAATGCACTTATTTTGTATAGTTTCTTACGAATCAAATTTGTACGAATGAAGCAAGAATAGTTGTTGACTTGTGACTATCCAAAACTTTATGTTCATAAACTAGATTAGGAAGAAGGAAGTTTAGGATGTCTGTGCAAAACCTGACTTACAGGGAAATCCAGAAATGTGCAAGCAGCCCCTTATTTTACTTTACAGAATGTGAGAGGGGTACTTGACTTTTGTAATCAAGAATATTCTTGAACTAATTTAAGTATTCTTTTATTGGGCAGAAACTAGAAAATTATAAATACAATAGATTTCTTAGGTGTAATGAGAAGGTTGGTCCAAGTCTTCATTTTACAAATAAAGATTTTGATGGCTGCCATGAATAAATTATATTTACAGGGTTACAAGGCCAGCTAATGGCAGAACTAGATTCAAATGCTGGTTTTCTAATTCCTTTCTATCTCCATAACTCCACATTTTAGATACCAGAAGAGATCACTAAAAGACTCTAGCTGTATGATCCAAAGGCATACAGTTCCTCCTTCAAAAGTTTCAAAGGTAAAAAGTATGGAAGAGTCAAGAACTTAGGAAATTAAAGATTGAAAAACATCACAATATCTCTTTAGTGACTGTACCTGTCATTTTAAGAAACAAGGTGAGCTTGACTATGGGTTTGTTCCACGTACGTTAGCTTGCATCTTTGCCAGCAATGTCACCTCCGTAAGAACCTGAAGTTATCTTTTGGCTTTTTTTCTTGGAAACATGTCTGCAGGCAGGGAAAATGATTTGTAGTCTCTGGAGTCAACTGCAGAAGAATGGATTTCCAGTACAAGTACAATGTGTTAATTTCACAAAACACCCTGTTGACATAAATGGCCTGGTCTCAAGAGTCCTTTTAAATGGTAGTCCCTTGGTACTGTGCTGCTCAGAGCATGAGTCTGGGAACAGAAGGAAAACTGCCGTGCAAAGACACTGAATATACTCCAAGAGCAAAAAAATCACTCATGATGCATCTTCTCGTTTCTCTGAAAATAATACTAAGTGATGCAATTTTGATGCTAGTGATGATTATATTTGAAATATTCCAAAAAAGTTTATGTGGCTTGCTTCTACTTTATTATAATAATACCTTACTACAGTAACAGTATAGCCACTTAAAACTAAGTCTGATGGCTCTCAAATTATATAGATGCCCTAATTAATCATATGGAAGTCCCCCTAGATATCTCACATAAATGCTATCATCTTAATAGAAAATAGCAATATTGTGTATAAGTGTGTTATATGAAAATCACCATGACAGAGGTGTACAACTTTTACAAATTACATACCAGTACCTTTGTTTCAAAGCCATTCGACCGAACTTTTCCAATACAGCAAGTCAAGGTAGCTTAGAGAAGCTAAGAGTAGTCTTAGTAGGAAAGAAAAATAATTAAGGTGTTCAGAAATGGGGGTGCATGAGAACTGCGGGAAAATGTTAAAGGAAATTGTATTATTTAGGACAGGGAAGACAAGTCTGGAGGGTAATTTAATAGCTACATTCATATGGCATGTCTCCTCCTGATAAGTACAATAACGGAGCACATGTAAAGTACAAAATTATTTCCAGGCTTTTGAACATATTCAAGCATTTTTCTCATTTAACTCAGCTTAAGCCTTGCTTCGAGAGAGTGAGAGCCGGCACGGGTGTATTTTGCTTTGGCAGTCTGACACAAACTTTATGCAGCTCTTTTAAATTAAATTTCCCCACTGTTTCTAATCCACATTTTAGTGACTCTTTTGCTTTACGGCAAAGTCTACCAATACGTTTAATGTGGGCAATGTTCTTTAAGCCGGTGTGTAATGAAATGTCGATGGAAGCAGCTTGCCTTTCAAGTTGCTGTCTTGCCTTGTGAGTGAGTCTTCCACTTGCTTCCAATTTACTAGTGAATGTCAGAAGATAAAGGACCTTGGTATCCTAGCAACAGGTGGGTTTTTCTTTTTCATGCATCGGTCCTTAGAGATTTCTTTTGGAACGCTGCCCACCGTGTTGAGTAGAGCCAGCATGTGTGGAAGAAATGCATGAAGGAGGAAACAGAGGACAGTGTGTGTGTGTGTGTGTGTGTGTGTGTGTGTGTGTGTGTGTGTGTCCATGTGCATGCATGTGTGCTAATGAATGAGCATGTTAAAAAGACAGAGCACTGAGCATCAATATTGTCTCTGTTGAAAATGCTATGATTCTCCAGATGGATGCTTTGCTCACACTTTGCAATGCATTTTGTGAAGCAGATAAAGTTTCAGATGACTACAAAGCTGCCACTCACTCATATATTTATTTCTCATTTTTGCATAGATGCCTCCTCAAATAGTATGTGAGAGGTTTGACAAATTTCTTTCATGTTTGAGTGCCAGGTTCGCAAAAGGAATACTTGAAAAAAAAAATCAACTGTCCTTGGGCTTTATTTTTTTTTTATAAGATTTACTATTTTGCCTAAAGATTGAACTACATTTAAAGGTGTAAAAATCGTATTTTCTTTACTTCAACTTTGTGGACTTTGGAAACTCCTATGAAACTTCTATAAGGGAGACATTGCACTCATATTTATAACCAGAGTTAGCTGGAGACTTTTTTGTACTATAAAAATTTGTAATGTGTTTTTCCATTTGCTTTTCTTCACATAGTATAACTTCTCCAATGTTGCTATTTCAGAAATATATGATCTCTGATTATTTTTTATATTAAGAGGGCATAAGAAAAATTTCCAGCGCCTGACAACAATTTATTTTGCAATTTGTGTGGCAAGAGAATCTGTGGGAACCATATACATGACGGCACAATCGCATCAATCTAACAGCATGTGCTGGTTCCAAGACAAGAGCTCTACTTCTGCGTGTTTCAGGCCAAAAAGGTTTGTACTGTATTTTTCCCATAATATTTACTTTAATTTTGCAGGAATATTGTTTCATTTCTGGAAATGAAAAAATCTAAATGTTATATATATATATATATATATATATATATATATATATATGTGTGTGTGTGTGTGTGTGTATATATATTTTTTTTCCTACCTCCGGGCTACACTCCCAGACCTGTTTTATACTTTTTTTTTTTTTTTTTTGGAAATAGGGTCTCTTAAGCCAGTGCAGCTGGCTTCAAACCTGCGCGATCCTCCTGTCTCCGCCTCCCAAGTAAGGTGATTACAAGCGTGCGCCACCACGCCCATATTTTTAAATGGATGACCTGCACAATTTTTTGAAGTGATGTTTGTCATAAGCTGAAAGGAAGAAGAAAGCCAGATCAGACAGTTTAACATTGCATCAGTTGGAGCAAAAATATTTTTGTCTTTTCTTTCAAAAAGAGTGACGGGTAGAAGATATTCTCTAAAGTTGAAAATGTGAATAATTATATACAAGAGCCCCCCAAATTCCATGAGTTCAATATCTCACCCCTAATCCCAGAAGTGGAGCTAGAGAAAATGCCAGCCTTTGTTGAGATGATTTGCTAAAGTATTAAAACATTAAACTTCTGGAAACTTGAATACAAAAGCCTCCCAGTGCTCCTCTGTGCATGTTTGGAATGCTTTACTCAATAAATAAGTAAATTGTGCAGCTTTGCTATCAAAGAAGGAAATAGGTGTGTAGACCAAATAGAAAATAAACATATATTCTGTAATTTTTGAATTGCCGAAAGAATTTTGTTTTGATACAATTTACTTCTTTCTCCAGATGAGTCATTTTAGTCCATTAGAAAAAATATTCAGCCAGGTGTGGTGGCACACACCTGTAATCCCAGTATGTGGAAGGCTGAGACAAAAGGATGGCAGGTTCACGGCCAGCTTCAACTACTTAGTGAGGCACCCCAAACTTAGTGAGACCCTGTTTCAAAATAAAAAATAAAAATAGGACTGTGGGTGTAGCTTGGAGGTAGAATGCCCCTGAGTTTAATCCCAGTTCTGCAATATATATATATATATATATATATATATATATATATATATTTTTTTTTTTTTTAAATAATATATAATTTTTTTTGTGGTACTGGGGGTAAAACCCAGAGGCTTTCTACCTCCGGGCTATACTCCCAGACCTTTTCTATATTTTATTTGGAAACAGGGTCTGACTAAGTTGCTGAAAGCCTCACTAAGTAGCTGAGGCTGGCTTCGAACCCGTGCGATCCTCCTGTCTCAGCCTCCCAAGCACGAGGATTACAAGCATGCATGCGCCACCACACTTGGCTATAATTTTAAATAATGTATATTTTAAATTATATATATATAATTTTAAATAATTAGTTTAATTTAATATTAATTTAATAAGTTTTATAAGAAACCCAACATATCCCAAACCTGTTATGAGACTTATAAGTGAGCCCCTTCAATCTTACATATATTGTAATGGTCTTTCTTAGTTTCTCAGTGGCTGCCAAATGGATGCCACCTGGCAAAGCACCTGGACTTCCATTGTGGAAGATATCAGTCCCATGCGTGTGTTACTAGGTTGTCTGTTACTCCTGTATTCTTTTTGAGAAATGGAAGCAAAGTGCTCTGTCTGTACTTTAAAGAAGGAGAAAATAAAATACACATGAAGAACATGAGAGAATTATTTAGCTGGGTGTGGTGGTGCATTCCTATAATCCCAGTACTTGAGAGGCTGAGACAGGAGGACCACAGGTTCAAGGCTAGTCTCAGCACCACCATTCTACTCTTGATTTCTATGAGACCAACTTTTTTTTCTTTTTCTTTTCTTTTCTTTTTTTTTTTGTGGTACAGGGACATAACCCAGGGGTCTACCTCCAAGCTACACCCACAGACCTGTTTATTTATTCTTTATTTTGAAACAAAATCTCACTGAGTTACAAAGGGCCTCACTAAGTAGCTGAGGCTGTCCTCGAACCTCCTGTCTCAGCCTCCCAAATGCTGGGATTACAAGCATGCGCCATCACTCCCAGCTCTATGTGACCAACTTTCTTAGGCTTCACATATGAATGAGATGACATAATACTTAACTTTCTGTGACTAGTTTATTTTACTTAGTATAATGATCTCTAGTTTCATCCGTGTTGTCATGAATGACAAAACTTTATTTTTTTTCTATGGCCGAATATCATCCCATTGTGTATAGGAACCACAGTCTCTTTATCCATTCATCAGCTGATGGAAATTTAGGCTGATTCCACATGGTGGTAA
Source organism: Muscardinus avellanarius (assembly GCF_963383645.1). NCBI lineage: Eukaryota > Metazoa > Chordata > Mammalia > Rodentia > Gliridae > Muscardinus > Muscardinus avellanarius. The sequence continues at coordinate 61,904,730 of NC_137797.1, forward strand.
TAATGAGTAGTGCTGTGATAAGCATGGGAGCACAGATGTCCCTTCAACATGCTGACTTCATTCCCCTTGAAAATAGTACCAGTTGTGCTTTGTTGGATCATATGGTAGTTCCATTTTTAACTTTTTGAGGAACCTCCATGCTGTTTTCTATAATGGCTGTATCAATTTATATCCCCAGCATCTGTGTGCACCTGTCCCCTTTTCTCCACATCCTTGCCAGTACTTGCTCTCTTCTGTCTTCTTGATAATAGTCATTCCTATTAGAGTGAAGTGATACCTCATTGTGATTTTGATTTTTATTTCTCTGATGATTAGTAATGCTGAACTTTTTTTTGTATACTTGTGTGTTATTTGTATGTCTTTTTTTAGAAATATCTAACTCTACTGTCCATTTTTCTTTTGTTTTTCTTTTCTTTTCTTTTTGTGGTACTGGGGATGAAACCCAGAAGCTTTTTACCTTCAGGCTACACTCACAGACCTATTTTTTATACTTTATTTGGAAACAGGATCTCACTAAGTTGCTGAGAGCCTCACTAAGTAGCTGAGGCTGTCTTCGAACCTGCGTGATCCTCCTGTCTCTGCCTCCCAAGCACTGGAATTACAAGCGTGCGCCACCACGCCCAGCTTACTCCCCATTTTTAAATCAGATTTTTTTGTTTGTTTTGCTATTGGGTTTTTGTGCATGTAGTAGAGGAAGTTCCTCAGTGTTGGGTAAGCTTTGGACAACACAAAACCTGGATCCTACTATTCTCATACCATAGACGAAATAACCATAAAAAATGTAAAAAGTTGACTTAGAGGCTGAAGGAAAGGGGAATGGAAAAAAATATTAAGAAACTTTGGATGAAGAATAAGAACTTTCAGGGATGAAGAAAAAAATAGACAAGAGTTTCCTGAAAAAACATAAAGAGTTGAGCATGTATCTTTCATACTCATACACATTCTGTTTTTAAATTACTTTCTAATATGTTTATGATTCACTAACCTTAATATAAGGTTAAGTCTGGTGTCAATAAGAGCATACAAAAATTAATAAAATATAAAAACTTTGAAAGTCAAAATCTAGAAAAAATTTAAATTAAGAAGGCAAGATTAAAAAACTAGAAAGACACGACTTTATAGGCCACACTGAACAACAGAATAACATAAGCTTTATCTGCCCTGTAAATTCAACTCTGAATTTCCTAGCACCAAATAAAGGAGAAAACATTTTTTATACACATAGTTTTTCTGTTAAAATAAAATCAGATCACTCTCCCAGAATAATAAAATCTTCTTGGGGGCATTTAGTGTTAAAAAAAAGTTATAAAAGATGCTTTTATATAGGGAATAGGGAATGATGTAGTGAAGTCCTCAAAATGATCTTAGAGCAAATTCAGTAATGGGTTTGAATTGCTTGCTTCTGTGAAAGCTATATAATGTGTTTGTTACTCCCATGAAAGCTATATAGGACATTTGTTACTTTATCTGTTCAGAATTAATTCTATTTTAAAGATAGTTCTTACTTCCCAATTCTTTTGAAGACATGATCTTCTGCTAAGGACAGTCATCTAACCTGATGCCCTATCCTCTCTAGGTCAGATATAGTAATAGTTAGGATAAGGTATAAGAAGATATAACAGAAAAACTTCAAAATATATGATGTAGGAGTCTACTTTCTCCCTCTTGCTAGGAGCAGTTTAGATTGGAAATTAGCTTTACCATAGAAGGTCAGTGCAGGAGCCCACTCATCCCATACTGTTGCTCTGCTCTTCCCAGGGTTACTGGTATCACCTGTATTATCATCGCTGCATCCATCTGGTCATAGATAACACGTCTTGCATGCCTATGTTTCTGTGTGTGGGTAAGGGAAAAGAAGATCTGTGAGAGGTGGCTTTAAGGGAACTGAGCAAGTATGAGCATCTTTTGAGTGCATCCTATTGACCAGAACTTACTAACATGGTCATATCTGGTTGCAAAAGAAATGTAGCCTTGTAGTTGTATAGCCTATACCCAGCTAAGACTCTGGAGTTATGTTAGGAATGAAAGAAGGAAAATGGTTGCTTGAGAATAGTTATCACCTTCTACCACATTAGGGAGTGAATTCAAGTTAACCTAAGCCAATTGGATTCTCCCTCTCTGAAGCACACAAACTGGTAACACAATTAGAAATGGTTAGCATTAATTCATTTCAGTGTCTGAAAGAGCGTGCTAACAATTGTGCTATCAGTTGCTTCCACCAAGGCTCTCTGGAGCTGTTCCCAATCTTGTTCCTCAGTCTTCTCTCCAATCTAGATAAGTCTCCCATATTTTCCAACGAATCTCCTTTTGCTAAGGAGAGAGAATCGGGTTCCTGCAACAAGACAATCTCAAAGGATCAAAATACCTGTCTGTGAAGTTAATTCTATTGGGGAAAAAATATAAAACAGTGTGCAAACATGTCATTTTTTTCATCCTTTAAAGACAGGTTAATTTTATTTTATAAATATAGTTGTTATCTTTTACTTGATTAAAAAGATAACATTGAACCTAGTGTGGTGGTGCGCGCTTGTAATTCCAGCATTTGGGAGGCTGAGACAGAAGGATCGTGGTTTGCAGACAGCTTCAGCTACTTAGTGTGGCCCTTTTCAACTCAGTGAAAATAAATACTTAAATCAAATAGGGCTGGAGGTGTAGCTTGGAGGTAGAATGCCCCTGGGTTCCATCCCCAATACTGAAAAAAAAAAAAAAAAGGATAACATTGCTTTTGATTCTGCAACATGGAAAGATGCTAATATTCCCGCTTCATTACACACAAACAAACTGCAGTGTTGAAATTTTAAAATGTACTTTTTCTGAATCAGTCAAGATTCTGTGCCATTGCAGTCAATGGACTGGCAAATGGTAAATGAAGGGAGAAGACAAGAGTAACATAAAAGAACCAAGCAAACAGTTGTCAGTATCCTTCTGACAAATGGGAAATAAAGCAGGAATGGTTTTGGAAGTGACTCCAGAGTGGGGATATTGATGGCTTCAGCAGGAGAAAGATTCTGGCCAAAGTGACATTGAGGAAAATGGCTGAAATCCAGATGTGTGAACACATTGTTTACCTTAATGTTAAAAGATGGGTTCACACAGCTGGATTGTATAGAAACCCCCCCACCCACACACACACAGAGTATAACACCCTCAATCAACAACTGGAAGGCAAAATTGTAAATATTTTCCCAGCTATGACAGGATCATGACAAGGTAAATGAAATGGGACAATTGAATGAAAAAACCTTGATTATGAAAGCTCAAAGTCATGTGAAAAACTCAGTTTATTTACCTGTGATAAAAATTACAGTGTCCAGATAAAATAAAGGACAAGAACATCAGACGTCTTTCTTCCCTACAATAGGTATTTGGAGAATATGTCCCTGACACAGGAAAATAACTTGACCAGCATATCAGATACTCTTTCACATCTGGATATGGATAAGAGACGTGACCTCCTAGCAAAGACATAAAATTGTCAAAATTTCCACAAGAGTAGTTCTAAATATTGTACCTTGCCACTTGTTTCTGACACTCTGTGACTGACTCACTCTCTCTCTCTCTCTCTCTCTCTCTCTCTCTCTCTCTCATTAAGAGTTGACATGAAGCCGGGCGTGGTGGCGCACGCTTGTAATCCCCGCGCTTGGGAGGCTGAGACAGGAGGATTGCGCAGGTTCGAAGCCGGCCTCAGCTACTTAGTGAGGTTCTCGGCAACTTAGTGAGACCCTGTTTCCAAATAAAATATAAAAAAGGTCTGGGAGTATAGCCCGGAGGTAGAAAGCCTCTGGGTTCCGCCCCTAGTACCACCAAAAAAAAAAAAAAAAAAAAAAAAGAGTTGACATGGCTATCAAGAATTAAAAGTTTAAAGCACAATGCTATTTATATCCAAACATGTCTAAGAAGATGATGACGCCATGACAAGGTAGTATCTGCACAGACATTGGGCCTGAGGTGCGGTGTGAGCCGCGCTTGATTCCTTTGCTTGTTGGCCTTCCAAAATCAATTGCAATTTAGTACAGCAGCAAATTACCCATTAGGCAGTGACACGAGCATAACTTTTTTCTGGGGTCTATGTGCTTGTGTTTTGGTAGTAATTTACTTTTTTAAAATTAAAACACACAGAAAACCAAATTCATGCAAGTATTTAAAGTAATGAAGACCACAAAGACTGTTGGGTTTTTTTTTTTTTTTTTTTTTGGCTTTTGCATGTTTGTTTGTTGAGGTAGCCATCTTAGCTCTGAGCTGTTATTTAGACCCAGACAAGATCAGTTTTAAAGGCTGAAGCTACACAAATGACATAATCATAAGTGGTCCAGAGATGTATAATGATTCAAGCATGATGCTTTTCTGAATACTATTTTCAGACTGTTGTGGTTTCTTCCCTAGTAAGTTCTGTTTGATACAGAAACAGCACCTGTGAGAGAATACTGATGAATTTAATTACATCTGTGATTTCTAAGTGCATGAGTCATGATTCCAGCATCACATCTCTCCTAGGAAATCTTAGCTCTGCTGAGTGCAAATGCCTGCCAGCTCCATGCTCCCTTTATTTATAATTCAAGTCTGTCGAGGGACGTGACTAATATTTTGATGCCCCTCATAATAACGAAAATGCACATAGTACCGTCAAATCATATTTTTGAATTAAATGATTGACTTGCTGTCAAACTTCCTACAAAGAAAAGATTTTGAGAAGTCGTGTGTCAGCCATTGTTATGGCTTACAGCTATTTTCTCATTGGTGCCAGTAAACATGTCATTGAAAAAATAAGTGCTGTATCCTAGAGGAATGACATTTCATCTTATAGTTCAGGCCATCACAAGCAAATCCCACACTTGATGATTTAAATTAGATCAGTTGATCTACTCTACTTTCTTGAATGTATAGGAAGCAGGTGAGAGGATGGTTCAGAACCAAGGTTTGGCAGTGAAATACACTAAGTCCCACTATTCCCATCCCTCATCCTAAGTCATTCCTAGTAGCCCTGCTACTTTTTCTCTTTGCAAATCTATAGAGGTGCCTTCTGAAGCAGGTGGACATCTGCTCAGCTACAAGCCGGTTCCAAATACTGAAGAAGATGGAAAGACAAGGGAAAAAATATCTATTTCTTTTGCTATGAAATCAACACTTGTAGCATATTATAGTAGAATAATGGCAACAATATTATGTTTTAAAAAACTTAAAATGTATTTGGTGTATTAGTACTACTAATTACATGTTACCGCATTTAAACAGTGGAAGAATTTGAGCTGTGATAATATGTCAAACGAAGACTTGGCCGATCCTGCAAGAGTCTGAGGCCAGACAACCCGACAGGGTAATGGGATTGGAACTTACACCATGCACTGGTTAATCACTGGATACGGCCACTATGGGAAAGACCAGTCTCTGAGCTGAAGCAATCCCTGAAAGGAGCTGACAGCTGAGAGCCGCCTTCTGCCTGAAGTCTCAGCACCTGAGGCAATAAGGCCTCCATTCCCAGCAGAGATTGTGGACAATATTCTGCAGCACTCTGGACTTTTGAAAGAGACAGATGAAAATAGTGAGAATGGTCACCTAAGGTCTAGCCTGGTTGTTTCACTTCTATTTATTTTTGTTCTCAGTTTAGAACTTTTCTGAATATAGGTTTACAGCAGCAAAAAGAAATTATAACAAAATTTGAGCAACTAAAAATTCATGCACACACACACACTATCTCTAACATAGCTTTTTGAAAACACCAAGTGTGATTTTAATTCATAAACAGCAAAGTCTCTTAAATTTTTCCTTTCTTACTTTTTCCTTCCTTCATCCCTAGCTCCTTCCATTCCCTCTTTCTAATCCCATTAGCCCTGCTACTGATCTCACTTTTCTCTCCTGGGAACTCTTGTTTTCTGTCTTAGAACATAATCTTTCCTAGTTTTCACTCCTTTCTAATTCTGCACCATTACTCTGATATTTTACAAAACAAAGATCCAACAGCACATGCCAGACATACTTCTAAGATGAAGGTTGTTTCTGGTCTTATCCCTGATAAGTCTGTAAACACACTATTATTGTAATGGCCTTTCCTCCGCCCCCCATAGTCTCTGTGTAATTTCACTCTCAAAGATGCTCAGTGAATGCATGGGACAGCTCTGGGCTGTATTTCCTCCAGCCTTTTCTGTGGTAGCCAGGTTGCATAAGTATAACCTGAGAGCAAGCTGTTTCTGGTATATCACATGTCCCTTGTTATCATCCCCCAGGGCTTCTCTAACGGCCACATAGGAACCTGTCTTCTATTCATTTATGAACAAAATGGAAGCACAGTAGCATCACCACTCCAAGGGGCATCCCTGGACTGAGGAGAGAAGGAAGCTGATAGATGAAGGCTCCCTTTCTGCCATGGTCATGGTCAAAATCCATTCTATAATGGACCTTGAGAAACTGATTCCTGGTTGGCCACAGTAGTGAACCATGCCAACACACCCTTGGACTGGCCTTTTCTTCTTCTCTAATCTTCCTGTTCTGTTTTCTGGCATCACTTTACAGACAAACTATCTGTACATAAATTATTGTCTCAGGCTCTACTTACTTTTATTTTTTTATTTTTTTGTGTGGTCCTGAGGATGGAACCCAGAGGCATTCTATCTCCAAGCTATACCCCCAGCCCTACTTTCTATTCTTTATTTTGAAAGCGGTTCTCACTGAGTTGCAAGGGGCCTAATTAAGTAGCTGAGGTTGGCCGCAAACCGTGATCCTCCGGTCTCAGCCTCCCGAATGCTAGAATTACAAGTGTGTACCACCACACCCAGCTCAGGCTCTACTTTCTAAAAAGAACTCAGAGGAAGAGACAAAGTCAATGAATGAATGAATGAATGGCTATAGAAGAGAATTATGGAAGGAAAGTATGAAAATGAATTGTTACCTCAGAGATGCAGAAAGAGTTATGTTGTTCTGTTGTTCTATACAATGCTTTAAGCACTTCAGATATGATGCAAATGCTCAGAATAGAGTTTCTATGACTACTTTTGTCAAATTTGTAGCCCGTAATTGTGTGTGTACATGTGTTTGTTTAGACAAGAAGAAGAGTTAGACCTGTGCCTTGTAGTGCTTTTGTAAGCACCGATGGTTTAGAAGTGTAAATTAAATCCCATCCATTCCTTTGCGGGCCTTTAGATGAAGAAATGGCAAAGCAGAACACCTGGCACAATAGAAATTAACTCTTGCAATTTTGATAAACTACCACCTGCTTTTGAGCATTTACATAGGATATACACTTTCACTTGAAAAGAAAGTTTTCAAAATTGTTTTGCAGCCTCCTTTCAAAGTGTTCTTTCTAGATCACTCATTTACAGGGACCTAATTTTCTTATGGTCCTGAAGTTGGTGATGGGAGGGTATAAGGATGTTTACAGTGAGAATTCGACTTCGTGTAATAACAGGTGATGCTGTTTTCCAGGTGCGCCCACCTTCCCCGCCTCTCATTCTATACCAACTCGTTCATCTCCATACTTACTGGCTCTACTTCCCGAGTATGCATCTTAGATCACTGAGTCAAATAAAATCAAAAGCCAGCTATTAATACAATATTCTACTAAATCGTGCATTCAGTAGATGTGAAACGTATAACTGGAACAGGGTTTCCTGCGGATGGTGGTTTAGAGGGGAGATGCTCTACCTACCCTCTGGTTAACCTATAGATATTTGACAATTGCTGTATGTGAATCATTGTGTGAGAGCCACAGCCACAAAGATCTACAGTGATGTGATGCTTCCCTCGCAGTGAATTTCCCTCCTATGAATGTGAACCAGACGGAGACTTCAGGAGCCATCTCTGTTGCTTTTCCTGGGGTGGCATGGCATGGTACTGCTGCTGTGCTTCAGATAGAAAGTGAGAAGTTACCTCATTCTTCTCATCTTTCCCTCTTTTTTCTTCTCCCTCTCCCTTTTATTTCACTTCCACTTTGCTTTGGAAGAGAAATGATTTTGAAGGCAGAAATAGTGGTTTCAGTTAAGATGCATTTGTGTCTCATGATACCTCCCCTAATTAGCTAAATTAGCTGCAAAGAGTTGTAGGCTCCACATATCTGAAACGAAAGAAGCCTCAGGTCAGCAGAGGGCTGAATCTCACGGATAGGGGTGGGAGGAGGAGAGCAGCTTCTAGGTGGGGCAGTCGCAAGGACAAGTAGTAACAGAGACCAGCAAGGAAGCACAACCCAGAACTGTTCCCACAGACCTGTGCAGATCACAGCTGATACTGAAGCGCACCGAGCATGCCTTCAGGACCTGCATGCAGACTCAATTCAACTTATGTCGAAGAAAGAACAGAGCCATGCATATACAGTCATCAGAACTTTGACAAAGGTGCTACATGCATACATCGGAGAAAATATTAGCATGATGAACTTCTCTATCAGCCATCCATTTAAATGTTTACATATACACTATAGAAAAATATGTCCTGACATTATTTCATTCATTAATATGTTTTGCATTTGTGGTAAAAAACACTTAATTTGATTATCTACCCTTTTAACAAATTTTAAGGGCACAATATAGTCTTGTTAATTACAAACATAATGTCATGTAGCACATTATATTTTACTCATGTAACATAACTGGAATATTATACTCACTTTTATTCTATTCCTCCTTCCCCCCAACCCCTTACCACTATTTTATTTTCTATGAGTTTGACTTTTGAAAAATATAAGTTCTATTTTCTGTGGAAAATACAGCAGCAGGCCACTAATAGCCCAAATAGTCCTTTATGTGAATTAGAAAAGTTTTCCTTAACCTTAAATAAAAATGTTTAGTGTCAGTATATTTTTGACAGTAGCAAGTAAAACACATATAAACTCACTCTCATGCAAATGCAAATCAAAGTAGTAAACATAAAATCATACGAAATTTAAAATATAATTATAATAATTAGGAACTCAGAATTATAAGATATAATAGCATTTGTTATATAATATTTATATGCCTTACGTTCATAGGAAACCAAATTTTTATGACACTTTTAAAGCTCATTTGTGCTACTTTGTGTAAAAATAGTTACTAAAATTAAATATCTTTATTACAGCATTGTCCTTAAAAGACATACAAACACATTTGGGTTTCAATAATTGGCCCTCACCAACCTCTATCGCCAACCAGCTGATCTGAACTCACATGTGAAGGTGTTATTTAAGCCAACCAATTATTTGTACTTGTGAATTTATGGCTTTTACTGCCATGATTTCCATTCTTGTGTTTCCTTCTTTATAACTAAGCATTAAGTGTTCTCACCTAATTGCCTAAGAGTTACTCCTTAGTAGCTAATCCAAAGACTTCTTCCTATATAGACCTGGCCCTCTTGTGTTAGATCAGATTTTCCCTGTGCCGTCAGCCAGAAGCCACAGTACAACACTCACTTCATCTCAGAGTCATTATTTTTCCTTGATTAAGTCTTTTTTTTTTTTTTTTTTTTTTTGGTGGTACTGGGGTTCCTGGAAGCCCTTATACCTCTGGGCTACACTCCCAGACCTATTTTTTTAAATTTTTTTTCTTTATTGAACATAAGTGGTATACTTTTAAACTATACTTGGTGCCCTCTCACCCCCCCCACCCCTGTTTTCCCTTCCCCCCTCCCACCAATGATTGTCCAGGGTAACCATGCCATATTCATAATTTTACACATATTTGGATGTAGACCCTCATTAATCAAGTTCAGCCTTCCTCCTCCCCTATCATTCCATTCAAGCTTTGCTGGTATTTCCCCTCCATTACCTGGAGTACCACTGGTATCCTCTACATTCCGTAGTTTGGGCATATTAGAGGGAACCTATGTACCTTCTCCTTCTGTGTTTGGCTGATCTCACTTAACATAATGCTCTCCAGGACTTTCCATCTTCTTGCAAATGATATGATTTTGTTCTTTTTTATGGCTGAGTAGAATCCCATTGTGTGTATTTCCCAGAGTTTTGCAATCCATTAATCTGTTGATGGAGACCTGGGTTGGTTTCATATTTTGGCTATTACAAATTGTGCTGCTATGAACATAGGTATGCATATGTTGCTATAGTTCTCTGAATTCAACCCTTTTGGAAAAATACCCAGGAGTGGGAGGGAATCTCCACACAGATCTCCATAGTGGCTGAACTAGTTTGCACTCCCACCAACAGTGTAAAAGAGTTCCTCTTTCCCCACATCCTCGCCAGCATTTATACATATATATATTTTTTTATTGGGAAACAGGGTCTCTTAAGCCTGCTTGGCTGGCTCCGAACCAGCGCGATCCTCCTGTCTCCGCCTCCCAAGCACTGGGATTACAAGCATGCGCCACCATGCCCGGCCTTGATTAAGTTTTAATGTAATTCTTTACATTAAGTATCATCAAGAATATTTTTTTTAAATGCCAAGTATGATGGCATGTGTCTGTAATCCCAGTACTTGAGAAGCTAAGACAGGAAGATGGCAGATTCAAGGCCAGCCTCAGCAATTTAGCAAGACTTGGTTTCAGAATTAAAAATAAAAATAAAAAAGACCTGAAGATCTAATTCGGATTTAAAATGTCCCTAAGTTCAATACCAGTACCACCCTACCCATGACGTATTTTTTAGGATTATATACCTATTTATTTAAGATGATATCATGAAGTACAATATGAAAAAAATTGATTTTGAAATTTATTTTTAAATTGTGGAGTATAAGAGAGTTTGAAGTCAAAGTAAGTCTTCCTTTTTCTTTTATTTTCTAAGTTGGAATAATTGGAATCATTGTAAAGATACCATGTTTTGGCATCCAGAATTTTGGCTATGAATATCACTTTCCATTAAAAAAAATTCTGAATCATTTTGATGCTTTCAAGGACATTATGCATAGTGAATTTTGGATTATGCATCCTTTCACTTAAAAGACTGAGCCAAATGGAACTTATAAAATAAATTCCCAGAAAATAGTTTTGAAACACTTTTGATTTTTATTCTGTAATTTATATCTCTATTAATATGATCAAAATTTCTGTTAAAGCACATACTGCATCTAATTGAGTTTTAATGACATAATAGCAACAGCCTAACATTCTCATTGTGGATTCTGCAATGGCTTCAAATTTGCATTTTGTAAATGTGTTTTCAAAACATTTCAATATTTCATTGACGCCAAAATGTGGTAATTGAATAGCCTTTGGATAATACTGTAATAGTAAATAAAAGTTTTTGCTTCATTGTTTACTACCAAGTTTAAAGGCTATAACAAAAAATTTAAAATGCATTAGAATTTTTTCAAGGCTATTTTGTAGAATATCACAATATTTTCAAATTCAGACTCTTTTTTTTTTCTTGTTACTGTGGATTGAACCCAGGGACAATTTACTCCTGAACTACACCTTCAGCCCTAGCCCTTTTAATTTTTTAAATTTCAAAGCTAGGCCTCACTAAATTTTTGAGTATCTCCCTTAATTGCTAAGGCTGACCTTGAATCTGCAATCCTCTTTTCTCAGCTTCCCAAGTACTGGTTTTTCGGGTATGCACCACCATGCCAGGCTCAAAAATTAGACATCTTAACATCCTAGGATTTTAAGTTATTTGGACTTGGATTTATTCTATTATTTATACATAACTGTACAAATCTGCCGATATATACATAAAGCCCTTCTTTAGAATCTGGTTTTGTACTTCATCTCCAAATAATTGGCAATATTACAATAATGCATAAACTCACTCTGTATTTTGCATACAAGTTCTGCCATAATGCTCTCAAATTATTTGGCTTTGATTTTCTGCTAAATGAAAAAAACTCCCATTCTTCTATACATAAATTTTCTTGGCGAGTTTTTGAATGGTGAGCAAGATTTACTTGCCAGAAATAAAACAGTGTATTATGAATTAAAAAACAGTACATCAATATTTTCATTATTAATATATGATCTCTTCATTGCATCTTTGATAATCTTATCTATATAAATTATTTCAACTTATAAAAGTAATATGGTTGATGGTTTTTTTTTTTTTTTTTTTTGCGGTACTGGGAATGGAACTCAGGGCAGGGCGGTCTGCCTCTGAGCTACACCCCCAGAACTATTTTTTATTTTTTATTTTGAAACAGGGTCTCACTGAGTTGCAAAGGGCCTCACAAAGTAGCTGAAGTCATCTTTGAACCATGATCATCCTGTCTCAGCCTCCCAAATGCTGGGATTACAAGCATTTGCCACCACACCTGGCCAGCCCTTTTAATATTGAAACAAGGTCTCACTAAATTGCTGAGGGTCTTACTAAGTTTCTGCGGCTGACACAAAACTTGTAATCCTCCAGTCTCAGCCTCCAAAAGACTGGGATTATAAGCATATGCCACTATGCCCAACTTCCATAATACATTAAATATTAGATATATCTTAAAATAGTGTACTTTACTCCTCCCATTGATCACAAAATTGACATGATATACTCATTTTTCTAGAACAAGACTCTACCACTATCAGAAAATTATCAATATAAAAGCAGAAATAAACCAGGTGTGGTGGTACCGGATTGTAATTTCAATACTTTGGAGGCTGAAGCAGGAGGATCACAGGTTTGAGGACAGTCTCAGCAAGTAGTGAGACTCTTGTCAACCTAGGAAAATCCTGTTTAAAAAAAAAATAGAGCTGGGGGTTTAGAATGCCCCCTGAGTAGAATAACCCTAGGTTCAATTCCCAGTACCACACACACACACACACACACACACACACACACAAAGTAAAAATAGTCCTAATCTTTGAAATCAATAATTATAGTAAAAACACTGACTTTGCAATATCAAGAAGATATTCATGATGTGGATGTTGTTCTGATGTGATGCTCTTGTGTAATAAACAATGTGAACAATTGACCATGACAGCTCTACAGACTGGAAACTGAACCATAATTAAAAAATCAAGCATGACTGGCATACATTTTATACAGCACATCCTTTCCCCTTTGAAGAAAACTGATGGGAACTTGGGTGGGAAACTAAGATAACTGGGCTAAACACAGTTCCTTAATTAGTTTGTAAGACTGGGCCCAAGACAGAATTTGTCTTTTTGGATAGGCGAACCCAAAACATTAAAAACTAGATGTGTGTAACCATATGTTAAAAAAACCTGTTTTGCAGAGAGGGTGGGAAAGCGTGGAAAGTCTTCATGTCATACCAGGGCCTGATTCCAGTTCATTCCAGAGGCCTGGCAGCATCTCTAACTCTAAGTCTTATAAATCAACCTTCTATTCATTAATAGAGAAATACTTGGGAAGAAAGAAATGTGAACATGCACGCGCACATGAGTAGGCTTGGTAATTTGTTTATACATGTAAAAAATTGCCAGATTCCACTCCCTTTTTAAATAGACATTGTCACTTAAAAGCAGATTTTTTAAAATCACCTTTTCCAAAATGCTTGAGTACTGATTCTTAAGTATCAAATTGTAAAATGACAAGACACCAGAATTCCTAGAAAAAGAGGAAAATTATCCTGGGAACCAATCAAGGCCTCCCTTCCTCACTACTATCCTTAACATGCCAGGCTAGGTGGTATCTGGAAGCAGCCCCAGGCATGGCACTCCAGGGAAGAGAGAGGCTAAGATTCAAGTGACTTCCCTTTTGAGGAGTAACATTAACTAGAACCTTCCTGAGTGATTGCGATGGTACCCGGAAAGACAGGGGAGCCCTTTGGATGGAGGAAGCTCAATCACAGGAGAGATACAAGTAGTTCATATGAATCAAATTTCTAATCAATTTCTCTTTGTGGTTAAATTAGCTAGTATTGTTTTCCTTAGATGTAGTCAAGGGATTCCTAGCTGGTAGAGAAGAGTTCTACTTTGGAAACACAATCTAATGGAAACAATTTCAGGTTGCCTGTTCTACAGGTGAATTCTACCTCCAACTAGTCATGCTTTAAAATAGTTTACAACTGCAAAATTGTGTATTTTGTTGAATAATGACAATAATGCATTATAAAAACTGTAATATTGGTAAGTTTCCCTTTGACCAGTTTCTCCCTTGAAAAGGTAAAACCACTTGGTATCTCTTCTGTCAATGGCCAGAAATGAATTCCCACCACGATAGCATCTCTAAGCACCTAGTTTATGTGAAGATTGCAAAATTAATTCGGAGCAACCTGTTGACATCTGGGTGGTTGTTGATTAAAATCTACTCCTTTGTTTACTCAATGATTCACCAGTAAATCAACTGCCTTCTCCATACAGTAAAGGATTTCTGTTAACCGATTGGCTAAGCATCACTTTTTTGTTATTCTCTGTAAAATGCTATAGTGAGTAAAATTGTATTTTTATGGTTACATTGCTTAAAGAACACTAGTGCAATAGACTTGACTTACTAACCTAATTTACATCCATATGAACTGTCATTTCCAGTCACATGTATCTTCTCCAGTCTTCCCCATCATTTCTGAATACCACTGTTGTAGCTCTCTATGCTACCATTATTTATCCTTAATCTTGAAAGAACACAGATAACTTTACAAATAAAGTTACTTGCTATATATTTTTTGAAGAGTTTCAAAAAGAAAAAAAGTTGGTTGTAAAGTAATATTAGGCTTTTTAAAGTATTATATTCTTTTCTCTCTTTTAGAGTATTATATTAGTTCTTCTATTTGTTTTATTTTCAATCTCCATTGCTTCAAATAAGATCATATTAATTAGCTTGTCTGTATATTTTTATTTTCAAGTGTTAGAGCATGCTTTTCCTATGTCCTCATTGAAAGAAATTGTTTAGAATAACATTGTGAACCAGTTAATTATAAGCTGCGATAATATTATCTCATCATCTTATTTTTATTGCAAGATATATTAATGCTTACCAAATCAATACAAAAACATTGGTGGTGCTAACCATACACTAGATAATATATTGGCAAGCTCTGTTAAAATTAGGAAATTGAACTACTCAATGTATTGTTTCCAGGGTCAAGTATACAAGATATAGTTTTCTAGAGTCCAAACGCCACCTATTGGTGGGAAGTTTCTGTTTGAAGTCTATTCAAAAAACAAAAACAAAAACAAACAAAACAAAACAAAAAAACAGAATCACACAGGGCAAGTTTGGATTGAGTGAGATATATTCACCAAAAACAGGGATAGCATGTCTGTCTGAACAATATATCTGGAGAGTGGCTTTTGAATATTTTAATAAAATGCCTATGGCAAGAAAAAATATTTTATATTTTCTTCACAAGCATTGGTTTTATTCCCAAATTTTTGAAATGTGGTCCCTTAACATGGTCATCAGATGTCTGAAAGATCACCAAAAATTCTTAGCCTTCTGTGTGTGTGTGTGTATGTATGTGTGTGTCTGTACGCACGCATGAGAGCTCTCTCTCTCTCTCTCTCTCTCTCTCTCTCTCTCTCTCACACACACACACACACACACACACATCATTGTTGTGGACTAGTCTAGAAGAGAGTTTCTGAGGAAGAACCATTTTACAAAAGCATGTTTAAAGAAAATGTTTCAGGTATACAAAATTGGTCAAAATAAAGAACACACCTTAGTAATAAAATAATCTAAAAGGCAATCATGTAAGCAATTGAAATGTAATAAAATAAAGTAAAAACCAAACATTACAACTAAAAAAAACCCTATCATCAACTAAATAAAACAAATAAAAAACCAATGATGTCTTGAAATGAGAAATAAATATGTATGTGTGTGCATGTGTATGTGTGTGTGTGTGAGAGAGAGAGAGAGAGAGAGAGAGAGAGAGAGAGAGAGAGAGAGAGAGAGAGAGAGAGAGAGAGAGAGAGAGAGAGAGAGAGAGAGAGAGAGTGCAAATTTTAGGAATTTCTGATATTACTTTTCTTATTTGGCTGAAATTTTCTCTTGATTCAAGGCCTCAGATCAACCCATGTGATTTAGATGTTCCTCCTCTGACCCCCCCCCCCAATTTATGCATATTTCTATCACAAGACAGTTTACATTGCAAGTAACTTTTGTGTGTGTTTGGGGGGGCTGAACCCAAGGGCATTTTAACTCTGAGCTATACCTCCGACACTATTTTGATTATTATTTTGAAACAGGATCTCACTAAGTCTCTGGGGCTGGCCTCAAACCTACAATACTCCTGTCTTAGCCATCTCAGTACTGAGATTACAGGCATGTGCTTCTATGCCTGGCTTGCACCGTAACTATTGATTCTTTTCCTTCCTCATTGATTGGAGACTGGGGATCAAGTCTTGTTCATCTCTGTCCCCAGAGGATAGCACAGTGCCTGGACAAAATAGCCACTCAGACAGTTATTGTAGGAGTGAATGATATCTAAGTTTACAATTCCTACAAATCTGAAATAGGTGAATAAAGAATGAATTTTTGCTTGGCTTTTAGAACACCACCATTCTTTGGGTTTTCCCCAGAACTCATTGATCTCCATTCCACATTCTACCTTGTTGCCCAAATCTCTTAAGTTTGTAGTAATCCAAAACTTGGTCCTTAGATCCCTTTTAGGAGTGCTCACATCCTTGAGCCTGTCATTCAGTCTCATGGCTTTGTGAATACTGAAAGACTCAAATGTATAGCTTCAGCCCAGAGACCTCTCCCTAGATGCACAGGATATATATCCAACTGCTTCACTTTAATACCTAGTGGGCACCTTAAACTTAATGTGTCCACAATAGAACCCTGATTTCCAGCCCACCAAAACCTACTGAGTTAATGGTAACTCAACTGCTATACCTGTAGACCCCAATTCTTAAGTTATTCTTTCTCTCGCATCCTCTATTCAGCAGATACTCTCACCACTACTTTGAATATTCAAAGATACTCTTTGCTTCTTCTAATACTGTCACCCTGTCAAGGCTCCTTATTGCTGGCTTTCTTGCATGGGCCTTCTCCAGCCCCTTATGCTTATTCCTATAGCCATAGCTAGAATGATCCAGGTAAATGTAAGTTGATCAAATCTCAAACTCACCAATGGCCTTTTGCCACTGAATAAAAGCAAGAGTCAAATTAAGGCTTAGTGGCCCCATGGTCTGGCCCCTCCAGTCTCGCCTACTTTTCTCTCAGCTTTAGCCACTCTGATTTCTTTGAAATCTTTCTATTGAAACTTTCCTGACCTCCCGACCTAATATATAGCTCCCTCTACAAGTAAAACCTTTCCTGTTTTACTTTATTGTGTAACTTTTTAGCCATCTGACATACTTTAAGATGAGCTTATGTTTTATTTATTTATTTATTTATTTTTTATTTTTTTTGCAGATAAAATCTTTTTGCCATTTATTTTTTTTATTTTTTTATTTTTATTAATTTATTTTTTAAATTGGTGCATTGTAGTCATATATCAATCACATTGGAGTACAAGACTTGAGAGGATATACAAGCACACATCATCCAATTAGCCCTCCTCCAGCCCCCATCCCATTCCCTCCCCCTCCCTCCATCCCACACTTCTTTGGTGATTTACTTTGATACATTTGTTTATGTACCTCCTGCGTTTTAAAGAGGCTCCGTCCTCCAGTATTACATACCCTCTGATTGGTCACATTAGTTGCTTCACTATAGGGCCCTTTCTATAGCTCAACCTCTTCCTGTTGCCCTTTTCCTCCTAGTTATTGCTGATTAAGAGAAGCGTCTGATTGATATTTTCTGCGATATTTCTCTGTGCATGCTGAGTTGCAAGTACTGATCCCACTCTTGATGGTCCCAGTAGTGGCCTGGCTACTCAGTGGACTGATCCAGACCTCGCTGGCTCAAGCAGCGGCCTTGCCTCATGGGAGGCCCCAGTTCTGGTCTCGCTGGCCCCTTCACCGGTCTAACCCCTAAGCTGGCTTTGGTCCCAGCCTTGGAGGCCGCAAGAGTGAACTTGCCTCACGCCAGGCTCCAATGCTGGCCATTGGCCCCTGCACCGGCCTAACCCCTTGGCAGGATTCCAATCCCGGCCTCGGAGGCCCCAGTACTGACCTAGCCTCACGGCAGGCTCCAATGCCGGCCTCGTTGGCCCCAGCACCGGCCTAACCCCTCGGCAGGTTCCATTCCCGGGTTAGGAGGCCCCAGCACTGGCCATGTCTCACGGCAGGCTCCGATGCTGGCCTCGCCTCACGGCAGGCTCCGATGCCGGCCTTGCTGGCCCCAGCACCAGTCTAGCCCTTCGGCAGGTTGTTATCCTGGCCTTGGAGGCCCCAGTACCGGCCTTGCCTCAAGGCAGGCTCCAATCCCGGCCTCGGAGGCCTCAGCACCGGCCTTGCCTCAAGGCAGGCTCCAATCCCGGCCTTGGAGGCCTCAGCACCGGCCTTGCCTCATGGCAGGCTCCAATGCCGGCCTCACTGGCCCCAGCATCGGCCTCACCCCTCGGCAGGCTCCAATCCCGGCCTTGGAGGCCCCAGTACCGGCTTTGCCTCATGGCAGGCTCCTGTGCCGGCCTCGCTGGCCCCAGCACCGGCCTAACCCCTCGGCCGGCTCCGATACTTGCCTCGAAGGTCCCAGCACCGGCCATGCCTCACGGCAGGCTGCGATGCCGGCCTCACTGGCTCCAGCACCGGCCTAACCCCTCAGCAGGCTCTTATCCTGGCCTCGGAGGCCCCAGTATCGGCCTTGCCTCATGGCAGGCTCCGATGCCAGCCTCGCTGGCCCCAGCACCGGCCTAACCCCTTGGCAGGCTCTTATCCTGGCCTCGGAGGCCCCAGTACCGGCCTTGCCTCAAAGCAGGCTCCAATCCCGGCCTCGGAGGCCTCAGCACCGGCCTTGCCTCACGGCAGGCTCCAATGCCGGCCTCACTGGCCCCAGCATCGGCCTCACCCCTCAGCAGGCTCCAATCCCAGGTACGGAGGCCCCAGTATCGGCCTTGCCTCATGGCAGGCTCCGGTGCTGGCCTCGCTGGCCCCAGCACCGGCCTAACCCCTCGGCCAGCTCCGATACTTGCCTCGGAGGTCCCAGCACCGGCCATGCCTCAGGGCAGGCTGCGATGCCGGCCTCACTGGCCCCAGCACCAGCCTAACCCCTCAGCAGGCTCTTATCCCGGCCTCGGATGCCCCAGTACCGGCCTTGCCTCAAGGCAGGCTGATGCCGGCCTCGGAGGCCCCAGCACCGGCCTTGCCTTACGGCAGGCTCCGATGCCGGCCTCGCTTGCCCCAGCACCGGCCTAACCCCTCAGCAGGCTCTTATCCTGGCCTCGGAGGCCCCAGTACCGGCCTTGCCTCAAGGCAGGCTCCGATCCCGGCCTCGGAGGCCCCAGCACCGGCCTTGCCTCACGGCAGGCTTCAATGCCAGCCTCGTTGGCCCCAGCACCGGCCTAACCCTCGGCAGGCTCTTATCCCGGCCTCGGAGGCCCCAGTACCGGCCTTGTCTCATGGCAGGCTCCGATGCCGGCCTCACTGGCCCCAGCACTGGCCTAACCCCTCGGCAGGCTCTTATCCTGACCTCGGAGGCCCCAGTACCGGCCTTGCCTCATGGCAGGCTCTGATGCCGGCCTCGCTGGCCACAGCACCGGCCTAACCCCTCAGCAGGCTCCGGTCCCGTCCTCGGAGGCCCCAGCACTGGCCTTGCCTCACAGCAGGCTCCGATGCCAGCCTCGCTGTCCCCAGCACCGGCCTAACCCCTCAGCAAGTTCCGGACCCGACCTCGGAGGCCCCAGCACAAGCCTTGCCTCATGGCAGGCTCCAATGCCGGCCTCGCTGGCCCCAGCATTGGTCTAACCCCTTGGCAGGTTCCAATTCCAGCCACGAGGCCTCAGTAGTGGCCTTGCCTCACGGCAGGCTCCGATGCCAGCCTCGCTGTCCCCAGCACCGGCCTAACCCCTCAGCAAATTCTGGACCCGACCTCGGAGGCCCCAGCACAAGCCTTGCCTCATGGCAGGCTCCAATGCCGGCCTCGCTGGCCCCAGCATCGGTCTAACCCCTTGGCAGGTTCCAATCCCGGCCACGGAGGCCTCAGTAGTGGCCTTGCCTCACAGCAAGCTCCGATGTCGGCCACTGGCCCCGGCGCCCGCCTAACCCCTCAGCAGGTTCCGATCACTATCTCTGTGGTTATTATTTCAAAGGTTCCAGGTGTAATGTATCAGATCTCTGCCTCCCCTGAGTATTGGCCACTGGCATTGCCACTGCCTCCACCGTTTCAAATCCTTCCCAGGCTCTTTTTCCACTCTGAATGTTGTCCAGTGTTCCTAAGCATGCGTGATGGTAGCATTCGACATTTGGTGTAATTTCTCCAAAAAAATAAAGTTGGTAAGATCCGGTTTCTGCTTCTCCTGAATACAAGTCTCCACCACCATCGCGGAGAACTCTTTCAACACCGCCTTTCTCCTTGGTCTCTGCTAAACTCTCTCCTTACATGTGATGTCTGAGATTCTTAACTACATAGAGAAATAGCAGTCCTCTTTCACGGCAAATTTTTCCATAAGTTCCAGTGGATTTAGATAAGTTTTGTCTGCATCTCCAGTGTCCTGGCATCCATAACGGCTTTCTTACCTCCTCTCCGATATTTTTCTTTATCTTTTTCTGTTCTGGGCCCAGTTTCTCCAGGGGTCTGGCGTGCTACTCGCAGTTCGGCCGGGGCCCAGAGTCCCGCGACCCAGGCCCCATCTGGCGTGCCCCGCGCGCGACCCCTGCCCAGAACCCAGCGTCTTACTGGACCCGGTTTCTCCAGAGGTCTGGCGTGCTACGCGCAGTTCAGCCCGTGGCCCAGGGTCCAGCGACCCAGGCCCCGGCTGGTGTGCCCCGCGCGCAACCCTTGCCCAGAACCCAGCCTCTTACTGGGCCCGGTCTGAGCTTATGTTTTAAACTTTCATTTTCTAGTTCCTTTACCAGAATGTAAGTGTTATGTTGTGAGGAATTTGTGTTTGTTTTGTTCAAAATCTTGTTGCCAGGGTCAAGAACAGTGGTTGGCAGACAATAGGAGTCAGGAAAACATTTATCCAGTATATAAATGTGAAAATTTTATTTATTCTTTTATTGGCTTATTCAACAAGTATTTATTGAGGACCCATTATATCCCTGGTACTGTTCGAGGCTATTTAATCCAGTCCTACTACAAGAAACTATCCCTAGGTCTTTGGCTAAGAATAACTTTTGGCTGGTGGTAGGCATAATTTAATGAATCATCTTTTTCCACTCC
This sequence comes from Muscardinus avellanarius, assembly GCF_963383645.1. Taxonomy (NCBI): domain Eukaryota; kingdom Metazoa; phylum Chordata; class Mammalia; order Rodentia; family Gliridae; genus Muscardinus; species Muscardinus avellanarius. The sequence goes on from NC_137797.1 coordinate 61,925,743, forward strand.
CCATAGCTCATTATGGACATGTTTCTTCATCTACTTTTCCATTTGTTCTTTTTGCCATCAGAGTTTTCCCCTTCTCACCTTCGTTTGTCTTCCTCTTTTCAGAAATGAGATACAAAGTGACTTCATCAAGCAGTTTTTAAGTACCAAAGGAAAGAAAGCCATATATTTCAGACTGAACTTGGATATAGCAAAAAACAAGTTCACTTGACTTTTTAATGCTTGTAAGTGTCCAAGTACTTTTCAGATCTTTAACATATTTTCATCCATTTCTTTTTGCCTGTAATCTTTTTGTGAACACCTTTATCAAATGTATGCTTATGTCAAAGCACTTCTCCATATTGAATTTTATCATTTTTCATTTTAATACATCATATTATAATAGCATCATCTTTTATTTTGTGTGTGTGCATGCTACTATCACTTGTGAGAAAGTTAATTAATTAACTAATTAACTTATTAAATTAATAACTATATGGGGTAACCTATCACCTAAAAATAAGCTTTTAGAATATACCTTACAACTTGCCTGACAGTTGAAGACCTACTACATTTTTGAGCATGATCTTTATTGAAATTAACTTTTCTAGTTTTTTTTTTCCAGATAAGTATCAGAGACAACTAAGCTACATGGGAAAAGTAAGTTTTGTGTGTGTGTGTGTGTGTGTGTGTGTGTGTGTGTGTGTGTGTTTTTCTGGTGATGAATCCCCTGCATCTAGAATAGTTCTGGAAAGATAGTAGACACTCAGCAAGTATTTGTTGAATGTATGAATAAATGAAAGGAGATGGAAACAAAAAGTGAATATACTCAAGTAATGTGGAAGATGGCATTGGTGAATATGGGAAAATTAATTAAAAATGTATGAGAGAGTGCTAAATTTTCATGTCTGTTTTTTAAGTAAAAAGAACAAGCTGATAAGGCCCATGATTTTCTTTTGGCTTCTTTGAATATGAGAAGTCATGAGCAGAAAATTGGGGAAGAAATTTGGAAATCTTGGCCAGGTGACTCCCAAGGGTTGTTACAAAGCTAAGGCTTTCCCTTTCACCCCTTAGCTTTATATGCAAAGGAAGATGACTATATGGGTTATCCAGAATCTATGGGTCCCCATCAGTATATGTGATAAAGGTCATGAAGCTTTCTAACCATAGTGCATACCAGGGATCTTAAGTATGCTCGTCTCAAATCTGAGAGAGAAGGATGAAAGTAAATATCAAATTAGACAGCACATTCACAAGAGTTTAAGAAATGATAGCCATAAGCTATTTCTAATGAGACTCTGCTAATTTCTTGATTCTGTATTGTGCTCATGGTATTATATGCATGGCGTCATACATACACTTCCCATGGTTTATAGGTATTAAATTATGAATAGAATTTCTCATCTCAAATACAAGAGAGCCACCCTTTAAAATCAAACTTAGAAAATCCTTTTCTTTTTTATACCACCCAGGACAATTCCTTTTCAGAATGTACCTCATAGCCTGCACTGTAAATATATCAGATCAGGATGACTTGAGACAGAGAAAGTAAATTTACTTATGCCAAAGCATTAAGGAAAGATATAACTTCTTTTCCATTCAACAGCTTGAGCTTTATGGCAACAGAAATATTTTCAGAAGTGGAGCATAATCGCCCAAATTTATTTTGATCTTCCACATGGTTATGTTCCTAAGGAAATTTCTCAGTGGAAACCCAGAGCAAACAATGGCAAGAGACTGGACTCCAGGGTGTTTGTTTGTTTGTTTGTTTTTTCTCTTTTGCAAGGCAGCCAGTGGGGTAAAAACAAAAAAGAAATAACCTTGCCAATGAGATACCTCTGCGGATGTGCCACTTAGAGGAGACAGGAGCAAGTGCTGGTATAGATGGTTGATGGTCACCATCCATTTTCCTTAACCCTTTCTCGTCCACAGGGGCAGCATGCCAGGCTGGTCTCACCATTGATTATGCTCATTACAGTTCATGGCTGGTCTCTTCAGTTGAATCTGGACTCAACTCTCTTGTCTACTTTCAACTAAGGATTGTGTGATAATTAGAGGATATGTTGCATCTTAGCTACCATAATTCTGCCCCACATATCCAACTAGTAATTTGCTTACCACAAATGTATTTGATCTACACATTTTATCTCTAAACTCTTTTGCTCTGTTATTCTTTAAAAGTATGATTATAATGTAAACTTAAACAGAGGGTAAATCTTTCAATAAAGGTTATCTACCCTACAACCATTAAAAATATTAGGAAAAAGTGTCACTTTGTGCAAACGGAGTCCTGAGGATGAGAGGGGACTACAATTGCAATTTCTTGATTGCTGAAATTCTTCTTCTAAACACCAAATGTTGCTCTGTAATTACCCATGTGAAAATCCAGTGTTTGTAGGAAGTTTAGGCATTTTTGAAATTGTGTACTTCACATTGCTCAAAGGCAATAAAATAAAGTGAGAATATAAATGTTATTTTAAGTTTTAAATGCTATAATTTAATATTTTACTTTGCTAGAATATTTAAGCTAATGATTACTATATGGATAAATTCACTGGTTTCGTCCTTTAGATGGAAATATTATGCTTAAAATTAAGAGCAATTTTGCACTAACCCTTGGAATTATTAATTACTAATTAAATTGGTAAATGAGCTTCTGCCAGAAAAATTTCATTCTAACTCCATAAAAATCAGAGGTCCCTGGAAGCACTTCATCAATAAAAAGATGAGAAGAAATGTTATTAGTTAGATTTTATTATTTCTATTTTTTTAATTTTTTATTGGTGCACTGTATTCATACATCATAGTGGGATACAAAAAAAACTTTTGTAGACTTACATGCACACATTGCCAGTCAACCCCCACCCGATCCCCACCCCATTCCCTCCCCATCCCTCCTTCCCATGCTTGGCTTAGTGGTTGACATCTAGTATTATAGCAATTTATCCAAAATTAAAAATGATAATCTCACATAACAGTTTCATTTGTCTGATACCAAGCTTTTGATAACTTAAAGATAACATTTCAATATTTCTTTTTGCTTTCTTTCTTACCAGATAATATTTTTTCTTTTCTTTTTTTAGGTGAAACTATCATATATTTATATATTTATTTTTCAGAAAAAATCTATCCTAATATGGAATATGGACTCTAGATACCCAAAACAATCTCGAAAAAGAACAAAGTTAGAAGATGTATATTTTCTTATTTCAAACCATATAAAGCTACAATAATTGAAACAGTGTAGTACTGTTCTAAAGGCAGATATATAAACTATTGGAGCTAAATAAAAGCCTAGAGCTAATTTTCTAAATTCATTTGTTCTTCCTCAATGTAGTCTTTTACCTTGCTTCTATGACTGTACTGGAATAGTTTATATAATTCTTTATTATCCAGCTGTCTCTTTATTTGATATTAGTTCATTCATTCACTCATTCATTCTCTGTATCAGTTGGCTTTTTTTCTTTAGTTGTAATTCAAAGGCCATAACTAAGCAGAAATAAAAAATCATTTGATGAATTTAATTATTGAATAGGACAGGATAGTTTACTAAATCAAAGGAAAGATGATGAGCCAGTCCTTTTCTTTTTTTTTTTTTTAAAGTCAAAACTAGAGGTTCTCTAGTGAATTAGGAAGGTGAGTAGTCTCTTTAAAGTGCCATTATATTGAATGAGTGTGTTTCAAATGCGGTGTATGCTGAACACATGTATGCACATGCACATGTGCATGTGTGTGCAAAAAAGGGAGACTGTGTGTTTCTGGACTCTGATTGGTGGAGGTTGAGAACATTACCACCATGTCAACAGGACAGATAACACCTGCATAGAAATGCTAAGACCATATCCGCTGGTAGAAAGGTTATTTCTCAAAGCCAATTTTTCTGTACAGTTAATTCAAGAAGGGAGAATTCATGCTATATCAGTTAAAACAACAGATCACTACTACATTCTTCCACCCATTTCCTTTAAAGTACTGGGTTCCCTAGTTCATGATGTGTTTAAAAATGCATATTTAGCTCACTGACTGCTGTGTGCATGTATGTCACTATCACTATGAGCTACATTGTGATGTGAGACTATAATTCACCAATAAAAGTATCTTAAGAAGCTTTAAAAATGCATACATGTTGTGGGGTGTGGGGGGACACGCTTGTAATCCCTGCGCTTAGAAGGCTGAGACAGGAGGATCGCATAGGTTCAAAGCCAGCCTCAGCTACTTAGTGAGGCTCTCAGCAACTTAGAGACCCTGTTTCCAAATAAAGTATAAAATAGGTCTGGGAGTATAGCCCGGAGATAGAACGCCTCTAGGTTCCACCTCCAGTACCACACACACAAAAAAATGCACATATGTTATAATGCTTTTCCTACTTTCTAGTAGTTCAAATGCAGACAGAACAACTCATTATATTTCTTTTGAACGTCTATATGGATCATATCTATGCTTTTTTCCCTTATGCTATTGCAAGCAATATTGGAATAAACTGGCAGTTTATACTTTTATACCCAGCAGTTTTACCTATGATAACTTCTAAAAATTTCTTTTTGACACAGATTAGTTGTACATACTTATGGGGTAAAATGTAATGTTTTGATTTATGTTTACATTATATAATTATCAAATCAGCATGATTAGCATATCCATTACTTTAAAGTTTATCATTTCTCCATGGTGAGTTTGAAATCTGTCATGTATTACTGTTAATTGTATTCACCATATGGTGCAGTGCAGCTCCAGAAAGTATTCCGTCTTTCTAAATGTCACATCGTACCCATTGACCAACCTGTCCCCATCCCTCCCTCCTCCTAGCTCTCTCTCCAACCTCAGAAACCACTATTTTATTCTCAACTTCTGTAATAACTGGATTTTAAGCTTGCCCATACGAGTGAGACCATGTGGCACTTCTTTTATTGTGCCTGGCTTATTTCACTTAATAAAATGTCCCCCAGTTCCATCCATATTGTTGCAGATGACAGGATTTTGTTACTTTCATGGCTGAATAGCATTCCATTGCAAATATGTACCACATTTTCCTTTATCCATTCACTTCTGATGCCTATTATGGTAACATTTCATATGTGATATTCTTGAGCCAAAATATAGATACATTTTATATATAAATATGTGTGAGCGGGCATAGAAAAAGATCTAGAAGGATCAATGTCAATAATGGTTCAATCTTGGCATATTGTTATTCATGAGGTGAACCATCACCAAAATAAAATTGTAGATTTATTAGAAATAGACTGTTTTTTCTCTACTAGGAATCTGACATCCTTTCCTTAAGAAAAAAATGTTAAATGGCCTAATGCTTCCTTTTTAAAAAACAAAATGCCAAAATTTTATATTGACATGATTTCAGACTCACAGAAAAGTTAAAAAAGAATAGCTCAAAGAACTACATAGAGATTCCATCCAGATTCCCCAAACATTAGCATTTTATGATTGTGCTATTTTTCTCTCTCCATATTCATATAATTTTTTTTTCTGGTCTGAGACTAAGTTGTAGATGCTATCAGATTTGCTTATTCCTCCCAAGATTCATCAATTATGTGAACAATAAAACTTTTCATATCTTTCTTGGGTGTGTTCAGCAGTATAAATCTCAGTATGAGAACAAAATTCTGTGAGGATCCACCCTCCACCTGCAGAATGGTTACAATGAACAGCAAATGATATTTCTTACATAGTCACCATAAAATGTTTCAAATTAGGAAATTAACATTGATACACTATTATTGTCTCATCTGCAGCCCTTATTCTGATGTCCCTATGTGTCTCAATCACATTCCCAAAGCCTAAGAAAATCTCAGCTGATACTGCTCGTCAGACAGCATGTGTTTTTAGGATCCTTTGTCTGGAAAAATTCCGGAATCTTTCCTGACATTTCGAAGAATTCTGCTCAGTTCTTCTGCCGAATGTTTCTCAGTCTGGGTTCGGTGCTTCTCCATAATTAACTTCAGGTTGTGTTGCACTGGCAGCTCCCTTTTTTCCTGTTTGTTGGCTTTGCATGCTTCTCACCCCAACAAAAGAGCTTTTGGTTATTTCTTACATCTCTCAGAAAGGAATGAATTTCATTACAAATTCCGACCTAATCATATCCAAGGCGGAAATAAGATCACTGGACAATGTTTCCTATTGCCCTTCTTATTACTGAATTTAGGGTGTTAAAAGATGACGTTAGGAGAAGCAATACACAGAAGGTAAAAGATTATACCATTTGTGCTTTGGAAAACTGTAAAGTCCCTTTCCTTTCCTTTCCTTTCCTTTCCTTTCCTTTCCTTTCCTTTCCTTTCCTTTCCTTCTCTCCCCTTCCCTTCCCTTTCCTTTCCTTTCCTTTCCTATTTCACTTAACAAAATGAAATCGCAAAATTGGTAATAGGGATTGAATCTAAAGGCATTCTACCTCTGAGCTATACCCCAGCCTTCTAAATTTATTATTATTATTTTTTAATTTTTGAAAGAGAACCTCACTAATTTTCTGAGAATCTCACTACATTGCTGAGGTGATCCTCCTGTCTCCGCCACCCAGATACTGAGATTACAGGCGTGTGCCACTATGCCCAGCTAAATCTCATCTCTTGAGTCGGGTCTTCCTTGAGATCTTGTATAAGAAATGCCAATGTTGCCTGGCGTGGTGGCGCATGCTTGTAATCCCAGCGCTGAGACAGGGAGGCTGAGACAGGAGGATTACACAGGTTCAAAGCCAGCCTCAGCTACTTAGTGAGGCTCTCAGCAACTTAGTGAGACCCTGTTTCTAAAAAGTATAAAATAGTTCTGGGAGTATAGCTCAGAGCAGGACATGTTAGCTGATCTTCTTGGATCCATCTGTCCCGTTAGTCACACAGTACTTCAGAGGTCAAGATTAACATCCTACAATGTCCATAGTCCATGCACGGCTTCACAAGGAGCACTCCAACTATTCTGGCACAGTCCTTCCACTGCCATACTTCATTCTGCAGCATTTTCCAGTGAGTGATGAGGTGAGGACTGAAAAGAATAGATAATTGTGCCTTGAAGCGCCAAAAAAATGACATACCTGAAGAAATATTTCCACCGGAATGATCTTGGCAGAAGATGTTCAGAAAGAATTGGGGATTAATGTTTCCCTGAACACCAGTGAGAATCCTGGCCTTAGTTACAACATTATTATATCCTTCAACATAGTGTATAATTTAAAAAGTTATCTAGAAATGTGAATGTGGATAGACATCAGAAGTACTTATACTAGAAACAACACAGGATTCATATTGGGTAGGACTGAAAGATGATGCCGAATCATTTTCTATAAGCAGTGACAATAACGAAGAGGAGAAATAAAACAAAAAAATTGGCATTAACAGTACAGACAGATTTGTAAAGACAAAGACCAAGAATTTGATGAAGAAAATAAAATCAGTGATATTTTAATTTAATTTATTCCAATATTGCTGTCTTGCCAGTACTGGTTACAGATGATCTGAGCGTTAATTTGGTTAAGAGAGGAAGTGAGCCTCTTTATTTTACCAAATAGCAAAAAAAAAAAAAAGAAAAGAAAAAAAAGAAAAAAAGAAAGAAAGAAAGAAAGAAAAGAGAAAGAAAGAAAAAAGTTGAGAACTTGGTTTATGCAAGATCAAAACTTATTTACTTCATTTTATTTTTGCTGTAGACTGTTTGCAGATCACGAGACCAAAGCTGGAAGAGTCCACTTTATAGACAGTTTTACAACAGTGGTGGCAATGAAATCCTCCAGTCTCTGAATGTGTGACATCTGAACATTTTTCCTACTTAGAAAGATGGAAGACATCAACAGTGACACCAAAGCGCAAAGAAAAAATCTATCATCTGTAGATGAATAAAGAGAGAAAAGCTGGGGCACATTTTCACATAATATTTTTATATATAATTATGTTTTTAGCGACACAGAATCTTCCCTTCTGTGGCCACAGAGAGGACTTGTCATTGACAAAGAGAATTTTTGTAGTTGTTGGAATTTCTCTCCAATTACAACCCAATTTTGGAAGAACATTTTGTTAAAATTCAACATGTTATTCCATCTGAGGGGAAATTAATTTCATATTTATCTCCAAAAACATCCTTTGAAAAATATGTCAAAGAAAAATGTTAATGATATTTTTAAAGCAAAATATGCATGTCTTCTTTTTATTAAGACAGGGAGTGGCTCAGGCCAGCTTCTGAAATTCCTTCTCCTAGTAACTCCTACAGTGTTTCCCATGTTGAGCGAAAGCGCAAAAAGAAAGAATATATCCATGTTGAAGATGATAAAATTAAAATAAAGGACTCTTTGCTGCCCTTCTTTTCTATTTCTGGAAAGACTGCCACTGAACTGACAAGAAAGCACAGTGGATAGTGATGGATGGGAAATAATAATAAATTTGGCAGCAGTCCATAAATATCCCAATTCACTATAAATTTCAGCAATTTCATTACTAGATTTCTTGGAGCAGCTTTAAAATGTCTACAGAGTGGAAAAACTTCCACTAAACATCTTCATCAGAAAATGTGTCCTAAATTTCTGTTACGTTAAAAATACTCTAGAGGTTTTGTTTTGTTTTGTTTTGTTTTCCCCCGGAGAAATCAGAGAAAATGACTAAAATATCAAACTGGTATTATTTGATCCATTGCTTTAGAACAAATGCTTGATTCAGTGACACTTGAGTTAGGTATTAAAAGATTCAGTGATGCTTGAATTAGGTATTAAAACATTAGCCTTTTTTTTTTGCATCTATTCTTTTCTTTGTGAGCTTTGGTGAATTGATGTTTTTTAATGGTAATAATAATCCACTCCTAAAAATTCAGAGTAACCATGAACCATCTGCTGGTTTCACAAATATCTTGCAACTCACTATAAATTATTTTTACGTTTCTACAGATTATAAAAAATCACAAATGTTTACTCAAATGTTTATTTCTCCTAAAAATTTGTACTTGGATATTTTGATGATACTAAAATCATAATAACTTTGTAAGTAAATGTACAGAAATAATATGTTAAATAAAAACAAACAGTTGGAAAGATAAAGCAACTATGTTATATCATTTATATTAGCCTAGTTTCTTAATTTCTTCCTTAGTTTTAAAATAATTTTTAAAAGTAGGGCTCTTTTTAATCTCTTAATTTCTTCCTTAGTTTTAAAATAATCTAAAAAATTTTAAATATATTAAATTTTAAGGATATATTTGAAATTTGGTAAAATATTTAATGCATGAGCTAAAACTCCAATGTTGAGAAGTCTTCATAAGAATAGATATTTTTGCTGCACATATATTATAAAAATAAAATGCGGCTATGCTATTGTCTAATGCTTCTAAATAGCAAAGACAGCTTTCTTAGGAATTTCCAGTAATACTCCTGCCATCAAAATAGAATTTATTTGACAAAAAATAAACCCCAAATTTGCCTTACAGTGCATTTCTAATAGGCTATGAATATACTCAGTCTAACCACAGTCTGTTAGTCTAATGACTGATATTTCAATTCAGTTTGTTAGACAGTCACCTCAAAATATTGTACACCCAGCAAATATTTTCCAAAAAGCTTGCCAAAACAAAATACTTTTGCCTAATCTATTATCACTTATCTATGTCAATGTTGCTTGTTCACATCAAAAGTATTCTACTTTGGTTGACTTTTCATAATTTGCAATATTTAAAAATTTATTCCATCTTTCACAATAAAAAATATATTAAATATCTTGTAAAGGCCAGTTAGGGGGTGAGAATACAAAAATAAAAGATGTGATATCTTCCCTTAGTAAGATAATATCTGAGTGAAAATGAAAAGACAGTTAATAATGCCAATTTGTATATTTTTATTTATTTATTTATTTGGGGAGCATACTAGGGAATGAACCTATATGGGCATTCTACCTCCAGCCCACAACCCCAGGCCTATTTTAGTTTTTTTATTTTGAAACAGGATCACTATGTTGCTGAGACTGTCCTTTAATCTGCCATTCTCCTCTATTAGCCTCTCAAGTACAGGATTACAGCTTGTATTTGCATATTTTAAAAATACATAAATTTTATCAAAGCTATGTTTGCATAGCTTCTATTTATATATTTTTAAAACAAGAAACAGGAAATTTTCGGTATGGCAGATGGGCAGAAATATCTGTCAAACCCTGTGCCCACTAAATAGTACCTCAAATATTTATTTTGCCAGAAAGTAGGATAATGGCTTATTCATCTTTTTTTTTTTAACCAGATCATAATAGTGAGCATTGGTTACATTTTTTTGAGTCAAATTAAACATAGTATTTCTTTGTTTCTTTTTCTTTTTTTTTTTTTTTTTTTGGTGGTACTGGGGAGGAAACCCAGAGGCTTTCTACCTCCAGGCTATACTCCCAGACCTATTTTATATTTTATTTGGAAACAGTGTCTTGCTAAGTTGCCGAGAGCCTCACTATGTAGCTGAGGCTGGCTTCGAACCTGTGCGATCCTCCTGTCTCAGCCTCCCAAGTGCAGGGATTACAAGTGTGCGCCACCACGCCCGGCTTAAACATAGTATTTCTGAAAAATAAAAACTTGAATCAAGAATTCCAAATGATCTATGTCCCTCCCACAAAATCACAGTGGACAAATAATGTGGGAGAATCATATTTTAAATCTTTTCCTCAAAGAAACCGGATTTATATTCGTCTTTTGTTTCTTTTACAGTCTCCCACTTTGTGGGAGAACAATAACTGCAAACCGGCAACTAAGTGCAGTGAATCCAGAGGAGCCACAACCTTCCAAACTGGCAGCAGGGGAAATCAGACCAGGCGTCACGGTTTCCAACAAAGTGTACTGAGGGCGCTACTGGTTGTTTGACACCACAAATAAAAAACGAGCACACATTTCTACCATATAGGACATTGTTTTAAAGGCATGTAATGGCTACAGAAATAAATGCTCTTTTCCTTACTAAAGTGTCTTCTTTTCATCGGAATGTTCTTTTCATCATTTTAGGCTTCATACTGCAAAGCGAGATTGGAAATAGAGCCTGTTATGGGGCCAGAGAGATCTGACAGGAAGGTCAGCACCTACCTTATACTAAAGACCCCAGGTTGGGAGGAAATGGAGCAAGCAGAAAATGACAGAGGCCTTGAATGACAGACCTGTCGCTTCAGCCAAGCTCCTTCCCAGAACTTTTACCCTGGAATGAGTGAGCAGGAAGACTGAAGGAGAGTTCATCTGGGTCCTCGAATGAGGCTTTCTGAATTATCTTGGATGGCTATGCTGTCTAAGTACCATCTGGATGCTTCTGTTGTTATCATATCATAGACGCTTCCACTGAGAAGGCAACTGTGCTAGACAGTGGGCTTCCAATTTCAAGTTTGTAGGTCCCTTGGCACCAAATGTAGATGAATTGGTTGAGTGCAGCATGACTGGGGGAAGAAAGTGTCCGAAGCTGCTGACTATGGTCTGTTTGTAAAGCAGGTTTCATAGTTTGGGGACAATCATTCTGACACCTGACTTTTACAACTTCAGGGCATAATTCACAGATTGCATATATTATGCTGTCACATAATAAGTATGTAAACAACAAGAGCTACAATAAATATTATAGTGTCATCATCATCATCATCAGTATCATCAGCAGCATCATTATCATCACTTTTCCTCATGACGAACAGTTTTCTAACTGCTAGCCCCAACTGTTTCCAGATGAATCTCGAAGTAGAAATGTTTGATTGTTAATTTTCCAGGTAAGATGATGCAAACAAGAAAGAGCAGCAGCATTTACTCATTAATGTCTTGGAGATTGCAAATAGTAAGAAATGGCTCCTCCTGCCAACCCAACCCATAAGCTAGACCGCACTAGCCCAGGACAAGGCCTTTGTTGTGGCTTGGTGGTCGCAGCAGCCGTCCTGCTCTGAAGTAGCTTCATCCTAAGGTGCACTGCGGTTGCTCTTTTTATTTTTAATTTTATGCCTGTAGCACTGGGGATAGTTCAAGCAATCCAATCGCCTATCCTCAAAGAGAAAAAGCAAGTAGTGGATTGACATTGGGTGGATCAGGATGTTGAGAAATAGTCACCACAAGGAGAACTGCTTTGACTTAGACATTTATAAATAAATTGTTATTCCAAGCCTGTCTGTCTGTCTGTCTCTCTCACTCGCTCACTCACTCTTCTCCTTATTTTTACCTCCCACTCAAGTTGAAGCAAGGATTCTATTACCAAGCAAAATTTGAGTTTTGTGAAATAAGAAGTTCAAAAACTGATGGTGCCTCATTCCATTTCCCTTGAAATGTAGTGTGGCTCTGCAAGTTATCTATTGTTGCATTGAAATGAATGTAAAAGTATTTTTACAAACATCTATGAAAATGTATTTATGTAATAAAAGACTGAGAGACTAAGCCAATTCACAATTGAGTCTCTCATAATGTTAGTATTTTTCCACAGATTTAATATTATATTTTAAAATCTCCATGGTATTTCAGCACACATTTTTGCATATGAAATAAATGATTTGGGGAGGAACTGAGTTTCCTGGTAGTTCTTTTTTACATACATTTATTGGTACATTGTAATTATACACCACGAAGAAGTGTAAAGTAATAGGAATGTGTACCCCACTTCATCCCCCTTCTCACACATGTCATTGAGATTGGAATTGATAATTTTGTATATGGACATAGCATTATTTGAATGGTTGGCTTCATAACATCTCCATCCCTTTCTTTTCCTTCTCATAACCCCCTCCACCACTCCATTGGAGTCTTTCTTTCTTTATCTTATTTAAGAATACGAACAATAATAAATGCTGCTGAGGCTGTGAATAAATAGGAACCCTTACATACTGTTGCTAGGACGGCAAATTAGTATGGCTGCTATGGAGATCAGTTTGGAGGATCCTTAGAAGACTGGAAACGGAACCCCTCATTACTCAAGTATACTACTCTTAGGTAGATTTCCAATGGAAATAAAGTCAAAATACTATAATGATACATGCATACCCATGTTTCTAGAAGCATATTTTTATATTAATAACTGATTTATTATTTCTAATGTTCTGGAATACAATGGTTATATGTGATACAATTTCTCTACTATAAAAGATACACAAGAAAGTAATGAATTTGGGCAAAGGCACCTATCCAGTGACCTAAAAAGCTCTCTTTTACCCACTTCTTGATTATTTACTAGACATCCAATAACTAATGAAGACTATGCAAACACAAGGGCTATAGAGACAAAGGAAAGGACCTACTTTCTGGATTTGAATGGCCACTCCACTATGTTTATTAGAACTCTAAATTCTAAATGTGATGTGCACATCCACCATTTCAAGCAAGTTATTGCAAAAGAGTCCTAAGAGTCTCGATATATTTTCAAACATCTGTGCATACTAAAGGGGAACAGATGTGGTTTCATCAGTTCTCTGATTGTCTTAAGTTCTTTTTTAACACCTGTGTTAGAGAACATGGGCCCACCTTTATAAGCATGAGATCATCTTAGTATTTTCCACCTGTAACTTTGAATAAAGGGCCAGCCAACCCTGGGTGGGAACTGACCTCAAGATTTAGTCATTTTCTTGCAGCCACCTGCATTTGAACTCATTCATCTCTATCAAGTTTAATAAGCAGAGGGAAAGGGGAATCCATTAATGAAACCAAAAGTTTTTCTCTTCAAAAGGAACTTGTTAAGAAAACAAAGTGGTCTTAAAACACACACGCACACACATGCATGCATAGAAGCAAGGTTTGGCACAACATAAAATATAATAATAAAGCTGGAAATGTTTTTCTTCAGACTCTGGTGCTTATTAAACATTTAAAATAAATCTAATGAAAATAGTTCAGGTGTGACTAACCCACGAGGGCTGTTTCTTTGAGACATAAAATAGTGCAAGATATTTGTCCTGCTTTCATTATACAAAAAGTGGACGTGAAAAAGAAATACCAAAGTAAGTTAGAGTTTGTTTTTTAATGTGTTTAATTTTATCTTACATACAGTGACACTCACTCTTTTTGCTGTACACATGGATGATTCTAATAAATGCATAGTCAAGTATCTACCACCATAAACCAGATATAGGACGGTTCCATCATCCCAAGCCTTCCCTCACATTGTTATCCTTCATGGTCCACATCTGCTCCCACCATCAATCCCTCACAATCATCATAGATCTACCATTTTTTTTTAAAGAGCATAAACTATGCATGCAATGATATAGTACTTAGCCTTTGGAGACTAGCTTATTACACATAGGATAATTCTAGATTCACCCATGTCACATCAGTAGTATGGTTCACTGTATTGCTGAGTAGCATTTCATTCTATTTATGTGCCACAGTTTGTTTATTCATTTACTAGTTGAAGAACATCTGGATTACTCCCAAGTTTGGTGCAAATTATGAACAAAGCTGCTATAAATATTTGCATACACGTTTTGTATAAAATATGCTCTCAATTCCCATGGCTAAGTCACTAAAATCCACAATGCATGGGATACAGAGTAAGGTGGATATGCAAGCCAGAATCGGTGAGTGGGAAAGATAAAAGGGAGATAATAATGCAATTTTTTATTATGATTAAAAATAATGTGTGAAAAGTCTGAGGCCCATATATGGAACTTAATATATGGAACATGCTTATTTTTCTACCCATACATTTTAGCTACTCATTTTGCCTGTGTTATGGAGAAAAAGTATTTCCAAATGATCTAATAATTGGTTTCAGAACTTTATCTAAAGGTGTGGACAATCAAATGATGCATTTTCTTATTTCCTTTTTCATCTTTGATTCTTGATTTTTATCCACTCAGACCCTGTCAATATATGTCACTGCATCTTTACGTGTCTGTGGCTGAGTGGGCAGGTGTGAGAGTCTCTGCAGTGAGTGCACAGGTGGGATTCCATAAGCTTGGGCAAGCAAATTAAACTCTTTAAGTCTTAGTTCTTCATTTTTAAAAAAGGCACATGACAATCGCGTGGTATAAATAGCACTGAGCCTGGCACATAGGGCGTATTTAAACAGCAACTCCTCCTTGTTCTTCACAACTTGCATTGTTCACAGTCTCTAATTTTGAACTTTATTTCACTTGAGGGAAATGCTTCGACTTCACAATTAAATATGGGACTTAGCTAGTCAAATACACTCGGGATACGCTATGCTTGGAATAAATGATTCACTGACAAATTCACAGCAAGGCATGATTTATTGATATGAGCTCTTTCCAGAAAATATGTAGGCTTATTAAAATAAAAGGAGAGAGAAATTAGAGTACTGGATATCAGAGGTAGAAAAGGAAGGTGTATGTGTATGTATGTACATATATATGTGGAGATATACAAATATGTATATGTGTGGATATACATATATATATATATATAGACACACATGTATGTGATAAAAGTATTTCTACACACACACACACACACACACACACACACGTGTGTGTGTGTGTGTGTGTGTGTGTGTACAGAGAATGAAGACCTGGAGAAATAAGCTTTACTTATTTTAGCTTTTTTGTTTGAGAATAGTTATGTATCTCAGAGTCCATTTTATAATATTATTCTGGTAGAATCTTGGTCTTTGGACAGCATATTATGCTTATCGACCATATTATAAATTAATATGTGCAACTGACATGGTGGTTCACACTTGTAATCCTAGTACTGGGAGACTGAGACCAAAAGATTGCAGATTCAAGGACAGCCTCAGCAATCAGTGATACTCTTATTAACCTAGAGAGGCCCTGTTTCAAATAAAATACAATAGGATTGGGGGCATAGCTCAGAGGTAGAATGATGCTGGATTCAATCCCCAGCAACAACAACAACAAATGAATATGTGCTATATATTAAGGATTTTCTGTTACTCCCATTAATAAACACAGGCTTTATTTAAAATTGTATCTAAGACAAGTTATGCTATAGTAAAACTTTATTTTGGCACTCAAAACCTTTTTCCTTTCCAAAGTCTAGTTAAAGTCCCTTTGGAACTAATAGTTGCAATTCCTGGCTCAGGTACCAAAAGGTAAGAGGGGGGAAATTTGCATATTCAGTGGGTGACAATTCAAGTATTTGTTGTCAGTCCATCAGTGTGTGTGAGGCTCACCTGCACATTTATCTTGGAGAGACCTGAATGTGGCAACAACACTGTGAATCTCATAACGACAGTCAGTCCTTGACCCCTTATATCTTCTCTAATGCTATCACTGCCCTAAGCCCCCTCAGAAATGTGAAATACTATCCAAAAAGTCATCATTTTTTTGCATGTACTATGAAATACATGTATTGACTTTCTAAATGAAATCTAAAGATAACATTGGTATCGATTTTAAACTATGGCTTCGAAGACCAGTGCAAATCCCAGTGGAGCACCGTGCTCCCTCCTCTGAGCCTCTATGCTTGGGTACTTCCTTTCCATCAGTTAACTCTTCTGGGTATAGAGCGTCCATTTCTTCATGTCAAAAGGGCTTCTGCAAAAACAATGAGCAATGGCCCGGTGCACGTGCTGTCTGTGGTCTGAGTTTCCAGAAGGCAGAAAGTAAAGCTTACTTAGCACATTTATTTATTTATTCCTTCATCAGCGAGGGAGATTTAGTCAACACTCAGGCTGTTTCAGGCTTTGTATTCAGTATCAAAGATCCCATGACAGGACAACTTCTCTGTCTGCTGGGAGGACACGGTGAGGACAGGGGACATCTGAAACCTCTGAAGTATCTGGCAGAGTTGCAAATGTCTAGGCTCCATCCAAAATCGACCGAGTCAGAAACTGGGGCGGGGGCGGGGGGGAGGTTTCCTGGGAATTATACCACATAAACTTCTGCAGGCTAGCGATTGTGTCTTGTTCTTTTTATTCCCAGTGCTAAGCACAAATCCTGAGACAGAGACGATACTCAATAAGTGTTTGCTAAATTCAATCATTCCACAAATATCTGAGTGACTTCTATGGGCCAGAAATTTTTCCAAGACTCATATCTAAGAAGAGAGAAGACAAAAGTCCTCATTGTCGTGGAGATTGGATGAGGGAGAGGAGACATTATACTAAACATAGTAATGAAATAAATATATACAGTCTGGCAGAAGCTGATAAGCTACAGGGGATAGGAGCAGAACAGGGTAGTAAGGGAGATGAGGGGAACCAAGAAAGCGGAGGGTGAGGGAGAGTAAGAGGCAGTGCTAGTGTAAGTGCTGGCATAGGTCTCTGAGAAAGTGACCTGTGACCCAGGCCTTGAAGGAACGGAGGCAGCAGCCTAGCAGGTATCTTGGAGCAAAAATACCTCAGGAAGAGAGAGAGCATGTAGGGCAAAGGGAATAAGTCATGCCTATGCCTAGTAAACCTGAGTACCTGCAAGCAGGGAGGGCCGGGTCACATGCAACCTCGTGGGCTATTTAAGGACTTTAATGAGAGAAGGAGTTAATGATTGAATGAGCTAATAAATGAAGTTGGAACCATATCATGTGTCAGGTATTAAGTAAAGATATTCAGAGGGTGCCCAGAGGGGAGCTTATTGTAGGATTCAAGTATTGTTTTAATATTAAGAATTTTCTTTTTGCAATTAAAAAGTGCATTTTACCATCATCGATATTGACAATGGCTGGTGACAATTAAATATGATTCTAATAAGACCAAGGCTTTTTCAGTTTTCTTTTTTCTTAATTATGTGCACTATTTTTAAAGGGGGAAATCCTCCCTATTCTTTTTTTTTTTTTTTTTTTTTTTTTACAAATGACTAATTAATCAGCATGGCAGAGGTAGAAGAAAAGCCCTGACTCCTCTCAGTCAAGAACTCCTTCCATCTCCTCACAATGTAAATATTCAGAATGAGTTGGGCATGGTGGAGCATGCCTATAATATCAGTACTTGAAAGGCTGAGACAGAAGGATTGCAGGTTTGAGGCCAGCCTCAGTAGCCTAGTGAGACTTTGAAACATAATAAAATAGGGCTAGGGGTGTAGCTCAGAGGTAGAATGCCCTGGGATTTAATCCCTAACACGCACATACTTCACATACTACACACACACACACACACACACACACACACACACACACACACGAAAAAGAAGAGGAGGGAAGAGGAGACAAGAGAAGAGAAGAGAAGAGAAGAGAAGAGAGAGAAGAGAAGAGAAGAGAAGGGAAGAGATATCAGAATGTCTGATAAATCGATCTGTGATTCCAAGGGCAATAAACAACTGTGGCCCCAGTACGACCACCCTAATTCTAACTCTCTCTGCCAAGACAAAATGTTTTTAAAAAGGACCTCATGCATGGTGTTTAAAAATTCCAGTACAAATTCTTCCAAAGTAACAGATATTATTCTGAAGAAGGTTCATTCATGTCCATGAATTTTGATAAGATCATATAAATTTGCACATTTTTAGAAGATTATATAAATTCCTTTGCCACAGAAAAGTTATAGTTTACTAAATAAACAACCAAATAACACAATATATTAGTCTAACAAAAAAGCAAAACTACATACAAAAGAAATAATAGCAAATAGTTAAATTTC
Source organism: Muscardinus avellanarius (assembly GCF_963383645.1). Lineage (NCBI taxonomy): Eukaryota > Metazoa > Chordata > Mammalia > Rodentia > Gliridae > Muscardinus > Muscardinus avellanarius. The sequence continues at coordinate 61,944,164 of NC_137797.1, forward strand.
AAGAACATGGCAACAGAAGAGAAGAGAAAAAGTGTAGGAAATGTTGTATTTTCAGCCTTATTATTTTATATGTAATTGTCAAACTAATTTCAGGATATCTAAATATTTTCAAACAGCATGTAGTAATGGATTATTATATTTTATGGTAATCTAATTACATTAGGATTATTACAGAGCTGCAATGCATGTGAAATGGAATTGTCTTTTGATGTTCAGCATTAGTAAACTGATACATTTCAGTTTTATTTTGAAGATTACTCTTACCTTAATTTCAAGATTTTATGATGATTTAAAAATAATTTTGAATATCTGGGAGATTTAATTGCTCGTGTTTATTTCATTTTAAACAAGTCACGTTACACTGTTTCCTTTATTTCTGTCCCTATGGATTTAAATAATAATTCAAAACACCATTATGTAGTATTCATATCATAAAGTAATTTCTTCATTCATATTGCACTAAGGAATTGTGCTAATCTGGTCATTTGTAAAGCCTTCTGTATTAGCAGAGTATAAGTAAAATGTTTATAAACATATATAAATGAACCCCCTAATCCCATATAGTTACAAATTATTAGCTTGTTTGCATTATAAACATGTCAAATATTTTATAATGTGCTAAAATTATTATACTTTTGATGTTTGAGAACAATTCTAGAATATACATCCCTGAGACTTCTTATGTATATTAAAAATGCATTTTGTTTCTTCTGTGATTTCTGGATTTTTGTCACCTACTTTGAGAACTCAGAGTAAGTTAGAGGTAGAAAACCAAGATAGAAAGAATAGACAAAACAGCTCTTCCTAGTCTGAAGTAGCCACAGACTCTTAGATCTGTATAACCCCTGGGCTTAAAACGCTCAGCAGTTGTGCATCAGGAAGCTTCGGGTTTTGTTTTGTTTAATTTTATTTCATTTTATTTTTGTTGTTCTGGAGAATGAACCCCAGGGCCTCGTACATTCACCGACAACTTCAGCCCTTTTTATTATTATTTTAAAACAGCATCTCACCAAGTTGCCCAGAGATGGCCTTGACCTTGCTATTCTTCTATGGGTTTAACCTTGGAGTGTGTGTAAAAACAGTGTGCAACCAAGGGAGGTGGTTTAGGAAATTTAAAATTCTCAACGGTGATACTTAAAATGTTATATTTTAAAAATGTGCCCTTTTAGCTGCAATTATTTATTTTCATAGACTAAGGAATTCACCAGTCTGATGCAAGAGAAACTTTTTGGTGACAGACTGATCGGTTTATGCAAATATCCTAAGAAAACATTCCAGGAGATACCGTTTTGCTTCTCCACAGCAGATTCCCCCACATCGCCATCTCTCACGTTTCCATTTCTCTTCTTTCTTCTTGTAGACTGAGCTTGCTTTTTTCCCCTCCTACATCTTTCGCCTTTTCTTTCCTCCTCTTCCTTTCTTCTCCTTGTCATTTCTTCTCTTTTCTTCATGAGAGCTTTGCTGGCTTCCTTAACCTCTTTTCTGGCCACCTCCCTCTTTCATTTGGTTAAATTAAAACTCCTTTTGGCAAAAATCTCTCCTTTAGATACATCAGGGGCCTTGCATGAAATGCCTGGAAAATTAATTCCATGTACATTTTAGGAAATCTTGCTCACAGCTGCGTTTTTCCATTAGAGATGGTTTCAAAGGCTACATAAAAAACCCCATAGCCAAATGAGGCAAAGTTTAAGTGAGAAAACATGTGTGGAGCATTAAGCCAAGTGACAGGAACAGAGTTGCATTTCCAGAAAAGCAGAGAAGTTCTGCAAATGCCTTTCAAGTAAAACAAGAACATTTTTGAGCTTTAAAAATAAAAATCAGATTGCCAACACAGAATTTAAAAAAATAAAATTCGCATTCAGTTAAAAAGACAATGCCAGCTCAGCTTAATAAGTGGTAAACGGGAACCACGTATGTAAAAATAATTTGAGATGTACATGCTAACAGTGAGAGAGAGAGAGAGAGAGAGAGAGAGAGAGAGAGAGAGAGAGAGCCCAATATTTATTATTATTATTTATTACTAATTAGTCTGCTAAAAATGTTTATCAACTTTCCGCTGATTTAACTCATGAATTTATGACATGCCGTATGACTAACTTACATATTTTCTCTTTCCCCATTTTGGACAGTGATTTTTTTGATATGGTAAACACACAAAATTGACATATGTAATAAAAATTAGTAGCTATGAATCTCTAAAAGATGACTTCATCTTTAACAAGATCTGTACTGCCCTAAGTCTCTGTAAAATTTTGGTGTAGGTCACGGAGCTTGTATGCTGAAGTAGCAGTCTTCTCCATCTTCTACTCTATGTGTTTGAGAGAAATAATAAAATGCTATTTGTTTACCACCTTCTATGTTTCACGAGAATTTTATACATATATTTTTGACAGAATCATTGTACTATATATCTTTGAGAGAAATAAAAGTGTAAAGTGTTCTTTTTTTTATTTTGTTTTGTTTGAATGGATCCAAAAGAAAAAGAGAGAATCCCTGTAAAACACGGAAAGGAGCTGGCATTTGATGTGATATTATATGAAAGTTTATTTTGGCTTTCTGCAGATGAATGTTTGCTGTACTTCTGGACTTCACAAATCAGCTGAGAAGGAACCGATGTGAAATAGTAACTTTATTTCCAAGAATCTCTGCTAAATGTGGAAAAGGACTCTTAAGGGGAAGTAGGGAAATATGAAAAATGCTAATTGACACCTTCATGACCATTTTACTTTTCTGGTGGCCTAGAAGAGTTAAATATGAAATAAGACCTTTGAGACACCCCACCCTGTCCCACCACCCCATCCTCATCCCACCACTTCAGAATTAATCCTTTTGTGCTAAAAGACCCCTTCCCTCCAAAGACTTGTGAACTCTCCAGTAACTAATGGATAAAAACATTTTATATATTTTGTTCTAGAATATATGAGGGTCCAGAGAAGTTTGGAGCAGGCCCAATAGCAAAAACAAAACCGGGAGATATTTATGGAGTGGCTCTGAAGTTCTTTGTCTTAGTTGGAACACTTTTGAGAGTAAAGAGGGCTGCTGAGCCCTGTAGTATCAGGAAGAGGTAACTGTTGCACCAGAAGAAGGGAGGCGCATCCAACCAGAGAATGTTGCTATTAAATAACAACTCACAAACAACAACTGTGGAATACAAAGTAAGTAAGAGCTGTTGGCTCTATTTGGAAAAGATAATTTAGAAATTTCTATCTGCATATATATATATATGTATTTATATATATGTATATATATGTATTTATATATGTATATATATTTGTTTTCTTAATTTGAAAATTATTTTTTCAAAGAGATACATGTTTCAAAAATCAAATAATGCTATAAAGCCCCAAACAAAAGCACAAACACAAACAAAAATCAAAAGAACCCCTCCCTTATACTTTGACCTTTTCTTGCTCTACCTAGGCACCCTTTAAATTCATTTAATGATTAGTACGTATCTCTATATCTCTAAATAATATGTGCATCCTAGTTTATAAATTTTGATATTATCTATTCCTTTTAATCAGAGCAGCTGAGGGTGTCTATTTTTTCCTATATCTCTCCTTTATTTTATTGCGAATATATATATATATATATATATATATATATATATATATATATATATATTGGTGGTACTGGGGTTTCTGGAAACCCTTCTACCTCCGGGCTACACTCCTAGACCTATTTTTTTATATTTTTATTTGGAAACAAGGTCTTTTAAGCCAGCGAGGCTGGCTTCGAACCTGCGCGATCCTCCTGTCTCTGCCTCTCAAGTGCGGGGATTACAAGTGTGCACCACCATGCCCGGCTTATTGATATAATTTTAATATAATTTTTGGCTAAGTTAAAATTTGAGTTCCCCTTATATAGTTTGTATATTGCCTTATATGTTTATAAGCATATTTAAAGAATCAATCAGATATATATTTTATTTTTTTTAAAAAAGCAAGATTGCTTCATAGGTAGTATACTTTAGGAAGTATATAATTCTGGTTAGCTGTCCTTTTGTGATGTTAGCAGCTATTAATATCAATGACTATACACATTAAAAGTTCACAAAATGGTAGTTTTTAATAATGTCACTTTCATTCATTAATTAGTTCAAAAATATTTATAAAGACAAACATCTTCATAGGTTATTGTTTCCCTATAGTATAGCGTAAGTATAAAATTCATGAAAAACACTCCTTTAATTTAATGAGATGGTTCTTTGTTTTTTTTCAAAGATAATCAGTAAGGTACCTTTAGATATCATTATAAACAAAACTTTTAAACATATTTGGTGTATTTCAATTATGTTCAATGATGCAAGGAGCAAATTTAAACTCAGAATTTTAACAGAAAAAAGTAATCTGCTTGCTATTGTTATTCAATAGGGAAATCCATACATTTAAGAAAAAGTTTAAGACATATTTTTGCATTGCAATGAATGGTCTTTGCTTGGTTTCTGATTCAAAAAATACTACAAAAATGAGAAAAAATTCTTAGGAAAATTGGAGAAATGTGAATACTGAATTATTGACTAATGATATCAAGTAATTATTGTTGGGCTTGGGGATATAGTTCAGCAATAGAACACTTATTTTTTCACACCCTGCAGTAACGTCATAGATTATCAAGTAACTTCTTTGTTCTTCTTCTTTTCCTGGAGGAATCCACACCGTACATGTCCTTCCTTTCATTTCAACCTGCAACATTTACTTTCTAGGATTGATTGACAGTTGTCATGCTGAGACATCCCCCTTGCTTTTTCCTTCTCTGGTGACCTGTATCATTTTTTTTTCCTTGTTGTCTTATTTTGGTGGAGCATATCCTTCAGAAGTTATTTGAGAAATAGTGCATAAGAGACCATTTTGAGACTTTTTTGTCTGAAAATATCTTTATTCTCTTCATATTAGGCTGATAGTTTGGCTTGGTACAGAGTGCTAATAATTTCCCTCATAGCTTAAGCCATTGCTCCTTTACTTTGTAGCTTCTCATGTGTGAGAATTCTGCAATTTTTGTTCTTCTTTGTGTGTGATCTATTTATTTTTTGAAAAAATAATAAAACATCTTTTTATTTTAGCATCTTTGTTGCTAGTAATCTGAACTTTGACAATTAATTTTTTTTTGGTGTGTGTGTGGTACTGGGGTTCCTGGAAACCCTTCTACCTCCAGGCTACACTCCCAGACCTATTTTTATACTTCTTTTTTTTTTAATTTGGAAAGAGGGTCTCTTAAGCCAGCACAGCTGGCTTGGAACCTGCGCGATTCTCCTGTCTCCGCCTCCCAAGCGTGGGTATTACAAGTGTGCGCCACCGTGCCTGACCTGACAAGTATTTTGTTGTGTAATTATTGCAATACCTTCTCCCACCTTTATTAGTATAATGATTTCAGATTTTTTTGAAATTTTCTTGTTTTGTATATTTTAAAAGTTTTTTCTGAGTTCATATTTCACTTGTTTTATGTCTTTTTAATATAAGTCTTTCTTCAAAAATCACATAATTTAGGCTGCCAATTAATTGTGTGTGTGTGGGGGGGGTGCTGGGGTTCAGGGGCATTCTATCTTTGAGCCACTCTCTTCCCCAACCCATATTTTACTTTTTTTTTTATTGGTGCACTGTATTCATACATCATAGTGGGATACAACCTTTTGTAAAAAAAAAAAAAACAGGTCTGAGGGTGTAGCTAGGAAGTAGAATGCCACTGGGTTTAATTCCCAGTACCAAAAATAAATAAATAAATAAATAAAAATACAGTGCTACTGTGGATGCCTGCAAAATATTCTAACCTTACCATGAAATCTTCATCCTCAAAGCATAGAATAACTCATTTAGAAACAATCACTTTTTTTGGTCAGGGACACACTACTTGTATATTATATATTCAAACTTTTTTTTTCTTGGTGCACTGTATTCATACATCATAGTGGGATACAACCTTTTGTAGACATACATGCACACATCGCCCAGTCAGCCCCCACCCGATCCCCACCCCATTCTCTCCCCATCCCTCCCTCCCTCCCATGCTTGGCTTAGTGGTTGACATCTAGTATTATAGCAATTTATCCAAAATTAAAAATGATAATCTCACATAACAGTTTCATTTGTCTGATACCAAGCTTTTGATGACTAAAAGATAACATTTCAATATTTCTTTTTACTTTCTTTCTTACCAGAGAATATTTTTTTTCTATTTTTTTAGGTGAAACTATCATATATTTATATATTTATTTTTCAGAAAAAAACTCTATCCTAATATGGAATATGGACTCTAGATACCCAAAACGATCTTGAAATAGAACAAAGCTAGAAGATATATATTTTCTGATTTCAAACCATATAAAGCTACAATAATTGAAACAGTGTAGTACTATTCTAAAGGCAGATATATAAATCATTGGAGTTAAATAAAAGCCTAGAGCTAAATTCTTCCCTATATTGTCAAGTTATTTTTGACAAGGTTTCCACGAACATTTGGTGGTAGAAATAATATTTTAACTAAATATTGTTGAAACATAATAATTACATGGAAAAGAATAAAGTTGGGCCCTTACCTAATCCCATATACAAATATTAACTCAAAATAGATAAAAGACCTAAATATAAATCTTAAGACTATAAACTTTTAGGAGAAAATCTGGGTCATAAAACCTCACAACACTGAAATTGGCAGTGATTTCTTGGATATGATTTCAATGGCACAGGCAACAGAAGAGTATACAAACTCCCTAAAAAATAAAAAAAAAACATTGTGTATCCAAAGACAATGTAAACAGAGTTAACAGTTACTAATAGAATGGGATAATACCTTCAGATATAGCATTTGGAAATATTTTATCCCATATTTTACTTTTTTATTTGGAAATAGGGTCTCACTAAATTGCTGATGCTGTCCTCAAACCTGTGATCTTCCTATCTCAGCCTCCCAAGTGCTGAGACTATAGGTGTCTACCACCATGTCTGGCTCACATTAATTGTTGATGACATTCTGAAAATCTGAGTAGAAAATATGTCTGCATAAATATAGAATTGGTAGTTTTCTCTCTCGAGTGATCAGGTGATAAACTAAAATTTTTCTTGAGTAGCCCCAGATATAATCATCTATGGTGCTTTTCTTTGGGAAAGTTAAGTTTCTAAGGAAAGGAAACACATGTCTCTTGCTGGAGATGGGAGCAAAGGTACAGGAAAGGTACAGGCCTAGATGCCATCATTCTGGTGAAAAGCACAAACAGCTGGGGCTGATCCTGCTGCTCAATATGCCAATCTCATTTTATCCCCACTGTCCATCCAGCACCCCATCTACAATATGATTTGCCACATTCTTGATTTCTTTTAATTATTCTCAGATAGAATATTAAAAACAGTTCATGCAATATAGTCAAAGGTATACTCACTCACTCACTGGTAACTGTCCTGTCCTATCTGGGTATTTTTTAAAATATACTTTTATTATTGTACTGTAATTAAACATCATAATAAGGTTCCAGAGTGATAGGAATATCCATGCACACAGCAATCCATGCACACAGCATTGAGTGAGCTTCCTCTGGGATCCCACCACACTCCCTTCCTTCCTCGTACATATAATTGAGATTGGCATTGATAATTTTGTAAGAGTACATAGCATTATGTGAAGTGTTTCCTTCATCAAGTCTCCTATCTGGGTATATTACCATTTTAATATACCTAGGAAAGAGTAACTAATTTTTTTTCAGCTAAAATTACAAACATTAATCTAAATGATGAAAAATACCACTAAACTTTGCAGTATGTAAGCCTTCTTGTACATGCTATGTTATGAAACTGATCAAAAAATGAATTCAAATCATATTCATATCTGTGATGGGTAAACAACAAACATTTGATACATTGAAACTTTCTAAGTTGTGTTTTCAGATTGACATTAACAACAAACATAAGTAAGATAGCTTTATAGCACGGCTTCCCGACATTCACTGTTATCAGCAAGAGCTGGCTGACAGCATCTCCCTCATCACCAGCATCTGAATCCTGCATGAGCGTCTAGCTAGTATTCAGAACTAGCTGTGGGGAAGTCTGAGAAATGCAGACTTTGAATTCCCAGCCTCTGAGATTCAATGAAGGACATGGAAGGAGGGAAGGATAGAAGCTGAGTGTCTTTTAGCACAATCTAGTCTGGAAAGTATGGAGGAAGTGTGGTTTATACGTCTTTATACAGCCTTATGACATTTAAGGACAAGAAAAGGGAGAGGGAGCTGGACAAACTCAAGTTAGAATGAGAAAGGGAAAATCAGGGGTGCCCTTAAGGACTTCACTGTTTTCCAAGATTCCAAGAGCTAGCGCTCTCTCTCTCTCTCTCTCTCTCTCTCTCTCTCTCTCTCTCTCTCTCTCTCTCTCTCTCTTCCTCCTCCTCCTCCTCCCCTCTCTCCCCCTCCCTCTCTCTCCTAAATTCAATAGTAAGCTGAACAACCAAGGAATGAGAGTCTGGAGGTGAGGGAAGGAGATAAATGACCTTGACAGTGGAAGTGATTAAGCAAGCAATAATCTCTTTCATGTCTAACATATCCCATACATAGGACATGCTCAATAGATGAGAAATAAATAGATGCATAAAGAAAGAAACTTTGCATTGGTTTCTTTGTTTCTAAAATAAAATATTTGCTCAAGACTTTTGGAGTTGTAAAGATCAAATAAGACAACCAAAATGATTTACTTAGATGTTGACCTTTTTATGAGACATGCATCCTTCTTTACCATCAGTAACAGGTATCAAATTAAAAAACATGAAAGTGGGAAAAAGACACATGTGTTGTTTAGAATAGTCTTTATATATGCTTTTCTATGATTTTTATGGCTATAACATCTGACAATGAGTCTCTGGTTCTCAGTAAATACTAATTGAAATGCATCTACATGTGAATTCATGTGTTTAATTAATAACATAAATGCATTCATCCATGGGATATTTTTATCATTGCTAATATCAATCCTTATTATTTTCTTTTGTGCAGTCATCTGGTCATTGACTTAATTTCCAACTGGGAACTTGAAGACCCCATCCAAGTGTCACTATATGGAACAGCTACTCCAGTACTAATACATTCCATCCATTCTCAATTTATTCCAGAAATATGATTCCAGTACTTTCACAGGGCATTGAACTATAGATAAGACAATTGCAGCCATAAAGTTCTATACTTCTATCAGCAGTAAATAGCTGAAGGTTTTAGTGTAAGAATGGAAATCAGTGTAGGACTAAGCTAAACCACTTCATAGTGCTGAGGAAGAATTCCCTAGGACCCAAATAAGAAAGGGAAAAGAAATAATGTTTATCAGAGGTCTTTCTTGATCATTTTATATACATAAGTGTATTCTGACCTTTTATTTAATAACAGGTCCTGTGTCAAGCAATTTAGACAGATTCACTTTTTATCTTAGAAATGTTAAGTATCTACTTTATGCCAGCAAATATGTTTGAGAATCATGATGAGTTAGGTAAAAGCGACCTCTGCCTTCAAGGAATTTACACTTTACAGACTTTATAAATAAGAAAGTAATTATAATGCACTGAAAATGTAATATTAATATGCTGTGGAAATACATAAAAAGAAGCCTTAATTTGGGGCTGTATATTTTCTCTCATGTGTGGAAACTAGGGAGGAATTGGGATATAAGAGGAATTTCAGATAAAGAAGGAGAAATTTCAGTGGAGCTATGAGAGAGGGTGTTTGGGGGAAGAGTTGATGAAGGAAAGAATTGAGTTGACCCTACGTACATATCCAATTACCAATGCCCATCTCAGTATTATGCACAGGGAAGGGGAGGGAGTGGGGTGGGTTGGGGGGAAGCTCACCAAGTTCTGTGTGCATGTATATCCCTATCACTCACTCTAAACGTCACTACTATGATATGCAATTATAATGCATGAATAAAAGTATACTAAAAATAGTTGCTACTGAGAGATATAAGTGAAACAAGCCAAATTCATATTTTCTTTCTCATAAGTTGCCTTAACATTGGCACAACATATTTTAATCTTCATACAGAGAACACTATCATTTTTGTGTTAAAGATAATAAAATACATTTCCAAGGCTCAGCAATGAGTGGTAAAGGGATAAGATAAAAAAAAAAAATTAAAAATAGAAGAATCCTTAATTTAGCAACTAGTCAGAAAAGACTTCTTGGCGGAAGCAGTAGCTAAAGTAGGACCTGAAAATAAAAATATCTGAAGTATAGTAGAGCAAGAGACAGTGTGCCCATATGTGAGACTTTAGCCTATGGCCTTCTGATACAGTAAAAGGGACTGGAGGACTTTTAAGTCGACAGACACGGGATCCAACTTGCATTATGGAAAGATTACAGTGGTGTGTGTGGGACTGAAGGCCTGCAAAAGAGAAGGTGGGCAGGCATGTGGAAGGCCCTTAGCAGCAAAGGCAAAAGGCAACAGTGGCCAGTACTGCAGCAGAGCTGGTGAGGGCTGAAAGAAGAAATGTTTTAGATGTTTAAGTGAAAGATGTGCAGAGTTGACGGGTGAGGACGGAGGGGTTGCAGACTACGCCTGTGTTTCTGACTTGAACAGGACTAAAGTAAGGATGAAATTGAGGGTGAGGCAGAGGAACTGGACTCTGGGAGCAATGTCACTGGTTTTGAGCATTTTGAGAATGAGATGCTGAAAGGCTTCTGGGCGCAGAGCTTTCGGCTGTTTCTCTGTTCATTCAGCAGGCCTCGCGGGGTGGGGGTGGGGGTGGGGGAGGAGAGGACAGGGGAGAGACAACCCCGGGACAGATTAACGTGTCTCCTAGGGAAATCCATGTTTAAGGTGAAGGAGAGAAGGGTTCAAGGAAAGGAACTTGCAGAGGGCTGGGATAAAAGAAAGAAACACTGGGCCATGAAGCTGGTGGAAAGGAATGTTTCAGTAAAGGTTAGGTGCTGGTAAAGGAGCAGGTTTAACAGCATGGGACACGGCCAGTGGGTCCAGTGGGCACTGGAACAGATGGAATGGAGTGAGCTGGGAATGCAGAAGTGAGGAAAGGAAAGCAGTAATGTAAATGTACAGTTATTATCTCCTCCTCCTCCTCCTCCTGCTCCTCCTTCTCTGTGGTACTAGAGATTAAACCCAGGGGCATTCTACCTTCGAGCTACACCCCCACCTTTTTATTTTTATTTGAAACAAGGTCCTGCTAAGTTTCGATGAAGATGTGTCAGCCTCAGAAACAGGCTCCAACTCAGCAAACATTTAGTGAGTGCTTACTTAGTTCTGGAGATATAGAAGTAAAAAGAGATTCCGATAAAATGTATATACATTTTGTGAATAAAAAGTGAAAATTGAGAAACCAAAGGACATGGTGAAACTAGGTTTATTATTAAGTGAAAGAGCATTACTTTTGGGAATGCATTCAATTCAATACAATCATCCAGATTAATTCCTTCAATTGTACTTACTTCCTCTTTCTTTCTCTCTTTCTTTCTCTTTCTTTCTTTCTTTCTTTCTTTCTTTCTTTCTTTCTTTCTTTCTCTTTCCTGTATGTGGTACAGGAGATTGAACCCAAAGACATTCTACCTCTGAGCTACAACCCCAGTCCTAATTTATTTTTTGTTTTAAAACAGGATTTCACTAGGTTGCTGAGAGTCACTAAGTTGCTGAGGCTGGCCATGAACCTGTGATTCTCCTGTCTCAGCCTCCCAAGTACTGGGATTCTAGATGTGCACTATCACACCTGGACATTGTGTGTTTTATTTCTAAGATTTCTCAAAAATCCTTTTTTATCTTTATAATAAATGCCCGTTGAGTCTGAAGTCATCTTGTTAAACCCAAAGGAGTTCATCGATACAATGAGTTTTCTTGATTTTATTATACAGGCCAGTCCATCCGCATATTACATGCTTACTCAGTCAGGTTTCTTTCTTGAACATCCATGGAAAGATGGCCAAGATAGCTCATTTCTTATTACCAAATATTACCAGAAAGTGGTGCAAATCCAAGGACATACGAGGGCAGGCCACCTTTCCCGCACCTAATGTCGTTCAACATTTCTTCATTCGATCGAAGCATAACCTGTTTTGAAATGACTAGTTGATGCCGTGGAGGCTAAGACCAAAAGCAAATGGAGTGTGCCCTCATTCAAAGAAGAAAACCACACGCAGCGTGCCATGCTGAAGGGGAAGGACCCTTGGGCAGAGAGAAATAATGTGTGCCAGCTCATGCACCATTTGCTGTTTAGGTCTGGGCTCCAAGGAATCTGACTGACAATCTCATGAAAGGTTCTGATTCAACTGCTGCTTTCAAAAACACTTCAAAGGATGGTGATGAGGGATACCAAAGGGATAAAAGGTTTCTTTCAGGACTGTGTTAATTTATTTTAGTCCAAAGAACAAATCCCCCAATAGAGACGATAGGTGATTCAAGCCTTCTGATTGTAGTGGCAAACCTTGTATAAAGACCAGGTCAGGAGGAGCCTGTAAGAAATTCCTAATCAATTGTGCACCAACTTGCTTATGAAGTATGTCTCTCAAGTTGCTCTGGCTGAAATGTGTGTGCTGACAGCTAGATGCAAAGAAAACTCAATGCAAGCGAGGCCAGGGAGGGAAACCAGGCAGATGCGAGCTCATTAGTACCTTTGCTCACCAAGCTGCTAACGGCATCTCTGTGGATGCAGGAGACAGGCAGAAGCAAAGGACACGCAAAGGTTACATTGTCACAGGCAATGACTTTAAGTCTAGTTAGCAAATTTGGAGTTAAAACTCCTGGGTGGTTTCCAACATGCCCCAGGTCAGGTTACATGTTAGACTGGCAGCTAGCAACTCAATTTCTTTGTGTTAAAATAGGTCCGTATATAAGCTGGGCATAGTGGAGCACACCTGTATTCTAGTACTTGGGTGGCTGAAACAGGGGGATCATAAGTTTGAGGCCAGCCTCAGCAACTTAGTGAGACCCTCTGTAACCTAGTGAGAATTTGTTTCAAAATAAAAAGTAAAAAGGGCTAAGGGTATAGCTAGGAACCCAGAATAGCCCTGGGTTCAATCATATATATCCTGCTATGAAGGTACCACTACCGATTTCACTTACCTGTATAAGGAAGGGTGGGTAGAGAGTGGGACCCAGAGAAAACATATCAAGTCCTGTGTACATATATTTTTGTATCACTTTGAACCTCACTATGATGTATAATTACAATGAACTCACCAAAACATAAAAAAAAATGGAAGCAAATTCCCAGGAGTAAATTGCAGAGTTCATAAGAACTTTCAATGAAATACCATATCTAAAGGCACTTTGTAGACTTTAAAATGTTACAAGAAAAAAATTTAAAGTAATCATCATAAGAATTAAACATGTAAAAACATGTTTAAGAAACTTTAGAAAATTTTATTAAGAAAAGACAGTATAAAAAATCACCAAAATACCTGAAGTGTGACAAACACAAACTAAAATAAACTGAAGGAAAAACCAAAATTATAGAAAAACTTGGTAGCAATTGAGAGGCTGAGGCTCTGATACATTTTAAAAGATCAAGTAGAATAGACAAGACAGAAAAAAAATATAGGGAAGAGGAGACCATATTGTCGTCCTGGCTTCACCATTACTTAGTTGGTAATATATTTTGAGAAAAAAATCTAATGCATGTCAGGTATGGTGGCCCAGGCCTGTAATCCCAGTACTTGGGAGGCCGAGACAGGAGGATCACAGGTTCCAAGCTAGCCTCAACAATTTAGCTAGTCCCTGTTTTGAAATAAAAATTAAAATAGGGCTAGGAATATAACTCCGAGGTAGAACTCCATTTGGCACCAAAAAATAAGGGAAAAAAGGTAAAGCAACCCGAAGAGGCATACCTGAGATGGCAAGTGTCCTTCTCTCATTTCTGTTGTTTGTAGTTCAAGTACACTCTTTACCCCATCCACATGATAGTGATGTTATAAATGGTTGCATAACTTCATTTGTATTAAGGTTATGCAAATTAATATCATACCATCTTCTACCATCCAAGGCGCAAGAGTACAAATTTCTATAAGTGTGTTATGTTGACAATGATGTGCGGGACACAGGCATCTCCATATATCACTGGCAAGTGTAGAAATGGGCATCTGTGCATGTCAATTTGTCCCTATCTGTCCAAAGTATAAGTTCACTGACTAAGTAATTCCATAGCTAGGAATTGTTCCTAGGTTTTACACATACAGGATGATGGACTAGAAATAGTCACAAGGATCTTCTTTGCATTAGTTGTAGAAAAAGGTTAGAACTTTTTTACTTTGCCTCTAGGAATTTGGAAAATTAATGATAAAATATTAATATAGTGAAAATCATTCACTTACATAAAATATGAAAAATATATTTATGTACTGATAGGGAAACACCTTGAAGATATATCATACTGAGGTACTTGGAAGGCTAAGGCAGGATTGTAAGCTCTAGCCCAGCCTAGACAACATAGCAAAAACCCACTCCAATTTAAAAAAAAAAAAACTTTAAACAAGCAAAAGAGCTATATCATCAAGTAACAAACATTAAAGTGATAACTGTCTGAAATAATCTAACAGTTGCGAACAAAAATAAGGGTGATAAATATATATTCATATTTGTACTTGCATATATACAAAAATATCTGGAAGGATGCATAAGAAATTGGTAATAGTTTACCTACTGAAGTGTTGTTTATGAACTGGACTTCAAAAGAAAACTTCTTACTTTTACAATTTTTGGTATTTATTTTTTTATTTTTTATTTTTTTGTGGGTCTGGGGATGGAATCCAGGGGCATTCACCCTCTGAGATACACCCCCTGCCCTATTTTTTTATTTTTTAATTTGAAACAAAGTCTCACTAAGTTGCGGAGGGTCTCACTAAGTAGCTGAGGCTGTCCGGAAACCATAATCTTTCAGTCTCAGCCTCCCTGGGTTCACAAGCATATGCCACCATGTCTGGTTTCTTTTTGGTTTTTAGAAATATAAATGAAACAGTGTTTCAAAATTAAATAAATGAATTTGTAAAGACATTGCTTGGAAATCCCTTTTCTCCACCAGATTGTCGACTATGCCCGCATTGTTTTCGGACTCATCGCCTAGCTGGAGGCACAGCTGATAGGACCCGCTCAATAAGTGCTCCCTCCACAGACACTGAATGATCGAATGTAGGAGGCTAAGCTTGCTCCCAGTGACAGGTGCAAAAAAGAAGTGGTGGAACACAGAAGAGCGGCCTGACCGGAAGAAAAGGAAGTGAGATTAAGGCAGAATCCTAGTTGTAGATGACAGCATTCATTTTTTTTTCTTTTTCTTTCTTTTTTTTTGGGGGGGTGGTACTGAGGATGGAAGCCAGGAGCATTCTACATTCGAGCTACACCCCCAGCTCTATTTTTTATTCTTTATTTTGAAACAGGATCTCACTGAGTTGCAAAGAACTTCACTAAGTACCTGAGGCTGGCCAAGAACTGAGATCCTTCTGTCTCAGCCTCCCAAAGTCTGGGATTACAAACCTGCACCACCATGCCTGGTTGGCAGCATTCATTTTCTAATGCTTTCCAGAGTTTGCCAACAAAGGATGGGGTAGGGAGAATAAAGAGGACCACTACAGAATGCATTCTGAAGACAGAGAGAGAGAGAGAGAGAGAGAGGAGCGAGTGAGCGAGCGAGAGAGAAAGAGAGAGAAGTATCAAGTAGAATCTCTTGAGAATGAGATGATTTGGAGTTTATTCAGTCTGCAGTAAACTATTTTTCTTAGTGTTTTTTCCCAAGGGGGTGGTAGTACTGGGGATTGAACCTAGGGACAGTCTACCTGTGAGCTATACCTCCAGTTTTATTCATTCATTCATTCATTCATTCATTCATTCATTTAGAAATAGTCTTACTAAATTGCCAAGGTCCTTGCTAGGTTAATGAGGCTGACTTTGAACCTGTGATCCTTCCAGCTCAGTTTCCTAAGTATTAAGATTACAGGCATGTACCAACATGTCCAATTTAGTGGTCTCTTTTGTTTTTTAAGTGGTTATGGATTTTAAATCTTTGCTTCTTTTTTATGTTTGATATTGAAGAAGACTTAAGCAGAACAAAGTCCTTCTGTCTGTCTCTAAAGCTATCAGCCAAAGAGCTGCAGCCAGGATTGACCTTGGTCAGCTAAGAATTGGCTGTTAGCCCATCTGAATGACTGTTAAAACCCCCAAATCTGTGCTTAAAATGTTTAAACTGATGTGGTCAGTATGGACCAATTCCCTTGTGCCAGATCAACCTTGCTCAGATGTAGCTAGTTTCCCCACCTCTACCCTAAGCACCATAAAAGCTTCGTCTCTACTGCTGACTGGACTCTCAGTACGGATCCGCTGTGTCAGTAAAGTCTGAGAGTCTGAATTTAAGACAGAATAAAGGCTCTTTGCTTTTGCATATGGTGTCCATCTCTTGGTGGTGTTTGGGGACTCCTCAAACTGGGCATAACATCTGGGGGCTCATCCAAGATCCCCAAGTCCCCCACAGAACCCCCGACCTGTGGAGCCTATTGCTGGCCGGTAAAGATATTTGTTTTGTTTTCTGTCTTAGTGGTGTGGTTTTGTTTTGTTGTTTGTCTTAGTGGTATGGTAAAATTGTCTTGTCTTCTCTTGTTGGGAAGTTGCCTGTAGGTGCTCTAGGCGGACGCGCACAAGGACCCCAGGCCATGGGATCAGGGAGACGTCCCGACCCACTTGGTGTCTTCTCTTGTCGGGCCTTTTTGGAAGTTGCCTGTAAGTGGTCTAGGTGGACGCACCAGAGGACCCCAGGCCTTGGGATCAGGGAGACTCCTGACCCAATTGGTAGGGAGCAGGTCCCTTTTGGTTTGGTAGGAGACAAAGCAGTTCCCTTCCACCTGTGAGATGAGAGGCTGACATCTCATTTCAGGTGTTTCCTCTGGACGCCAGTAGGATTGGTTGGTTTGTGTCGATATGTGTGTGTGTGTGTGTGTGTGTGTGTGTGTGTGTGCCTGTCTTTTGGTCTAGGTCTCTATTTCTTACTTTTACATTGTCAGTCAACCTTACTGGGATGGGGGCACTCAAGAAAAAACTGCTTAAAATGCACTCTATTTTAATCTCTTGTTAACATTTAATTTTGCTTTAGCTGGGAAATGTCCTTAAAGTTGCAAAAGTGAGCCTTGCAAATTATAAAAAAATAAAAAGGCTTTTGTAACAGTTTGATTCAGATGTGGGTCTTTGTAAATTGAGTTTAACAATCAGATAGCATGCTGAAGGCAAGCTCCTGAGCTTCCAGGTGCCCTGCATAAGAGCTGAGAACCCACCTGCCGGGAGAGTACTGTGACCCTCTTGGAAGCACTGGCGGAGAGTCGCTGTAAGATGTTTTGAACATTGATGTGGTCTGGTTTTAACTGTAAATAGTGAAAGCACTATGTTTTAACATGTAGTTGTGGGGAAAATTGTGAATATATTTAACGTGTTTGTCTATCCTCCACTTTTACTATATTCTATAAAGTTGCATTTATTTTACAGGAAATATCCAAGAATCAGGATTTCTAGAAGTTGGGTTCTTCAAATGCTATTTTGCTTATGGCATTAGAACTTTTATGCAGGTCTCACTTGACTCTGTGCTTAGGTAGATGTGGGGGTGCCTTGAAAATCTTAAATACAATATTTTAAAAAAAATTTGGAGAATGTGACAGTCTGTATGGGCCGTGGAAGCCCCAGATTGGCTGTTGGTTTGGAAGGTTCCGAGTATAACCCAGGTGATTCTGATACGTGGCGTGTATGGATATGCTCTTCCCCTCCTCAGCACCCTTTAGTAGCCTACTAGAGATTTAAAACCGGGAGGTTTAATAGATTTGTAGTTTACTCACTAGCCCACCTGGGATGACTGTCAGCAGCTCTTACAGATTCATTTCACCACTGAGGAGAGAGAAAAAATCTTAACTGAAGCTCGGAAATTGTTTCCAGCCATTGATGGGACTCCAACAACCAAGCCTTGATAGATGAAGGCTTTCCCTTGATCAGACCAACCTGGGACTATAATATGGCAGAAGGTAAGGAGAGGCTCCCGGTCTACCACCAGACTCTAATAGGGGGTCTCAGGGCTGCTGCTAGGCAACCCACTAATTTGGCTAAGGTTAAAAAAAAAAGACAGTTTCCTGCAGCATTTTTAGAGAGAATTATGGAGGCTTTCCGAGCCCACACTCCTATGAATCCGGAAGCTCCAGAACATAAGTCTGTGGTTATTATGGCCTTTGTAAACCAAGCCACTCAAGATATTAGGAGAAAACTACAGAAAATATAGATTGACTGATAAAACCCCATGGTCAGCAACTAGGGGAGATGGGGTTCGGAACCCCTTCCGGAACCCAGGGTAACTCTCAGAGTGGAGGGGGAGCCTGTTGACTTTAATTCGGTCTTGACTCAGGTCCTGAGCAAATTGTCTAGTAAGTCTTGGGTACAGGGAGCTACTGGTACAGACCAATACCTGAAGAAAAGTGGACCTCGGAATGGGTTGGGTATCCCACTCTTTCATGGTAATACCAGAATGCCCACACCCACTCATGGGAAGAGATTTAAAAGCCTCAGGTGACTGATCAGATAGGGAGGCCCATACAGGTGTTGACAATTCAATTGGACTGATTGGGAATTTAATTAGCCAGTCTTTTATTTTACCAATCGCCTGGGCCGAGACTGGGGGAATGGGGCTAGCCACTCATCGGGCACCAGTCTTAGTGGAACTCAAACCTGGTGAGTCCAACCAGAGTAGGATAGTGTCATATGTCCAGAGAGATGAGGCAAGGGATCATTTAATTGGTCCATACAGTGACATAAGTAGTGATTTTTTAAAATTTCCCACGAGTGATACTAATACACATAGGTTTAGGAACTACTGGTTAATAGAATTCTCCGGACTCTGTGGAGATAAACTACCTTTGAAATCAAATGAATATGCAATTTGTTATTTTGCATAATTACCTCTTCTAGTGAAGACTGTAAAATTAAAGTGTCATATACATGTGTTTTTTTTTTTTTTTCCCTCGAGGGTAGCTCACAAGTCACTGTCTTTATCTCCTTAATATATGAGCCACATATTATAGCAAGCTCCTACTGGCTTCCCGCTAGTGATCTCAGGTGGGGACACCACCAGAGAATGGCATGGAGGTTTGCAGACTGTGGCTGTTCCTGTCACCCAATGTTTAGAAAGGCCACAGGCCAGGCTTCAGCGGCTTCACCTGTGTTTGTTCAACAGCAGCAGAGCTATAGTCAGAAAAATCAAACAATTCAGATGCTCAAACACAGGACAATGGATTAAATAATTTGCTTTATATTATACACAAACACACACAAGCATGTGCTGTGCATGGCTTTTTTTTTGCATACTTGCAAAAATATAATTAGCTTCAGCTCTATGAACCCAGTGGCCTTCTACCTCCAAGCTCCACCCCCAGCCCTCTTTTAGTTGAGGCTGCCCTCGAACCTGACCCCAAGTACTGGGATTCCAAGCCTGTGCTACCACTCCCTGCTCAATCTGATTATTTTAAAATAATTTTTCAAGTCAGGTGTGGTGACACATACTTGGAATCTCAGTACTTGGAAGGCTGAGACAGGCAACTCTCAGGTTTGGGGCCAGTGTCAGTAACTTAATTGAGGTTCTTCACAATTTCATGAGAAGACCCTGTTTCAAAATTAAAATAGGACTAAGGATGTAGCTCAGAGGTAGAATGCCCCTGGGTACAATCCCCAATACCTAAATAAATATGTTTTGAAAACAAAGCTAAGCAAACAAAGGCTAAATGATTTATTTAGACATATTGTTTATATAATGTAGTTTAGACATATATGTCTAGATGTATGAATACATATACAGATTTCAAGATGGCAGTTGCCCGTGCAGAGGAAAGAAGGCAGGAGTAGAGGAAGCACATAAGTAGATGCGAGTCCTTGTTAATGTTCTTGCTCTGGGTATGGATAATAGGCTTATGAATATTCATCATATTATTAAAATAAGGACATTCAAAACTGAACACATGAATAAGAAAGATGGAAATAAAGTCTTTTTATTATAATCACCTGGGATTTGCTTCATATAAACATAGTGAATATTATTTTGGAAGTTTTTACTTTGTGGCATATCTATTCTATTTTTAAATAAAGATTTATAGTGGTGATAGTCTAATATACTAATAACTTTTCTTTGTAACTAACATACTCCCTGAGACTGAAACTAACTTTGTTTATAATAAAACATTTTCTGTTCTTCAATCTTTTTATTTTATAAATTTTTATCGGTGCATTGTGGTCATACATCTCAATGAAATAAAAAAAACTTGCGGAGATATACATGCACACATCACCCAATCAGCCCTTACCCAATCTCTAACCCCATCTTCCGCTCCCTCCTACCCATGCTTGGTTTCCTGACTGACTTTGATATGTTTAAGTACATCATGTGCTTTAAAGAGTTTCCCTTGTCCTCCCTCTTATCCCCTCAGATATGTCACCTTAATTGCTCCTCTATAGGCTCCTTTCTTCATCTAGAGTTCCTCCTGTTACCCATTTCTCCCTAATATTTTGCATATTAAGAAAAGCATCTGATTTCTTATTTTTTGTGACATTTCACTGTAAATGCCATAATTTTATTCTCCCTTATGGCTGGGCAAAATTCCATTGTGTACATATCACATAGTTTTGAAATCCACTCATTCACTGAGGGACACCTTGGCTGGTTCCACAGTTTGGCAATGGTGAACTGTGCAGCTATGAACATGGTCGCTCATGCATTAGTTTGGTATTTTGGTTTTCATTCTTTTTGGTAGATACCCAGAGGTGGTATTGCTGGATCATATGGTAAGTTTGTTTTCCTTCTTCAGAGGATCTTCTATACTGTTCTCCAAAGTGGTTGCACCAACTTGCAATCCCACCAACAATGTATTAGAGCTTCTATTTCTCCACACTTATTCCCACTTACTGAAAACATGAAAGCCAGAAGGTGAGTAACTTTGACAGGATGATCTACTCGCAACCATTTTTTTTTTTAAATAGAGGTTACTTGGATCTGGAAATCTACTGAGAGATTAGGTGAGGCAGCAGCAGCTTCTAGTGCTTCCTGGCCACACAGCTGAAGAAACCCACTGGCCCTTTGCTGTGAAGCAGGCCCCAGTTCCAGGCCTGCTGCGCAACAGGTTCTGGGCCTGGTATCGCTGGTTCTAGATCCGACCTTGCCCTGTGGCAGGCTTCAGGCCCTGCCTCGCTGGCTCCACATCTGGCCTTGCTGAGCGGCAGGCTCTGGGCCCAGCCCGCTGGCTCCAGACCTGGCCTTACCACCCAGCAGGCTCTGGTTCCTGTCACTGTGGGCATGACGTTTACAGAGGTTTCCATTTTCCCTCCATCTTCCCGCCATCTTCCTCTCTCTTCAATATTTTTTAATAAAAGAAAATAGTATATGTCTTTTGCAGGAGTTGGGGGCCCAAGTACCTAGTAACAATGTGTTTTATCTCCCCTCCAAGAGCAGAGGCCCAGAGCTTCACCACAGAGAGCGGATTCTGCTGCTTCGAGTGCACCCAGCCCCAGTGCTGCACAGAGGAGCATGGTGCCCTTGGCTCCCGGGACACATGGTGCCGACTGACCTGATTATGCAGGGCTCCATCTGATGCACCCCGAACATTTTTCTTACATAATATGTTGTCCAGAGTTCCTGAGCATGTGGGGCAGCAGCAGTCTTTTTTTTTTTGGGGGGGGGGATTTCTCCAACAGTTTATGGCGGATTGGATTGATTTTATCTACCTCTCCTGAACACTGGCCGCCGCTGCCACCGCTGTCTCTGCCATCTTGGTCCATCTCTTCTTTCCTGTTCTTCAGTCTTAAAAATCACATTTATAAATGACGTAAACAACAACTTCCTGGAATAGTGTTAAATTTTGGCCTTCTCTGAAAAGTCTACCTAAGAGTAAAACTGAATTTTCCAGAAGCAACTGTATGAATGAAATATGACTCTCCCTCGTAGATTTCTTCCTGGCCGTATCCCTTCACCTACTTACTTTCAAAATTTGAAATAAAATAAAATAATAACCACTTACCCTCCTGTAGAGTTTTACAGTTTATAAGAGATTAATCTCGTTTTCAATGTTTATCTTAACGTCGCAAAGAGTGTAGGACAAAGATTAACTGAAAACATGACTGTAGATGCTTCTTACAATATGAAAGACTGGTTCCAAAATGTGGCATGTACACCAATGATGGAACACAATGTGCTCAAAGTACATACTATTTAATATTACTATGCATGTTCTATATTACATTTAATTTGCAATAACCTGTATATATTTATGGAAAATTTTATTTGTGGTAGTGACACAAAGTTGCCCTTAAAATAAATTTATTTTAGTCTAAAGAATGCATTTCAACAAAAGTATTATGTAGACAACAACACAGGTGTTATTTGAATGTGACAAAGGTTATAAAGGAGATGCATGAATGGCTGAAATGTAGAAGACTTCATGCTGGCACAAACGTTCAAAACAATTTTGTTACCCTCCCCCAAAGAAAAGAAGTATACATGTCTGTAGGTCACCTGCAACTAAATTAACTTGCCAGCCCACTTACTGAGGGATAATTGCTATTTTTCCTATGTTCCACCTTGAGGGGTTATGCACTGGAAAAACGAGTGAAAAGAACCCAGTCCAAAGCCTCATGGAACTTACAGTTGAAGGACAGCCAGATAAGATGAGAGGTGACAGGGGAGTAAAGGCCCACCCCTGGGAAGAGATAACTCATTTTTTCAGTGACTGCAAAAGCTCCCTGGGGGAGCTGACACCATAAGTGTAAGCCAGGAGGAGGGAGCTTCTGGGACAAGGGAAAAGCTTGTGCAAATGCCTAGATAAGTGGAAACATAAGAAACTGGAGGTTCCAGGTAGACTGGAAGCATGGGACTAAACATGGAGATTGAGTCAGGTGCAAGAAACGAGGCCGGCCAGGCGTGGTGGCGCACGCTTGTAATCCCAGCATTAGGGAGGCTGAGACCAAAGGATCGTGGTTCAAGGACACCCTCAGCTACTTAGTGAGCCCCTTTGCAACTCAGTGAGACCCGGTTTCAAAATAAAGAATAAAAAATAGGGCTGGGGTGTAGCTCGGAGGTAGAATGCCCCTGGGTTCCATTCCGGGTACTGAAAAAAAAAAAAAAAAAAAGCAAAGATCAAATACGAGTAGCAGATCAGATGATGACAGAATTTCCCTGCAACAAGACTGAAATGGACCCTTTATCACGTAAAAATCTGTGGTTTTGGAACCAGAGGGAGGCTCTGTGTGACATCCTGCTGGTAGCACACAATGGTGGATTTCCTAGAGAAAGATAGGACTGGCGTGTAATCTGTAATCAGACTAAAAATGAGTGATAAAGGAGAAACAAAGTTTTTGGAGTTCTAATTTCAGTCTATAGGTGACCAGGAGACATGAAAGATACTGATGTTTGATAGAGATGCTTACAGCCCCAGAATTAATCTGAAGGTAGGGGAAGGAGACTGACAGCTGTCACTGGGCTATACTGGGGAGGTAATGGGGTCCTAATTGAATGCGGTGGCGGCAGAAGGTGAGCCTGGGAAGGAACAGATCTGAGAGTGTGGGTGCATCACAAAGGTGGCTGAGAATGAGGCTCTTCAGCTCTCCACCGCAGACCTGCATTTCTGAGAGGCTGAAAAGTCATGGTGTCAGTGCTGTGGCCTTCCCAAAGGGGGAAAAAAGAAATCCCCGAATGCAGGTGGATTTGGAAAGCAAAGACTTAGCTACTACCTCCTTCCAGCTGTTTCTGGGTGGTCCCAGGGTCTGTGAAACAGAGCTGCTCACTACCCTTCACTTTCAGCAGTATGAAAGTTGTCTATTTTATTTTTGAACACTTCCTTTTGGCCATAACGCATAACCTTGACTGTCCCCCATAATGGGATGTAAATTTATTAACACCCTTTAGTCAGTTGCCCGCAACCATATAGTCTGGCTGCCTCCCAAGCCTTTAATTCCCTTATTGATGCATTTCATAATGATCGTTGCTTCTCTTTAAAAGCTTTTTGCAGTCTCTGAGTTTTTGGAATACTATCTGTTTCTCTCTCATCCATTCTTTCATTAAAATTGATTTTCTCAGCTTCTCATGTATTTCTGTACAAGGCAAAGAATTTTAGATAGATACCAGAACCTAAACACAAGAGGTAGAGGATGAGGAACAACTGAGATCTGAGTAATGTTATTTTAATTGCAATTTAAAGCCAAAAGGCAAAGACTTAGTAAAGAGCTGTTTTCATTACAGTTGTTCCATGCATGAAATGAACCATTACACATTGGAAAAGAAGAAATCATTCCAGAGTGGCTTAGTTATAACAAACAAAATGAGTTCCAACAAGCTGTTTTTAGTCCCATGGCCAAAAATGCATTCTGTTGGTATTTAGGATTTTTTTTTTCTGGTGTGGCATTATATTTTGAAATGTTATTTCATGTTATACTCTCTTCTTATAACATATTTGCATTGAATAATGAGAGAAATGACCAGCTGGTCTCTAGCAGTTACAAAGCCCTTTATTGGAGGCAGCAGGATGATGGCAGATGGCAATTTTAGGTTGAAGTCTCACTAAGAATAGATTTGCAGCACCTTGTTGATATGGAATATACAACCTCTAGACCATGAGAGCGATGGCGGGGCTGTTTATCGAGATACTGATTTGCATTTTAGTATCAATGTATTTTTCCTCCTTATTAAAATAGAAAAAACTTTTCGGTTTAGTGTGTTTGAAGTTCAAGGCCAAAAAGTTACTTCATGACAACCCTCTCGTGTGTGTGTGTGTGTGTGTGTGTTTGGGGCTGGATCTCACTTCTAGCCCTAAACTTGGCACAGGTGTAGCTCAGCCACTTGAATTAAACCACCATAGAGAAGCAGAGTTCTCTATTTTTGTAATAATTATAAATCTGGGAGTAATACATTTCTGTGATCATCACATTGAATACAAGAAACTCAACTTTTTTGGGAAATGTCTAGTCCTCTATTCTCTTATGTAATCTTGGAAATGCAGGGTCTGGACTAACTCCAACCAAGTCTCAGACCCTAAAACTGGTAATAAATTTCCCACCACCATTGTGATGACTGGAGATTTGGGTTCTGGTTCAAAGTTATTTTCAGTGGTTTTGTGATATTTGTTGCACTGGAATGTAGTGGGGTCAAATCCAAACCCCTTGTAAATTTGAAAGGACAAACAATTATTCAGGGTAGAATAATATAAAAGAAAGAGTCTTAAAGATATGATCGTTGTGCTTTACTATGGTCACTCTGCACTCTGTACTCTGTATAATATTTATGGGAGATAAAGGTAGTCCATGAACACAGACTGTGTAGGAGCAGGGAAGAACTGTTTCTTGACAAGTAGATTCATGTCCTCAGCTGGTAATTCATCACTGCATTGCAATCAACGTACCTAGGAACCTTTTAATTTCTGTCCCAAGTCCTTCACATGGAGATGGGGATAAACCTCGATTCTCACAGCCCAGTGTATCACTATCCTTCACAAACCAAACTCGTATTTCACCTTCCTCTTCACTAGACTAAATGATTGCGGTTCTGTCAGGTTTATTTCCTGGGGTCTAGTTTCAAGGGGTATTCTTTCACTTGTGTCTGAGATCATTAAATGTGGCGTAAGGTCCTTTGCAACACAGAGAGACCCTGTTTCAAAATAAAGAATAAAAAATAGGGCTGGTGGTGTAGCTTGGAGGTGGAATGCCCCTGGGTTCCATCCCTAGTACCACAAATAAATAAATAAACAAACGAATAAATGCACGTGGCATAAGGATGAGAACCATGGGGCAGTCCTGAAGCCAAAGCCGTGCAGGATCTGCACAGGCGATCGGAGCTAGTTTACCTCCAGCCTCTGCCACTTCCTAGTTGTGTGGCCTTGGGCTAGCTCCTTAAATTCACTGTGTTCCAGTATCCTATCTGTATTAATGATGCTTTCTATTTTCTTTATCTTACAATGTTTTGATATCTTTGGTAGCCTTCCACACCTAGGGAAAGGCATCCCCTACAAGCACCAGTGTATTGGTCAGCTTTGACTTACTACAATGAAATAATTGTAGAATTTAACTTATAAAGAAAAAAAGGTTTATTTTTCTCATAGTTCTGGAGGTTTCAAAGATTCAGTGGTCCTATTTGAAGAAACAATGTCCTAGAGACCTCTTATAAGACCCCACCTCCCATAGTCTCCAGTTTCCCAATATTGCCATGTGGGAACCAAGCCATTAGCACATAGGTCTTTGGGGAACACTATTCATATTCAAACCATAGAAGCAACTTAATACCTAAAGATGGTGAGCACTTTTCAAGCGCAAATCAACCAGTCCTGAGTTTATATCCCAACCACTTCATTTTTCTAAGTTCCCTCACTAAACCATTCTACATCCAGGTAACTAGAGACTGACTACCCCATGCCCATTATTTCAATAACCAATCATAAACTGTCCACTCTGCACTGCCTTGCCTTTCCCAGACACACCTTACAAAGGGCCCAGCTTTGGCTTCCCTTCACTCGCTTTCTCCTCTTGAGCAAACCTAGAGCCTCCCCTGTGGTTCCCTGTGGTGGTGAGGCATGCCTCTTGCTCTTGGGAAATGTAAGTAATAAATTCTTCTTCCAATGACATTGACCTCTCCAGGCTTTCCCTTCCCTCAGTCACTTTCATAAATTAGAGCCTTGTGCATACAAATGAGACAACACTAAAAATTCAGGATGATAGTAATTAGATTGCCAGAAGGATTAAAAGACTCAATGATATGCATGCATATATAAAACCTGTGAACAGTATTCTGTGTAAACTAAGTGCTTATTTGCTGATGCCTTTTTAAATTTTGCTTGTTTGGGGGTTGTTTTGTACTAGGGATTGAACTCAGGAGTATTCTACATCCAAGTTATACACCCAGCTTTTTTTTTTTTTCTTTGAAACAAGATCTTGCTAAGTTATTGAGGATAACTTTAAACCTGTGATTCTCCTGTCTCAGCCTCCCAAGTACTTGAATCACAGGCATGTAGCATCACACCCAACTGCCACCTATTATTTTTAATAACTTTCAACATTCAACAGTTGAAGACTCAATCTCTTTACCTCACTTCTTCAGTTTCATTTGTTAAATAGGGAGAGGATAATAGTATGTCTATAGAAAAAGAAAACCTTGATGATTAATTCTAACTTTTAAAAAATAAATATAAGGACTTTATTAGTTGCAAAAATTCTAACAATGATGGTTGCATTAGAACCTGGAGAAATGGTTCTGTTAGGGAAATCTTATTGATTTAAAAGTATTAATTAGTAAGTTTTTGAGGTGACTGGATGATTAAGGCAATTTAAAAACAGCCATTTTTATTTTTCATAATGTTAAAACTAGACCACATCCCCAGGAGATTCCCAACTGCTGCTAAAGCCCAATCTGTTCTGCCTGGAGAGGAAAGGGTCATGGAGTAGGCCTGCCGACAGTAAGGATGACTGTCACTTCTCTTTTTTGTTCTGGAGAAGACTCAGCCACATTTTTTAACAATATGCAAATCAGAATTACATATTTTCTTGTTTTTTTTTCATGTTTATTATGATCTACAAATTCTGGTCAAGGGCACTACACTCAACTCTATTTATTATTGGAGCTGATATAGGCACCCAAGTCTCTCTACTTACCTTCTGCACCTGCCCTAAACCCACTGGAAGTGATGTTAAGACACGAGTACATCAGGGAACCATAAAAGGACTCACAAGAAGATAGTAACAGTGACCCAAAGCTTCTCAAGCTTCTCATCTTATACGCAGATGCTTGCTTCATTGCTCCACAGCTGTGATAGAAGGAAGGGGAGTTACAAAACCCAAAGAAGGCAAATATTCTTGAGAATTTTGCATACATCAGAATCACCTGGAGACCTTGACAAAATGTAGATTGGGTGCTTCTGCTTTGGGGAAGATGGAATGGGCACACTTTTCCTCCCACTAAGTAAAAGTAAAAACCTGTACATCCCCCCCACCCTGAAACACACATACAACACACGTGTACACACACACACACACACGATAAAGATCTCAAGACTTTAAAAATGACACATGATAGTGAATTCTGTATGGTTTCTTTGTGCCAAGCCAGACTTGGAATGGAAAGACACCAGGATATGTCAATGGTTTTAGGCACAAAAAGTCCCAGCAAAAAGTAGCAATAGCCTGGGTGTGATGGCACACACTTGTAATTCCAACATTGGGGAAGCAGAGACTGCAGGATTGCGGTTCCAGGACTGCCTCAGCTGCTTAGCAAGGCCCTTTGCAACTCAGTAAGAGCCTGTTTCAAACATGAAAAGACTGAAAAATAGGGCTGAGGGTGTAATTCGGAGGAATGTCCCTGGGTTCTATCCCCAGTACCAAAAAAATAAATGAGAGAGAGAGAGAGAGAGAGAGAGAGAGAGAGAGAGAGAGAGAGAGAGAGAGAGAAGGGACAACCTAGCAATACAGGAATATTTCAGAAAATAATAACTAACTCACTCTAGCCAAATGTCACAAGACAGAACTGTGGTCCCCAGCCAGCAAAGAAACCTACCTATCCATTCCAGCGAGGCTCTAATGAAATGTCCAACCCCACTTCTGGGGTGATGCTCAAGAAAACCAAGTAGGGAGCCAGGACTTTCTTTCCTTTCAGCCACTAATGAGCCTCCCATCCATGGCAGTGGAGATCACCAGGGGAACTAGAATATCCCAGGTACCAATGAGGCTTCTAACCCTATCCCAGGTACAGGCATTAAAGAAGACCTGGTAGGAAGGACAAGACTTTTATCCATCTTCCTCACCACAATATGAAACAGGACGGGTTCCAATTCCCACTAAATATTACGAAGTCTTCCTCTCTGAGTATCTGTAGAGGATGAATCAGAACCCAGGACTTCTGCTTCCCTCTGGTAGTAATGAGGTATAGTGCTGCCCACTCGTTCCCCTGCTAGAGCTGTCTCAGAAACACAAACAACCAACTCAACCAGAAGGCTTAAATAAGACCAAGGCCTATAACATTACTTTTTAAAAGTTCATGTCTCAATTAAAAATTACTTTTGATATTGAAAGTCAAGAAATTCTCCAACTGAATGGAGAAGAAAGACACCAACACTGAGATGGCAGATTCACTAGAAATACTGGGCAAAGATGTTAAAGCACCATCATAAAATGAATAATAAAAGTCTCAATGGACAATTGAGTGAGTGTTGAAATGCAAGCAAATGCAAAACGCAAAGCCTCAGAAGCACAATAGAAGATATAAAGAAGAGCTGCATGGAAATTTCAGGACTGAAAAATATAGCAACTTAAATAAGAAGAATGAGAACAAGGGAAGTGAAAATACAGATAAACATAATAGGCTTTTCTTCTCAGTTTTCTAAATCATATTTGGTTCCTTTCATTGGTATTGGGGATTGAACCCAGGGGAATTCTACCTCTGAGTTACACCCAGCCCTTTTAAAATACTTTATTTTGAGCCAGGCGTGGTGGTGCACGCTTGTAATCCCCGCGCTTGGGAGGCTGAGACAGGAGGATCGCACAGGTTCGAAGCCAGCCTCGGCTACTCAGTGAGGCTCTCAGCAACTTAGTGAGACCCTGTTTCCAAAAAAAAAATATAAAATAGGTCTAAGAGTATAGCCAAGAGGTAGAAAGCCCCTGGGTTCCACTTCTAGTACCACCGAAAAAAAAAAAAAAACTTTTTTTTTTTTTTTAAACAGGGTGTCACTAAATTGCTGAGGCTGGCCTCAACCTGTAATCCTCCTGTCTCAGCCTCCCAAGTAGATGAAATGATAGGAGTAGGCCATCGCACCTGGCCATGTTTGATCTTTGAAGCTACAATTATAATGCTGGGTGTGTTGCAGATGTGATTCTAAGTGCATGTACAAGAAATGTATAAATGACAATTCTTTTATAAACAGGGAATATGAAAGAATGCAAAGGAAGGTAAAATTTCTACACTTTCCAACTGTTAAAATGATGCCAATAGACTTTGGTAAATTATGCATATATAATAAGAAAGAAAAATGATACAGACAGTCCGAACAATAGTTTTAAGATTTTTTTTTTCTTCTTTTTGGTGGTACTGGGGTTCCTGGAAGCCCTTCTACCTCCGGGCTACACTCCCAGACCTATTTTTACATTTTTATTTGGAAACAGGGTCTCCTAAGCCAGCGCGCGCGGCTGGCTTCGAACCTGCGCGATCCTCCTGTCTCTGCCTCCCAAGCGCGGGGATTACAGGCGTGCGCCACCACGCCCGGCCTTAAGATTTCTTTAAAAGTTAAACATGCTAGCAATTGCCCCCCTAGGCACTTATTTCAGAAATGAAAACTTACGTTTACACAAAAAACCCACTCACAAATGTTTATCACAGCTTCATTTATAACAGTCAAAAAAGAAAACCCAAATGTACTTTAGGTGAATGATTACACATGCTGGGAGCCATTCATACAATGAACTCTGACTCAGCAATAACATGGAGCAAGTTATCAGTGCAACAACCTGGGCGAATCCCCAAAGGATTACGCTGAGTGGGGAAAAAACACACAAAAGCTTACATAATGCATGATTACACTTATATAACATCTCCCAAGTGACAAATTGTGGAAATTTGGAACAGATTGGTGGTTTCCATGGGTTAAAGTGAGGTAAAATCAAGAAGAAATACATGTAACTATAAAAAGACAATTTAAGGGCTATTTGAGGGGCTAGAAATTCTGGCTGTGATAATGTACTGTGGTTTTAAAGATGTTGCTCTTGAGAGAAACTGAGTAAAAAATATAACAGAGTGTCTGCAAATTATAATTATCTCCAAGTAACAAGTGTAATAAAACTACAGGTGGCCATACCCCACCACCAGAATGTTGATTCAGTAAGTCCAAGGTAGTGTCTTGTAATAAAAAAAAAAATACCCCAGGTGATGCCAATACTGCTGGTTGGTTGGGACCACATTTTAAGAACAACTGACCTAGAAAAAGGAGGATTTTCTTACTAGAAAAAGCCCACAAAAGGCATTTTTATCCAGAAACTTTATTATACAGCCCAAAACAAAAATAGCAATACAAATGATTCCTGTCTAGAGTGCTAAGTCCAAGAAATAAGATAAAGAAGAGAGGTCGAAAGTTAATTGGAAAAAGTAATAGTCTTTAGGCCCGTTCAAGCCTTAAGGCCAGTGTGAAGAGATTATGTACTACCACAGTGATCAGCAAAGCCTGAATGACATCATGACCATACTCTGCAGGTAGGTGCACTCTAATCCTGGCTTGGAACCAGAGACATCTGAGATAAAAATACAACTTTCTAGATTCCATCACAGAACCACCGGAATAAGAATGTTTTCTTGGGTTGTGTATCATTGTATACTGGTCACCAAGCTCTCCAGGTAAGTTATGCAAGCTAAAGCTGGAGACACCCTATGCTGGAAAGCAATGATGCAGATAAGTAAGAGTAACCCAGGAAGAAGAACAGGGAGCGCTGCCTGCATGGACCAGTGCGGGGCCCCGCTCCAGGGACTCTAGCTGGGACATGCCACTTTTGCTATCTTGTAGACAGAAGGGCTTCTCTTTCAGCATCCTTATTATCGACCTGTTGTGGACACCTGCCCTTTGTCAGGCACAGCAACAGTGACACTGTAGACTAATTTAATCCTCAGAGCTGACCTGCACGGCAGCTATTCTTATCCTTGTTCATATATATATATATATATATATATATATATATATATACACACACACATATATATATGTATATATATATATATATATATATGTATGTATGTATGTATGTATATGGAGAACGAAAAGTTCAGAGAAGTTTAATGCTGAATGTCATACGCTGGTAAGCAATCAAGCAGGAGCTCCAATCTGCATCCTTTACCTAGCTAAACTCAGCTCTTCAATTCACTTTATTTTATTTATTTATTTACTTACTTATTTGTTTATTTATTTGGTGGTACTGGAGTTCCTGGAAGCCCTTTTACCTCCAGGCTACATTCCCAGACCTATTTTATACCTTTTTATTTTTGGAAACAGGGTCGCTTAAGCCAGGGTGGCTGGCTTCGAACCTGCGTGATCCTCCTGTCTCCACCTCCCAAGCGCGGGGATTACACACGTGCGCCACCACGTCTGGCTCTCAATTCACTTTAAATCACAGTCGTGCTGGGCGTGTTGGTGCTTGCTTCTAATCCCAGTACTTAGGAGGCTGAGACAGAAGGATGATAGGTTCCAGGCCAGCCTCAGCTACTTAGTGGACCCTCTGCATCTTAGTGGGACCCTATTTCAAAATAAAGAATTTAAATAGGGCTGGAGGTACAGCTCAGGGGTAGAATGCTCCTGGGTTCCATTCCCAGTTCTGCAAAGTAAACAAACAAACCAAAGTCATACCTGGATCCCCTAGGGCAGTGTATAAGAATAGAAATGGAAGTACCAAAAGTGAGGCAAAGGTGAATTAATACTCAAATCACAGGATTAACAACCTGAGGGGCATGAGAGAGCCCTAACAGAGGATCCTGCAGGGGGATACAGTCTAGATGGTGAGGGCTGGGTGTGAGGGGAAGCGCAAGGTGAGAGGGTGGACTGGGCAGGGAGAGTCACCACAGGACAGGGTGAGTCTTACCCCTGATGTCGTAAAAGTGGTTCATTTCAAACTAAGATGATAATTCCTATCACCCAGATAGTGACATATAAAAATGTATTTAGAAATCCATCCATACTTTAATAGAAGCAACAGCATATTTTCTGGGAGATATAAATTATGGAAAAATATAACACAGCAATGCTTCAAAGAAGAAAACGTCTTAAGATTTGCTCATTTCCAGTTTAAACATTTGTTTTCCTAGAACATATGTCCTATAAATAATCTGACACCCCATATAAAATCTGGAGGAAATAGAGCCCATTAAGTTTCTACCATTGTGCTTTCTTTATCTGTCATATGTTTTAATGTGGTTTTATTAACTGTGATAATTGCTTCTTTACTGCTAATGATAGTATGATACTGTTAACAATCAACTTCCAAGGTAATTGTTTTTATGCTTTCCACCTCTCCCAATAAGGACACTAAAACTATGTGCATGACTTGAGTTATAGTAGACTTGGGTTTCTTGTACTTGACTCAATTTGATCTCCTTTCCAGATGGAAATTAAAGACTTTCTCTGATTCTAAATTTCCACTGTTTTTTAAGCCATACAATTGTTGTGTGGATTAAATGTAATAATAGATGTGCAATGTCTGCCATGCTGTCGGTCTGTAATAATTAATAGCTAGTAATAATATAGTAACAGTGGTGGTAATTAGTAATAACCAAGGGTGCCAATAGCCAATAAAAAAGCATTGAAACAAGTGGGCACTTGGAATTTTGTTTGGGTCAAAACAAGTTATCTTATTTTCAGTGGTTTCTCTTGTATTGCTCAGAAAAGCAAATAGCAGTGTTTAACCCAGACAAAGGGATATCTCAAGTTATGATTGTTTATGCCTCCCAGATCCTACATCTCTCAAATGATTTCCCTTGGTCTGAGTTCAGGCTCACCAAACAGCTAGTTGGTTATGGATCATTTCATATGGATTTCTTGTCTTGGGAAATATTTACTGATGGGAAACTTATACTTATGTCCCAGTATAAGTATGTCAGATTCTTCATGTTTTTTACTCATTATAATTTTCATTTGCAAAAAATAAATAAAAGAAAAAAAGAAAGGAAGAAATGAAGGAAGGAGGGAAGGAAGAAATGAAGGAAGGAGGGAAGGAAGGAAGGAAGGAAACCTTCTTGCCTTGATACCTTGAAAATATCTTGAAAGAAGTTTCTCATCAGGAGCTTTATTTTCTATTTATCTTTTATTCACTGGATTCTCCACTGAGTAAGGAAAAGGTGAGCATAGAAGTTATTTCCCCAAGAAGCAAATATTGCACAATATCCAATATAGGTTTTGGGTCTCTTTATGTAAGAAGCTTTTAAAAAATAAATTAAGAATGATAATGTTCAGGACTCTGGGCCTCGGGTAGGATCGCCTGGAGCATGCCAGACCCCTGGAAAAACCGGGGCCTGATCGCAAGGCCCTGGGCCCTGGGCCCTGGGCAGGGTCAGGCGGGGCACACCGGAGCCCAGAAGAGCCTGGGCCCGGGTCGCAGCACTCTGGGCCCCGGGTGGGATCGTGCGGAGGACGCCAGACCCCTGGAGAAACCAGAGCCTGGATGCAAGGCCCTGGGTCCCGGGTGGGGGTCAGGCGGGGTACACCGGACCCCTTGAGAAACCGGGGCCGGATTGCAGGACCCTGGGCCCTGGGCGGGATCACGCAGAGCACGCCAGACCCCTGGAGAAACCAGGGCCCGGTTGCAAGGCCCTGGGCCCCAGGCGGGGGTCAGGCAGGGCACGCTGGACCCCTGGAAGAGACGGGGCCCAGGTCGCAGGACTCTGGGGCCTGGGCAGAGTTTGTGGAGCACGCTGGACCCCTGGGGAAACCCGGCCTGGGTCACAGTGCTACTGAGTGCCTGATCTCACAACCTCCTCAAACCACACATACTGTCTTCTCTTATTTTAAAAAAAGAAAAAGGAAAAGAAAAGGAAAAAAGAAAAATATTGGAGAGGGTCAAGAAGGCCGTGGCAGATGCCAGGATACAGGAGAGGCAGACAAAACTTATCCAAATGAACTGGAACTTTTGGAAAAATTCCCTCAGAAGGAGAACTGCTTCTTCTCTACATTCTTAAGAATCTTGGACATCACCTGTAAGGAGAGAGTTTAGTGGAGACCTAGGAGGAAGGCGGTGTTCGAAACGGTCTCTGCGATGGCGGTGGAGACTTGTATTCAGGAGAGGCAGAAATCGGATCCTACCAACCTTATTTTTTGGAGAAATTACACCAAATGTCGAATGCTACTGTCGCGCATGCTTAGGAACACTGGACAACATTCAGAGTGGAAAAAGAGCTTGGGAAAGACTTGAAAGGTTGGAGGCAGTGGCAATGGCAGTGGCAAGTACTCAGGGGAGGCAGAGATCTGATGCATTACACCTGGAACCTTTGAAGTAATAACCCCAGAGGCAAAATGCTACCACCACACACCCTCAAGAATGTGGGGCAAATGGCTGGGCGAAGAGGGTGCTCGTATTGGAGCCTGCCTAGGGGTTAGGCCAGTGCTGGGGCCAGCAAGGCCGGGATCGGAGCCTGCCTTGAGGCAAGGCCAGTGCTTGGGCCTTCGAGGCCAGGATCAGAGCCTGCCAAAGGGTTAGGCTGGTGCCGGGGCCAGCAAGGCCGGGATCAGAGCCTGCTGTGAGGCAAGGCCAGTG
Organism: Muscardinus avellanarius; assembly: GCF_963383645.1. NCBI lineage: Eukaryota > Metazoa > Chordata > Mammalia > Rodentia > Gliridae > Muscardinus > Muscardinus avellanarius. The sequence continues at coordinate 61,979,365 of NC_137797.1, forward strand.
CTGGGGCTTCTGAGGCCAGGATCGGAGCCTACCAAGGGGTTAGGCTGATGCCAGGGCCAACGGCCAGCATCGAAGCCTGCCGTGAGGCAAGGCCGCTACTGGGGCCTCTGAGGCCGAGATCGGAGCCTGCCAAGGGGTTAGGCTGGTGCTGGGGCCTCTGAGGCCGGGATCAGAGCCTGACAAGGGGTTAGGCCAGTGCTGGGGCCAGTGAGGCCATGATGGGAGCCTGCTGTGAGACAAGGCTGGTGCTGGGGCCAGCAAGGCCGGGATCGGAGCCTGCCGTGAGGCAAGGCCAGTGCTGGGGACTTTAAGGCTGGGATCAGAGCCTACTGAGGGGTTAGGCCGGTGCTGGGGCCAGCGAGGCCAGGATCGGAGCCTGCCATGAGGCAAGGCTGGTGTTGGGGCCTCTGAGGCTGGGATCGGAGCCTGCCGAGGGGATAGGCTAGTGCCGGGGCCAGCGAGGCCGGGATTGGAGCCTGCCATGAGGCAAGGCTAGTGCTGGGGCATCTGAGGCCGGGATTGGAGCCTGCCAAGGGGTTAGGCCAGTTTTGGGGCCAGCGAGGCCGGGATCAGAGCCTGCCGTGAGGCAAGGCCGGTGCTGGGGCCTCTGAGGCCGGGATCAGAGCCTGCCGAGAGGTTAGGCCAGTGCCAGGGCCAACGGTTGGCATCGGAGTCTGCTGTGAGGCAAGGCCGGTGCTGGGGCCCCCGAGGCCGGGATCAGAGTCTGCTGAGGGGTTAGGCTGGTGCTGGGGCCAGTGAGGCCGGGATCGGAGCCTGCTGAGGGGTTAGGCTGGTATTGGGGCCAGTGAGGCTGGGATCAGAACCTGCCGTGAGGCAAGGCCTGTGCTAGGGCCACCGAGGCTGGGATCAGAGCCAGCCGAGGGTTTAGGCCGGTGTGGGGGCCAGTGAGGCCAGAATCGGGGCCTCCCATGAGGCAAGGTGCTGCTTGAACCAGCAAGGTCTGGATCAGTCCACCAGGTTGCCAGGCCACTACTGGGGCCATCAAGAGTGGGATCGGTACTTGCAACGCAGCATGCACAGAGAAATATCACAGAAAATAAAAGCCAGATGCTTCCCCTAATCAGCAATAACTAGGAAGAAAGGGGCAACAGGAAGAGGTCGAGTTATAGAAAGTGCCCTATAGTGAAGCAATTAATGTGACCAATCAGAGGGCCTCTTTATGACGCAGGAGGCACATAAACAAATGTATCAAAGTTAATCACCAAACAAGCATGGGATCGAGGGAAGGGGAGGGAATGGGATGGGGGTGGATGAGGGCTAATTGGATGATGTGTGCTTGTATATCCTCTCAAGTGTTGTATTCCAATGTGATATATAATTACAATGCACCAATAAAAATAAATTTAAAAAAGAATGATAATGGCCAATAAAAAATGTTCAGAATTTTGTTCAGATTCTACTGTCAATAATAATTGTGTATAACAAGTACTTTCCTTCTGTGGGCCTCATCACCACCTATAGATGAGTGAGTTACTCCCAGACACTATGCTAAACAAAATATGGACCAATGAGGATTGCATATTATCAGAAACTTATATGATGTATTCTCCTATATAAATACTTTCTATACCTTATATTTAAACTATCTACAAATCACCTCTCATCACCCAAAATGCAAAATATTTGTAGAGATTTTCAAACAAACTGAAATGAAATTAGATGGGTTATGTTAAGGACAGAAAACTTTCATAACTGTTTAAGTTTCTGAAGAATGTTTGACTACCTTCCATCATAATATTAAAACAATTCCCCAAACCTTTTGTTCTTGGCTATTGTAGACATAGTAACTAGACTCCTACAATGTAATTCTTTATTTTATTATTATTAATGAATTTTAATTACACATACCAATGCGGATAGAGTGTGATGTTTTAACACATGCATATTGTCTGTACTAATAAACTCAGGGTAATTAGCATTCCCTGCTCTTTCTCATTTCTTTCCACTAGGAACCCTTGCACTCCTCTCTTCTAGATCTTCATTAAACATATACTAGGTTATAGTGAACCATAGTCATTCCGCTGTACTGAGAAACACACTACACATATTTCTTCTGTGTTTTGTAGCCCATCTAACCTCCCTTTATTCTCCTGTAACCTCCTGGCACTTCTCAGCCTCTAGTAATCATTAATGTACCTTCAAGTTGACTGTATTCTTAGTTTCCACATATAACAAAGAACATGTAATACTTATCTTTCTCTAGCTAGCTCATTTTATTTAGCATAAATATGTCCTTCATCTTCATTCAGTTTGCTGTAAATTTCAGGACTGCATTCTTTATGTCTGAATAATATTTCATTGTATGTATATGTATATCACACATATACATATAAAGTCACATTTTATTTATTCATTCATTTGTTAATTAGCACCTATCAATTCTATATCTAAGATATTATAATTTTACACTGCAATAAACATAGGAATGCAGGTATCTCGTTGGTATGCTGATTAATTTCCTTTTGATATATACCCTCAGAAGTGAGATAGATGTATTTTATAGTAAATTCCCTTTCTTAATACTTTTATTAGTGCATTATAGTCTCACATCACAATGTAGTATGCGTCATAGTGATGGTGACATACATGCACACAGGCTTTCCCCTGACTTCCGTTCTATTTCTTCTACTTCTCCATACAAGATATTGAGATTGGCACTGGTATTCTCACATATGTGTAAAATGTCATTGGAAGTGTTTCCTTCATTAATTCTTCCTCTCTTCCCTTGTCCCCCAGGCCATCTACCTCCCTGGCTCCACTGGAGTTTCTTCTTCATTATCTGAAGTCCAATTACTCCCTAGCATTCACATATGAGAGAAAACATATGACCCTTCAATTTCTGTGACTGGCTAATCTCACTTACCATAGTGTTCTCCAGGTCCACCCATTTTCCTGCAAATGACATAATTTTGTTCTTCATAGCTGAGTAGGATTTCATTGTGTGTATATTCCATAGTTTATAATCCATTCATCTGTTGATGGACACCTAGGCTGGACCCATGATTTGGCTGTTGTGGTTGTGCTGCTATAAACATGAATATACATTTGTTATTATAATATTATGATTTCTGTGCCTCTGAAAAGATACCCAGGAGTGGTATAGCTAGATCCCATGATGGATCAATTACCAGTTTTATAAGAACTCTTCACATTCATCTCCATAATAGCTGTATTAATTTGCGATCCCACCAACAGTGTAGAAGAGTTTCCCCACATCCTTGCTAGCATTTATTGTTGTTTGACCTGGGATAGCCAAAGCAATTGTCAGCAATAAAAAACATGCAGGAGGCATCACAATACCAGACTTCAAATTATACTATAGAGCTACAGTAATAAAAACAGCATGATATTGGCACAAAAACAGTTACATAGACCAATGAAACAGTATAGAAGATAAAAAAATTTGCATACTTATAGAAAATTGATTTTCAACAAAGGTGACAAAAACATATGTTGAAGAAAAGATAGCCTTTTCAACAAATGATGTTGGGAAAACTGGTTATCCATTTGTAGAGAAATGGGCATTAAAAATATTAATATCCATGCCTCTCACCTTGCACAAGAGTCAACTCAAGATGGAACAAGAACTGAAAGTTAGACTAGACTTTGTTGGGCATAGGTCCAACAACCCACAAAGCTCAGGAAATTAAAATAAGAATTAAGAAATGGGACAACATTAAGCTAAAGCATTTCTGTTCATTAAATAAAACCATCAACAGTCTTAAGAGAGGACCTACAGAATGGAGAAAGTTCTTTGCCAACTGTTCCTCTAATAGATGACTGATATATAGAATATAAAAAGCTACATAAAGACAACAATAAAAAACTAATAGCATAATCACTAAATGGGGAATTTAATTAATAGAACTTCTTTTTAAATTTTATAAGGACTGCCCATACTGTTTTCTATAATGTCTATAATTATTTACATTCCCATCATCTTTATTTATGATTCTCTTTTTCTGCACGTCCTTGCCAGCATTTATTTTTGGTTTTTCTTTTTAATGCTTATTCTAACTGGAATGACATGATATCTCATTTTCGTTTGGTTTGCATTTCTTGCAGGCTAAAGTTATTGAACATTTTTCATATTCTTCAACTTAATTGCCTGTTTTTCAGTTGAATTTCTTGTTTTATTTTGTTAAATATCTTGAGTTCTTTATATATTTTGAGTATTAATCTTTTGTCCAATACATAGTTAGCAAAATTTTTTTTCACTCTATAGGTTATCTATTCACTCTGTTGATTGTTTCCTTGGCTATGCAGAAGTTTATTATTTTGATATAATTCCACTTTTCTATTTTACTTTTTTTTCCTCCTGTGTTTTTTGGGACCTAACAAAAACTCATTGCCTATAAATGTATCTGTAAGTGTTCCCCCTCTGAGGTTTTTGATCCATTTTGAGTTGATAATATTTTTTTGTGTGTACAGAGTAAGAGATAGTGCTCAGATTTTATTTTCTATACAAGGATTCCTAGAATTCTTAGTACTATTTATTGAAGATGCTATCTTTTCTCCAGTGTATATTTTTTGGCACCTTTGTAAATAATCAATTGGTTGTAGATGAGTGGGTTCGTTTCTGGGATCTCTATTCTGTTCCATAGGTCTATGTGTCTGTTTTTATGCTCATATCATGCTGTTTTGGTTAGTGTAGTTTTATAATATGTCTTTAAATCAGGTATTGTAAAAGGCATCAGCTTTGTCCTTTTGGTTTAAGATTGCTTTGGCTGTTTGGGGTCTTTTGTGTCCCCCATATAAATGTTAAGATTGTTTTCCTAGTTCTGTGAAGAATGTCATTATATTTCTCTGGAAATTGCATTACATTTATAAATTGCTTTAGGTAATATGGATATTTATTTATTTATTTATTTATTTATTTATTTATTTATTTTGGTGGTACTGGGGATAGAGCCCAGAGGCTTTTCTACCTCTGGACTATACTCCAGACCTATTTTATATTTTATTTGGAAACAGGGTCTCACTAAGTTGCTGAGAACCTCACTAAGCAGCTGAGGCTGGCTTCAAACCTGCACAATCCTCCTGTCTCAGCCTCCCAAGTGCGGGGATTACAAGCGTGCGCCACCACGCCCGGCAATATGGACATTTTAACAATATTAATTCTTTGAATCCATGAACATGAGAATTTATTTATTTATTTACTTATTTATTTTGGTCTTCAATTTCTTTCATGCATATTTTGTAGTGGTAGTTTTTGTCTTAAAGTCTATTTTTTTTAAATATAAGTACAGCAACCCTTTCTTACTTTTGGCTTTTATTTTTGTGGAATATCTTTTTCTTTCAGTACATGTATGTATGTTTACTAGTAAGGTAAGTATTTTTAGGCAAGACTGTTGAATATTTTTCTGTTCAGCTAGTCAGGGTCCTATCATTGTTAGTTTTTTCTGTCATGACTGCCCTTTGGTCTTTTTCATCCTCTCTTATCATTAATCTTGGTAGTTTGGTGGCCTACTGTATTCATAAAGTTTGATGCTCTTCTAGTTATCTTTTATATATCTACTCTTCTAGTGACTTTTATACTTCTATGTGTTTTCATAATGATAGTAATAGGTTTTTCACTTCTGGATGTAAGACTCTAAAGGTAAATTCCTTTTGGCCTCAATGTATTAGTACTTTAAATATTATTATTAATAGTGTTTATTTGACTAATAATATTATTACTAAATAATATTATTGCTCTTATTAAAATTTTTTAGCTTCTTTAGTTAGTTCTACTTAAAACTGTCTTTGTGTTTTAGCTTATTTATCTAGAAGAAAGAAAATAGAGCTACTTTATCTTTCTCCCAGACTATTACTCAAGTCTCAGTTGTCTGAATTCAGTCCACTGTTATTTAGATCTTAAAAATCTATGAAAATACAAAGAAAGTCTCTAAAGTTTATTGGAATATGTTAATATTAATTTTCAGGCAGCCCAACTATTTGTTCTATATGGTAGAATGTAAAATTTAATTCTTTTGTGATATCTATCCTGCCAGTTCTTTATAATAAGATTAAATGGGGTTGGCATTTCTACTTTAATTGTGAAATGGAGATTAGACTTTTCAACCAAAAGAATGTTTTGCAATATATGTTTCAGACAATAAGTGCAACTATTGTTTTGATTATTATATATCCTTGCTATTTGAGGATGTCTCTAAAATAAACACCAAGATGATTAATACCTACAGGGTAAAATTAGTAAGAAATTTTACATCCTTCTTTCAAATATATATTTCTAGTCCTATATGAGAGTACATTTAAGTGTTTTATTTTGTTATAAATAAAATTGAAATGGCAAATATCCAGAATAATAAAGAAAAAGACATAAACATATTCTGAACACTATTGAACCAGTTCATTAGGGTATATCCATTTTAATATTGAGATTCGTATGTGGTGAGATTACTTTAGATATTGTGAAGGAACATAATACAGATAAATATGAAACTTTTAAAATAATAATGTATATAACTATTACTATTAGGTGAAAATATTACTATTACTAATATTACTAATACTATTAAATATAATATTACTACATTGCTAATAAAATTATTACTCTTACTATTGGTAATAGTTACAAAAGTTTTCACCTAATATTATTATCACTTTTGTTAATAGTAATAGTTACAAAAGTTTTCACCTAATATTATTATTAACAAAAGTTTTTTCTTAAAAATTTGTACTCTACACAAAATAAAGTATCCTACCTGCACTTATTTTCCAGAGTGTTAATGAGATGGGTATTGTCATAACTGCTTATAGATGAGGAATTGAGATTCCAAGAGTTTAACTGAATTGCTCAAGGTCACATCTTGTAAAATATGGATCTGTGATTTAAAATCAGGCCATCTAATTGATGGACTTCTTTCTAAAAACATTGTATGTCAAGAATTCTACTAATAAAAATTTGCATACCACAGTGAACTTATTTTAAAGATCATCTAATCAAACTATTTGTGTATCATCAATTGCCCACAAATTAGATAATTTGTTATATTTGAATTTTCATCCAATAGACTTAGCTCCCAAAAAGGTAATATTTAGAATTTCAATCTGAGATTTTGACAAGTGTAAGCAGACTCTCGCATGCACAGAAAAGGGAATTCAATCAAACTAAGAGACAGAGTGAAGCATGATCTTAGCAATGCCACTTGGAAAGGAGAAATATCCTTACTGGAAGAAAAGTCTGTAATTAAAAATTAAGACTGAAGTTCTTGGAATAAGCATGCTACTTTACCTTGAAATAGTGTAAAAGAAGGAAAATGATTTTGAAACTCTTCATTAAAAATAAAATAGTTTGCTTGATAGGACATTAGAAAACTTAGGAAATGTATAATTTAAATAAAAATATTCAGACCAATTTGATTGCTGTCTCTGAAATAACAGTAGTTCAAGAAAAAAAAAACAGAAAAAACAAAAACACAAAGAAAGTGAGACAAGATGGAAAAGAAGAGGAAGAAGGGGGATAATGAGAAGGAGGAAAAGGAGATAAAGTCCAGAGGGAAGGTGCAGAAAATGATACAGAAGGGGAAGATGGAGGACAGGGGAAAGAAGTAAGGGAAAGAAGAAAGGAATAAAAGAAGAGTAAATGAGAGAAAGAGTTTTAAAAAGCAAGAGTTGCCTGTTTGGTTTTATTATTTTTCTGCCAACAATCTATACTTTGTGCTGAGTAGATGTGCACTAAGCTCTTTACTGGAGCATCTGATTACTTTTGATATGGCGAGGATGTAAATTGTGTGAGGTCAGAGATTTGGTTTTTACTTTTGCTAACTGCTTTATTTTTCCAGTGTCTAGAATGGCAGCAGGCATATAAACAACATTCCATATGTTGTGTAAATGAATTTTAGGCTGTACTCTGAAATACACTAAAGAAAACTAATCAATTAGAAGGTTAATCTATTTCTTATAGTGAATAAACTAGCAATACAGAGAATAACTGTGTTGACACAATAGACTTATTTTTTGGACAAATGCATTGCAATGCAGTGCCCAATGTGCCAACTTTGTAAATATTTCAAAAACTACAAATTAGCCAAACACTTGTCAGTTAGATCGATGTACTGGTTAGTTCCTACTTCTACTTGGGAACACTTGGCCAAGAAAATGTTCTTGGTGTCAAAATTAAATCGAGTTGGGAGGAGGGCTTGATCATTTTGAATGTGAAATACTTCTAGAAATAGGTCAAAAGAGAATATGAACGTGGGTATTGGTGGCTTCAACTTTTTTCTACTCTATCCTATAATGACCCATCAGCCCACAGGCACTTGTACATGTGGCCACCACCATTCCAAGTGGAGACAATAAAATGAACACCCCCGCTTCTATTTAGCACTTATTAGACGGCAGGTATTACTCTGTGTATTTCATATATATGATGAAATAGACTTGTTTATTTGTCAAAACTGTGCAATGAGGTAAACACAACTTGATTTCTTTCTAATCCTCTTGCTTCCGTTTCTCCACCTCTTGCCACAGGATCCATTTGGAAGGGTGACTGGCTGATTTTCTGCCTGTTTTAGTAATTAATTAAATTGTAGGAAAATAACATGTCCTTTATTTATGTATTGTTTATGGGTGTTTTGATATTTTTTTTAAAACAGTAGTTGTAATGGAGTTTGGAAAGCAGGTTACAAACATAGGTGAAAGGGAATAATCTCGGGTGTTCCACAGTGCAGTGGGGTGACTATAGCTCAAAATAACCTTAGATGTTTTTTATGAAAATCTAAAAGAGAGTATCTCAAAGTCTCCAAACATAAAGAAATGGTAAGGGGAAGGAAATGCTGGTTACCATGATTTGATTGAAATATCATTTTATATCCCATTAATATGTACAATTAATAAATGTTAATAAAATTAAAATAACTTTTTAAAAAGTAGTTATGATAGAGGTCATATGGCTATAAGGCCAAAAATATTTACTGTTTGGCAAATTAAAGAAAAAAAAAAAGGTCACCGACCTATAGAGTCCACAGAAGAATTCAGTGAACACTCGCTTCTTCCTCTTTTAAAAACAATTTTTTCTTGGTGCATTGTAGTCTTACATCTTAATGGGTACAAGATGGCAGAGGCATACATACGCACATCACTCACTTGGCCCTTCCCCAGTTCCCACCCCATTCCTTCCCTCCTCCCCCCACTCATGTTTGGCTTAGTGATTGACTCTGATGTTTTGTGAATGTACATCATGTGCGTTTGGGAATTTCCTGCTTCCTCCCTCCCATCACGCCCAGTTAGGCCTCCAGTATGCTCATCTATGGTTTCTCTTCCTTCATCTAGAGTTCCTCCTATGACCCTTTTTCTCTCTAGCTGCTGCATGTTAGGGAGAGCATCCGATTTGCTTCTTCCTTTTTGGCTCTCTAAAAGTTCTATCCCCACTTTTGTTTTCCATCCTCCACTTCTGCTGACATTTTATTTTGGAGAGTCAGTTAGTGTAAGACTAAGGGTTCAGATATCAGAACCAGACTGTCATATTCCCTTTGCTCTATAGCCTGAATCAACTTATAGAGCTTCAATCGTATGTTCTGTGGCTACTGCTTCCGTTTCTACTTTTAGTGACTCTCTACCTTCACCTCTGTTGTGCTAGAACAGGAATACAGGAATCCAGGGACAGGCATCTCTCTGCTTGCTGTAGTGTGGAACTTCTGGTGAGTTCACCTGTTGTCCTTCTCCCAAAGGCAGAAACTATAGCCTCCCATCTAGCTTTCTATCTCAGCTTCTTTATAGAGGCAGCATCTCCCCGTACCAAAGTCCCTTGTGGATAACATATCAAGCTGGATGGAGAAGGAAGTTAGTCTTTCATATCTCTAGGGGTTCCCAGGAGGTCCCCAGTATGCCAGCCTCTCTCTACCGGGATTCTATTTTTTCTAGGGCTCTTCTGTTTCCATTGCTCACATACCAAGTCCACAATCAAACTGCAGGGTAAGGATATTGAGAGCTCTGTGTGCATCCCCAGGGCAGATCCATTTAATGGGATGAACTCTAGGGTGAAGTTGCCTGGATTTTAGTTCTGACTCTACCCAAAATTGCTTTACGACCTTAACCTAGCCCTTTAAACTTTCTTTATTTTCCTCTCCTCACCTCTGAAATCAGGCACATTAGATAATCTCTCAAGTCCCTTCTCACTCTAGAATTTTTATGATGCTGTATAACCCTGAACTCACCATAAAGGACACTTAATCCTTGCCCAAATAAGGTCTATTCAAGAGTTTGGCCTGAATTAAGTAGACCATCAACTCCATGGGCTACCCTACCAAGAGCCTTTGTCTTCAGAAAGGGGTTAATGGGCCATCTCTGAGGGTGCTCTACATCAAACAGGCTCAGAAAATGGAAGAGAAAGAAGAAAATAGTTTGTATAGTTCTCTTAGATCTAGGTCAACTGTTTCTTTCAAAAAGAAAGAAATGACTTACTTTTCTTAGCAATAATTTCTACATTTTAAGCTATATTTTAAGATAAGCCTCTAGGCTCCTAGTGGAAGAAATATATATTAAAGTATATTGAAGGAGTTTAAATGTCAGATTTACTCAATACTTTCAAAGCAGTATCTTCAATAAAAGACAAAAAAAAAAAAAAGAAAAAAGAAAGAAAAAGACATCCAAGGACTAAGTTTGGGCCAAAGATTAAAGACTATTCACTTCTGTGAAGAAAGTATGGGAGAGATACCATGATGATTTGGAATAGAAATATAAAAGTGTAAATGTTTGAATTCCAATGATATAAAGTAAAAATTTCAAACTATTCCTGTGACATTCTATGAAATCATTATTTTTAATCCTGTTTCAAGATAGCAGAATTAAAAGTATTGAATTTTGGTTTGTAAAAAGGCACTCCTCAAATTTCATAGTAAGAAAATTATTAAGCATAGATGTTTGGGCCGTAAGTAATGCAAAAAAGTCTTTGGGCCATGTTCATGGGCCACATGGATCGGTGACATATTAGGGACTTTTGCAGCCGCTATTTCAGAAGTGTTATCAGTACTGTAAAACCCATGTATAAAATGACAAGAGAAATCACATTCAAAAACTAGTATTTTCTTTTTGTAATAAATCTTTTTATGGAAGATCTAAAAATTGTTTAATTTGAATTTGAAGCATGTGTGTGTGTGTGTGTGTGTGTGTGTGTGTGTGTGAGCATGTGTGCATGTGCATTGCACACACATGCAGGGTAGGGCAGGGGTTGTCAAGATAACCTGGGAAGAATGGCAGAAAGCACTTGTCATATCTTCATGGGAAGGACAGACTTATGTTTAAGCAGTATGCCTCAGATTCAAAAAGTCTTTGAGAGACATTACAATGCCCCAGATGTATAAGCCCAGAGGCCATGGCACATGAGCTTCCATCCCCAGCCCCTGTTGCCTGCAGCCTGCTGGGCTTTGTAACACATTCTCAAAGCTAAACTTTTCTTTTTTCTTTCTTTCTTTCTTTCTTTCTTTCTTTCTTTCTTTCTTTCTTTTTCTTTCTTTCTTTCTTTCTTCCTTTCTTCTTTTCTTTCTTGTTTTCTTTTCTTTTTTGGTACTAGGGGTTTAACTCAGGAGCATTCTACCTCTGAGCTACACCCCCAGCCCAATTTTTATTCTTTATTTTGAAACAAGGTCTCACTCTAAAAAATTCAACCAAGACTACTGGAACTGATTAACCAATTCAGCAAAGTAACAGAACACAAAATAAATCTAAAGAAATCAGTAGCTTTTCTATTTGCCAACCATGAATCCATAAAGAAAGAAATACAGAAACAATTCCATTTACAATGACCTCAAAACCAGTAAAATACCTCGTAATAACCTAACCAAAGAAACAAAAGACCTCTACAATGAAAATTATAAAACACTGAAGAAAGAAGTTGAAGAAGACCTTGGAAGATGGAAAGATCTCTCTTGCTCATGGATGGGCAGAATAAATATCATCAAAATAACCATTCTATCAAAGGAGATGTACAGAATCAATGCAATCCCTGTAAGAATATCAACAGCATTCTTCATAGACCTATAATAAATCGGTCATGAATTTCATATGGAGAAACAAAAGACCCAGAATAGCCAAAGCAACTCTCAGCAATAAGAACCATGCAGGAGGCATCACAATTCCTGACTTCAAATTTCACTACAGAGCTATAGTAATCAAAACAGTATAATATTGGCACAAAAACAGGTAAATAAACCATTGGAACAGAATAGAAGATACAGAAACAAACCCAGAAACTTAGAGTCAATTGATCTTTGACAAAGGGACCAAATACATACTCTGGAGAAAAGACAGCCTTTTAAACAGATGTGAGAACTGGCTATCCATTTGTGGAAAAATGGAACTAAATCTTTTCCTCTCTCCCTGCATAGGAATCAGCTTGAGATGGATCAAAGGTCTGAAAGTTAGACCAGAGACTGTGAAGCTATTAGAGAAGGGCATAGGCTCAACACTCCAACATATAAGCACAAGTAGTAACTTCCTTAACAAGATCTCCAAAGCTCAGGAAAATAAAACAAGAATTACCAAGTGGTATGACATCACACTAAAAAGTTTCTGTTCATCAAAGGAAATCATAAAAGTCTAAAGAAAAAGCCTACAGAATGGGAGAAGATTTTTACCAGCTATCTCTCTACAAGCGGGCTAATATCCAGGATATACAAAGAACTTAAAAGACTTTACACTAGAAAAAACAAATAACCAGATCAAGAAATGGGCCACTGAATTAAATAGACACTTCACAAAAGAATAGATAAAAATGGCCAATAGATAACATGAAAAAATGTTCAACATCATTAGCAATCGGGGAGATAAAAATCAAAACTACACTGAGATTTCATCTATCCCCAATCAGAGTGGCAAGCGTAAAGAAGTCAAATAACAACAAATACTGGCAAGAATGTAGGGAAATAGAAACCCTTTTACACTGTTGGTGGGAGTGCAAACTAGTTCAACCACTATGGAGATCAGTGTGGAGATTCCTTAGAAAACTGGGAATGGATTCACCATATAACTGGCTATACCACTACTGGGTATCTTTCCAAAGGGGCTGAAATCAGAGAACTACAGTAACATATGCATACCCATGTTCATAGCAGCACAATTCACAATAGCAAAGCTATGGAACCAACAGATGAATGGATTACAAAATTATGGAAATACACACAATAGAATTCTACTCAGCAATAAAGAACAAAATTACTTCATTTGCAAAACGATTAAAAGTCCTGGAGAATATTATGTTAAGTGAAGATTAGCCAAGCACAGAAACTGAAGTAACATATGTTTTATCTAATATACTCAAGATAGAGAGTATTTGGGATACCAGAGGGACTCCAGATAATGTAGGAGAATCTCAGTGGAGCCAGGAAAAAAGGGTAGGGGAGGAAGAAGGCTAAGGTTCATGAATGGAAATGCTACGATTGACTGTGTGTATACATGTGAATATATCATTGTCAATCTAGGCACTTGAATCTAGGCCGATGTGTGTACTCATTTGTAGCAAATATAAAGTTTACACTTGGATCAAAATTAGTTGGTGTAAAGTTTTCAAAGTAAACCAAGGTGCCAGTAAACCCATTCTGATAGGTAATCATTGAATAGTGAATAGTGTGTGTGTGTGTTTGTGTGTGTGTGTGTGTGTGTGTGTTACTAAGAATTGAAGCCAGAAACATTCTACCTCTGAGCTACAAACTCCCAGCTCTATTTTATTGTATTTTTCTATTTTGAAACAGAGTTTCACAGAGTTGCTGAGGGCCTTGCTAAATTGCTGAGGCCAGCTCAAATCTACAATCCTCTTTTCTCCCAAGTATTAGGATTACAGATGTGTTCTACCACCCCCAGCTGAATAATTTTTTAAAATCTATTTACTCAATAGGCTTACAGATTTAACAGCGGCAGATTCTATTTGTCTGGTTTTTATATTATGATTTTCACTGAGACATGCACAAGTATACTTTACTACATAATACCCTTTTCAGATCCATCAATATTCAAGTCATATTTTTAAGGATAGTATTAAAATGTTTACTCTCTGAGTTTATGGTCCATGCATATCTGATTTTGCTACTCTGTGCTTCAGCAATTTTCATGACTATCTTCCTTTTTATAGTTTTTACAGTAATTTTATATGCATCTTTCACGATGCTGCATTTTGTTTTATTTGACTTACTAAATGACTTGGACATCACACTCGGTTGGAAATATTTGCCTTTTGTGTGTAACAGGGAATGGGTGGTTGAGAATAACAGGGAGGGTTGTCAATGAAATGGATAGATATGATAAGGTATTTTAATAGTTATTTATATCCATCTAGTAGAAGCGGATGATGTCACCTAACTAGAGCTCCCGTTAGACTGTCAACACTGTGGCTCAGTATCAGAGTGATCACAAGCTATTCCTAGAAGAACCTGTATCTGCCAAACACACACCAGGGCTTCACAGGTCTGACCTTATTTCACATATTCCCTCTTGGAGCTAGAGCCTGGCACAGAAGGCAGGGCTTCCAGCTGGAACTTTAGGTACCCTGGGCCACCAGAGATAATGAGCGCTTGACATTTACAATTGGGTCTAAGTTCACAACTGTAGCAAATAACAGCAGTTGGATTAATGAAGGACTGGTGTGCAGAGATAGAGACCATCTCAGTGGAGAACTCCCTGGAGTTTGAAGGCTTAGACAAAGAAATCAACATAATTTGCAAGCCAAGCATGGTTTATGGATTATGTGTGCTAACCATGTGCAGTCCTCAGCAGGAAAAGCACAGCCAGGTATCTGACACACACTGGAGAGTGCCCATGCATGTCGGGAAAGGGGCTTTTGTCTCTAATAAGCACAACCAGCTTAATATGAAACTCACATTGGCACTATATACCACATGCAACTCAGGACTCTTCTAGTTATCTACAGAGCCAAACCTTTCTTTGACTGGATGCTGAGTAGCCATGGCTGAATTGTGAAGATGGTATTATATAAAGGTAATTAAGCTTCTCTCTTTTTTTCCAAAAAATGAGGATTAAAAACTGTTTTTTAGTGCCTTTTATTGTTATAAAAGAGAGTTGTAATTTTGGGGTTAAAATGTGGATTTTGTAAAAAAAAATACCAAAATACTAAAAGAAGAATATAAAAATCACTTGCTATTATCACTCTCAGATAAACCCGATCAATATGTTGGCTAATATCCTTCAACTGTTTTTAAATATATGGAGTATATGATTAAATATATAAATAAATATAATATTAAATATAAGTATAAAATGTATTTATTTAAACCTGATTTTATTTTTACTCACCAAAACAGTGTGGTCATCTTTCCATGAGATTTCTTACACCTTAACTTCCTCCCATTCCTATGGTGCTGGGGATTGAACCCAGGAGCATTCTACCTTTGAGCTATACCTAATCCCTATTTTATTTTATTATTCACTAGGTTGCTGAGGCTGGCCTCAAACCTCTGATCCCCCTGTCTCAGCCTTCTAAGTACTGGGGTTATGGGTATTCAGCACCACACCTCGTCCACTGATTTATTTTTTAGTCACACATGAAATTCCATTGTATAACTATTGTTACATTCCCAAACGACCTCATATTGCTGGACATTTGTTATGTCCAAGTGTCTTGCTACTACAAGCAGTGTTGCCATGACCACTAAGACACATCCTCTGGAACTGGTTTTACTTAATATGTTCAAATGTTCTTTTTGCCGTTCTCTTCACTGTAAATTAATCTTGCACCCACTTACTTGTAAAAAATCTAGTTTTCCTTTTTATCTGGTAGTTTACTGGTGTCCCATTATGAAAGTTATAGGAAATATCCAAAGATCTATTACATAAAAGAGGAGTTACATATAATGGTTTGATGTTTTCCCTAAGGACAGAACCAAAACTAGGGGAGAGAAGCTAGAGGGGACAGATGTGTGCTCCCGAGTGATCTTTTAAGCAATGAGACAGGCTAGCTTGCATGGTGGTAAATTCATGTCCCTGGTGTTCAAATGGGGGCTGAAAAGACATCTATGGAGGAACTTGTAGAAAGAATTCTTATTTTTATGGAATATAGATTATACTAGACTTTGTCAGGCTTTTTGGTTTTAAAATAAAAACTTTTATGTAAATTTACATGGACGTATATATTAATTTGAGTAGCATTTTATTAAGTATCATAATGTCTTCCAGCTTTTGACACTTATTGTGAAATCAAGCCATGAGAACATTTGAAAAAAAATGGTCTCTGATATATTTTAAAAATAGGGGTCTAATGTCTTAGAGACAGTTTTATTTTTGATAATCCTAAATTTATGTAAATTTTTGTTAAAGGAATGTATGTGAGAACCAGTGTGTTGATTTAAATGTTGTTGTCTTTCATGCAATGATGCCTCTAGTGACAGAGCATATTAAGAATCAGGGATTATATGTAGAGTACTTTTGGCCAGACCTGGGCAATATGTGGCCTTAATGTCTAGAGAAAGTAGGAATGAGTTGTCATTGGTTCTCAAAAACAGAGTACAGGATAGCACAAGGGCAAGGGGAAATGAGCTGTGTCAGGCAGCAAGGATCAAAAGCCTGAGATAACAACCACTGAAACCCAATTCATGAGTACTGATGGCAGGGAAGGGACCAGCAGGGATGACAGTAGTTTGTTATATGGCAAATTCTGTTGAAACCAGAAAGTATCTCTCTTCTTTCTGCCAGAGTCATACCATAATCTCAAGAAGTAGATAGACCTGAGCTCAAAATTATAGTTCAGTAATAAGTCCTGGTTTTGATGACATAAATATGCAAAGAGGCAGAGAACATCTCTTACCCTAACAGGTTGTGGATAGGCAGTTTTGTAGGCAACCAATTAGCATTAGGCTTACAAATAGTAGTAGTTGGTCGGATAATTCTCTAAGAGATTTTCCTGACTGTGAGTGCATGGTCCCTGCTGGGATAAAAGAATCTAGTGTGATAATAGGAGGAGAAACTTGAAGACTCACCTCTTTTCCAGTCTGAGCAGAAAATGAATGAATGGAAGTCATTCCATAATGCTATTTCCAGGGCACCATGGGATCAGTCCCCGCTGTTCTAACAAAAGCAAGACTGAGAAGGTACGTATGTCTTTTAGGATGCTGATTATCCTTAGTGTATTCACTTATTTATTCATCTTTACTACAGCTATTTATTTATTATTTTTATTTTATTTTATTTATTATTATTATTTTTTTTTACTGGGATTCCTGTAAGCCCTTCTACCTCCGGGTTACACTCCCAGACCTATTTTTATATTTTTAATTTGGAAACAGGGTCTCTTAAACCAGCGTGGCTGGCTTCGAACCTGCGCGATCCTCCTGTCTCTGCCTCCCAAGCGTGGGGATTGTAAGCGTGCGCCACCACACCCGGCTACAGCTTTTTTTTTTTTTTTTTGGTGGTGGTACTGGGGTTCCTGGAAGCCCTTCTACCTTAGGGCTACACTCCCAGACCTATTTTATATTATTTTATTTGGAAACAGGGTCTCAAACCAGCGCAGCTGGCTTCGAACCTGCGCGATCCTCCTGTCTCCGCCTCCCAAGCGGGGAATTACAACGTGCGCCACCACCCCCGGCTGGCTACAGCTATTTAAATAGTAGCCATAGAAGTAATTTCAGATGCAAAAGCTATTATACGTAATGCATTTATAAATTTAATATTGACAAGTGAGCATTACTTTTTTATTTGAAGGATAATTAGCAATTAAATGACTTCATTAATTAGCCAGTTGTTGGCCTCCACTGTACTAAATACCTCTAGGTGTATAACTGATCCCTACGTGTAATAAAATTATAATGTTGAGAAACACAATATATGTTTTTAAACAATAGTCTCATGTTGTATATTTTGTGCATTGTATCCCTGTATGTTATCTCATTTGTGCAGTAGTATTTCAGTATTTTCCCTCTAAAATAGGTTCAGGTATCACCTCCCCCACAATTATACAGATGAATGGGGGAAACCCAAGAGGACTGTGCCTTGCTTAGACAATATAAGAATCAAAATCTTCTGATTCAAGACAAGTGTTTTTTCATAAGCCACCTTTATTTTTTTGCGTGCAAAGAGATATGTCAATGCCCCTTCTAATATACATTTTAATTTTTCATTTCTCCAGTTCAATTCTAAGTTATTCAAATAACTTGAACTACTCTTCAAATATTTGAGGTTTATCTTGATATAAATCATACTTACCAAGAACATTTGTTTTTAAATTTGCAAAGCTGGGTATATTTTTAAGGGAGAATTAAAACATGTGTTTCTGATTTATTCACAATTAACTCAAACTCTTATTTATAATTGTTTTTTGATGCTTCAAGATTTTGTTTTGGCTTCAAAATAGTTTCTTCTAAAAGTATATGTCATAGTATATTAAGATGAAATAAACTTACCCCTGAAAATCATCACTTAGGCCTCAAAATAGTTTTTATAATTTTTATTAGATTTCAAACTTAATAAAATTGGTCATTTTCACTAATGTGAACTTATTCTCCATTTAATTTTTTTCAACTTCTTATTTGCTTAAAGATAGATTAAGTGATTTTATTTTACATTTTCTGAGAATCCTTTAGAATGTGCATATCATAAGTTATTAAAATGGCTTTTGTTGTCAAAAGGGAAAGAAGAAAGAAAACTGCTTTTTTTTCTAAAAAGTAATAACAAGTCTTTAAATGAATACCTCTTTTCACCATTCAGACATGACTGAACTTGGCATTGAACCCATTCTTAATTCATTCCATCTGTCCAGTGCCCACTGCTTTATTTTTAGTGCCACCATTTAAAACCGCCTGAAATACTTTATAGTAAAAATTATTAAAGAGCACAATGCTCTCAATATAACAAATACACGGGTAAACCACATTTTCTGGGATACTAACGTTTATCTTGTGTCTTCTTGATACCAAATACACCTTTTGAAAAAGAATTCTCAAACTTTTATATCAGGAAAGTTGAACTACTAATCATGTGGTTTATTTACTGTGGCACTGGAGTTTAAGTCATTCACCAACTATGGTGTCAAGTGCGCTCACTGGATCTTATAAACTCCTAGCAACAAAACAGAAGATGGATGCACACTCTCCCAAAGTCTAGAATGGTGGAGGTAATAAAAATAAAACAACCTGGAGCAATTGCTTACGTTTGTCCATGATAGCGAGCACTTTGTTCTGCCTTTGCCACTGTCTTCAGACTCACAGCTGTGCAGCTATGCCGGCGTGCTGTCACAGAGCGGCTGCAAGCCAGCGACCCGGCACAGAAGGAAGGAAGCCTAGGACAGGGACCAGCCAGTAAAGCTTTGCCTGGGACGCACCCAAGCTTCCCCTGCTGGTTCTCTCCTTCCAACACAGCCCTGGGAGTTTCTCAAAAGACCCGATTGTACTGATTTGGGACTACAGTTTCAGTCTCCATATAGTTTAGAACCAGAGTTTCCTGTTTCAGCAGGAATTCGTGATATTTATTTTTAAAGCCCCAAATCAGAAGTTTCTCATACTCTAAAGCTTTTTATTTTACATGATCTTTACATTAAAGGTAGTTTTTATTTTATAAGAATAAATAAATAAAAATAAATTCTTATTTCATAAGAATCCTGCAGTTTCAGCTTCTGGGATAAGATGTTTTATGCAGGGCTTCTGTTTTGTTTTAGGTCTTTGTATTTCTAATAAGAATCTGGAAGCATTGGTGGTGATCCAGAGAGTAAAAACGTGTGCAAGTACGCACATGATGTTTTTTTTTTTTCTTCTAGTTTTTAGTTTCGTTTTAATGAATACTTGTTGGAATTATGGGAAGCAGCCTAGTCTAGTAGAGAGATGTTGGAGATTGTCCTGGGAGCTGCAAGTGACCTCAGCAGGCCTCTGGTTTAATTTCTTCGTGCACAGAGGCAGCCTGGAAAGGTTGAGCAATTTTCCCGAGCACCAGCAAATGGCAGAGCTGGCCCTCAGAATTCTAAACTCATATCCATTGTTCTCTACACTGAGCTACCTGGACTGAGTCCCAGAAAATGCGGGCTTAGCTTTCCACCAACGGCGTGACCTTTCCAAGCCTCGATTTCCCCTTTTGAGAAATGAAGGGGATTAGACAGGTAATGACTAAGGGCCTTTCTTATACCAAAATTCTGTGTCTAGGTAGAAAGTTGCATATTTTTAGCTTATAGGAGACAAATGGAAAATTCTGTATTTTAACTTCTAATCCTCTTTGAATGGTTGATGTAATTACTGAATAAGAAAATGCACGTGAATTACGTAAAAGACCTAAGACTCAGTAAATGGTAGCACTGAATATTTTTGTTTCTTCTGAGAAGGAATCTTTGAATATATCATTTCCCAGAATAATTAGAGTGGTTAATAAATTTCTTGGGATTTCTGATGATATCCAATCACCCAGTTGACAGAAAATGTTAAGTATTCAATTAGAAGCACCTGAGGACACCGAAGCGAAAGCATGGCTACCACTCGCGTGGCTACCACTCTGAGGCGCCTTCCAGACTTAATTAGGCTATGCTCCAGGGCCTAGACGCAGCTAGGATGTGGCTAATATTCCCATCTTGCCCATCGCCTATTCCTAATACGTGTCTGTCTGTAACTCACATTTGGGACTGCCTTTTTTTTAAATTCCTAGTTGTTTTCTAGATGTTTGAAAACAGTAGCTATGTGTGTGTGATACATACCAGTTTATCCATCTAGTCCCACCGAGCTTTCCAGTAAACTGAGCCTCAAATGAGCTTTTTCCCAAACCCACTATAAAAGTTATCAGCACATGGAGCCACCACCAGCTACTCCCAGTTAACAACTGACATAGCAGGGGAGAATGGGCAACTTGTAGTTTCCAATATCCGGAAGTCCCACTGGATGGAAAAATAATCCAGGGACAAGATCCTATCAATGACCAAGATTCCAAGCCCCTTGGAATGCCATTTAGGGCTCAGAAGCAAGAATTTGCCAAATTATATCCCCGTATCCTCTGAAAATGAAGGCATCTGCAAAAAGAAGTTCATTTATACTTCAACACAGGTTACACATGCACAGGATCCAGCTCTAAGGTGAACATGTTGTCTTGAGGATCATAAAACTGTTTGTATGCTTAGAGGGAAAAAGGAGAAACAATTTTGGATGCTACATTTTCTTCCCCTGTTTGGTAAAGCAGGGAGTCCTTTCTCTTTCAGGGTTCTGGGAATAGTTTTTGTCTTGAGGCAATTTGAGCTAATGGCCTGTGTACTGGCCTTTTGGGAGTTAATCTGAAGTTTACTGCTGACTGGCGGACAATCTGCAGTAAGCTACCCATTTGCATTTTCAATTTTCTTATCCGTGAAATGGGGATAACTTTATTTTCCTTCCCATCTCACAGTGGCCTTTGTGATTAAGTAATTAATGTGCGTAAATTTCATTGAAACCAGAAAGAACTACATAAATGCTAAGAAGTATTATTATAACAAATCCCAACTGCTTGTCTGGTTAATTTCCTGCTGGGCCAGACAAAAGAAGAAATTGAATTGGACTTGCTGGATGGGCTTGACCGTGTTTTGGGTCTGCTGTACCATGATTACTTAAGATTGTTTATAGAGGCTTTCAAGTGAGACTCTTTTCCCCAACAACAAGAATGGTTTAAATTAAATGACATTCTTTTATCCTCTGGCTATGAGAAAGACCCATTGCTATTTTTTTAATCCCCAATTTTTATTCGGTACCACCCTTCCTTTTATAGTCAGAATCTTCTTAGTACCCACATAGGTGCAGTGGGAAAGACCGAAACTTTCACTAAGTTCAATAACTTTTGTTCAAATTGTTTCTGGTATGTGCCATATCCTAGTATTGGTACCCAGTCTAAACAAACACAGCCTGGCTTTATGGCAAATCAAAGTCTAATTGGGAAGACAGACTCATACATGGACATCAAGGATGTGAGAACTCTGTGTTATTGGCTAGGTACAAAGGTCTCCTAAGAGTGAGCTTATCAATGGAAAGACAATCACGCTTTTCCCATTTGAAAGACAGTAGTCAAGAAAAGATACAAACCTCAATATTGTTTAAACAGATAAAGGACCAGGCTCCTGATTGGCATCCAGCACCGTCTCTACCCACTCTGCTCTCATGCCTGTTGGTCAGGTGGCCCTGCCTGTTCAGTTCACGTCCCTCGGGTCCACTGAGGAACCTCTCCAAGCCTCAGCACACACTGCTCCTTTAACAGGAAAAGCATTTCCACAGGGCCCCTCCGTGCCTTGCACTTTTGTCTAGTCTCACGCTAGATGCTCAGATTTAGTTGAGATGTGACGTCCTCCTGAAACACTTCCTGGTGCCTTAGGTTCCTCCTCTGTGACTTTTGTTACATTATGTCTCCCCTATGTCGGCTCTCACTACACAGTTTTATAGTCTCCTATCCCTTGTAGCTCGTGTGAGACTCTTAGCTCAGGGACAGCAACGTAGATTACAGATGCAACCACCAGTGCAGCAAGAAAACAATAAGTATATTGAAAGAATGAATGAATGAATAAATGAATGAACAAACTTGGAGTTTACACACAGCTGATGTGTGTCATTTAGTTTCAATAATATGGAATCCTTCTGTTTCATTTCTCTTGACTAAAGTATGTCTAAAGCAAGGAGGACTTTCTTAGACTCTGTCTCCTCAACAGGAATATACTATTTATGCCATAATGATTTCCCAGTATTTATATTCTACTATTGTAACAAAAATGCCAATCTCAAGTAACATCAAAGTTTTCAGTACTTTTAATTATAACTTCATATTGAGTTTCTGTGTAATCCATTTCATTCATAAAGGGGGAAAACAGAGATTTATTGGCATGTTTGATCACAATATCCAAATAAAATATAAGATGGGCTTTTCAAAAATTTTAGTGCATATTATCAATTCTCATTTTCCCTGAAAATCCATTTGGACATTGATCCAAACCCATTCTGTAAAAATGGTATTTTACTGCATATAATTATGTACTTCCTGTTGCTCTACAGCTGTTCCCTAGTAGTTCCAGCAATCAATCAACAACTCTTATTGAGCACCTGCTAGGAAAGTGCTGGCACTGAGGCGGCAGCCAAGGGGGAAGAGAGACAGGGAATAATTTGTCTGATTCCTGGCCTCAGGCAGTGTAAAATCTAGTTGAGGAAATAACTGACACATACAAAAAATTAATTATGTAGCAGAGATGAAGCTTGTCCAAAAACTTGAGAAAACATGATGTGTTTTTCTTTACTTCCTTACTACTGGGTGTGGCTAGAGTATCTGCAGAACCAGCCTCAAGAGGAAGTTTGTTAAATGCAGATTCTCAAACCTAGTCTTTGGGCCCCTAAATCAAACTCTGCATTTTAGCAAGACCTCCAGGTCACTGGTATGCATACTGAAGGTTTGCAACACTGCTCCGATAGAGTATTTTTTTGAAGAAGCCTGTAGATCATTTGCATTGGATCACCAGGTAACACTGATTTAAAAAAAGGCAGATTCAATTGAAACTTATCAAGTCCCAAATTCTGTACCAGACCTAGGAATGCACAATTATCAAATCCTCCCAAATGACGCATAGCTATCTAAAATTTGAGAATCTTTCCCACATTACCTAGAAATAAGATAGGTTTATATAATTATGGGGTGATAGTTCATTTTCAGTAACTAGCAGACAGTTATGCCTAAACATTGAGTAATGCATGCATAAGTTCTGATGGAAAAGAAAAGAATAATCTGATATGTGTTGGACTGATCACAGAAGTAAAAAATGCTAAAGTTTTCAATGGAGTGTAGAATTATAATATTTGTAGTTCAACTTAATTCAACATATATTCACTGGGAACCAGTTATGAGCAAAGAGTTATATTGTTGATTCTTTAATTGAATGTGCATTTATTAACTTTTTTGTTATATATCAGGAACTGCTCTGAGAATATGACAAGATATAGGATATGAACTCATTTCTCAAAGAGATCTAACAAATAAATGTTTGGGAGTTTTCTTAGAGTTTTATTTAAAAGTATCTTACCCCCAAAACGGGAAGTAGAACAGAAGGATACTTAATGCTTATGAGAATCTCCTGAAGAATGTGACTTATGAATAGTTCACTTCAGAAGAAGCAGTAAATATATTCACTTCAGAAGAAGCAATAAATATATTGAACATGTCTTCATATTTCCAATGTATTTTTCTGAATATATCAGATATAATTATAACATAATTATTTTATCATTGAAATTAGAACACAAATATTTTGGCTTCTGTTCTTCTTCCCATAATTGTAACAAGTAGAATAGGTTACGTTACACTGTATTAGCAAACAACCCCCAAAACTCAGTGCCTTAAAAACAACACAATTTGTTTTATGCTTTCTACCCTATTAATGGTAGTCACTCAAGAGTTCATTTGATGAAGGATTCATCTTGATTCAGGATCCCATAATTGGAGAATCAAGGAAAAAAGAATATAAGAACCTGCTCTAGCCCATGAAGCTTCTGATCAGAACTAACACAGATCACTGCTACACAGTGCATTTGCCAAAACAAGGCATATGGCTTTCTGCATTCAGCAGAACAGAAATTCATAATTCCTCTATATGAAGGGCATCAAATCCTTATATAGTCTATCATAACAAGCAGATAATATAGTTGATTAAGTAAATTAGGATGAGTCTTAAACTCCAAGTTCTAGTGTGATAGTAAGAACCAGGATTTGGTGAAAAGCATGAATACAGAGGGGAAAATAACAGGGCAAAGCCCCGAGGAAGGAATGCAATTGCTGTGGGGCACATTTTATTTATTTAGTGAATTCTCTGAGGTTCAACTTAATCTGCCTGATTCTCCAATTCAAACAGGTAACCAAAGAATCATACCCTGTCATTTCAAATCATTATCCAGAGATATTACTAGCTCTTTTCCATGGCCAATCATGTCTTTTCCAAATGGCAATGTCTTAACCTTCAAGCCATCTGTAGTAATCAGAGTAACCTCATGATAACAAAATACTTGACACAGGCTACTTATGAAGTAAAGTGGTTTATTTTACTCATGGTTCTGGAGGTTCACATTGAAGATTGGATGGCCCCATGGTTAAGCCCCTGACATACTATGGTAGGAGTATAAATCAGAGAGATTGCTCACTTCTGGAGCCAGGCAGCAGAGAGAGGAGAGGAGAGGAGAGGAGAGGAGAGGAGAGGAGAGGAGAAGAGAGGAGAGGAGAGGAGAGGAGAGGAGAGGAGAGGAGAGGAGAGGAGAGGAGAGGAGAGGAGAAGGGGGAGGGGGAGGGGAGGGGGAGGGAAGAGAAGAAAAGAGAATAGCTCCTATAATTCAGTGCATTCTATGACCTAAGGACCTCCCACTAGGCTCATCTTCTTAGGGATCCATAGCACCTTAACGTGCTATGATGCTATGATGACAGGCATGTAGTCATCAATACTACTGTCATCAATACTTGGGAAGATGAGACAGCACACAGTAGCTTAGAGCGATCCTGTTTCAAAAGAAGAGAAGTTTTGGGTGTAGTTCAGTGGTAAAGCACCTGTGAGTTCAGTCCTCAGAACCCGCCCCCCATACACACACACACACACACACACACACACACACACACACACACACGGCTTCACGATAGCACCATGCTGTGGAGCAAGCCTTTAACAAATGACATTTAACATCCAAACTATAGTATCATCCAAGGTGTCAACCAGGAGTTTGATACCTGCTAATTGTAAGGCTGATATCCTTTTCTTCTCCTTTTGCCCGTCAGACCCAAGAAAACGCCCTCTTTTCATTATTTAAGTACTATTATTAAGAATGCTAGAACCTACTGGTTTATGCAGGCTAGGGAAAAATAAGATAATCCATCTCCCACAGCACTGATTCTTTAACCTAATAACAAGAGAAGTTTTTTATATAACATAACTAAAAATTACAATAAGTTTGCTGGACTACTGTCATAGATGTCAAGATAATACTGAAAAATGGGTAATACATATTTTCCAATTTCACTTATCTCACAGTCTCATATTGTAGAAATATATGCAAAGGTAGAACATCCTCATTTTTCAGGAAAGGATCTGAATATTAAAGCAGAAGAAGCCAAAGGAGAAAAATGAAGAAACAGAACAAGTTGCCTGAAAACTCCAATGTCTAGATATAGCCTATTATAAAAAGCGTACCCACTGATGGTGGTATGCATTCACCACAGCTGAGAAACTTGAGTCAAGAAGATGGAACCAGAAGCCAGGTGTGGTGTCGCACACCTGTAATTTCAGTATTTGGGAGGCTGAGGCAGGAAGATCACGGGTTCGTGGCCAGCCTCAGCAACCTCATGCGGCCCTCCACAACTAGTGAGATAATGTTTCAAATTTAATAAAAATAACATTGATAATAATAATAATAGAATCAGGTTGGGGATGTAGCTTAGAGTTAGAATGACTCTGGGCTCAGTGCCGTAGCACAAGAAAGAAAGAAAGAAAGAAAGAAAGAAAGAAAGAAAGAAAGAAAGAAAGAAAGAAAGAAAGAGAGAAAGGAAAGAAACCAGAGGATATTACTTTAGTCTAGACAGGAAGAACTGGTAGGAATAGAATTTAAAAGACCTGTTGGCTGATGGGAGGTAGAAAATATCAGAAGAGGAGTTAAGAACTATATTGATCCTTGATATCACTCTCCTCTTCTAGGAATCCTCTACCAGTTCAAAATTCTCTCCTGATAGACAGCAAATACTAATGTTGAGAAAGTCCACTGAAATATGAAAACATCAAGTAAGCAGGGCTTCAGAGCTTTTCCTTCAAGGACATGTCTAAAATAAGAAGAATAACTATAGCCAGGTTACAAATGTCCATCGTTTCCAGTGGCAGTTACAGCCAGGTGGTGAGCTCTCAGGTGTCCTTGCTGGTCTTCGGTTGTTCCTGTGATTCTCCTCTAGAATGTACTCGACCTGTCACAATATGTCCTCCCTTGGGGTCACTCCCATTGCACCCCAGTTTTTGCCCATGGAAACGTTGTTCTTATTTCTGTGGCATTACTCTGCTTCATTCTGTCCCTGTTGAGTGGGGGATCAGAGCTTTGTGTTTTCATGGTAATATGAAGAGTTTGCTCTTAAAATCTCTTACTTAAGAGAAGCTGTAGTTAGACTCAGTTGAACTGGTAAGATATTGTGGTTTCTCAAGAGCCCAATATGAGAGTGAGCTCCCTGGGTCCCATTGGCTCCTCTTCTAAGTAAAAGGCCATGAAAGGTGGAGGGAAGGAAGGCTGAGAGGTGAGTGAGAAGATACACTTGGTCCTTCTCTCCAAAACCTCCTATCTAAATAGTATTCACAATGTTCCTCCTGTTGGTAGGAGATAGAGCTCACTAAAAACAGAGAGCTGGAAGGTAACAGAGACAAACACTACGAGGAGAGAAGGAGAAAATGAGAAAGGAGAAGGTGACTGTTGTGAAGTAGAGCCATGAAGACTCTGTAAACAGGAAGCGAATTAATCCACTGAGAGACAGGTGTGCATGTGTAGGGGGTGGATTATGGCTTAAGCAAAATGGTGCTGGCGATTTCTCTCTCTCTTTTTTTTTTTCTTTTTTTCCCCTCAGTACCGGCAATGGAACCCAGGGGCATTCTACCTCCTCCTAGCTATGCCCCCAGCCCTATTTTTTTATTCTCACTTGGAAACAGGGTCTCAGTTCCAAATGGCCTAAGTAGCTGAGGCCGTCTTCAAACTGAGATCCTCCTGTCTCCGCCTCCCAGATGCTAGGATTACAAGTATGCACCGCCATGCCTAGCTAGTGCTGGCGATTTCTAACAGTGAGGAGGAAGTGTGTGCAATGGGCATCCTGAGGCTCAGCAGGCATGACAGAGGAAGGATCGGTTATGGATCCTTTATCTCAGAGACTCCAGAGGGACCATCCTACCATCCCAGGTAGGGAATCTAATGGGACAAGCAAGGCATAAGGTGAATACTATTCAGAAATGTGTGCACTGGTGCTTTTGATTTCACCCCAGACGTCAATAAACAAGCTGGCGAAGCAGCTCTGTGAGAGTCCTGTGATGCCAGTGAGTCCAAGAGGGGGGTGTGGTTTGAGGATAATTACACGGAGTGAAACCCCTAAAGACACTATCGATTGCTGAGTTTACACGCCTCTTTGCAGAGGAGTCAAGAACTATTGACCTCTAATCTTGCTGTCTACCTCTAGGAATCCCCTGCCTGTTCGGAAAGTCTCCATTGACAGACAATAAATGCCAGGATTCAGGAAGTCAACTTAAATGTGAAATCACCAAGTAAACACACCTTAATCTGTGCAGGGCACAGGGCACTTACATACTAGCAGAATTTGTATTTCACTTTTAGGGTTTTTTTAAATCTCCCCTTAACCACCCTCATTTAGGGACAGCAGAAAGAGTGCCTAAAGCAGGGAGGGAATTAACTTGTGGGAATTTCATATGCTGTTTAAAGAAAGTGAAAACTGATGACCTATTGTCCCCTTTTAATGCTGCTTTAAATGGAGTCTGTCATTTTACAGCCCTACTAGAGGTCTCTGACACTTCTAACTTATACAGATCCCACAAGAGAGGGGATGAGCGGGAGGCACAGACTGTCATAAAACTATTCGAGGAACCCCAAGACAGGGACAGTAACTGCCATATTTTTTCACATTCAATTTTCCAATCCGTATATCTTCCAAGAGAAAACTAATCCCACAATTTGTGATGCATTTATAACTCATTTACACTTAATTTATCAAAGTCACTTTTTTTCTGATAACTCTCAGATAATAGACAAGTGGTGGCCTCTTTGTTAAGCCACTTTAAATAGTAATTCTTCGAATGGGAAGAAACCAGACTTTATCCGAACTTACTAGTATTTGTGCTTGAGTTTAATTCATCTCTGAGTTTCTCAGAACTTGGAGAATTTCAAACATGAGACAACCTGCTCTCCAGTCTAATTATCAAGCTAAGCTTTCTATTTTATTTATTAGACACTTATGTCATCAAAGGTTTTAACCAGCTCTATCTTGGACAAGACCTGGCTACTTTCCAGTTCCTAATATGCCATCTGATCACTCCAGAGCCATGGGGGCCTGCAATTACCCAAGTCATCCATACTGACACAATAAAAACAGATTAGCCGTCTACAACAAATGGATTTACAATTAGGTCATTAAGAGGATGGCCACCCGCTATCCCTCTTTCTCCGTCTCTGTCAGAAGAAAGGCCAAATAAGTCTGGTCATTTCCCATTGTTTCTACCCTAACCCCTGAGGTATTTGGTGAGTGAAAAACCTATAAAGTGTTTGTAATGCTTTATATCTTCTGCCATTCTCCTCCATCCTGCTCAGGTCATTTAAATAAATGTTTGCTGCTGGAATCCATTTGTCCTGGTGGCAGTGATTAATGTACCTGTTTGGTTTAATTTTATATGCATTTTGTATCGCCCATTGTGCATTTTCAGTCTTATTAAATAGGTTCTCCATCTTTCCACACAGTCAGTAAGCATTTTATTTATATAATACATATGTGTGTATCCACCTTACTTTTAAAAACTGTTTTCCTTTGAAAGCACAAAATAACTAGAGTTATAATTACTTGTGGTTATGTTTGTTCTCTAATGCACATGGAAGACAAAGACAAAAACTTGAGTTTTATTGATGGGCTTTAATAATTTTAAACAAAGGAACTTCAAATTGTAATTCTTTATTGACAATACATTGGATAAGTTCCCTAATAAGTCACAAGGAAGTAATATATATTCTTTTCTTAAATGCCTCTGGATTAGGAGAATTTGTGATGTAAGTTTGCAGGAAGAATTTTAAACTGACTTTTATAAATTATGCTTCAATAAAGTAGAAAGCCCCATTTTGATTTTAGACAAAGAGTAGCCTATACTTCTACTTCTTTGGTGCCACAAATATCAGTGCAAATCATGGGAGAGCCAATGAAAATCCTTAATAGTATCTTTTTTGTCTTTGGAGGAAGATGTCCTACTGTCCCAACGTCAACTGTTCTCTCTACCTCCATTACCAAGAATGCCAGGACTGTCCCCAGACATAGCAGGTTAAATTAGCAATCTCAACTTTCCCCCCCATATTATTACAGTAGCATTGGTTTCTTAGTTTCTTTTTCAAATTGTGAGTCTAAAGAAGAAACACTGTTAATTTTTGCCTGTTGATTTTGTATATTGAAATCTTCCTGTATTTTTTAAGTCTAACAAATTTTGGGTGGCTTTTGATGGGGGAGGCACTAGGGATTGAACTCAGGGGCATTCTACCTATGAGCTATACTCCCATCCCTAATTTATTTTTATTTTGAAAGTCTAATTAAGTTGCTGAGGCTTGCCTTAAACTTGCAATCCTCCTGTATCGGCCTCCTATATCCTTGGATTAGAGCAATACATCACCACACCCAGCTTAATTCTAACAGATTTTTAGTGGCATGTTTAGGGTTTTCTATATATAAGGTCATGGTGTCAGCAGACAATGACAATTTAATTTTTCCTTTCCTATATGGATGCCATTTATTTTTCTCTTGCTTAACTGTTCTTCCAGAACAGTGTTGAAAAGAAGTGGTTAGCCGGTCGTGGTGGCGCACGCTTGTAATCCCCGCACTCGGGAGGCAGAGACAGGAGGATCGCGCAGGTTCGAAGCCAGCCGCACATGCTGGCTTAGGAGACCCTGTTTCTAAATAAAAATATAAAATAGGTCTGGGAGTGTAGCCCAGAGGTATAAGGGCTTCCAGGAACTCCAGTACCACCACCAAAAAAAAAAAGAAAGAAAGAAAGAAAGAAAAAAGAAAAGAAAAGAAAAGAAAAGAAGTGGTTAGAGCAAGCATCCTTGTCTTGTTCTGTATCTTAGAAGAGACAGTTGCAATTTTTCCATTCAGCTGTGGACTTAACCATGTATGACCTTTATTATTTTGTGGTGCACTCTTTCTAAATATGAAGAGTTCTTTTTTAAATCATGAATGAGCATTGAATTTTGTCAAATGCTTTTTTCACCTGTTTATTTCTGCATCTAATGAGTATAATAATTTTTTTCTTTATTCTGCTGCCAAGGTGTATCATATTTATTGATTTGTATATAGCAAACCATTCTTGTCTCCCAGGGGTAATTCCCACTTGATCGCTTGATCGTAGCAAATAATCCTTTTAATGTACTGTTGAATTCATTTTGCTAGCATTTCTCAAGAATTTTTTTTCTCCCTATGTTAATCAGAAATACTGGCCAAGAGTTTTCTTATAGTATGCCTTGTGTGACTTTAGTATCAGGACAATGCTGGCCTCATAAACTGAATTTGGACATCTTCTCTCTTCTCTCTCTTCTCTCTCCTCTCTCTCCTCTCTCTCCTCTCTCTCTCCTCTCTCCTCTCTCCTCTCTCCTCTCTCCTCTCTCCTCTCTCCTCTCTCCTCTCTCCTCTCTCCTCTCTCCTCTCTCTTCTTTCTCTCCCTCTCCCTCTCCCTCTCCCTCTCCCTCTCCCTCTCCCTCTCCCTCTCCCTCTCCCTCTCCCTCTCCCTCTCCCTCTCCCTCTCCCTCTCCCTCTCCCTCTCCCTCTCCCTCTCCCTCTCCCTCCCTCTCTCTCTCTCTCTCTCTCTCTCTCTCTCTCTCTCTCTCTCTCTTCTCCCATCCTCTCAGAATAGTTTGAGAAGAACTGGTATTAATTCTTCTTCCAATGTTTAGCAGAATTCATTTGTGATCCCATCTGTTTCTGGACTTTTCTTTGATGGAAGATTTTCTATTATTGATTCGGTCTCCTTACTCATTATTGGGCTGTTCACAGTTTCTATTTCTTCTTGATTCAGTCTTGATGGATTGGATGGTATGTTTCTATGAATTTATTTGTTTCCTCTAGGTTACCGAATTTGTAGGTATGTAATTGTTCTTAGTAGTCTCTTATGATCTTTTGTATTTCTGTGGTATCACTTCTAAAGCCTCCTCTCATTTCTGATTTGATTTGAGTCTTCTCTATTCTTCTTAGTCTAGGTAAAGTTTTGTTGATTTTATTTATCTCTTCAAAGATCCAACTCTTAGTTTTGTAGATCTTTTCTATTGCCTTTCTAGTCTCTATTTTATTTATATCTACTTTGATCTTTATTATTTTCTTCCTTCTACTGATTTTGGGCTGTTTCTTATTCCTTTTCAAGTTCCTAAAGGTATAAATGTTAAGTTGTTTATTTGAGATCTCCCTTTTTCATGTAGGTATTTATTGCTATAAAATTCCCTTTTAAAACTGATTTCTCTATGTCCCACAAGTTTTGGAATGTTGTGTTTTGATTTTCTTTGTTTATAATTATTTATAGCAAAGAAGACAATCTCTCTGTTGTAAAAGAATTCCATATAATACATTAAAAAAAACCTTTCAAACATGGTTATTTCTCAGTGATTCTAGCAGATATGAAAAAAAGTCTCAGGGTCTTTTCTCTCTTAATAAAGAAAACAATGGCAATAGTAAGAGATAAAAATAAGTAAAATAAGTCATATAGTCTTTGGATAGTTTATATGAATCTCTGATTCCTCATCTAGTTTTCTGACCCAAACTACATGAAAACAAACATAACTAGAGAACTAATAAATGAGCTCTGGTAAGTATTCTCTTCTCTCATATTTTAATGTTAAAATAATTATTAGCCAAGCATGATGGCATGTGCTTGTAATTCTAGTAGTTGAGAGGCTGAGACAGGAGAATCGCAGGTTCGAAGCTAACATCAGCAACTTAGTGATACCCTGTTTCCAAATAAAAAAAAACAAAATAGGAGGGCCAAAATGGCAGTGGTGGCAGCGGCCAGTACTGGGGAAAGGCAGGTAGATTCATTCTAATCCACCCTGAAATTTTGAGGAAATCTCCCCAAAAGTAGACTGCACCTGCCCCACATGCTCAGGAACTCTGGACAACATAGTATACAAGAAAAATGTTCGGGGCATGTCAAATGGAGCCCCGCATAATCGGGTGAACCAGCGCCATGTGTTCTGAGAGCCAAGGGTGCTCCTGGCCTCCACCCTCCTCTGTAAAGGGCTGGGGCTGGATGCACTCAAAGCAGCAAAACCGGGTCTCCATGGTGAAGCTGGGGGCCTTTGCTCTTGGCAGGGAGATAAAACACATTGCTACTAAGAAGTTAGGCCTCCAGCTCCTGCAAACAACACATACTGTTTTATTAAAAAAATATTGAAGAGGGAGGAAGATGGCAGCGGCTGCAGTTGCAGCTGCAGCGGCGACCACAGCCAGAGCAGTGACAGTTTGCAGAGGCTGAATAGGACATGCATCCCTCTGAGAAACCCTGGAAAGCAGATTTTGATTTAATAGCTGATTGAGACAACACACAGAAACATTTCCAGTCATGTCTTCCTGTCTGAAATATAGGAGAGAGAGTGGAAAATGGCGGAATTCAAGGCAGGATGGCAGTGAGGTGCCCGCCACTGCAAGAAAAGTGATTTTTGGAGGGATATCCCAGAAGAGATACTTACCAACAACATACTCTAGGAGAGACCAAGAAGGCGGCAGCGGTGGTGGCCAGTATTCAGGAAAGGCAAATCCAACCAAATCCACCTTGAATTTTTGAAGAAATGTCCTCCAAAGTAAACTGTTCCTGCCCCACAGGCTCAGAAACTCTGGACAGCATACGATGTAAGAAAAAGTTTTGTGGAGATGGACTAAGATGGCAGCAACGGCAGCAGTCAGTATTTGGGAGAGGCAGACAGATTCAGTCCAATATGCCTTGAATTTTTGAAGAAATCTACCCAAAAGTAGACTGCTCCTGCTGTACATGTGCAGGAGTTCTGGACAATACTATGTAAGAAAAATGTCTGGAACAAGTCGGAAGGAGCCCTGCCCATATTGCTGGGTCAACTCACTGTGACGGGTTGTCCTGGGAGACCTCAGCTCATGGCCGCTGCACTCATCTGTGCTGCACTGGGGGCCAGGGTGTGCTTGGAGCAGCAGATCCCGCACTCCATGGTGAGGCTGTGAGTCTCTGCTCTCAGTGGGGAGATGAAATCCACTGCTTCTAGAGAACTGGGCTCCCAGGTTCTGCAAATGACACATGCTATTTTCTCCTACTTAAAAATACATATATATGTGGAGGTAAAAATGGGAAATTCTATAAACGTCCTGCCTATAGTGAGGGGGACCAGAGCCTGCCACACAGCAAGGCTGGGTTTGGAGCCAGCAAGACCTGGCCCGGAGTATGTTGCATAGCAGGCCTGGAACTGGGGCCTGCTCCACATCAAAGGGCCAACGTGTTTCTTCAGCTGTGTGGCCAGGAAGCAATAGAAGCTGCTGCTTACTCACCTAACCTCTCAGCAGATTTCCAGATCCAGGTGACCTCTATTAAAAAAAAAAATGGTTGTGAGTGGATCATCTTGTCGAAGATACTCACCTTCTGGCTTTCAGGTTTTCAGTAAATGGAAATAAGTGTGGAGAAATAGAAGCTCTAATACATTGTTAGTGAGATTGCAAGTTGGTGCAACCACTTTGGAGAATAGTATAGAAGATCCTCAGAAGAAAGAAAACGAACTTACCATATGATTGAGCAATACCAGCTCTGTGTATCTACTAAAAAGACTGAAAACCAAAATACCAAACTAATGCATGAACAGCCATGTTCACAGCTGCACAGTTCACCATTGCCAAACTGTGGAACCAGCCAAGATGTCCTTCAGCGAATGAGTGGATTTCAAAACTATGGGATATGTACACAATGGGATTTTGCCCAGACGTTAGGGAGAATAAAATTATGGCATTTACAGTGAAATGTCACAAAATATAATAAATCAGGTGCTTTTCTTAGTGTGCAAAATATTAGGGAGAAATGGGTAACAGGAGGAACTCTAGATGAAGAAGGGAACCTATAGAGGAGCAATGAAGGTAACATCTGAGAGGATAAGAGGGAGGATAAGGGAAACTCTTTAAAGCACATGATGTACTTAAACATATCAAAGTCAATCAGGAAGCCAAGCATGGGTAGATGGTAGGGGGAGGGAAAGGGCTAGTGATTGGGTAGGGGCTGATTGGGTGATGTGTGCATGTATATCTCCACAAGTTTTTTATCCCATTGAGATGTATGACTACAGTGCACCAATAAAAATTTATAAAAAATAAATTAAAAAATAGAGCTGGGGTTGTGGCTCAGAGGTAGAATATCCATGGGTTTAATGCCCAGTACCAAAACAAAGCAATACAAAAATAATAATTATCATTTTCATTATGTTTATAAAACTATCCTCACAAAATATGGACAAGACATAGGAAGAAATTTTTTTGAATTTATTTTTATTGGTGCAATGTATTCATACATCACGGTGGTATAAAGAAAATACTTTTGTAGACATACATGCACATATCGCCCAGTTAGCCCCTACCTGATCCCCACCTCGTTCCCTCCCCATCCCTCCTTCCCATGCTTGGCTTAGTGGTTGACATCTAGTATTATAGCAATTTATCCAATATTAACATTGATAATCTCACATAACAGTTTCATTTGTCTGATACCAAGCTTTTGATGACTTAAAGATAACATTTCAATATTTCTTTTTGCTTTAGGAAGAAAATTTTTAATTAACCATGTCCTCTTATTGACATTTTATTAATAATAATTTTTAGTTTTTCACTTTGAAGAAACACAAATTAATTAAATTGTAACTAGAGTTCTATTATAACTATTATAACTATTAATTTTCAAATGAAGGAATTTCACTGCAATGTTTCAAGCTTTGACTGTGTCCACTCTCCCTTCTGCACTCTCTTCCCTTCCCTTCTCTCTCTTCCCCCAGGCCCCCTTCCCAGTAGCACCTCTACTACGTTTAGTTCATCTTTCATTTCTTGAGTCTTATTCAGAAAATTGTCATCTATACCAATATTTTGAATTGGCTCCCACTTTGTTTTCTTCTACTAGTTTTAGTTTCAGATCTCACAGAAAGGTCATTAGTCCACTTTGAGTTGTTTTTGTACAGGGTGAAAAAACAGGGGCCTAATATCAGTCTTCCACATGTGGATATCTAATTTCCTCACACTGTTGAAGAAGCTGTGTCTTCTCCAATGCATGTTTTTGACACCTTTGCCATAGGTATCACAACCGTTACCATGTGCACTGACAGGTGTGTTTTCCTCCATGCTCCTGGGAGGGCTCCCCCTGCATAATTGGACTGACTGTACAACCTCATTCTGTGGCTTACATGAGTTGAAGCTGAGTCACAAGGTTGTTTCAGTGCCAGAGTCAAGATCAAGATCTTCATACTTCTCTCCAGGGTCATGGATAAGTGTATCTGGTGATTTCTCAGATGAACAAGCCTTTTCTCAGAACACCATTGAGAAGAGGTGAAAAGAACTTAGAGGGCCATTTCAAGATCCATAATGGGACTAAGGTAATGTTGCCAGACTGCAAGGAGTGGCTGAGTAAGCCTCCCCCTGGGCCTGCTGTCAGTCCCTAGACCACAGGGGCCAAGACTAAGGGCCATTTGAGGATCTAATGCAGGACAGAGTTTGGCACACCTGCCACAGGAACTCAAATGGGCTCATCTTCCAGGAAGACCTGTATCTCCCAAACCATAACTGGGAAAAGTTGAAACCAAGCTTCAGGGTTATTTCAGAATCTGCAGTGGGTCTGACATTGGCAAACTTGACCTGGTAACACCAGTGTGTGAAACTCCAAGAAGATCCCTATGCAGACAAAATTATTCCCACACCATTGCTGAGAGGGACAGAACCTAGATTCAGAGACTTTTAGGAATCTTTTGTGGAACAGAAGCCCACAAGCCTCTTCGGGTGCATTTCCTGGCAGTTGCCTTCACCAGCAATCTAACTTCAGAGCTTCAGCAGAGAATAGTTGGTGCTGGGGCAGGGCTCCTTGAAGATCTTCTGTGATACAGATGCCAGCAAGCCTGCCCTGTGGTTCAGATGGGTGTGTCCCATTTGGTTCCTTATGCAAGCAGTACTAAACTGGGACTACAGCTGGAGGGGCTGAAACCAATTTACAGGGTAGTCTTGCAGTCCACTGCCAAGGCCAATGTCAGCAGGCAGACAGGCTTGTCTGCCAAGGTACTAGTGGTCATGATTCCTCCTGGACCTCTTGGCAGATGGTTTTGGTAGCAAAACAAGGCCAAATGAAGCTGTAGCTACACCCGTTGGGGAATAGTGACGTTTGTGGATCTGAAACCAGGAGCACAATTACTGTGGATCTATCACTTAGACATGTGTTGCACTGTCATGATGACCCTCTTAGATCTTGGGATCAACTGGGATTTCATGGCCTCCTACCTAAATCCCGAAGTT
Organism: Muscardinus avellanarius; assembly: GCF_963383645.1. Lineage (NCBI taxonomy): Eukaryota > Metazoa > Chordata > Mammalia > Rodentia > Gliridae > Muscardinus > Muscardinus avellanarius. The sequence continues at coordinate 62,016,529 of NC_137797.1, forward strand.
CTCACAAAAAGACTTTTGTCTTTGGATGGCTACAGAATTCTTGTGTGAATACATGGTTTTGACTATAAATTCCATCATCTTGCTTATGTCACTGATTTACTAATAACATTGTAAAAATATGAGGAAACAAAAACAGAAAGATAAAGCAAAATTTGCCCAAGGTCATGAAGCTGATAGGTGGAAGTATGTGGGTATAAACTGAATCAAATAGACTTTCATGCTAATACTGTTGACTATTAAAAATGAGACTTCCAAAGTGTAAGAGTAATGCCCTAGCTAAATCTTGAAGGATGGATAAAAGTTGATGAAACAAAGGCTGGGAAGCCATTCTAGAGAAAACCATTAGTGGATACTATGATTTAAATGTGATTCACCCCCTTGTCATCCCAGTGCTTGGGAGGCTGAGACAGGAGGATTGTGCAGGTTCAAAGCCAGCTTCAGCTACTTAGTGAGGCTCTCAGCAACTTGGTGAGACACTGTTTCCAAATAAAGTATAAAATAGGTCTGGGAGTGTACCCCAGAGTCAGAAAAGCCCTGTGTTCCACCCCCAGTACCACAAAAAAAAAAAAAGAAAAGAAAAAGAAATGCAAATTCTTGTTAATTTTGAACCAGGTGTAATGGTACTAAAAGTGGGTAGGATCTTTAAGATGTGACTGGGTCAGTAAGAATTAATGCCTTTCTCTCAGAGTGGGGCTATTTCTGAAAGTACAGGGTATTATAAAGTGAAGCAGTCCCTTATATTTTGTGCATTCTGGCTAGAATTCTGGATTTAATGGGAGCATGAGAGTATAAAACCGTCAGGTACAATCCCGGTGGGAAAATATAAAGCCTGAAGTAAAAGAAATAGAAGTTACAGTGGTAATGAGGAGAGGCTTGATTAAATGTAAGTCTCTTGGTGTGGAGAAGACCAACTTCTATTTTCTGATTATGGAGGATTAGGATATGATTGCTGGAATCTATATGTTCTAACTTAAGAAGAGGCCAGTCTATGCTACAGGACAATAACATCAATCTTCAGGGATAAATAGAAGTGAGAGAGAGATGACCAGAATTCTTATCCAAATGTTATTATTGAATTGCTCTTTACTTAAGCTAATTTGTAATCTTTTTATTTTCTTGTTTTATTTGTAACTTTAAACAATACAAACAGGAAAAACCAACACCTATTTTCACACCAAGGATTAATATAAAACTTGGCCCCATAGAAACCTCAACTTATGGCCCCTTGAGATGTTTCTTCTGTTTCTTACTTGGTAATTTGCAGTTGTCAATATTTGTCTTAGCCTTTTGCTATAATTCAAATAACTGACTGTACAACTTAGAGGAAGATTTGTTTGCTCATGGTTTCCTTGAAAATTCTGGGTTCAGTCCCTATGAGGCTGGCATCTAGATCACAGGGCATGGGGGCGGGAAGCAGAGAAAGGGTACACACAAGGCTTTCCTCTCACACCATGGAGGCTAGAAGGAGAAAGAGCAAGTGAGGGGAGGAGGAATCATATATAATCTCCAAGGCCATACCCACAGGGAACCAACTTCTCCAGCCACACTCTACCAGCCCAGAGCACCAACCAGATAAAGCCATTGCAATAAACTTACTCACTGCTGAAATTAAAACCAAGCCCCACTTCCAACCTTGCTATCTTGTTTCTTTGAGGGATAGGGAGACATTCTAAAGCCAAACCATTACAATATCCAAGAAGTCAAAGGGAGTTTCAGCAGGAATAATGTTGCCAGTACTTTCAACAGCTGTCTTTTCCTTGTCCCATTACCTGCCCTTTCTCACAATTGTCATGGTCAAGTAACATAGTCTTTTAGTTATTTAACAATTTTCATTGAATTCCTACTACTCTAGGTATAGAAGATAAAACAATGGAGAAAATAAAGAAGCCCCAGCACTCAAGCAACTAAATTTAGTGGGATAGTATAATGTAAACAAAAAGAGTAAAGAAACTAGGGTTACCTGCCCATATTAGTCAGCTTTTAATTATCATAACAAAATATATGAGATGATCACCTTTAAAAGAAGAAAAATTTGTTTGGGCTCACACTTGTGGAGATTTCTGTCCATAGATGATTGGCCCCATTGCCTTTGTGCCTGTGGTGAGGCAGTGATTCATGGTGGAGTATGTGTGGCAGAGGAAGCTGCTCATCTCATGGCAGCTGAAAAACAGAGAGAGAGAGAGAGAGAGAAAGAGAGAGAGAGAGAGAGAGAGAGAGAGAGAGAGAGAGAGAGAGGAGAGAAGAGAGGACAAAAGGAGGGGGTCAGAGTCTCACTATCTCCTCCAAGGCCACCTCTCCAATGACCTAACTTTCTTCCACTAGGCCCCACCTCCTAAGCGTTTCGCCACCTTCCAATGGTACAAGCTGGAAGCCATGTCTTTAACACATGGACCTGTTGAGGACATTCCAGATCTGCACTACAGGAGCCCTCTATGAAAAATGGTTGATTTACAGGGAACATGTTCACATGTTAGTCCAAGTAGCTTTTCTTGCCTTGAAACACTGGTCAATCTTTTCTTAGTTCTCTCACTTCAACCCTTATTTGTTCAACTGTTCCAAATCCTTTGTCACTATATTTATTTGCTGAATGGTATGCATGGATAATGGGAAAGTAATGTGTTTTACATGACTTTAAAATAGTTCATGTTGGATGCTCAGTATAGAGACTTACACATAGTTATATTTTTTAGCCATGATTTTTATGAGAAGAAGGAGATAAAGAAAATTATTGTCTAATAGGCATTATAATTTGCCGAATCTCTTGGATCTCTAAATCAGTATGGCCTATAAACATTTTCTCCAAAGTGCCAGATAGGAACACGTTAGGTTTCCAGGCCATACAAGCTATGCATCAACTACTTAATTCTGTTACAGTGTGAAAGAAGTCATAGACAATATGTAAACAAATGGCATAACTATATGCCAATAAAACTTTACTTACAAAAGAGTTTAGTGGGTCATATTTGGTCTGCCCATTATGGTTTGTCATCCTCTTGACTATAGGATTTTCAAATACAGCAGAGATTTGTGTAACAAATTCAGGAAATCTAAAGGATCAAATACCTTTTAACCAAAAGCTTTTAGTTGACTCAAAGAAAACTAGTTTAGGAAAATTTAATTCAAATAAAGAAAACCACAAGTCCTAAGAGTTAAACCAAAAGGCAAATGTAGAATAAATCTTTGTATACTTTACATTACAGCTTGAAACTATACTATAAATTCCAAAAATGCTATATAAGAAAAATTATACCTACTTGCTTGAAGCAAAAAGTGACTAAGTGAAATTTTAGATTCTGTACATGAAGGTCAGGATTCATACTTTGTAAGATTTAAGAAGAAAGTAATATGTAGTAGGACAGATAAATATAAATTACTTTTTTAACAACAGTGCACACTTAATAAATCAATTATTTTTTTTCTCCTAAAACAATTATTTAATCCATGGTACCATTTTCTCATAAACAATATCTATGAATTGAGGCTATGTAGTATTTTGTCATGAGGAAGTCATAATAACAAATTTTGTAAAAGTAGAGTTAAACTTAGCAATGCGTTCATGTTTATCCAAACTGTTTGAAGCATAAAAACTGATTCTGGCAGACATGAGTATTTCAACACCTAATATAGCAGACACAGTAATGTGGACACAGTATTTTTCCAAGCTTGAATAAAATAGTCCATAAGAATTACAACTCTTTTTTTTATCAGATATAGTGTCCAGCAAACTACCTATTAATTATTCATGTGATTTTTCAGATACGAGAAAAGATCCTCAAGATCTGTAATTGATAATAACTACCATTTATTGAAGATTGAGCATGACTCTAGCCCCACAGTAAGCTTTTATATGCGTTAAGTCATGACAATCTGGTGAAATAGAGCTATTTTCTTCATTTACAGGTGGGAAAACCTTGGATTAACAAATTGACTAAGGTTACAGAGCTAGGAAGAGGTGGATCTCTTTTTAAATCTAGAACTAATTTACCCTAATATAATGACCATACTATTAAGCACTGCTCATCAAGTCTCAAGAAAAAATAAACCACATACTGAAAAGTCTTAAATGGTCTTTTTATGTGGTAAGCTCAACTTTCTCGAGTTTGGCTTGCATGAATTAGTTGCTAAGCCTATAAATCCAGTATTCATCTTTGAACTCCAGCTATCCTGACCAAACATTTCACTAAGCCATATCACCACCAATTTACACTACGAGAGTGGTTCGTTTTGATAACATCCTAAAAGGGTAAATAAATACAAAGTACAAAAGATCCAGAATCCTAGAACCAAATTGCCTTGGTTCATATCTCAATTCCCCCATACTTACCACCTGAGTGACCTTGGAGACGTTACTTAAGCCTGTGTTTATCTGTAAAATGGAGATTCTACTTGGATCTGCCTCATTGAGAGGCTTAGATAAGGTAACCTATGTGAACCACTTGGCACAGCACTTACAACGCAGGTAATGAGTAATAATTAGTGTATCTTTTTTTTTTTTTAAAGAAGGCATGACTCAGGTAGTTGAGTGACAGTGTTTAAAGAAAATCTTTTTGGTGTACTCACTGTAGCAAGGTCCAAGTGACTGACTTGTTTTGCTTTAGGTAACATCCACACCTGTGGCTGAATACATACCACAGTCAAGATTCTAATTTTTAAAATGTTCTTCATTTTAACATTGACCTGCTCAATAAAATTTAGAGAACACAGTAATATGTGTGTCACTGTTTCTAAGTGGCATCTTAAACTTGACACCCAAAGACAGAAATTTGATAAGCCAACTCAGTTTCTGCTCACTTTAATGAGGCAATTAGTTTCATTGTAAGGTTTACTAGGAAACGTTTTAGTAGTAGAATTATTTAAATATGGTTGAAGATATACTTCAGGGTTACTTACTTCAGTCATAGAGACCAGAAGATGAATTAAATTAAATTTAATTCACCAAATTAAAGCTAGAGGTAAATTCAGGCATTGCATTTAAAGATTAACCCAGTAGGATTCAACCCTCGAAGACTGGCAGTTATACCACAGCAATTCCACTTGGTCAGATCAGCTTGTGCCAAAGCCAGCCACATAGCAGCTGTGCCATACATGAACTGGAGAACATTAATAAAATAGCTTCTAGCTAAATCTAACACCTGTGAGAGTTGAAGGCCAGTCTCCCAGATAAATAAGAAATTAACCAGATACTTGCTCTAACCTGAAACTAGTTTTTATGTTTGGCTATATTTTTTGAAAATAATTGTTATTATTGCAAAACAGTCTATTCTATTCTAGCCTGCCCTACTCACATTGCAATCTTTCCCCTCCAATTTTATAACATTAACATTTTAATTGTATTAATTAATAGAATTCACTGTGACATTTTCATACATGCATACCTTGCACATTGATCATGTCCATCCACCCTTCTACCACTGCCTCCCTCCTCACCTCCCAACTTTATGTTCATTTCTGACATTTTTCTAAGTGTGTACTTGGACCTACCAGTCACAATACATAGGAACTGTTACAAGTTTTGTGTCTTTCTTTCCTCTCCAGGACCGATAGCATAATTCTGAGTTTTAAAAATGAAGAATTATGCCGGGCATGGTGGCGCACACTTGTAATCCCCGTGCTTGGTAGGCGGAGACAGGAGGATCACGCAGGTTCGAAGCCAGCCGCACTGGCTTAAGAGACCCTGTTTCCAAATTTTAAAAAATATATAAAATAGGTCTGGGAGTGTAGCCCGGAGGTAGAAGGGCTTCCAGAAACCCCAGTACAACACACAAAAAAAGAACAATTACAAAGCTATTTTTCAACTTCATAAACTTGAAGAGATGATATCCATGTTATCATTTGAAGATATTACATGTCTTAGATTCCAACTATGTAATTTAAAAGTATTCTTTGAGTAGACCACAATGCAAATATTTTTACATTCAAAACTTTTCACAATTCAAAAGCTTCATAATCAAACAATGGCTTACTATGAATACTATTATTGATCACTGTACCAGCAAAACCTTAATCATCATTTGAGGACTAACTTATATCCTACCTCATTCATAAAACTGTCTCTAATTAACTCAGCCTCAAAGACATTTTCTTCACCTAACCTCTTGGAGTAGATACTTTCTGTCCCTGCACTTATATTTGTTTTACATTTCCCCATCTTCATTAATGACATAATTATTTGATCTTTTGTACATTTTTTTCTCCTACTTATTCATCTATTCATCCTTTAGTAAATATTTCCTAATAAGTTCCATATGTTAGTCATCGTGTTTATATCCTTTGGTTTCAAAGATTATAAACTTTGTAGACAATCTTGCTCAATATTAAGTTATGCATATGGAAATTAATTTATATTAAGGACATGATATGAAATATAATGAAAGAATTGTAGATCAGAAAAGCTAGCTCCTTCACGGGAAATTGTGATGGTTAATTTCGATTGTCAACTTGAATGGACTGAAAGACATTCAGAATTGGGAGATTTTGGGGTGTGTGGATGAAATGGTTGGCATGTGGAACAGCAGATTGAGGGAGAGGTCCCCCCTCCAAGTGTGGGCAGCACTGTCCAATAGGCTTGGGGCAGATGGAATAAAAGGCAGAAGGAGGAGGAAACCATGTAAAGGAAGCTCCACCCTTCCTGAGCGGGTACATCTGCTGCTGTTGCTCCACATTGAGGACATCAGGCTCCAGCTTCACTCTTCCACTGTGGACTCACCCCAGCAATTCCCCAGGGACTTTCCAGACCTGTACATTGTGGGAAGCCATTAAGGTTTTTCCCTAAAAGAATATTTCTGATTCAGCTGACTGTCCTTCTCCCAGAGTCAACAAGGTTTGGGATCATAGAAAGTTCAAAGTAAAAGGTCTGGGAGAAGATCAGATGGTGATGGCACGAGGGTACTGATTAACCTACCTGTAATGTATGTGCTTTGTATTGGTCTTTATTGTATTCTGGTGGTGATAGCATGAGGCTATTGACTGACCTGTAACCTCTAGTAAAATAAACCCAGAGTTGGCCCAATAGAGAATATTGACCCAGGGGCAGTCGTCGACCAGTATAGATATTGACCCAGAAGCAGGGGTCAGCCAGTAGAGATAGTAGGCCGTGCCCTCCACTGTAAGAATTAAAAATTTCTTGGAATCAAATTCTTAAGAGTTAAATTCTTCATCCTCATGCCTCTTTGGAACCCGTACTTTTGCCAGCTGGCTCCGGCAGTACATCTTGGACTGAGATTGCACCATTGGTCCCTTGGGTTCTGAGGCTCCAACTTCTGGGCAGCTACTGTTCCCCAGGCTCTCCTGTGTTCAGAAAACCACTTGGGACAACAGCTTCAGATGGTAAATCCCCCTTTTAAATACATGTATCCCGTGAGTTCTTTCTTCTCTACAGAACTTGACTAGTATAGGAATCAAGGAAAGAATAAGAGAGAAAAAGATGTTCAGACTCTTTTTTCTCTGTGTGTATATGCTACTGGGAATGAAACTCAGGGTACTGGGCAAATGCACCACCATTGAACTATATCCTAGCCCTGGACTGGGTCTTCAAAGATGAGTAGAAGTTTGTTAGGTAAGGAGGAGGAGAAGCTCACGCCTCAGCAAGAGAAACTAGGCAGTCATAAAAATGCATGGGTGTTTTCAAAATTGGACATACTTTCACTGGTATTTCATCTCTAGGCCCAGATGCGTTACTTCCCAATAACCACTTTCTTAGGAGCATGGAGGTTTTCTCTGTTCATATTTGAATAGAAATGTAGTCACAGAAGTGTCTGTCTGGACAGTGCCTGCAAATGCACTGGAGATAAGTGTTCCACTTATCAGAGTAATTAAACGCCCTTCCAAGTGATGCATTATGTTCAGATAGACTGTCTTTTTTTTTTGGAGGGCATTTCTCAAAATCTGTAAAATATAATGTTGGTTGACATAAAACTATCAAATCTAGCTCTCTAGATAAACATAGACAACAGAGGTCAGGACTAAATACTAACCATTTTGTGAAGGATGCATGAAATTGTATATGAAAAGACATCTTGGTTAACCAGAAAGCTCAAATTGTTCATGCAGAGGTACATGTGGGGTTCTTTGTTTCACTACTTTCAATTGGAAAGTATAAGTTCATGCCATGACTTTTGGAATAAAGTATACTATACATTCCTAAAACTTGTCAATCTGTAGAGACCTTAACTCTTTGTGCAGTTTTTGCACTTTGATTACTATTGCACAGTACCAAAAACGCACAAAGTGAAGGAGGCTAAAATTAGTGGCTGTCGGCCTCAGGAATATAAGCTGAGATTATGTGCATACCACTAATAAAATTCAATATTTTGCGCATTGAAATGCTGAGGAAGGAGAAAGAAAAACAATAAAGAGGGAAGGAATGCAGGAGATCTAAGTGAAACATGGATACAGTTCATGAGAAATGAGAAGATTCTGGGAAAGCCCCAGATGTATAATTTCATAATTCTCTTGTTTTTCTCTACCTACTCTTCCTACCACTTAGAAAAACGTTATTATTAAGATTATTAACCACAACACAGGGAGGCTGAAGTCTTTAGATGGGGCAGGAATGAGGTTTAAATCACCACACTTTATTCACCTTCTACTCTTCTCCTTTTGGATATCTCTATGGCAACTTGGCAACTGAAAGTAATGTAGTCTAAGAAACTTCTGTCTGAGTCAATTAGCACGATCTTATCATATATTGCGAGTGACTCATTTTTGTCATTTTTCTTTAAAATACGTTCTAAACTCAAAACTGTGTAACCCTCACTGGGTCCCCTTGTCATTAGCGTGAGGTGAGAGATTATGCTTGTGTATGAAATGGGCAGGTGTATATTAGTTTGATTTCTCACCAGGGGAGAGAAGTATAAGGTAATTTGCATGCACTGATGCTCCCAGACAACTTAAAGCTACCTCTGCTTTCCTTGACACTGATGAAACAAGACTATACCCACAGGCAATGGCTCAAGGTCACACTTTGGATTTTCCTTCATCTTTGATTTCCCTTCATTCTATCCCTGCAAATTTATATTGGTAAAATGAGTTCACTTTGTACTGAATGACCCATCCTAATGAATACTGATGTTGTGTAACTTCTCATATGCATAGCTCTTGCAGACATTTACATGACAGTCTCTGGTGTGTAGAGCAGTTAGAAGAGAATGGTTTTCTCAATTCCTTTCTGCCAGTGGCGCTAAATGTTTCCACTAGCTCCACTAAGATTTTTTATCCCTCCCCCCAAAAAAATCTGCTTTTGATAAAGCTCTGTGCCTCAAACCTTTTACTTCTGTCCTCAAAGCACATATCCTTATATTTTTAATACATGTGAAAATGCTATGTGCATGAAAAGTTCTAAGTTAATATGAAGCATTTCTTATTACAAACATCAAAGAAAGCAGTCAAACAAAACTTGAAAATCAATTGTGTGTAAACGTTTTTTTTTTTTTACTTTAGAATGGTTAGTTTTATTTTATGTGAATTTCACCCTAACACATTATTATTATTATTTTGTGGCACTGGGGTTGGAACCCAAAAGCATTCTACCTCTGAGCTAAACCCTCAGCCCTATTTTTTATTATTTTGAAACAGGGTCTTTCTGAGTTGCAAAGAGCTTCACTAAGTAGCTGAGGCTGTCCACGAACCACAGTCCTCCTGCCTCAGCCTCCCAGATGCCTCCCTTCTGTCTTCTTATTGGCCAAGTAGGTCTTGTACTCAGTTCTATTTAATTTTTTAAGATTATCATCATTAACACATACTAATTGTACAAATAATTGGGATTCACTGTGGTATTTTCTTACATGCATACATTATGCACTGATCATGTCCACTCACCCTTCTTCTACCCTCTCCAGCCCTCTTCTCACTTCCCTTCCCCCTCCTCCTTCCAACTGTCTAATAATCCCTCTACTTTTAGGTAGTCTTTTTTTGGTTGTTTGTTTCATTTTTCACATGTATGAGAAAAATATAATGCTTGTCTTTCTGTGTCTTGCTTACTTCATTTAACATTATTTCCTCCAGTTCCATCTATTTCCTGCAAATGATAGTTTATCATTATTATTTATGGCTAAATATATTTCATGGTGTATCTGTACACAATGAAATTTTTTTTCTTTGTGGTTCTGAAGATGAAACCCAGGGGCATTCTACCTCCGAGCTACACCCACAGCCTTACATTTTATTCTTTATTTTGAAACAGGGTCTCACTGAGTTGCAAAGGACCTCACTAAGTAGTAGCTGAGGCTGTCCATGAACCATGATCTTTCTGCCTCAGCCTCCCAAAAGCTGGGATTACAATTGTGCGCCACCACACCTGGCTACTCTGTATTCCTTAGCCACTCATCTGTTGATAAGAATGTTGGCTGATTCCGTATTTGGCTATTATAAATAGCACCCCAGTAACAGTTGTGCAGGTATTTCTTCTATATGCTGACTTCATTTCCTTCATAAAAATACCCGGGAGGTATAAGACATAGGTGAATTACATGGTAGTTCTAGTTTTAGTTTTTTGAGGAATCTCCAAAATATGCTTTCCATAGTAGCTGTACTAAGTTACATGCCCACCAACAGTGTATAAGGAATTCTTTTTTTCCACATCTTCACCAGCATTTGTTATTTTTTGTTTTGTTTCTTAATAATCTTTTTAATTGAGATGAGATGGAATCTCATTGTAGTTTTGATTTGTGTTTCTCTGATGGCTAAAGATATTGAGCAGTTTTTAAGATATTTATTGACCATTTATACTTCTTTTGAGAAATGTCTATCAAATCATTTTCTATTTATTGATAGGATTATTACTTTTTGTGTTGTTATTGAGTTCTTTTTTTTTTTCCCTTCAGTACTATAGATTGAACCTAGGGCCGTTCTACCTCTGAGCTACCCTCCAGCTTTATTTTTATTCTTTATTTTGAAACAGGGTTTCATTCAGTTGCGGAGGGCCTCACCAATTAACTGAGGCTGGCTGCAAACCTGCGATCCTTCTCTCAGCCTCCCAAGTACTAGGATTACAAGTATGCATCACCACTCCCAGTGAGTTCTTAATCTAATTAATTTGTTGAACAGACTGTTTTTTCTACAATGTATGTTTATTGTACCTTTATATTGATAATCAGTTAGCTGAAGATGTGTGGATTTATTTCTAAGTCCTTTATTCTTTTAGAGGGGGGTGGGAGGGTTTTTTATTTTTTTTCATTGATTCTATGCCAATACTATTTTTGTTATTAGGGCTCTGTACTATGTCTTGAAATCAGGTACTGTGATGCCTCCAGCATTGTTATTTTTGCTCAAGATTCTTTTATTTAGGATCTTTGTGTTTCCATATACATTTTAGGATTTTTTTTTTTTTTTTTAGTTCTGTGAAAATGCCATTGGTATTTTGATGGGGATTGCATTGAATCTGTAGGTTACTTTGGGTTTTTTTTATTTGTTTGTTGTTGTTGTTTTTGTTTGTTTGTTTGTTTTGCGGGTCTGGGGATGGAACCCAGGGGCATTTGACCTCCGAGCTACACCCCCCTGCCTTTTTTTTTTTTTTTATTCTTTATTTTGAAACCGGGTCTCACTGAGTTGCAGAGGGCCTCACTAAGTAGCTGAGGCTGTCCGTGAACCGCGATCCTCCAGGTCTCATCCTCCAGGTCTCAGCCTCCCGAATGCTGGGATTACGAGCGTGCACCACCACGCCTGGCGGTTACTTTGGATTTTCAGCAATATTAATTCTTTTAGTCCATGAAAATGGAAAGTCTTTATACCTTTATTATCTTCAATTTCTTTCTTCAGTGTTTTATAATTTTCATTATGGAGGACTTTCTAATTCTTGGTTAGGTTTATTCCTAGGTTCCTCTTGTCATTTTAGTTTTTTTTTAATTTATTTTTTATGTGACTATTATGTCAGGTTATTATTTTTCTTTCTTTTCTGGTGTAGGACTCCCTTAATCATCTTTTATAATACTGTCTAATGGTCATGAATTTTCTTAGTTTATGCCTATCAGGGAAGGTCTTCATTTATTTTTGAATCTGGGTGTAGTAATCTTACTTTTCTAGGACTTGAAAACATTATATGCCCTCCTGGACTTTAGGGTTTCTACTGAGAAATATGCTATTAGTCTAATGGGTTGCCTTTAAACATGACTTGGTGCTTATTTTTTAACTTTTAATATTCTCTTTGTCCTGTACATTCAGTGTTGACTATAAATGACATGAAAAGGTTCATTTTATTTTGGGTTCTCAAGGTCTCCTATATCTTGAAAAAGACTGATGTTCATATCTTTTTCAATATTTGAGGAATTATTTGTTATTACTTGATTGAATAAGTTTTTCTATGCCCTTGACCTTTAGTTGTTCTCCTTTGAATATGGCAATTATGTGGACTTTGAGCTTGTAATTATGTTCCATAGATTTTGAATGCTTTTTTTAAATTTCTTTTTTTTTTTTTACTTCTGTCTGAATGTAATTTTTGGAAATACCTTCTTCAGGCTCCAATATTTTTTTGTTGCTGACTTGGTCTGTTGCTGAAGATTTCAACTAAAATTTTTATCTGATTTATTGAGCTTTGCTTTTCCAAGATTTCTGTTAGGTTCTTTTGAAATACCTTTCTTTATTGAATTTCTCATTCATATCCTACATTGTCTTATTTATATAATTTAATTATTAATCTATATTCTTTTGGATTCCACTGAGGTTTTAAAACTTATATTTTCAAACTCTATCAGACATAACTTTAGAAAGTAGATATTGTTTTTTAAAGTTTTGGGTTTTTTTCCTTTATATATCATACTAAAACATATTATTATAATTCTACAATATTAAAACATCAACCAGAAAAATATTATAAAAATAATAAAAAATATTAGACAGGAGCGTGGAAGATGGCAGTGGCCAAATACAACATGTATTCCTCTGAGAAACCCGGACAACAGATTTTGGTTTAATATCTGGTTGGGACACCATACAGAGACATCTCTAGCCTTGATTTCCTATCTAAAATATAAGAGAGAAGAGACAAATCAAGATGGTGGTGGCAGCGGCAGCGGTGGCAGCCAGTGTTCAGGAGAGGCAGCCAGAACCAATCCAATTCACCTTGAACTGTTGGAGAAATCTCCCCGAAAATAGACTGCTCCTACTTCACATGTAAGAAAAATGTTCGGGAGGAAAACCAGGTTGGCAGTGGCAGTGGCCAGTATTTGGGAGAAGCGTACAAATTCATTCCAATCCACTCTGAACTTTTGAAGAAATCTCCCCAAAAGTAGACTTCACCTACCCCCCACATGCTCAAGATCTCTGGACAACATACTATGTAAGAAAAAGGTTCCGGATGCATTAGAGGAAGCCCCGCATAGCCAGGTTGGCCAGCACGCTGCATGTCCCAGAAGACAAAGGCTCTCCTGGCTGCTATGCTCCTCTGCACAGCACTGGGGTCCAGGGTGCACTCGGAGCAGCAGAACCTGCTCTCCATGGTGAAGTTGTGGGCCTCCACTCTTGGTGGGGAGATAGGACCCGTTGCTGCTAGATGCTCAGGCCCCCAACTTCTGCAAGGGACATGTATTGTTTTCTTTTATTAAAAAAATATTGAAGAGGGAGGAAGATGGTGGTGTCTGCGGCCACAGCAGTGGCAGTGGTGACCAAGGCCACAGCAGTGACAGCTGGCAACAGCAGACTAGGACATGCATCCCTCTGAGAAACCCTGGGCAACAGATTTTCATTCAATAGCTGATTGGGACAACATATGGAGACATTTCCAGTCATGACTTCCTATCTGAAATATAGGAGAAAGAGTAGAAAATGGCGGAATTAGAGGCAAATACTGGGATTACAAGCATGCACCACCAAACCCAGCTCATTTGAGCATTTTTTCAAAAACATATACTGGAAAAAAGATAGCCTCTTCAACAATTGGTGTTGAATGGTGTTTTCTGCATATGGTTAACCATATGCAGAAAAATGGAAATAAAGCCCACTTTCTCACCCTGCACAAGAGTCAGTTCAAGATCGATCAAAGACTTGTAAATCAGACCAGAGACCTCATAGCTCCTTGAAGAGGGCATAGGTCCAACAATGTAACACAGAGGCACAGGTAAAAACTTTTTCAACAAGACACTAAGGCATAAGAAACTAAAAGATGGATCAATACATGGGATTGGATTAAACTGAAGAGTTTCTGTAAAGCAAAGGAAACTGTCACGAACATCAACAGAGAGCCGACAGAATGGGAGAAGATTTTTGCCAACTATTCCTCTGATAGAGGACTAATATCTAGAATATACAGAGAACTCAAGAAACTCATCACTAAAAAAACAAATAACCCAAACAAAAAATGGGCAAGGGAACTAAATAGACACTTCACAAAAGAAGAAATTCAAATGGCCAATAAATGTAGGGGGATGCATTTAGATTCAGGTTGTGTTACCAATCACCATATAGGAGTTGTTTGAGTACACAGAAGGCATTTACCATTGCTGAACCACAATCTTTCTTCTGTGAAATGGAGACAGTAATCATACCAACTTCAAAGGGTTATTATGAGTGTTACATGAAATGATGCATGTAAAACATTTAGCACAGTAACTGGTAAATGAGAATCACCAAAATACATCATTGTCACCATGATTGCTGTTGTTATTTATAGTATCACAGTTCTTTTTACTCTTTGTGCATTGTTCCTTATGCTATTTTATATTACTCAGGCTTCTCTTTTCAAAATGGAATCACTTGGCCCTTAGTGCCTAAATAAATTGTTGGTTTTTAAAAGAGAACAAAAGGAAACAGAATAGGAAAAAAATCTCAGATGTAATTCGCCTCCAATTTTCATACCTTTCCCTACAATAGACTTTTAAATGTACAACCTAGAATAGTATTTCAAAGAGTTAATAAATCCTAGAAGCCTTTTATTTTTTCAGTTGTATTTCATGTTTCTTTTATTACATGTAGAAAATTATGCTATGACTTCAAAATAGCAGTGTTGTTCATTCTACAGTTCTTGAATTTCCCTGTAAGTGAGGCTAAGTCATTTTGCATTGCTTTTATTATAGGCTTCTTTAGTTAGGAAAAAAAAATTAGTGGATATAGGACCCTTACCACCACTTCTTATTGTTCCCTTATCTGAGTACATATGAATTATCACACAAGATCTCCACTCTAGTGCCATAAACAAATGATTTTCTGAAAAGGTGAAATAATGACTGATGAATTCAATTGCTTGCCGGGGAGCTCTTCCCTGGAGCTTGCCTGGCAGATGGAGCTGAGAAGGATGATGTGCTGTGCTTCTTCAGGAAATCATGCCTTATGCCTCTACTTGCTCATTCTGACCCCTGACCTTGTGGCTAGACAATCATCTGCAGACTCCTTGAATTCTGATTCTCCACTCAAGAATTATTTCCTTCACTCTTGACTCAAGCCTAGTCACAATCCTTCTGCTATGGGCTCTGGAGAATCTGACCCTAGATCTCGATCTCTCTCTCTCTCTCTCTCTCTCTCTCTCTCTCTCTCTCTCTCTCTCTCTCTCTCTCTTTCTTTCTCTCTCTCATACACACACACACACACACACACACATACATACACACACACACACACACACACACACAATTTTCTTACAGCACATATGAGTGGGCAATTTTGTTCTCCCTTCCCCTTCCTATTCTCTGCTCCTAGAACGGACCCCAGACACATGTAATCTGGAATTCTATGAACTCTTAGGTTGATTGTTAACTTGAGAACTTGGTATAAATACATGTAATTCATTCAGTCTGAGGTGGGGTGTAGAAATCTATATGATTGGAAAGCTTCCCAATTAATCTTGATGTACATCTTAGTTTGGTGCTACATTTTACATACAACTATCATATCAGTTTTCTTAAATCATGGCTCAGAAAATACCTAGTTATTTCACAAAATACTGTTTCTCCAATGCCTACAAATTAAATTCAGCACCCCCAGGTTGCTATGTAGAGCCACCATAATTTGGATCTAACAAACATTATTGACTATTTTTATATATTACACACTTTAATCAAACTCTGCCAGAGATATCCCACAGGCTTTTCTGTCTCTGTGATTTTAAAATGCCTTGTCCTCTAGTTCTAAAACCCTCCTACGGCTTCTATGAGCTGATGAAAACCCTCTCTAACTATTAAGAGTCAATTCAATGTCTGCATCAGAGCTTTGTCTAACCTTGATCCTCGACCTTCACCCCTGAATGGAATTCATTCAGTTAAGAAGTATTTATCAGGAAGCAGGCATAAGCCTGCTGGTGATAACAGTCTTAGTGATACAGTACCTTATAAAACTGGGCTTTCATGTAGCTTACAGTCTAGCCAGCTTATGCCATGTATCCCTAACAGACTGGTTCATGCCTTTCTTATGGCACTGACCTTGCATAATAGTTATTTGTGTGCATGTCCTCCGTCCTCTCTGAGACTGTAAGTTCATCTGTATGGGTCCTGCAACAACTGCCTTAGGGTTGTACACATGGCTGGTGCTCATCAAAGTGTTATTGGACAGAAGTGAACTCCTCCACAGGGATGAACACAAAGTGGATGCTCAACATTGATTGACATAAGCATTTCAACAACCGCAGATCATTGTCTGCAAAAGAAATTATGCTTGATGGATAGTGGAGGGAAGCAAAACAAGCAAAATATTGTTGAATTTCTAAGGATAAATTGTGTTTTCCTCTAAGTGTCCTTCATATGAAGATCTGAGACTAGAATACTTTGAATTACCCTTCAGAGGGAGGTACTGGCATAATTACAAACCTGTGTATGATTTATCAGCACTTCAGTGAATCAAGATAAGAGAATACGTACAAGGTGCACCAAGTCAGCTTAATTCCCAGTTATAAAGCTAAAGAGTCTCCTTTCTTGAAAACCTCAAGATTGGCAAGCCCAAAAAGAAATAATAATAAAACAGCCTTGGAAGTATGTGACTAGCCTCTGAATTCTGCAATAAATGTGCTTTGTTGGACATTAGTGTCAGCATGTCATAACGTCAGCTCATTTGATGTGGCATAACTCCAGTAAGTCTTCCTAAAATGTCAAAATATGGGCTATAGTTCTTTTTTTTTTCCTGTAGAGGAAATAGGAAATAGTAATAAATTTCTGTACTGTATGCAAGCTACTGGACAGGTCTGTTTCTCGGTTTCCAGGCTGCTTGTCAAGCAGTTATACCTCTGAAGAATGTGAAATGTTGTTCTGTGAGTATCTGGTGATTGGTCTCTTGTGTTTACCAAAAGGCAGAAAGGTAGAATTCTCAGTGATTCATAGGAAATAAAGGGCATAGAAGCCCTCAGGGAATTCCTGAGCTCTGAAAAAGAGTCTGCCCACAGGGCACTTCTGTGCCTGGCATTGAGTTGGGCACATAGTAGGTGCTCAGCGAATACATACTGCCCTATGGATGTTGAATGAATTCTGGCTGCACTGCTTCATACCACTGGAATGTGCAGAAGCTGTATTGAGGCTGAAAGGAAAGGACACCTTATAACCCATAGAGCTTAGCCATAGGCTATCCACATGATGGGGCTTCAAAAGAAGTCCTGAGAAACGTTATTACTCATTTGGGCACCTTGGCTTATCAAAGGTTCTCCCCAGTCTCCACCTTCATTTTCATGTAGTATTCTCCTCGTGTTTCTATCTGTCCAACTTTCCCTTTGTTATGAGGGCCACCCATTGAATGAGGCACCTACTTTGCTCTGGCATAACTTTATCTCAATAATTATATGGCGACAACCCTGTTGCTAAAAAGGGTCCCATTTTGAGGTGCTGGGGATTAGAACTTCTGCCTATGAACTTGTGGAGACATGATTAAACCCACAACATAATCATGGTATGTGCCATCCTGCATACTTTTCATGTCTAAGACTTTGACTTTCTCCTGAATTCCTCTTCTTATATATTCAGTTTTCTAACTAGTATTTAATAAACCCACATCTAGGAGTAGCCTATAGCAGCAATCTACATTGTGTGTGTGTGTGTGTGTGTGTGTGTGTGTGTGTGTGTGTGTGTGTGCGTTACTGAAGACTAAAACTAGAGTTTTTCTATCTCTGAGCTACACTGCAGCCCTTTCTATTTTTTGTGATGAAACAGGGGATCCTAGGTTGCTAAGAGTCTTGATAAGTTGCTGAGGCTGGTATTGATCCTGTAACCCTCCTGTCTCGGCCTTCTAAGCACTGGAATTATAGCTATGTGTCACTACACCTGGCTAGCTGTCTCTATTCTTATTGCTGTTGAGTTGTCACCGTATAATTCAACCCTTGTGCTCTGGAACGTGGGAAATATTCTAAACTATAAAAAACAGGATTTGTTTGAAGGATCCTTCAATGTTCCACTCAACTATCTACACTCAAACTGTCTTTGTATCTCTTTACTCACTAGCATTTTCTCTTGGAAAATGTTTTCAGATAACGAACTTCCCTCCTCCCCAAAGCTCAGCCACCACAGCCAGGCATCCTGCATGCTGGCCACGCATAGACATGACCAGCAGAGGTACCACAAGGCAAGGTTAATGAAGAGGAATTTTAATTCTATAGCCATCTCCACACACATCCCACTCCCCCATTTTTATTTTCAACATATGGTTGGCTTTTTAATGTTGCTTTAATGCTTTCTCTTGTATTTAATTATTTAAAGATTTAATAACAAAATGCTGAGAATCAATTGCACACAAGGGACACATTTCTTTGTATTCTTGCTCTTTTTATTTCGGCTTCTGCGTAAGAGTTAATTTAAGTCACTGGAAACTGAAAGTACAAGGCAAAAGGGATTAAAAAAACTGAGCAACTTAAAGGCATTCAGGAGAGGATATCTGTAGGTGAGATCAAGCTCTCAACATCTGATATGTACCTCTTATCAGCAATAGGCAGTGGAGATAAACAAGGAACACCAAAACAAAGGAATTTAATTTTATTTTGTATCTAATAATATAAACTCAGCAGCTTGTATATCAGAAATTTTCTTTTTATAATAAAACTCCTTTTAAAATTTTGAGTATTAGGATATCAAGAAAATAGAGAGGTATGTATTTCTATAGTCCTAGTGACAGAAAAATAAAAATATCAGTTATAATTTTAAATAGATTTTTGTTTATATGTTTGGGTCTTCTTGCTATTATCTGCGTAAGCTTGTTTTTTTCATTTATCTCAGTGTTATGACAACTATAGGGAGACATTAATTCATTAACATAATATGTATGTTTTAAATTATTAGCTCTGCTAGGCAATGTGCCAGGTACTAAGATTTGTCCAGAAACAACATCAACCTGATCCTTGCCTTCATAGACACTGACACCCACCCTTGGAAAAAAGAGTTAAGAAAAGAACAATTAGAATTTTTGGGCTATGATGTGGGAATACAAGATACTATGGAAACTCAGAGAAAGGGCTCCTAGTCCAGATTCGGAGTAAATGGAAAATGCTTCCTGGCAGATGAGACAATGAGCAGAGATCTGGAAAGTTGGCAGGAATGACTGCCAGTTAAGAAGGGTCCATAACAGACATTAGGAAGGCTCCACTGCTAGCTAGTCATTTGCTATCTATACATGTTAAATAACAATTAGAAATTAAGCAAACATTTTATTAGTAACTTTGGAAATACCATCTAAGAGCTAAATCCCCATTGAATATTTCCAGGAAAGATGTCTATCCTTTAAGAGACTGAAGCATCAAGAATATTGTAGACAATGTCTTTAAATTATAACTTATCACTATTTTAATTTAAAAAGTAATATGCTTGAATTTCATTTTCCTTTTAGGGCCATAGTAAACACCATTTGAGAAATATATAAAGGATATAAACAAAAATCTGACACAAAACATAATTGGTGGTTTCTCTAGCAGTCAATATAGTAACAATAGTAGTAAGAGTTGTTAGAGAAAAATATGGAAAAATAAAATTAAACTTAAAATAGCCTGTAGTATCTCCACTCATAGAAAAACACTTCTGCCGGGTGTGGTGGCTCATGCTTGTAATCCCAGCATTTGGGAGGCTGAGACAGGAGGATCACCATGAGGACAGCCCTCTGCAATGCAGTGAGACCCTGTTTCAAAATAAAGAATAAAAACATAGGGCTGGGAGTGTGGCTCGGAGGTAGAATGCCCCTGGGTTTCATCCCCAGTACTAAAAAAAAAAAAAAGATGAGTAGATGGATGGATAGGTAAGGTGGATGCATGTACGCCTGCAAGAGAAGGAGGGAGGTAGAGGGAGAAAAAGGGGGAAGAAAATAGAAAGGAGAGGAAGGGAAGAAAAAAAGGATGGAGAGAGGGAGGGAGGGAGGGTAACAGGATCAGAGCGGGGAAAGAAGGGAGAAGAAAGAAGGTAAAGAAATCTTTATATTATTTCAAATTGAAACATCTGACTTCCACTTTTCATAGTATTAGAGCTTTTCAATCTTTGTATCTGCTGTTGACAAATTCTCTCTTTTCCCTTGCTTTGTTTGAATCCTAATTTCTATGAGTTTGTTTTGTTCTCAATATCATTTTGTTCTTCTTATAAATAAAATTTTTCATATAGTGCTTTTTGCTTGTTTCTAAGCTGCTTAAGTTACTCTTTATAATCAATGAATTTATATTTGCATTTCAGCAACTTTTCTTGTCATACACCACACATTTTGACATGTTATGTTAACATTTTATTTCTGTATTTTCTATGGTTATGATTTTCTATATTTTCTATGGTTATAGTTTTTAATTTTCTCTTGGTCCATAGAATTATTCATGAATTATTTTATAATTTTAATTGTCTAAATTTTTATACCAGTAGTTTTATATTTTTATATTTTCTGGGTTTCTTATTTTTGAAAAATTTGCCCTATCTAAATTCTATGCTTAGTAATTATTGTGGTTTTTTTGGTGTAGTAGATGAATAACTCCATAGAGCCTTAGAGTTGAAAATGATTTTCCTTTAGTATTTTACAGATGTTCTCTCAAATGAACATTCTGCTCTTGTATGCTTCTCTCTCTCTCTCTCTCTCTCTCTCTCTCTCTCTCTCTCTCTGTGTGTGTGTGTGTGTGTGTGTGTGTGTGTATGTGTGTGTGGTAGTAGTGGGGAATGAACCCAAAGGCTTTCTATCTCTTACTATGCCACAATGTTTTTAATTTTTTATTTTGAACAAGTATCTTGCTAAGTCCTGAAGCTGAGATGCTCCTTTCTCTCTCTCCCAAGTACAAGAATTACAGGTGTGTGCCACCACACCTGGCTGTTTGTCTCTAGTAATCTAAAGAAGTTTCTGTTTATGGTTGCTTTTGCTCAGAAGTTTCAGAAACATGTTCCTAGGCGTATATCTTTTTTGTTGTTGTTTGATTATTTCAATTTACTTTTTCTCTGTTAGTTCTATACTCATATCAGAAAATTTTACCTCCATTTTTTTCCTTGATCATTTCTTTATTTTCTCAACTTTTACTATTTTACCCAGATATTGGATATTTTCAATATTTTCTCCATATGTCAACAAAAGAGGCAGCTACCTTCTCTCACAAGAGCAGAGTTGCTGTCCACAGAAGCCCTAACCACAGAGAATGAAGGAATGAAAACAGAGAGGGCACTTGCCTGCTGAACCAAGGATCTTCTGTCCATTGCCTTATTCCACTTCTTCTTTGAGAATCAATATCCATGTCTGATTTTTTCCATTAGTTGCTTGTCTCACTTTTTTAGGCAAATGTTTTATTTTTCAATACTCGAGTTGGTGCATTGTAAATTATACATCCTAGTGAGGGTTAAGGCTATATAGACACACATGCACACATACTGTTGTGCTTCCCTTCAGATCTCACCCCACTCTCCTTTCCTCCCCATGCTCATTAGTGAGACTGGTACATGAGCATAACGGTACTTGCACTGTTTCCTTCATCAGTCCTCCCTTACACACACACACACACACACACACACACACACACACACTTGCCTCTCCCAACCCCCTTCCATTATTCTACTGATCTCTCTCCTCATTTATCTGAAGTCCCTTTTGTTTCCTATTTTCTCTCTAACTGTATCTGAGAGAAAACATACCACTCTTCACTTTGTGAGACTGGCTGATATCACTTAGTATAATACCGTTTATTTGTTTAAAGTACTGTTCCCATGCCTCCAAACTGCTGCAAGTACTGACTCAACCATGTCATCAGGGGAGGCTGGAACAAAGCCATTTAATGATTTTCTCATTGACCATCATTTGGCTTAGTTTCTTTATCTCAGGTCTTGAGCCTCTGGTCTGGGGCTTCTTGTATTCATCTAGAAAAATTCACCCTTGAATGGTACTCACTTTCACTTTCATGGGGCACAGATACTCCTCTATGAACCCAGTTACATTTGCTCAGAGTCTTTCAAAAATTATTTGCATGTCTGACCTATTGATGGTATCTTTTTTAAAAAAGCCAGCACAAATAAATTGGTGACAGGTTATTGTTTTTCTTTGGGGGGAGGTGTTATTTTTTATTTTTTATTACCCAGTGATATACAGTGGCTCTACCTTTGCTGGATTTCTAATTGTACATTGGGTTTATTTTTACTTTTTGTAATTTTTTTTGTCTTTTCAGTAAAATTCTGGAAGGAAAGAAAGCAAGTGAATTTCCTTAGACTTCTTGAAGTGGAGTTGTTGAATTATGTTTAATTGTTCATTTACATGACTGTCTATCCTCGATAGATTATATGGCCCTTATTGCCGAGATTTCCATATTACTTTATTTTTATATGCCTGCACCTGACACATGAAAAATACAAAATAGAGGTTTACACAATGAATAATTGATTAAATTAGGTGGCACAGCTGTAAACAAATGCTTTATTACACTAAGTGTGCATAAGTTAGTAATAACAAGTAGCCCTCTCTTGAACTTGACAGAAAGTGATAGTAGAAGAAATCTTTACCGTAGCCCATTCACGGATACACAGAGAGGGATGCTTTATAAAGAAAGTGACATTTCATGAAAGTTCAAACAAGGCTGCAGAGAGAGAGTTTGAAAAAGGAAAAAGTGAGAGGTAAAAGAATTAATTATATTTTATTTATTTATTTATTTATTTATTTATTTATTTATTTATTGTTGTGGTACTGGGAATTGAACCCAGGGATATTCTACCTCCAAGCTACACTCTCAGCCCTATTTTTTATCCTTTATTTTGAAGCAGGGTCTCACTAAGTTGCAGAGGGCCTCACTAAGTAACAGGCTGGCTGTGAACCTACTACTCTGTCTCAGCCTCCCAAGTACTGGGATTACAAGTGTGAGCCACCACACCTGGCTTTATGAATTCATTTTTAATGACTGTGCTCAACTTGTGTTTATAAGAGATCCCAACCTTGTCTTGCATCTTCGACACTGACTCATTCCTTTCTTTTCAGGATGTCCTGCCTAGTTTCATTTCTCTGCCTATGGCTGGCTTCCAACCCCAGCTTCCCTGATTTATGTGGCCTCAATTAAAGCTACCTCTGGTTAGTTCAACCTCAGAGTCTGTTTCTGATTGCCATTCCTGCCAGGCTATGTCATAATCCCACTCATCCCCGTCCTAGCAATAAGAACTAGACAAGTTGGTACATATTTTTGTCTGAACTTTTAGGTTTTCAATTCAACCCTGATAAAATTAATATGATAATAGAGTTTCTCAACCCAGGGATAATGATGAGCTCAAAGCATCATAATGTATTTTTGGAGCCTCTAAGCAGCATGAGTAGCACCTAATATGCAAAAGCCGTGGTAACTATGCACAAAAATCAAAGAGTAAATAAAAAGTCAGATCACTGAGATTTCTCAAGCTACTACACTGTCCCACAGCTCCCCTCCATTAAGAGAAATGATGAATAAAGAATGATGTGTATTACTAAAGCAAAATAATTAAGCCCGATTTTTAAAAATTACATAGAAGAAGGAACAGCAGAGATTACTGTAGCACCACCATAAGGCAAAGAGCTTATGATGGAATAAATTTACACATTTCATTGTTAGTCATTCTAGCAACTAGTGTAGCCAACCATTTCCTTATCTGAAGAAGAGGTGCTGCTTTGGGTTATTTTGAGGCATTGGGTTTAATGAGCTGGAAAGTATATGCTGTGAATTTCTATGTGTGGCAAGAAGTTTAGGCTGAAGTAATACATTTGTAATTCAGCAGTGAATCTTGATTTATTCGTTAGATTTGTGGAAATGGGCCCATTGAGAGGGACAGGGAGATGTGTGGAATGAGCCTAAGGGAGGAAAGTAAGTAAGAGGGAATAACCACCGGGGATGTGTTCACCTGTCAAGGGCCAGTTGCATCACATGCACATTTTCTTGGCTTTGTGATGGTCAACAACTTTGAATATTTTTTTCAGTAAAGAAAAAGGAATTTTGGAGAAGCAGACTATAGTAAAAACTGACCAGCTTTTCCAAAACCCTTATTTTGTGTGTGTGTGTGTGTGTGTGTGTGTGTGTGTGTGTGTGGTACTGGGGATGGAACCCAGAGGCATTCTACCTCTGAACCACATTCTTAGCCCTATTTTATTTTGTATTTAGAAACAGGATCTTACTAAATAGCTGAGGTTGGCCCTGAACCTGCAATCCACCTGTCTCCACCTCCCAAATACTGGGATTACAGACATGTGCCACCATGCCTTAGCTCTAAACTCCATAATTTTGTTGAATTTATGAGTGAGCCTTAATATACATAAAAGAGATTTTTAATTATTTGATTTATCCTCCAGTTAATAAATATTACTGTAGCTAAAACTCATTTCTAGAGCCTCATTATTCTGGAACATGCACCTCACCATTTTCACTGTAGGACCATGAAATCTTTCCATGTGTGCTTCTTCCCTTTCTTCCCCCATACTCTGGCTGCATGTGGAGAATTCTGAAGAGAATGAGGGCCAAAAATGAAAGGAATCTGGGTCTCTGGAGCTCATCTGCTAACAAAGAACACCCACATCAAAATTGTACATAAGTCAGAAGATTGTGATAATTAAGTCACTAAGACTTTGGGATCTATTTTTTTTTGTCAGCTAATACTAGCCTTACTGACTTATTATCTCAACAACTTACTCAGTAGCCTTTCAAAATTATAGTTGGTCAGTATGATAAATGAATTTTTAATAACCTTAATGACCATGAAGGTAGGAATAGAGCTAAGTAGATGATGATAAGTAAATCATACACCTGGAAAGGCAATGATCTCTTATTCATCTCTGATAAGCAAAACTTTTGAGTCTTCCCATCGTACAGGACACAGAGCGACAATGGCACTTTCCTACTTGCTTTCATTTGTCATGTTGACCCCAGTCAACATTCCTACTACATGGTTTTCTCTGTAGAACTTATCATTCATCCTTTTACATTGTCTTGGACCATCATTTATTAACTTTCTGTCATACTCTCCCTTGAATGTCAGCTCTTTAAAAGAAGAGACTTAGCCAGGTGTGGTAACCAATGCTTGTAATTCCAGTACTTGGAAGGGTGATACAGGAAGGAGGACCACAGGTTCACGGCCAGCCTCAGCTACTTAGTGAGGCCCTCCGCAACTTAGCAAGACCTTGTTTCAAAATAAAAAAATAGGGCTGGGGTGTAGCTCGGAGGTAGAATGCTACTGGGTTCAATCCCCAATACTGCAAAAATAAATAGATAAATTAAAATAATAAATAAACAAACAAATAAATAAATAAATAAAAGAAGACTTTTTTGGTCGAATCATTTCTCCATACCCAACAACTCGTACACTTGATCCATATAGACAGTGCGTAAGTTTTGTTGGATTAATGAGTGAGCCTTAATATGCATGAATAAAAGTGATTTTTAAAATTAATTCTCTAGTTAAATATTACAGTGGCTAATCATATATATATATATATATATATATATATATATATATATATATATATATTGCCCTCAAGGACACTGTAGTCCTGGTGAAGAAACAGGATGTGATTGAGTGAAGCACTACAAATAGAGAAAGATAAGAGCTAAACTAAGTGGATGTGGCAGAATTTAAGTGTTTTTATAACATCAGAGCAAAAGAAGGTTAAAGCAAATTTTGTAGGAAAACCAGCTTGCCTTTAACCTTATAAAGGAACTTTTTTTTTTTTTTTTTTTTGGCGGGTCTGGAGATGGAACCCAGAGACATTTGACCTCCAAGCTACACCCACTGCCCTATTTATTATTCTTTCTTTTGAAACAAGTTCTCACTAAGTTGCAGAGGGTCTCACTAAGTAGCTGAGGTTGTCTGCAAACCGTGATCCTCTGGTCTCAGCCTTCCGAATGCTGGGATGACAAGCTTGCGCCACCACGCCCAGTGCCTTTAACCTTAAAGAGTAAAAATTGGTAGACTAGATGTGGTTGCACTGACAGGAGCACAAAGCACAAGATATCGCCGGGCGTGGTGGTGGCGCACGCTTGTAATCCCCATGCTTGGGAGGCAGAGACAAGAGGATCACGCAGGTTCGAAGCCAGCCTCGCTGGCTTAAGAGATCCTGTTTCAAAATAAAAATATAAAAAATTAGGTCTGGGAGTGTAGCCGGGAGGTAGAAGGGCTTCCAGGAACCTCAGTACCACCAAAAAAAAAAAAAAAAAAAAAAAAAAAAAAAAAAGCACAAGATACCCAATAGAGTGGCAGGAAAAGCAATTAGAACTCTCCACTTTTTATGACTTTAATAAATTAAGATTTAATAATATTTACCATATCAATTCTATATGTGGATATAACTTATAAAATAGATACGTACATATTATAAAAACATGTTCACAATCAAACAGTTTGCACAGCTTGGCACAGTGGTACACACATGTAATCCCAGAAATTGAGAGGCTGAGACAGGAAGTTCACTGATTTGAAGCTAGCAACATGATTACTTGGTGAAACTTGTTTAAAAAATTAAAATTAAAATTAAAATTAAAATAGGACTGGGGTTGTAGCTTGGAGATAAATCTCCTCTGGCTTCAATTGCCAGTACCATAAAAGAGAAAGTTTGTAGATTACTCCTGGGGAGAAGGCATTTTAATGAAAAGGCACAAGCAGGGCATGGTGCAGGAACACACACTGGGGCACAGATGCAGGAGAGCCTGGTGGCATGATGGTGCAAAATCTAAGTTAAAGGTGGAGTAGAAGGTGGCAGGCGAGTTATGAGGAGCAATAAGTTCCCATAAACACCTTTATATTTGAGAACTATTCCTCAACAACATATCCCTAGGTGCCCACTGTTTCATCTCCATGAACGCTTCTCAACAGGAAGCCTCTTCAAGTCAGCCTCTGGATGATTGCAGCACCTCTTTTTTTAATTTTTACTTAAATTTTTGTGTGTGTGTGTGGTACTATGGGTGGAACCCAGGGGCATTCTACCTCCAAGCTACATCCCAGCCCTATTTTTAAATTTTTTATCTTGAGACAGAGTCTCATTGAGTTGCAAAGGGCCTCACTAAGTAGTAGCGGAGGCTGAGAGCTACGATCCTCCTGTCTCAGCTTCCCGAATGCTAGGATTACAAGTGTGCGCCACCACGCCCTGCTTGTGGCACCTCTTAATCCATCTCTCCCACCCCTCTGCTGTCCACTCCCCACTTAGTAGCCACTATGACACTTTAAAACATTTTAAAGGGATCATTTCACTGCCTTGCTTAAACTTTCAAATGGATCCCATCACACTTGGAATAAAAGCCAAATTTCTACCAGTTTCTGTGTGATCTGATCCCTATCTTTTTTATTATTTCTTTAGACATTGAACTCAGAGGCATTGTACCTCCAAGCCATACTCCCAGCCCTTTTTTATTTTTTTTTAGTATTGAAGATTGCACCCAAGAGCATTCTACCTCTGAACGACATCCCCAGCCTCTTTTTCTTTTTTTCTTTTCTTTTTTTTTTTTTTTTGGTGGTACTAGGGGTGGAACCCAGAGGCTTTCTACCTCTGGGCTATACTCCCAGACCTCTTTTATATTTTATTTGGAAACAGGGTCTCACTAAGTTGCTAAAAGCCTCACTAAGTAGCTGAGGCTGGCTTCGAACCTGTGTGATCCTTCTGTCTCAGCCTCCCAAGAGTGGGGATTACAAGCGTGCGCCACCACGCCCGGCCATCCCTAGCCTTTTTTTTTTTTTTTTTTTTTTTTTTTTTTTGAATATGGGTCTCCTATATTTCTCCATCTTATAGAAATACAGGGGGTCTCCCATATTTCTACAAGTCATAGAAACATAGGGGGTCTCCTATATTTCTCCAGGATATAGAAATACAGGGGGTCTCCCATATTTCCACAAGTCATAGAAATATAGGGGGTCTCCTACATCTCTCCAGGATATAGAAATACAGGGGGTCTCCTATATCTCTACAAGTCATACAAATATAGGGGGTCTCCTATATTTCTCCAGGATATAAATATACAGGGGGTCTCCTATATTTCTACAAGTCATAGAAATATAGGGGGTCTCCTATACTTCTCCAGGATATAGAAATACAGGGAGTCTCCTACATTTCTACAAGTCATAGAAACATAGGGGGTCTCCTATATCTCTCCAGGATATAGAAATACAAAGGGTCTCCTATATTTCTCCAAGTCATAGAAATATAGGGGTTCTCCTATATTTCTCCAGGATATAGAAATACAGGGGGTCTCCTATATTTCTACAAGTCATAGAAATATAGGGGTTCTCCTACATTTCTCCAGGATATAGAAACACAGGGGGTCTCCTACACTTCTACAAGTCATAGAAACATAGTGGGTCTCCTATATTTCTCCAGGATATAGAAATACAGGGGGTCTCCCATATTTCTACAAGCCATAGAAATATAGGGGGTCTCCTATACTTCTCCAGGATATAGAAATGTAGGGGGTCTCCCACATTTCTACAAGTCATAGAAACATAGGGGTCTCCTATGTTTCTCTATCTTATAGAAATGTAGGGGGTCACCCACATTTCTACAAGTCATAGAAATATATGGGGTCTCCTATATTTCTCTATCTTATAGAAATGTAGGGGGTCTCCTACATCTCTACAAGTCATAGAAATATAGGGGGTCTCCCACATCTCTCCAGGATATAGAAATGTAGGGGGTCTCCTATATTTCTACAAGTCATAGAAACACAGGGGGTCTCCTACATTTCTCCAGGATATAGAAATGTAGGGGGTCCCCTATACTTCTACAAGTCATAGAAACACAGGGGGTCTCTTATATTTCTCCAGGATATAGAAATGTATTGGGTCTCCTCTATTTCTACAAGTCATAGAAATATAGGGGGTGTCCTATATTTCTACAAGTCATAGAAATATATGGGGTCTCGTATATTTTTCTATCTATCTCCTAGAAATATAGGGGGTCTCCCATATTTCTGCAAGTCATAGAAATATATGGGGTCTCGTATATTTCTCTATTTATCTACTAGAAATATAGGGGGTCTCCTATATTTCTACCAGTCATAGACATATATGGGGTCTCATAAATTTCTCTATCTATCTTACAGAAACATAGGGGGTCTCCTATATTTCTACAAGTCATAGACATATATGGGGTCTCATAAATTTCTCCATCTATCTTACAGAAATATAGGGGGTCTCCTATATTTCTACAAGTCATAGACATATATGGGGTCTCATAAATTTCTCCATCTATCTTACAGAAATATAGAGGGTCTCCTATATCTCTACAAGTTATAGACATATATGGGGTCTCATAAATTTCTCCATCTATCTTACAGAAATATAGGGGGTCTCCTATATTTCTACAAGTTATAGACATATATGGGGTCTCATAAATTTCTCCATCTATCTTACAGAAATATAGGGGGTCTCCTATATTTCTACAAGTCATAGACATATATGGGGTCTCATAAATTTCTCCATCTATCTTACAGAAATATAGGGGGTCTCCTATATTTCTACAAGTCATAGACATATATGGGGTCTCATATATCTCTCTATCTATCTTACAGAAATATAGGGGGTCTCCCATATTTCTACAAGTCAGAGACATATATGGGGTCTCATATATTTCTCTATCTTACAGAAATATAGAGGGTCTCCTATATTTCTACAAGTCATAGACATATATGGTATCTCATATATTTCTCTATCTATCTTACAGAAATATAGGTGGTCTCCTATATTTCTACAAGTCATAGACATATATGGGGTCTCATATATTTCTCTATCTATCTTACAGAAATATAGGGGGTCTCCTATATTTCTACAAGTCATAGACATATATGGGGTCTCATATATTTCTCTATCTATCTTACAGAAATATAGGGGCTCTCCTATATTTCTTTTTTTTTATATAACAATTTTTTTATTGAACATAAATAGTATACATTTACACTATATTTGGTGCCCTCCCCCCCGCCCACATTTCCCCCCCCACACACACCAATGGTTGTCCAGGTTAACCATGTCTTATTCATAATTTTACACATGTTCAAGTGTAGACCCTTATTAATCGAGACCGGCCTTCCTCCTCTCCTATCTTACCATCCAAACTTAGCTAGTATTTCCCCTTCAATATCTGGAGTCCCTCTGGTATTCTTTGTGTTTCCTAGTTTGGGCATATTAGAGGAAACATATGTATCTTCTTCTTCTGTGCTTGGCTGATCTCACTTAACATAATGTTCTCCAGGGCTTTCCATCTTCTTTCAAATGATATAATTTTGTTCTTCTTTATGGCTGAATAGAATTCCATTGTGTGTATTTCCCATAGTTTTGCTATCCATTCATCTGTTGATGGTGATCTGGGTTGGTTCCATATTTTGGCTATTACAAATTGTGCTGCTATGAACATAGGTATGCATATGTTGCTGTAGTTCTCTGAATTCAACCCCTTTGGAAAGATACCCAGGAGTGGTATAGCTGGATCATATGGTGGATCTATTCCCACCTTTCTTAGGAATCTCCACACAGATCTCCATAGTGGTTGAACTAGTTTGCATTCCCACCAACAGTGTAAAAGAGTTCCTCTTTCCCCACATCCTCGCCAGCATTTGTTGTTATTTGATTTCTTTATGCTTGCTACTCTGACTGGGGTTAGATGGAATCTCAGTGTAGTTTTGATTTGCATCTCCCTGATGGCCAGTGATGAAGAACATCTTTTCATGTATCTATTAGCCCTTTGTATCTCTTCTTTTGTGAAGTGTCTATTTAGTTCATTTGCCCATTTCTTGATTGGGTTGTTTGTTTTGCTAGTGTAGAGTCTTTTGAGCTCTTTGTATACTCTGGATATTAGCCCCCTATCAGAATGGTGGCTGGTAAAGATCCTTTCCCATTCTGTAGGCTTCCTCTTTAGGTTATTGATAGTTTCCTTTGATGAGAAGAAACTTTTTAGTTTGATGTTATCCCACTTGTTTATTCTTGCTTTAATTTCCTGAGCTTTGGAGGTTTTGTTGAGAAAGTTACTGCCTGTGCCAATATGTTGTAGTGTTGAACCTATGCTTTCCTCTACTAGCTTCACAGTCTCAGGTCTAATTTCTAAGTCTTTGATCCATCTTGAGTTGATTCCTGTGTTTGGTGAGATATAGGGGTTTAGATTCATCTTTTTACAAATGGTTAGCCAGTTCTCCCAGCACCACTTGTTGAAAAGGCTGTCTTTTCTCCAGCGTATGTGTTTGGCCCCTTTGTCAAAGATTAATTGACTAAAGATGTGTGGGTTTGTTTCTGTATCTTCTATTCTAATCCACTGGTCAGTATATCTGTTTTTGTGCCAGTACCATGCTGTTTTTACTACTATTGCTCTATAGTATAGTTTGAAGTCTGGGATTGTAATGCCTCCTGCGTGTTTCTTGTTATTGAGAATTGCTTTGGCTATTCTAGGTCTTTTCTTTCTCCATATGAAATTCATGATTGATTTTTCTAGGTCTCTGAAGAATGTCACTGGTATTTTAATGGGAATTGCATTGAACCTGTAGATCAGTTTTGGCAGAATGGCCATTTTGATGATATTTATTCTGCCTATCCATGAGCACGGGAGATCTTTCCATCTTCCAAGGTCTTCTTCAATTTCTTTCTTTAATGTTTTATAGTTTTTGTTGTAGAGGTCTTTTACATCTTGGGTTAGGTTTATTCCTAGGTATTTTATTGGTTTTGAGGTTATAGTGAATGGAATTGTTGTTTTTATTTCTTTCATTGTGGATTCGTTGTTGGCATAAAGAAAAGCCACTGATTTCTTTAGGTTGATTTTGTAACCTGCGACTTTGCTGAATTTGTCAATCAGCTCCAGAAGTCTTTTGGTTGAGTTCTTTGGGTCTTCCAGATAAAGGATCATGTCATCTGCGAATAAGGATAATTTTAATTCCTCTCTTCCTATGTGAATTCCTTTGATTTCCTTCTCTTGTCTGATTGCTGCAGCAAGAGTCTCAAGGACTATATTGAAAAGGAGTGGTGATAGTGGGCATCCTTGCCTTGTTCCTGACTGTAGAGGAAATTCTTGCAGTTTTTCCCCATTCAATATAATGTTGGCTTTGGGTTTGCAGTATATTGCCTTAATGATGTTGAAGTACTTTCCTTCTATCCCAATTTTTTGCAGTGTTTTTAACATAAATGGGTGTTGGATTTTGTCGAATGCTTTTTCAGCATCTATTGCTATGATGATGTGGTTTTTGTTCTTGGTTCTATTTATGTGGTGAATAACATGTATTGATTTGCGTATGTTGAACCAGCCTTGTTTTTCTGGGATGAAACCGACTTGGTCATGATGTATTATTTTCTTGATATAGTTTTGAATGCGTATAGCTAGTATTTTGTTTAGAATTTTTGCATCTATGTTCATTAAGGATATTGGTCTGTAGTTTTCCTTTCTTGAGGTATCTTTATTTGGTTTGGGGATTAATGTGATACTGGCCTCATAGAAGGAATTTGGAAGAGTTCCATCTCTTTCAATTTCCCGGAACATGTTATGCAGTATTGGTATTAGTTGTTCACTGAAGGTTTTGTAGAATTCAGCTGGGAACCCATCTGGGCCTGGGCTTTTCTTTGGTGGAAGAATTTTTATTGCCATTTCTATTTCTTTGGTTGTTATTGGTTGGTTTAGGCTTGCTATGTCCTCTTGGCTAAGTGTAGGAAGGTTAACTGTGCTTAGAAATCTATCAATTTCTTCCAGGTTTTCAAGTCTATTGGAGTATAAATTTTTAAAGTAGTTTCTGATAATATTTTGAATTTCTTCACTATCTGTGGTGATATCTCCTTTTTCATTTCTAATTTTGATAATTTGAGTTGATTCTCTTTTTCTTTTGGTTAGGTTGGCCAGGGGTTTATCAATTCTATTAATCTTTTCAAAGAACCAACTTTTTGTTTTATTGATTCTCTGAATTGTTTTTTTGTTCTCTATTTCATTTATTTCTGCTCTAATTTTGATGATTTCTTGCCTTCTGCTGGCTTTGGGAATAGACTGTTGCAGAATTTCTAGATCCTTGAGCTGTGTCATTAGGTTCTTTACTTGGTGGTTCTCCGTCCTTTTTATGTGGGCACTCAATGCAATAAACTTTCCTCTTAGTACTGCCTTCATGGTGTCCCATAGGTTTTGGTAGGTTGTGTCTCTGTTTTCGTTTGTTTCCATAAATTTCTTTATTTCTTCCCTAATTTCTGCTCTTACCCATTCGTCATTCAATAGTGTATCATTCATTCTCCATGAATTTGAATACTTTCTTTCGAGTTTCCTGTTGTTGATTTCTACTTTTATTCCGTTGTGGTCTGAAAAGATGCAAGGAATTATATTACATTTTTTGAATTTGCTGGTATTTTCTTTGTGTCCCAGGATGTGATCAATTTTGGAGAAGGTTCCATGGGCTGCTGAGAAGAAAGTGTATTCTGTAGTTCCTGGTTGAAATACTCTGAAAATGTCTATTAGGTCCAATTGGTTTATGGTTTCCCTTAGTTCTAAAACGTCTTTACTCATCTTTTGCCTTGAAGATCGATCCAGTGGTGTGAGAGGCGTATTAAAGTCTCCCAGAATTATTGTATTTGGGTCTACTTGGGATCTTATGTCCAGAAGGGTTTGTTTTACAAATGTGGTTGTACCCATATTTGGGGCATAAATATTTACTATCATTATATCTTCTTGGTATAGTGTTCCTTTTAGTAAAAGGAGGTGCCCTGATTTGTCTCTTTTGATGTGTTTTAGTTTAAAGTCTGTTTTGTTGGATATTAGGGTTGCTACCCCTGCTCTTTTTTGGTCACTGGTGGCATGGTATATCTTTTTCCATCCTTTCACCTTCAGCCTGTGAATGTCTTTGGCTGTGAGGTGTGTTTCTTGCAGACAGCATATATTTGGATTATGTTTCCTAATCCACATTGCCAATCTATGTCTTTTGATTGGTGAGTTAAGTCCTTTGACATTAAGAGATATTATTGATATATGATTTTTGTTTTCTGCCATTTTGTGTTCTGTCTACTCTTGGGTGGTGTGATCTTTCTTCTTTACTTAAGTGGCCCACTTATTAACTTCCTCTCTTCTCTGATTCTGAAGTCTGCTTCTTTTTTCTTCCTTATGGTTTATTTCTTTAAGAATTTTCTCTAGTGTTGGCTTTGAATTCATGAATTTTTTGAGATTCTGTTTATCGTGAAAGACTTTGGATTCACCATTGATCTTGAATAGTAGTTTTGCTGGGTAGATGAGCCTTGGTTGGAAGTTATTTTCTTCCAGGGTCTGAATCACGTCATACCAGTCTCTTCTAGCATTCAAGACCTGGGTTGTATAGTCTGGGGTGATTCTTATTGTTTTGCCTCTATATGTCACCCGTCCTTTTGTTCTCGCTGCTTTTAAGATTCCTTCCTTGGCCTCTATATTGGTCATTTTGGTTATTATGTGGCGTGGAGTGGTCTTTCTTTGGTCCTGTCTCAGTGGAGTTCTGTATGCCTCCTGGACTTGAAGATCGAAGTCTCTTTCCAAATTTGGAAAATTCTCTGAGATTATTTCCTTGAAGATATTACAGATGCCCTTGGTCTGTACCTCTATCCCTTCCTCAATGCCTATTATCCGTAGATTAGGGCGCTTCATATTATCCCATAATTGCTGGATGTTTAGGTTTTGTTGCTGTAAAAATTTCTGTATATCGCTGACTGTGTTTTCGGTTTGGGATGTACTGTCTTCTAATATTGATATTCTGTTTTCCATTTCATCTAATCTTCCAGAGTTTCTTTCAATTGCTGTCTTCATTTCACTTATTGCCTCTTTCATTTCATTCCAGACCTCTTTCTGATTCTTTTTTAGTGTTTCTAATTCACCTTTAACCTCCTCTATACTTGTTTTGAATCCTTTCATCATATTGAACAACAAGATTCTGAACTCCCCTTCTTGCATTTCTAGTAGGTCAGTATTCGTGATTTCTGCTGTCTCTTCGTAATTCCTGGTTCTCATATTTGTAGCGTTCTCTGTCCTGTTTTTCTGGTTTCTACCCATCGTTCTTGAGTATTATGCTTAGTCAAATCTTAATATTAGGAGTTGGGGTATCGGCTAGTCAGCAGAGCCTTTCCAGTGTTGAGGGTGGGTGATGTGGGAGGAGCTGGGGTGATTAGTAAAGGAGTCAGATTAGGTAGAGGATATGTTTAGGTTGAGAAAGACTTTGAGTATCGTAAGGTGAAATCTTGCTAGGAATGAGAGAGAGTTAACTACTAGGACTCTTGTCGTTCGTGGAGTAATTATGAATGTAAGAGATACTTAGAGTATTAGACCAGGAGGTATATTATGTGGAAAAGTTTTTGGGGGGAAAAGTATGTAGGGTTAGTGTGGGAAGGTTTGTAAATAGGGGTGATGGAAGGAGCAGACAGACACAAAAAAAGAATAGAAAAAAAAAATCCACACAAGATACCAAGACTATTATGTAATCCTAGAAATAGGGAGGAAGACCAATCAAAGGAGGAGAATGAAAATAAAGGAAGGAAAGAGGAAGAAAGAGGACAAAAGAACAAGAATAAAATAAAAGGAGCTAGCAGCTGTGTGAAATAAAAAAATAAGGCAAACTATCCAATATATATATATAAAAAACAACATGTGAAAGTAAGAGAAGTATGGGTTGAAAGAAAAAAAATAACACAGCAATAACCATACCAAAACAAAAGCACTGTAAAAGCAATATAAAACAAAACATCCACATTAAAAGTAAAATAAACAGTCCTCCTTATTTACGCATATGGGGTCAGGCCTATATAATATGTGCGTATGTGATTGCTTTAGTAACTTTCATAATACCATCCAATGTCTCTTAGTTTTCTTTGTACTCTATTTTTTTATCTTCTTAGGTCACTCTGGGTGTTTGGACACCTTCTCTCCTTTAGCTGCTTTAGGTTTATGTGTCCGGATGTCTGGTTTCACTTTTATTTGATTCTGTACAATTCACAGGTTCTGCGAAATTCTAACCTGTGGTCAGTACCTCTGCACTCACCACCCTAGACTCCAGCCTGTGCTTCCCTACGACACGGGTGGAGCATGGCCAAGGTATAATTAGAACCTCCCCCTGAGGTCCTGTGCAGATATTGTGGCCCGATGGATTTTCCTGTGTCTCTGGAAATTCCAGCTGGGTTAGCCGGTGTGGTCCCAAGATGTACCCTGGGCAAATGGGTGCTGGTTCCTGGGTGCCCACGCTTGCTGCCAGAGCTCTGCCTATTCCAAGGGTGCAGGCTGGGTGTGCTGCTTTTACTGGACCCAGGAGTGAGTGGATGCAGCTGTCTGTTGCTGCTGGTATGCTCTTCCAAGGTGTATTGAGCTGAGTTCTCGTTCTCGCTTAGAATTAAGCCTCTGGCTAGCAGGAGGGTGGGAACACCCAGCGGTGGGCCAGGAGTGCAGGATAGGTGCTCAAGGATCCAGTGCGTGGTGCCCAGTAAAGACCTCTGCCTCCCGCGGGACGTAGAAACTGGGGGTGCCCCAAGGAGATTTCCGGTTTACACAGGGCTTTCGCAGCCTTGAAGGCAGTCTCTGGCAAGGTGGCGGGGGGGGGGGGGCTAGCCACCCAGGTAGGCTCCAATTTAGTGGAGAGAGTGGGACAGGCAATGACTGCTAGCAGGGAACCGGGGCGCCGACAAGGTGCGCAGAGGGGAGTGCTCTGGTCTGAGGCTTGGGCGTGCTGGGGGGTTGGAGTGCAGCGCACACTAGGGTCCACACTTCCCGTTGCCCGCGGGTACCTGTCTTCCTTGGTTCAGGATTCGTGGGAGTCTCTATGCTGTTGTGATCCAGTCGCTGGTGGGTGCACAGAATTCTGACGTGGGAGCTGCTCGCTGTTTTCAGTCCCAGATTATCTTGCTGCGGGACTAACAGGGCTATGGGGCAGGCAGCTCCGCGGGCCCGCGAAAGCAGCCCGCGGCCGCCGATCAGCGTTTGCAGCTGGTCCGGTGTCCGGGTCTATGTTCTTCTTCTTCTTCAAGTTCAGAGTTCCCCCGAGGTACCAGGATTTGTTTTGGTTCCTGGTATGTATTTTTTTGTTGATTAAGACACAGCTTTCTAAGTATCTGAAGTTTTATTTGCTTCAGCTACTGAGGAGTACTGTGTCCCTCAGTCGCCATTTTGAAAAAAAAAAATCCCTAGCCTCTTTTAAAACAGGATTTCACTACACTGCTGAGACTGGCCTTGAACCTGTGATCCTCCTGTCCCAGTTTCCTAAGTAGTAGGATCACAGCTGTGGGCCACCATGCCTGGCTTGATTCCTGCTTATCTTTCCGGTGTTATCATGTATCACTATCGCCCTTGCTCCCTATACTCAAACCACATTGGCCTATGCTTTTGTTCCTTCTCTTGCTTACAGGCCCTTTCCTTCCATCCTGTTTTTATACTAGCTTTTCCCTCCCTTTGAAGTACTTTTCTTTGGGGATGTACAACCAGCTCCTTCTCACCACCCAGGCATCTGCTGTGCTAGGTATGTTTACACACTCATATATTAATTTAAGGTACAATAAGAAAGCATCAATTGAATTTAAAAAGTATGTATGTATATAGACATACATAATGTATATGTATATATGTATATACTGTATGAACATATGCATATTATCTATATACATACACAGAGATCGATTACAAAGTACTTCAACAAGAGTCCATTTGGTCCTCACCCAGATTTTTCTAGTTAGAAGCAGATTTATCAGGAAAGAAATGAGATTAGAATCCAGAAAATTAGACAATAAATTGACTACTTAAACACCATGAGTATTAAATTGACCTCAAAAATATAAAATAAAATTTAAAAATAAGGATTTTAGCCTATGTCACCAAAGTCACACACAGTGTTTCCATGCTGGGTCAAGGGTTCCCAGTGTCATTTGGCTTCCAACTCTCTTGGTCATTTGCCTTCACATCCCACAGAGGTGAAAATGGTTTCAAGAAAGAGAGGGAACAGCATCTCTGAGAGAGTCAGGAAGGGGAAAAAAAGTATTGAGTGGGAGGTCAAGAGTGTCTTCTGGTAATGTAATGAATCAATCAAACCATCTGTTGAATTAAAACATTTATTGAACCCCTACTATCTGAAAAGCACTGGTCTAGGCTTAAAGCAGCATAAAGCATGGTCTCCGTTTTATACGATCAAGTTTGCAAAGAATAATGGCAGTAGAGATCAGACTCAACCAGGACTAGATACAATGTTCTGAAGAAAGAGAAGGAGCACATGCAGGTCTATGCTCCAGAATTTGATGGTGAAAGGAAGGGATAAGCAGCTCAGGTCAAGTGAAGGTTGTGTTGAAAACTCCAGGTAACAAGCAATTAGGTAAATTTCAGCTTTTCTAGCTTGACATTGTTTGGGGGACTTTTCAGCCTATATTAATAAATTTGCATTTTCACCTCAGGCCTCCAAGTGCCTGAGTTTTAGTGGTATCATCAAAATGATTTTTCCTAAAGGCTTCTTCTGGGAGCACATGTCAATACTGAAAGCTTAGTATCCAGGGAAGGGCTATGTTGACTCAGAAAATGTCCTTCTGGTGAATGATGCTCCTGTTGCCTTGAGTCAGCAGAGTGATACATTGACCCAGAGCGTCCCAGGATTTGGCTGATCCTTGGAAGCAAAATGAGAGGGCTTTGGAAAAGCTCATGAACAACTCTGATGGGGTAGGAACATTTGATAGGTATACGTCTGCTTCCGTGTACTGGCTGGTTAACTGGAGAATAGAAAACAGGAAAGCATCTTCCCAAACTCAGCCTATTTACTGTAGAAAGAAAGATTCTTGAATTTAATTTACAATATTTTACTATCAACTTCAAATTCAGTTCACAGCAGATCCCTTATTCATGTTGTCTTCAATTGCTAATTTTATCCCAGTTGTCTAGGTCTGTCTTTGAGAGGCATTTTTCAAAAAGCTCAGCATATGAACAAGTGGAGCATGGTCCCAATAAATGCAATAATTTAGGGTGTTTTCTATATATTTCCTTGAACAGACAAAAATATGACAAGGGGCTGTATTGGTCAGCTTCCCACTGCTAGAATAAAATACCTGAAACAACTAACTTGTAGAGAAAAAAAGGTTTATTTTAGCTTATGGTTATGGAGTTGTCAGCTCAAGACCAAGTAAGCTCATTTCTTTGAGTTCCTGACAAGGATAACACATCATGGTAAGAACCTGTAGTGAAGCAAACCTCCCACCTCAGAAACCAGGAAGCAGAGCAAGAAGGATGGCTAGAGCCCTCCAATCTCCTATGGAGGGCACTCCTGAATGGCCTAAAGATCTACTAGGCCCCATTTCCCAAAGGTTCCCCCACTCCCAACAGTGCCACCCTAGAAACCAAGCCATTAGTACATGGGCCCTTGAAGGAAATTCATCATCTGAACTATAGCAGAAGCTAAAGCTACAAGGTAGATGTACTTGACACAGTGAAGCCAGGACCAAACAAAGGTCAGCCAATGAGTCGGGTGGCCTGGCTGGTGGTGAATAAAATAGAAATGCATCTAGGCATGGTGGCTACCTATGATCCTAGTACTTGGGAGCCTGAAAGAGAAGGATTCCAGGTTCTGGGCCAGCCTCAGCAATTTAGTGAGACCCAGTTTCAAAATAAAAAGAAATAAAAAATGGGTCCCACTAAATTGCTCAGGGTCTCTCTAAGTTTCTGAGCCTTGTTTTGAACCTGCATTCCTCCTGTGTCAGCCTTCCCAGTCCTAGGATTACAGGTGCATGCACCATGCCTGCCTCAATGGCGTGTTTCCAATTTTCTTCCCAAAATGCCGCCCTTCCAAGCCAGTTTCCCACATCTACATAATTGCCATATTGATGCTTCTTTTACCTTTTATCTAATATTTTTTCTCCAGTACTCAAGATAGAAAAAATAAAATAAAATCTTGTAGCAATGAGAATATCATAATTTAGCACTCCCTGGATTGACAATAAACTTGACATTTCTTTTTGCTTCTGTAATTAGCATGAATCAACCAAAAAACTTTGGTTGGTAACTCTAACCCATAGATGTTGCTTCGAGTATTTGCCTTTTCTTCCAACAATATGAATAAGTCAAATACATTATTTCAGTGGATCCAGAATTGGCCACATCTGGATAATGTCCTAAGAAAGGAAAGAACGTAATTCTGTAGTTCTCCGTGCTGCACAGCAGAACCACTTGTGTGGCCTGCAAGCAGTGCTGGTACCCAGGTCCCACTCCAGACCAATCAAAATATAATATGAAGAATCATTCTTATTTTTCTAGAGCTACAAGACCATGCCATGATGTAGCATCACTGATACAATAATCAGAAGGGTATGATAACTACCTCACCACTTGGGTTTTAGTTCTTCCTACCATAAAATATCTTTGGCCTTCTTCTCTCTTTCTCTCTCTTAGATTCAGTGCTCGCTCTGCGAATCTCATCTTCAAAAATTTATGATTTCAATGCCAGAAAATGTCTCAAGTGGGACTAGTTTGACTTCTCAGATCCTAGAAAGAGCTCATGACAAAAGGTACTGATAGTGACTCACTGAACCTGTTAAGGATGTTAGAGAGATTGTCTAAGGGAAACGACACAGGAAACAGCTGGTAGGTAGCCAGGGACTTAACATGAGCAGCAGGACTAGAAGAAAGATCCAAGCTTCCTAAATGTTAACTTCCATGGACTTAGGAGGGAAGACATAAAATAGGGAAGGAATTGCCCAGTTTGTCGACGAAGTGGTACAGTCATAGGAGAGTTATAATGGGATAATATTAGAATATTGGAAATTCTGTTTTTAAATTTTCTTTCTTTTTTTTTTCTTTTGGTGGTACTGGGGTTCCTGGAAGCCCTTCTACCTCCGCCTACACTCCCACGGACTACACTCCCAGACCTATTTTTATACTTTTTTATGTGGAAATAGGGTCTCTTAAGCCAGCGCGGCTGGCTTTGAACCTGCACGATCTTCCTGTCTCTGCCTCCCAAGCTCCAGGATTACAAGCGTGCGCCACCACGCCCGGCTTAAATTTTCAATTCAACACTGTGTAGGAAATTAAACAAAACAAACTCCAAAACATAGTTGTTATGTAAATTATTATCTATGTTATGTGTAAATCGAACATGAATCGAACATGAACCTTTTAAGATTTGCATATTCATATCTGTTGCACTTAGGCATATTAGCATGCTCAAGGTACTTTTTCATTAAAAATATGTATTGAGCCCCTATCATATATTATATGTGCTGGGGATACAGGATATACAAAACAGCAAAAGTTCTTTCAGTAAGGTAGCTTATGTTTTAGTGGGGAGGACAAGACTACAAACAAGGTAAGTAAAGTATATGTTGATAAACACCAGGTTAAAAAAAATATTGAAGCGAAAGATTTCAGAAACAATGGGAAATGGATACATTTTGAATATGGAGCCAGGAAAAGATAATCTCACATCTTATTTGTATTTAGACTTAATAACTGTCTTTGAAGCCAGGGTTATTGGTAGAGATAAAAAAATTTTATGTCAATCCTTCATAAGATGTCTGGCAGGTACTGAAGTTTCAATTGACAGAGGAAGAAACTGTTAAAGCTTGGTAACTAACCCATAATAGGCAGCATATTCAAAGCAAAATATAAACTCAGAGCTTCGGACTTTAAGGTGGGTGTCTGCTCCTTTCCATCTCAGCTCAGCAGTGTTGTGTTTGAATCTGGCCACCAAGCTCAGCCAGACACCATCCTTACCTCCTTGCAAGCCAGGATCCCTTTTGCAATTTGATCCCCTTCTAAAAGGAGCATCCTCAAAAGCCTGGCTCTGTTCACCCTAATAATGACTCTCCTTTGAGAAAGAGTGAGAAATTTCAGCTCATGTTTTATGTTTATATCTCCCATTTTCCCTTCACTTAAGGATGCTAATCAATTCTTTTTAATCATCACTTTTCCCATCAACCTCAAAGACCCAGCTATCTTCTCGTTCCTCAGGCAAAGATCCTTACAGTAGGGTCATGCTGCAAAGCCCAGGGCACCTCTCTTAGGAATCTCTTCATTTTGCAATTAGAAGCACATGCAACAACCCTGCCCGAC
Organism: Muscardinus avellanarius; assembly: GCF_963383645.1. Lineage (NCBI taxonomy): Eukaryota > Metazoa > Chordata > Mammalia > Rodentia > Gliridae > Muscardinus > Muscardinus avellanarius. Next base: position 62,058,805 of record NC_137797.1, read on the forward strand.
ACCTTAGCTTCAGGGCTGAGAATTCAAGCTAATTGCTGTGCCAGGGAACATTATGTGCTTACTTAGCAGCAAGGAGGCATTTTCTAAATAATTAATTGCAAGCTCAGAATCTTCCTGAACTGATCTCAGTTCCTGGAATCCACCCTGAAGGATCCTATGTGTACCTATTCAAAACTGTCCCCGGAGCCTCCGTGCTTTTGATTTTTTTTCTTTTGTTTTCTATAGTTCTCTAAAGAAAAAAATAAATAAATTCCAGGACACAATGTAATTTTAAAGATTTATTTTGATTAGTCAAAAGTGGAAAACATGAAAAAGCTTTTCCCTGGGATGGTAATCCCCCCAAATACTTAGATTTGAATTTGTTCTTGGCATGCTGTTTCACACATTCCTGCTCACACAGTCCTTTGTCTCCAGTCCTTTGTCTGAGCATGCTTTCCATCTTTGCTTTTGTTTGGGGGCTTAGTATATTAAACTACAAGTGGTGCAAATTCTGAACGAAGCAGGCCTCAGTGTATGGGAGATCAGTTGGCCATCTCAAAGCATACCTGTGCAAACAGTGGAAAAAATATTTTCCCACAACCTCCTAAATTCATTTTGGCCAAGTGAAACTTGTAGACCTAAGCCAAATAATGGCTCAAAATGAGCTTCATGGTAGATAAATACTCAAATCTGCAATGAATCGTGCAGGCTTTTTTTTTTTTCAACTTTATATTATGGTAACAAAATATTTTTCTTGGGGCCTGCAAAAAATGCCTGTACCTGAACAAAGGCTCATACTTGATATTGAAGACAAAGGATATCAATGATACTTAGTTACCCAGAAATGAAAATCATACAGTCCTAGAACTGCGAGTGATCATCAAAGCCAATGCGCTTAGGAAACTGAGGCTTAGACAGGAAATGGAGCTTTCCCAGCCAAGGGCTCACCAAAGCTAGATAAAAGTTTCACACCTACTTTAAGACATGCCACTCAACCAAACCACATCTGAGATATGTATATATATATATATATATATATATATATATATATATATATATATATATATCTGCCTGTTGATGTTTACCCAGAGTTTATCAGAGAAACCAGGATGTAAGAAAAAATATTCCTATCAACTATAAAATGAAATCTCTTATTTAGAGGGGGTATTGGATAAGATACAAAACCAAATAAAAGTAACACCGGGCATGGTGGCGCATTCTTGTAATCTCAACGATTGGGAGGGAGAGACTAGAAGATCGCTGTTCCTGGACAGCCTCAGCTATTTAGCGAGGCCCTTCGCAACTGACTGAGACCCTGTTTCAAAAATAAAAACACTAGAGCCAGGCGTGGTGGCGCACACTTGTAATCCCCGCGCTTGGGAAGCTGAGACAGGAGGCTCACGCAGGTTCGAAACCAGCCTCAGATGGCTTAAAAGACCCTGTTTCCAAATAAAAATATAAAACTAGGTCTGGGAGTGTAGCCTAGAGATAGGTTTGGGGGTGTAGCTCGCAGGTACAATGCCCCTGGGTTCCAACCCCAGTACTACAAAAAATAAAAATAAACAAAACCAAATAAAAGTGGTCTCAAGCTTGAAGTCCTAGTAATCACATATTAAAATCTATAATGATAAAATTTGCTACCAAATGGTTTCTTTTTTGTTTGTATCCCTTATATATTTCTTTTTCTCTTTCTTCCATTCCCTTTCTTTCCTTTCTTACTAAAGCACCCAACCAAAATTAGCCAGTAGCTTTTAAATCAAATAACCCAATTAGAGGAAAAACCTCTACCATTTGCCTTTAATTATTCAAATAAGAAGCATAAAGAGTTTCTCAGAGCCAGCCTCTGGGCATCTCTGTGCCAAGCATGATATCGGGGTTCAAGAGGTATCAGCCAGACTAGCAGCCTTCCTCTATTCATTAGAAAAAGATTCATCCTGATTGCATAAGTACCTTGAATGGCTGCTTAGAGTTACTTAGCTTGAGTAGTTGCCACCATAGCTGAGCTGTGGAGTCTAGCACGTGAGAACCTAAGAGTCAGATCTGAACCAAGCTTCCCATCTTCATGAAGATCCCAAAGCTGTAGGAACAGGACTCACATCACCCTACTCAGCTCAGCCTCCTCATTATCCTGCCTGTGCATGGCCTCACACGGCTTTTCTCACCACAAGCTTCATCCACCCACATTCTTATTCCCTCCCAAGACAGAAAAGTCCCAATGAAATGGTATCAGACCTTGTGTTCTGTTCTCTCTCCCTCTCTCTCTCTCTCTCTCTCTCTCTCTCTCTCTCTCTCTCTCTCTCTCTGTGGGTCTGGGGATTGAACGCAGGGACATTCTACCTCCAAGCTACCCAGCCCTATTTTTGTATTCTTTATTTTGAAACAAGTTCTCACTGAGTTGCAAAGGAACTCACTAAGTAGCTGAGGCTGGCCGCCAACCTCGATCCTCCAGTCTCAGCCTCATGAATGCTGGGATTACAAGCGTGCGCCACCACTCCCGGGTGCTTCATTTCTCTTTATACTATACAACTTTGTCCCACAGAGAGACCTGTGCAAAAATGCTGCCCATCCTGGAATTCCCTTGGCAAGATCTGAATTCCAGTGTAGCTTCTCTTCCAGTTCATTTCTTTTACCTGCTCTGACCTGAAGTGCTTTCTAACACTGCAGAGCAAATGTCCCAAGGTCTGTGTTTTATTCATCTCATAACCCCTGCCGGAGTGCACTTCCTGGTGAATAGCAGCGTTCAACTGTGTGGAGTGGAACAGTAAATTAGGACTCCCTCTCCCTGAAGTGGTGTCTGAATTCTTCCACCTGGATCTTCCCAACTGCTCAGGGCATTTTCTTTGTCTCTGAGTGTTTTCTGAAGACTTTTTCACAGTCTTATACACATCTTGCAGCTGCAAATTCTGTTTTCATGATGGACCTGGACATTGAGGTTTTGGGTGTTGTTTTTTTTTTTTTTTTCCAGTTGGATTTTTTTAAGGCAACTGGGGACATTTCTAGTGAGTATATCATTAGAGTGATTTTTCAGTGGCTAACCAAGCTGTCACAGACATTTAGCACCGGCAAATAGTAAAGCTCTTTGACACTGCTTGGTACCCAGTTCTCCTTTATTTATTTACATAAAATATTCAAATGCTTCACTGTGCACTTACAACAGCTCCAGAGAAGTACCACAAGAAGCGAGTCGACAGGGGAATTAATAGGGCTTTCTTTGTAGAAGGCAAAATTCCATAACAGTTCTGGAAGTAGATTTCTGGAGCATGAGATGCTTTCAAATTCATTATTGCTTTTAGAATAACATAATATTCTATGTGTGCGGCAGCTTGGGACTGTTAGAGATAGAATTAAAGAGGTAGCTTTATTTATATATTTATGCTCCTGGTGGCAGATAATGTTCCCTTTTATGCTTGGAATCCTCCATGCCCTTGTGGAATATGTTCTGCAGAATTCACCAATTTAGCATATGTGGTTTCCAACTTCAAGCTAGAGTAAAATGAGAAGGATTGTTTTAATTCTGAGAACTCCCAGCAATAATCAAGAAGTAGAAATTTTTTCAATAATATTTTAATTTCGCTTGCACCAGACTTATATTACTGCAGAGTAATTGATTGCTTGATTTTATCATGCTGGGGAGTCTGGAAATATTTTGTTGTATTGATTAAGGGCTTAGTATTTCTGTGCAACACACCTGGCTTGCCTCTCAGGCACCTTGCAGGACTAAAGGTGTCACAGGCTTAAGATAACTGATAAATTTATTGTTTTAATTAAGTTTTATATATTGATTCTTATTTGTTCTTAAATTTGATATGGAAAGGGATTGAGGTAGAAGGGAGGATATACTATAAAATTTCTCTACCAAGAGAGCACAGCTTATCTATTCATTGCTTTAAAAATGCCCTACACATACTCCCTAAATGGATCTATAGGCTCTCGTCATGGCAGCTGTTGGCTTCTACTACAGTCTGTAAACTGTAACTAGGCTAGAAAGGAAGTTTACTGCTTCCTTTGATAGAGAGCCTAGGAAACAGGGAGAAAAGATGCATTCCAAATGCCAGAAAGAACAAAAACCTCTGAGTAGACAAGTTAAAAGGAAGGACATTAACTCTCTCAAAGCCAGAACTCAAGTGTTCCTTAAACATCACTGGCTTTTAGGGTGCCAGAAATCAGCCTGTCCTGGAAGCCCAGAATCCTCAGATATTAGCCCTGGAAGGCTGTCTTAGTCTGTTATCTTAGACTACCTTAGACTGGGTGATGTATAAACAAAATAAACTTATTTCTCATAGTTCTGGATCCTGGGACGCCCCAAATGAGGCAGCAGCAGATTCAGTTTTGGGTGGGGATCGGTGCTTTCTTCCTCACAGATGGTACTGTGTGCTGTGTCCTTACATGGGGAGGAGGGTGGAAGAGCAAGAGAGGGTAAGTTTTTCTCTATACCTCTTTCATAAGGGCATTGATACCACTCCTGAAGGCAAATCTCTCTTGAACCAATTACTCCCCCAAAGCCCCACTTTCTAATTATGTCAGCTTGATGGTAAATCAGCATAAGAATTTTGTAGGGTGGTGTACATCTATAATTCCAATACTCAGAAGCCTGAGACAAAAGAATTGCAGGTTCCAGGCCAGTCTCAGCAACTTAATGAGGTTCCTCAGGAACTTAGTGAGCCCATTTCAAAATAAAAATAAAATACAGCTGGGGGTATAGCTCAGAGGTAGGATGCCTCTAGGTTCAATCTTCAGTACCTATTTTTAAAAAAGAACTTTGGAGGAACATATTCCTTCAAATCATAGCATTGAGAACCAGGGATCAAATAATTAAACCAAACTCCTCACTTGCTATATATGCACAAGAAGTCAAGGTTAAATGACTTACTTATGGTAGATTGAAGCAAAAGTAAATGATAATATAGGCTCTGGGACTCATTTCCAGGCCTATGGGTGTGGCCATGGGATCCCCAGCATCTGCTCAGGAATGCTAAATTTTATGCTATAAGAGCCATAGGCTTATTTTGAGAATTATATATAAAAGTGTCAAGACTAAAGCACATTTAAAATAAAAATTTAGCTTTAATATTGCTGATGGTTAGAGGGGAATGAATAAAACCAATGTTCACACACTGCATTCTAAATTCTAAGGGTCTTACTGTATAGTTGGTAGATCCAAGCCAGCCCTTTTAACCTGATTCTATAACCTAGGAAAGAAAAAAAATTAAATATCCTATGTATCATCTCTGTATACAAGCCAAGAAGATAATGAATTTTCTCTCTTTGGATAGTTGTTACAGTGGGAAATATTTTGTTCTCTCTAGAGCTCGTGAATATTCTATAATTATTTTCTATTGCTACATAACAAATTGCTACAACCTTAGCAGGTTAAAACAATGCCCACTTATCATCTCATGGTTGGTTCTGTAGGACAGAGATCTTATACACCTTGGTGGAGTCACTACTCAAGGCATCACAAGGCTGAAACTAAGGTGTTGGACAAGCTGAGTTTTCATCTGAAGACTCCAAAGAAAAATATGTTTCCAAACTCTCTCTTTTGATCAGGTCTGCTTCTTGTTTCTAGGAAGTATATAGGAGTAAGGTCCTCATTTCCTTGCTGGTGTCAGCCAGGCACCACTCTCAGCACCTAGAGGCCACTCCATTCCTTGCCATGTAGCCTCTTCCATCATCAAAACAATGATGCTTTAAGTCCCTCTAACCTTCTAGAGTCTGACTTCTTCTCTTATCAGTAGGAAAAACCTCTTATTTAAAAGGCTTCTGTGAGCCGGGCATGGTGGTTCACACTTGTAATCCCAGCATTTGGGGAGCTGAGATGGGAGAATCTGAGTTCGTGGACAGCCTCAGCTACTTAGTGAGGCCGTTTGCAACTCAGTGAGACCCTGTTTCAAAATAAAAAATAGGGCTGGGTATATAGCTCAGAGGTAGGATGCCCCTAGGTTTCATCCCCAGTACTGCAAAGATAAATAAATAAATAAATAAATAAATAAATAAATAAATAAATAAATAAAAATAACTTCTGTGATTAAGTCAGATTCACTAGACAGTTTCTTTACCATAGGATCAATTGTTTTAGAACTGATATTACATCTGCAAAATCCCTTCACAACACTCCTTTAGATGAGTGTTTCACTGAATAACTGAGAGAAAGTGTGTCCACCGAGTATCAAGAACCTTGGGGAATCATTGGAATTCTTTCTACTACAGGTAGCATGGAGGTTCATGATGGTACATGACCAAAGTCAACAATGACACCTTTTATCTTCCCTAAGAAATGTTGTTAGCCAGCAATGAAGCTTCAAAGACCCAGATAGATTATTTTTATTTAGTATAAACACAACCTCTATCTCATATTTTTATATTTTAATCTTCATAGCCTAAGCTCCCAACTTGGATGTGAAATTGGTATGGTATACATGCATAGAGGTCTTTAAGTTTTACCAGATTTTTTAAAAGGTTTGTAACCCTCCACCCAATTCTCTTATTCCCACCAGAATATGGTAACCACTGTTTTAGTTCTACTGAATGCTGCATATCATAGCATATCATGGGGAATACAGGGAAGAGAAATGATTAGTAGAAAACCCCATGTATCTGTCTGTTTATGTGGGTGTAACAAAATACCTGAAGTTGTGTATTTTATGTAGCATAGTCCTACCAAGCAGGAGAAAGCCATATTTGTTCTGGTTAAGAGAGCAGACTGCAGAGTCAGCCTAGCTGGACTTGAATCCTGTCTCCAATACTTGTCAACTGTTTAATCTAGGGCAGATTCTATAATTTCTCTAGGCTTTGAATTCCTAATTTTTTAAATGAGATTCATACCAATATGCCCTTATAGGATTAACAGAGGGGTATATGAGACAATATATGTAAAGTATTGAAATTCATTCAATAAATACTATAATAGTTGCAGTGTCATTACTATCATTAGTGTTACAGTTTCTCAGCTCTTGTCAGTGTTCCCTCTTGTCTGAAGCAAGTTCTCTGGTGAGTTGGGTTTACCCCCCTACTTCTCAGGGTGCCCTTTTCAGTCATCTACAATTCATCATTACTCTGTTTCAGTGTACAGTGAGAAGAAGACGGTGTCTTGCAAATGCAAGCAAACTGACACTATACTTACAAAATCTACTATAAAGGTCTCCTGATATGGTACTTTGTGCAAATAGTCTCTAACAGATCTATAAGAATCTAAATCCCTGTGAAATAAACCAGGAAGCTTGTCCTAATGCTAGATCATTGTGTAAAACAAGCTTTGGAAAAGTTAACACAGATTTTAAAAAAAGCCCATTATTTCATCATTTGGCAAATTTGGAATACAGTAAAAAAAAAATAAACACTGTGGGGAGACATTGATGCTTGCTGATGTGATGGGAAGGAGAGGGATGTAATTCTGAATGTCATGTAGCTATCACAGCCTCTGGTGCTGTGCTATATAGACTCTCTGCATAGATGGTACATTCTGTAATTTCATGTAACACAAAGGATAATCTCCCAGGGATACCATGTGAGGCAAAAATGATTATGACCTGAAGCTAAGAATCCAAGAATTAAAATAATTATGATGGTAGAGTTCTCATTCTTTCTAGAAGCACATGGAGAAATAGCTTTAGAGTGGAATGTGGCTGGGTACCATGATACACACTTATAATCTCAGCTACTCAGTAGGCTAAGGATCATAAGTTCAAGGCCATTCTGAACACTTAGAGAGACCCTGTCTCAAAATTTAACAAATTAAAAAAAAAATGGAGATGTAGCTCAGTGGTGGAACACCCTGGCTTTAATCTCCAGTACCACCATATAATAATAATAATAATAATAATAATAATAATAATAGTAATAATAATAATAAATAATGTGTGATATGAAGTATTACATGAAGACCTAATGAAGTAATAGAAAAAGGGCCTATTGCAATAATATATTACATTACTGTCTTTGTTATATAAAACCTTTACAATAGCAATACTTATTAATGTTTCAGTACAATAATGCAAATTTGCACTTCTTACAAACCTACAAGAATAGTTATTGATGATGACAATGGTTAATAGATAATGATGATGACATTGGAACTCTAATATCCAACTATACTAGTTTAATAACTTCACTCTACAATGATGGTCCCAGAGTACATTTCTATCCAGGATAGTAGGAAAGTTCACTGCTTCCCTGAGCATCTCAGTCATGACCTCTGCAATATTTAACAATACCAGAAGATACTTAATTATGCCCAAATATTAACTTTTTGTGACTTCTGCACTAACAATAAAGTCTGAATCAGATGCACCTTCTTGAAATCAGGGGATTCCACAACTATCCATCCAAATGTCACTTGCTCTAAAACATGTTGTCATGATGCATTAGTCAGCACTTTCACAGTTATAATCTAAATACCTGCCTGCATAACTTAAAGATTGATTTGCTCACAGTTTTCCTTGGAAATATTGTGGTTCAGTCAATGTGAAGCCAGGTACCATGGAACTGAGATCTCCTGAGGGCAAGGGGGTGGCTGGAAACAGAGAAGAGAAAAGTACAAAACTTTGTCATCATTTCATGAAGGCTGGAAGCAAAAAGGGAAGCAGGTGAGGAGGAACCATATATAACCCCCAAAGCCACAGCCCCAGGGACCCACCTTCTCCAACCATACCCTACCAGCTCAGTCTATCGCCAAGATAAATCCACTACAATGGATATGTTCAATGCTGAGATTACAACTTCATGACTTAATTATATCAACCCTGAATATTAATCAATTGTAAACAAGTTAGGGGACATTTTATATCTAACTATAAAATTCTGCCCTTGGCCCCTGAAGAGCTTATGCCCAGTTCAGAATGCAAAATTCATTTAGTCCACTCCAAGAGTTGCCAAAGTCTTAGCAGTTCCAGCCTCACTCAAAAGTTCCAAAGTTCAATGTTTCCTCTGAGACTCAAGGTGAATTCTTGGCTGTGGGATCTGTAAAAGAAAATAAAAATCAAGCTACATGCATCCAATGTATAATGGCAAAGAGAAAACATTTGCATTCCAAAGAGGAGGAATAGGACCAGAGGAAGAAGGAATGGGACCAAAACAGTAGCAAAATCCTGCAGGACAAGTATTTAATCCTGCAGCTCCATCTCTGGCTTCTGGGGCACATGACAGGGAGATGACCCTCCAAGGGGCCTCAGCAGCCCAGCTCCTGTACCCGCTCTTGCAGCTTGGCTCTATGGCCTGCAGCCTTTCTTCCCAGTCATTCCACATTACTGACCTTTCTAAATCTGGGGATTTTCCTTGCAACCTTGATTTTACCCTCACAGCTTCACAAAGTGCCTCATCGGGCCTGCTTGCAGGGAGTCTAACCCTGCCACACATTGCCCAGCCAACCAGGCCTTCCTGTGAATTCTGGTGGGAAGCCTCCATGCTCCCCTTATTCTAGCAAATTCATCATTACGTGAGCACCGAGATGGACCACCATCAGAAAAGGTAATCACAATCTCCTTAATCATTACCGCTGGGGTCTTTTCAATCATAGCCCTTGGGCCTGCTCCATCCAGGCAGCCACTGGCCCCAAGTCCATCTGCGCCACCCCTGGCCCCAATTTCATAGCTGCCTCCATCATGGCCAGCCTTGGCCCGTGTCCATAATGGACCCTACTTCCTTCTCACTTTCAGCCATCTTACTTCTTCCCGTGATATAATTTCTCTGGGTCCCAGCTCTACACGTGCCTTTCCAACCAAACTTTAAGTCTCTAAAGTCTCTCTGCTTTACTTTCTGCTCCAAAATTTGGCGTACAACTTGCTAAACACAGACATCAATATCCATAATTCAGTTTGGATATATTGTTGTTTCAAGATTTCCTCTGCCAGTTTAATCAGCCCGCCATCTTTAAATTCGGCCTCACACAAAGTTTTGGGATATGGAAAAAATGCTGAAAAGGCTTTTGCCAAAGTATAACACATGTGGCCTCTATTCTTTGTTGCTATGGAGTCCTCTGTGCCCTCCAAAAATTCCCGAGCACACCTCTACCATTGCCTTTCTAGCCACATTCTGGCCCTTCCAGCTTCCTCTCACAAAACAGTTGCAAAGGCTCACAATTCCACATGGCCAGAGTTAAATATAATCATGACCCACTCCTCTGGTACCATATTCTGTATCAGTCAGCATTCTCACAGTTATAATCCAAAAGACTTAATCATACAGCTTCAAGGAAAGAAGATTTATTTGCTTCTGGGTTTAGTCCATTTGAGGCTAGGAATAGTGGATCTCAGAACATGGAGTCAGGAAGAGCAGGGAGAGCACAAGCCTATGCTCTCACATCATGAAGGCCAGAAGTAAAAAGAGAGTGAGAGAAGGAGGAGCCATATATAATCCCCAAGGCAGCAGCCCCAAAGACCTACCTTGTACAGCCAAACCCTCCCAGCTCAGCCACCACTCAGATAAATCAATTACAATCGATTTATTCACTGCTGAGGTTACAATTTTCATGTCTTGATCATATCAACCCTGAATATTAATAGATGAGCTGTTTGGGGGACATTCTATATCTAACTATAACAGATGGCTACTGCTACTACTGCTAGCACAAAAGTCAGAAATTCAATTTCCTGCCTGCTGGCTTTGTCTGTCCAAGGAGATATGGTATGATCAGAGCATTTGCACCTGTTGCATCAGGACAGTTTGATGCATTTTCTCACCCACCAGCTCACCGCGTCCTGGACAAGTACAGAGGCTGATAGAGCTGTCTAGGCTTCTTTTTCCTAGAAGTGAATTATCATCAATGGCCCCCATTATACTCTCTTGCTGCTTAGCCCTGGGTTCATAGTCCCCTGGATCTTTAGGTATAGTTTAGCAATTATGAACATCAAAGAGTTAGGCTCTTTATCATGGTGGTTATACTCTTTCTTATGCCATTATATAAATTCACAGGTAAAATAGACATAAGGACTGCAGGCTCTGACCAATTCACCCAGCAAAGCATTCACATTCTGTATATCAATGGGTATGCCAGAGGAAAAAACAGCATGGCTCCATGACTCAGTCTCAGTTCAGACATTAGGGCTTCAATAAAGACCCTTTTATGATCAAAAGTGATTCTACAATAGCAACATTAACAACAGGTAAGATTATTGAATTTTTTGCTATGAGCTAGGAACTGTGCTACACATTCTACTTTTTAGAATACTTTTATTAATTCATTTTGATTATACATCATAATGAGGTTCACAGTGATATAAGCATATGTACGCACAGCACTCGGTGTGTGTCTTTTCTTTCATATCCCACCCTGCTTCCCCTTCCATTCTCCATGTAAATGTTAGTGAGATTGGTAGTGACGTCCTCATACAGGAACACAGCATTATTTGGACTGTTTCCTTCCCCAATCCTCCTTTATCCACTCCCACCATTCTTCTGAGTCTCGCTCCTCATTTATATGAGGGCTCTTGTTTCCTGTTTTTACTTTTCCACATATGAGAGAAAATATATGGTCTTTGACTTTCCAAGACTGTCTGATCTCACTTAGCATAATATTCTTTTGTTCTACTCATTTTCCTGCAAATGACTTAAATTTTTCCTTCTTTATGGTGGAGTAGAATTTCATTGTGTGTACATTCTACATTTTCTTTGTGCATTCACCTGTTGACAGATATCTAGGTCGGTTTCATAATTTGGCTATTGTGAATTGTGCTGCTATAAACATGGGTATACATGCATCACTATAGTGTTTTGACGTTAATTCTCTTGGAAAGACACCGAGGAGTGGTATAGCTGAGCCACAGTGTGGTTTCATTTCTTGTCTTTTGAGGGATCTCCATACTGATCTCAGTAATGGCTATATTAATTTGCAATCCCACCAACAGCATATAAGAGTTCTTATTTCCCCACATCCTCACAGGCATTTAGTATTTATTGCTTGTACTATTGATGATTACCATTCGAACTGGTGTTAGATGGAATCTCAATGTAGTTTTGATTTGAATTTCCCTGATCGCTAATGATGCAGAACTTTTTTTTTTTTTTTTTTTTTTTTTTTTTTTTTTTTTTGGTGGTACTGAGGTTCCTGGAAGCCCTTCTACCTCCCGGGTACACTCCCAGACCTATTTTATATTTTTGAAATAGGGTCTCTTACGCCAGCGCGGCTGGCTTAAAACTTGCCCTCCTGTTACCGCCTCTCAAGCGTGGGGATTATAAGCGTGCACCACCACACCCAGCTATGCAGAACATTTTTTAATATAACTGTTGGCCATTTATATTACTTCTTTGAGAAGTATCTCTTCACCTCAATTGCCCATTTTTTGTTGGTCTCTTTTTATAATGTTAAGTTTTTGAATTCTGTATATATTCTATATTAGTTATCTATCAGAGGAGTAACTGGCAAAGATTTTTCCTCTTCCACTTATGAAATCAAGTATGAGTAATGTTCTGGGTATGATACATCCAATGGCACGATTCCTTTTTCATCTATGAGCCTGTGAAACTCAGAAAACAAGTTATCTGCTACAAAAATAAAATGGTGAGGCAAGTATAGAAAGCCAGTATAAATATTTTGTTCCCAAAGGAAAGGTAATAGAAGAAGAAAAAATGTACCAGTCCCAAGCAGTTTTGAAATCTATCAAGCATTGTGTTTGGTTTAAACCTAGGAATAATCTGTGTCTTGAGGCTCTACCCTCTGAGATCAAAACACTCCACCTTAAAGTCATTCTTTCTTTTCCAAAAAAGGTAGCACATGTTTACAGCTGAGTAGTTTCATCAGCTTGTTTCTTGCTTGAAGAATGTTGGAGAAACAACCTTTCATTTTATGCCATCTGTTTTTGTTTTTTTTGGTTTTTTTTGTAAAAGCCAAGAGTGATAAAAAAAAATTTTCAAGAACTGTGTGTGTCTTTCATGTATATCATGAAGATCCACCCCATTAGACAGGAGGCTCCTGCACAAACTATTTTTTTCTGGTTAATCTTGTCTCCAAACAGGCTCCTTCTGGACCCATGAGTCACAGGCCTAATCTTTTCAAAGAGCCCTCTGTGAACCAAATGCTCTGACCTTTTGATCCTTTTGGAGCAGTAACAGAAGGTTGTCCAGCCACACCCTTGGCTTTCTTTCAAGAGTATGCTGTCCTAAAAGTGAATCTTCTTGTCCTAGCATCATTCTCGATCTATATTACTGAAGCTGAGAATTTCCCAGTGCATCAAGTCCTGATTTTTTTTTTTTTTTTTTTTTTTTTTTTTTTTTTTTAGTACTGGGGATGGAACTCGGGGGCATTCTACCTCTGAGCTATATCCAAAGCTCTATTCTTTCATTCCTTACTTTTGAAACAGGGCCTCACTGAGTTGAAAAGAACCTCACTAAGTATCTGAGGCTGTCCATGAACCTATATCCTCCTGTCTCAGCCTCCCAAATGCTGATATTACAGGTATATGCCAACATGCCTGACTTCCTGATTGCTTTTTGCTCAAGAGTTCTTCCTTTGATTTTTCTCCTCACATCTTAATATAAGAAATCATTAGAAAACTTTCTTCTCCTATATCACTATACACAGTAGCAGGCTGTTCTTTCAATATTTAACTAAGAATTATCCTCCACTAAATAACAATGTTTATCATTTATAAATTTTGCTTTCCACAAATTATAGGACTAGTCACAAGTTTTCTGCCAGTATGACATAAGAACTCTTCCTCCTGTTTCTAATAACATATTCTTCATTCCATCTGAGCTTTCACTGGGAGAGTCTTCCACATCTGTATTTTCACCGATAGTCTGTTGATGACAATTTAGGTTTTCTCTATGGTAGTTTGAGTGTTCTCTCTTGTGTGGCTTCCTTCCTTCCATTTTTACCAACAGAGTCATTCACACCCATGTTTCCACTCACATTCCATTAAAAGCATTCTACGCTTTCCTTATCATGCTTTTCAAACTCCTTCAGCTTCTCTCCACTGCCCAATTCCAAATGAGTATACACATTCATAGGAATTTGTTGCAGTGGCACCACAATTCTATTTACTAGAAACTATATTTTTCCTATTGCTGCCATAACAAATGAGGGCAGATTCAGTAATTTCCAACAAAAATTTATTATTTTATGGATTTAGAGGTCTAAAGTCTAAAATGGGTTTTCACTAGGGTAAAACTAAGATACTGGAAAGGCTGTGCTCTTTTTGGAAGCTCTAGGGGCAAATCTGTTGTTGCTTTTTTTTTCCCCTCTTCCTTTCCCAGATTCTAGCAGCTGCTTGTATCCCTTGGCTCATCATCCCCTTTCATCTTCAAAGCCAGCAATGCCAGTCAACTCCTTCTCATCAGCACACTCTGATTCTGATTTCTCTCCCTCCTTGTCCCCATTCAAATCCCCTAGGATTCCACTGGTTCCACCCAGATAATCGAGAATAATCTGTTCTTCTCAAAGTCAGTTGATTTGCAACTTGAATTCTACATGCAAATGAATTCCTTCTTGTCACATCTCATAACATATTCACAGGTTCCAGGGACTGGCATGTAGACATCTGTTGGAGCCATTATTATTCCAACCTTTCTTACATTATTTTATTTAATCCTCATGACTCCATGAGGTTGGCATTATTATTGCCTTTATATTTTCGATTAAAAAAAAAACTCAGGGAAATAATGTCACATACCCATAGATAGTATATATAGAGTCCATCTGGTCTTATAGATTAGAGGTTTATAAATATCTCTCTTTTATCCATCTAACCCCAACCAGAGTGGCAAGCATAAAGAAGTCAAATAACAACAAATGCTGGCAAAGACGTGGGGAAAGAGGAACTCTTTTACACTGTTGGTGTAAAAGATCATATGGTGAATGGATCCACCATATGATCCGGTTATACCACTCTTGGTTATCTTTCCAAAGTGGTTGAAATCAGAGAACTACAGTAACGTATGCATACCCATGTTCATAGCAGCACAATTCACAATAGCCAAAATATGGAAACAACCTAGGTCTCCAAAAACAGATGAATGGATTGCAAAATTATGAGAAATACACACAATGGAATTCTACTCATCAATAAAGAAGAACAAAATCATGTCATTCTCAAGATGGAAAGACCTGGAGAACATTATGTTAAGTGAGATCAGCCAAGCACAGAATAAGAAGGGAACACGTGTTTTCTCTAATATGCTCAAACTAGGGACTATTAGGAATACAAGAGAGACTCGAGATAATGGAGGGAAAACCTCAGCAAAGCTAGAATGGAAGGAGAGGAGAGGAAGAAGACTGAGGCTGATTAATGGAGGATCTACATCCGAATATGTGTAGAAGTGTGAATGTAGCATGGTCAACCTGGACACTCATTGTTGAGAGGGGGGAAAGGGGAAGCATGGGGGTAGGAGAGGGCACCAAACACAGTATGAACATATGCCATTTTCAATATGGTCCACATAAAAATTTTAAAAATACCTCTTCTAGATAAATTCAAAGCACATCTCCAGTACTATTGTTTCAGATGTTTTTAGCATATCTTCAGTGGTGAACTTTTCCAATTCTTCCTCTGGTGTTTAAGTTTATGGAGAGACTTCAGCATGTAAATCTACCTCAAGTTGATGTGTTATTTCAGGTCACTTGGTCCTGTACAGCCAACCATTGCGGTGAGGAGGTGAGACGTCACTCAGCTGCAGAGAGATTCTGTTCACAGTGCATGATGAAATGGATGGATATCCTGGATGCACAGATGGGAGAAGGTAAGAACAGACTGGCCAAAAATAAATTGGCCAAAGCAACCATTTGGTTGAAAATGAGTCTTCTCATTTTCATGAGTCACTATTTTTATTGGTACTTTTGGTATACTGTAGGGCAATTCTGACAAGCTTTAATGTGTTATATAATAAATTGCCTGGTTTTTAAAACAATTTTTTCTTTAAAATTTTTTCATCTACTTTGTATCTCTTCTGAACCACTTATAATATAAAAAAGTAAATGTTGGAAGCAAACTAATTTCCTATCACCACTAAAATCACCATAGCATGTACTCAGTGCAAAGAATTTATAAAATATAAAATGATAGAAGAAAAAAATTAACCAATTTTAAAATTAAAAAAGGAAACATTGGCACCAGGTGTGGTGGTGCATGCTTGTAATCCCGGCGCTTGGGAGGCTGAGACAGGAGGATCGCACAGGTTCGAAGCCAGCCTCAGCTACTTAGTGAGGCTCTCAGCAACTTAGTGAGACCCTGTTTCCAAAAAAAGTATAAAATAGGTCTAGGAGTATAGCCTGGAGGTAGAAAAGCCCCTGCGTTCCACCCTCAGTACACCAAAAAAAAAAAAAAAAAAAAGAGAGAGAGAGAAAACTTTGGCGTTAAACAAAGTCAGGTATAATTATTTGGAAATAGAAATGTCAAAGATAAATTCTGAAAATTTTATACTTTCCTTTTGATTTTTAAAAATATATGTTTTTCTTGGTTTGTTAGTATAGAAATAATTATTGCTTGTATAGGAAAACCAGAAATACAAACAAGCAGAAGAATATATACATCCATAATTCTAAATGATCATTAATAATACTCCTTAGTAAATCACTTATAGATCATTGTCTATGTTTTGTTACATATATTCGCACATTTATATATATAATACTTGGATTATATGTTATTCTCAATAGAATCACACTTTATAAACTGCTCTGCAACCTGCTTCTTAAGCCTAAATTTTTATGTCAGGATATACTTTTGTGGGGGGGTACCGAAGAATGAACCCAGGAGCATTCTACCTCTGAACTATACCTCCAGCCCTATTTTTTTATTATTTATTTTGTAGTACTGGGGATGAGACCCAGGGGCATTTTACCTCTGAGCTACACTCTTAGCCCTATTTTTTATTCTTTATTTTGAAAAAGGTCTTACTAAGTTTCGGAGGATCTCACAAGTAGCTGAGGCTGGTCGTGGATCTAGATCCCCCTGTCTCAGCCTACCAAGTACTGGAATTACAAGAATGCATCACAAAGCCTGGCTCAAGATATACATTTCTAAGACATAAATTTTAATGGTGACTCAGTATTCCCTTACATAGACCAGCTATAATTTTCTTTAACCAATTTCCTATATTGTGAATTTAGGCTGTTTCAACCTTTTAGGGAAGATTATATCTACTGCAGAGTAGATATAAGTGATAGAAAATGAATTAGCAACAAAATATCAAAACACAAAAATTTTTAATCTAAAATGTACAAAACTGCATAAAAATTCAGTGTCACAAAACCTTGATTACAATAATTTGACATTGTTTTTTAGGAGGATAAAAACCAGTATGCAGCTTAGAATTTATTTTTTTGACCTATACTTTTTGCCAAGCGTTATCTGGGCCATTTTTCTCAATTAAATTGTTTTAACAAAATCATTTAAAGAGAACCAGTTTGGTGAGGAAGCTCTTTGGCTATTCACTCCACCACATGGTTTTTCATCAGAGTTAAAATAAGTACTGGGAAATGTGCTACTGATGAAAAAGGAAAAATTTCCTAACTCAAGGCAGAAAATGAAAGAGCAGGGTGTGACTGCATGGGGAAGTAGTAAAGGGAATACAAGTGATTAATTAACTATCAAATACCACTATTGTTCTGAAAATGCCAAGAACCTATTAATCTGAAACATGATAATAGTGATCATAGTGCCGGCAGCCATACTTTGTGATTACATCATACATTCAAGTGAGACATTTTCAAACCCAGCTCATCCACCTTGGCTGCAAATGCTGGCGGTGGTGATGTTGCCTTAATCCAAATTATGAATTGATCCCCATGAGTCATCTGTCCTGGAGTTATAACAGACATGGTAAAAGCCCCTGACTGTGTAGACCCAGGATATTTGCAGCAAACCTCTCCTGTTATTGTGGATTGAAATGGGTCCTAAGCTGTTCATTGACAGCCCTTTTTTTGTCGTAAAGGTGTCCATCAACAGATGAATGGATTAGAAATCATGGTTTATACACACAATGGAATTTTACTTAGCCAGAATGAAGAACAAAATTGTGTCATTTGCAGAAAAATGGGTGAAACTAGGACTATTATGATAAGTGAGATTAGCCAGTCTCACAGAGTGATGAGCCCTATGTTCACTCTCGTATGTTCACTCTAGAGAGAAATTGGAAACAGAACTACTTCAGATAAAGAAAGAGAAACCCCAGTGGAGTGATGGAGTGTAGAGAAGGGAAGTATGGGGGGAGGGAGACTTGATGAAGCAAACACTTCAATTGATGCCGTGCACCTATAATAAATTATCCATGCCAATCTCAATAACATGCATGTACAGGGATGGAGTGGGATCTGACGGAAGCATACCAAGTGCTGTGTGCATGTATGCTCTTACCACTTTGAACCTCGTGACGATGCATAATTACAATGCACCAATAAAAGTTTATGCCCAACAAATGAATTTCTCTTTTAACTTTATTAAAAACACAGATACTTTGCCAACCTGGGACACTACCTCTTTAAACACTTTTTGAAGAGTAAATCACTTTCTCTAAATGCAAGTAATTGAATTCAAATTTGTCAGAATTATACAGTGTTTCTCTGTGTATTCTAAAAAGATATTACCTATAGTAATTTAATTTAATCCAATATAGCCCCCTCTAGAATTTTACTCGGCTTGCCCAAAGTTTCATTGACTGATTCCAAAGAAATTACTTTTTTTTTTTCATTCTTTCACATGAGCCTTATGTTTCCACTCATCATTCATGGATTGTTATCACCTTTGAGGCCCTGGAAATACGAAAAGGAGAAAACCCTTGTATGAAGCCAGTCTCCGTGACTTAGTGCCTGGCATATGGTAGATGCACAATAAATAAAAAATAAATAAAAGAGAGAGGAGAAAAGGGGAAATGGGGAGAGGAGAGACAGAAAGAAGGACAAGATTTCTTCCTTTAATAACTTACATGTTTTTGCATGTAGAAGAGCCCTAGGCTGGGAGGCAGGGCACCTTCCCTTAGCCCTAACCTGGGAAAGTTGCCTAACTTTCCTGGGCAGATTAAATACAGGATTTTTGTTCCCCTTCTAGGATCCTAGTTCTAGGATGCAATAAATAATACTTGACCCACAAAAGCAGTCAATTCTTTTTCCTATAGCTGCTTTCGGGCCCACAGTCACCCTGGGTCAGGAGCTTGGCTCACCTATTCCTCCACTCCCATCTTCCCTAAGAAGCAGCACACCTGAGGATAATCACCTTCTCCTTTCAGCCTTCCACTTGTATCCTAAGGATAAATACTACTTTCTCCTGCAGGCCATGTTCTGCCCTTCAATGAATGTCCTTCCTCTTCCATGAATGGAAAAGTGTCCAGTTCAATTGTTCCCAGATAAACAGAACAGTGCGTGCAGCTCTGGGTCAGAGACCAGGCAGGAAAGCAAGGTGTTCTCAGTAATGAGTCTTCTGAGCCAGCTCGGCTGCGTCAGACCCACCATAACCCCTTACATGGGCCACCCCTGCAACCTGAGGTGGGCCTGGGGAAATGAGTTTGAATCTCAGGGCACAGCAGAGGAAAATAAAAGGTCCTGGTCTATCTTGCTGGGTAACGAGTGTTGAGATTGCTAATATTGCTCTCCTGTCTGGTTTTGCTGCTGCCTTCTGGGCTCCCATTAAAAACTCCTTGTATGACAATTACCACCTTTTGCTTTTTCAAAATGTCACAGAACCTATTTAGCCAACAGATCACCTCCTGCAAGGCTACAACTTCTCTTTTAAATATTGCATTAATCGTCTATATGTCGGACGAGGTGAGTTATTAGTTTGGCAGCAGAATGGGTTTTGTCTCTTGGCTTGCTTTATTCCTTCTCTTATTATTACAGAAACGCCAAACCAATAATTCACAATGGACACTTATGTCATGTCCCCAGGGCAAAATAAAGCTCATTTGCTTTCACTCATTGTTCAATGTGTATACCATTCTGTAGAGGCGTCGACTCACCCCTCCCTGGCCACTCATTGTGCACATCGGCTGAGATTCTAGGGATGGTGCACAGCCGCACAGCCAGGAAGAGGGAGGAAAATAAGTTCAGGAAGATATATTTGGTCTAGTTCTGATGATGAGCCAATGTGCAGCCTGGGGGAAGCCACTTAACCCCTTTGTATTCTATTCTAATACCAGAAAGTTATAAAGATCGTCTCTACTCTCTGAAATTCTGTAGTCACAGGACTCCTTACTGTCCAAAGTATTTTAGAGTGAACATTAGAGTAGCTATGGCAAAAGCTGACATTGTCAACTCAGGTCATAAGCACACTACTGCAGAACCCTGGTTGGTACTAGGAGATAAGTTACCCCCTTTTGGAAAGTGGGTTGGTGATGTGATAGATGACTTGGTTCTTTAGAGCAAAGGCTCTAATTTCATATCCTGGATCTCACATCTATCATGGTGTTAGATGAATCATTTAAGTTACCTAACCAATAATTCTGCTGCAAAACAAGTGCGCATGTGTGCCTGAATGGTGATAGTGTGAATCAGGCTGTGTCAACTTTGAGAAACATTCCCCCATCTTGCTGCGTCTGACTGGCCGTGCATAGCACTGTGATCCCAGGAGTCAGTGCTACCAGACTGAGAATTTTTGTGCAGTGTGAACGCCCAGGGCCCCTCTGCATCTTCATTTTCTCAGGTGTGAGAATGGGTTTGTCATAGCTGTGTGGTTGAGAATGACTAAGCCCCAGGCCCCACAGAGCTGCTGCTAGGACAGAAGCACATTGATGAATGGGGACAAATTGCCACACCTGATAATGGGCCTGCCCACATGGCAGCGGTGTTTGCATCCTAACAGCTACCTTCATTACTTTTATTAGTATTATTTCATAGATAAGGAGATCTAGAGCTTAACTAATTATCTTGGAATAATTCAGCTAATCAAGGAGAGAGTTATATCTTGAACCTAGATCTTCATCAGGCCCAATACTTCATTTATGATTTGTCTTGTTTCCATGCTATGCCCACCTCTTTGTGGAGTTACACGACCTCTTGTATCCTCTATTGTCACTCCAAAGCACCATACAATGTAAGGCATAGTTAATGTTAATGAAAGAAAGGCTATATACAGTTATAACTCACGGTGTAACTTATTAGTTGGGTTTTCCAAAGTTACTGCTACATTTCCTACTTCTTTGCTATTAACAATATGGTCAAAGTTAATGGCAAAATCAAGAAGAAGATGTAGTTTTGAATGTCAGCTGGTGAAGGAATTAGACTAGCATGTCTGTGCTGCCTGTTCTGTGGTTGAAATTGTTGTAAGATATCGTTGGAGCTCTCAGCGCATGCACCGAGCTTGCACATGACCTGCTCTGTAATCAATACATGCTCCAGCAGAAGCTACACGGGTTCCATTTTCTCGGCACTAAGGCAGCGGGACTGAGTGGTCATGCGCAGGGCAGGGCAGGCGCCGTGAACGACTTGTGCCGAGCCCAGTGCGGCCGTGCTGTCACTGAGCCCATTTCTTCTCTTCTTTCACCCCCATGATCACTTAATCAGGGCAGGAGTTATTCGTGCAGTCATGATCTCTAAGCTTCCTTATCTGTCAAAAGAGTGTGACAACAGTTGCCTTGTGGGATTAGGATGACTATAATAAAGATGTGCAGAGTGGTTTACACCTCAGTTGGTAGTAATGGAGACATACTACAAGGAAGTCATACCCAAGAACCTTGTCATTTAGCACAGAACTCCTGTTACCTGAACTGAGCAGTCAGTTACAGATACTTCCTTTCTGTCTGCTAACAATCAGTTCTAAAGCACTTGCCAGGGGCAGGGGGAATGAAGGAATGGAATAAATATTTTTCATTACTAAGTATTTCTAAATCAAAGAAAACTATCCTTGAGTATTTGTGTAGCTTTGCTCATCTCTCTCCTCTCTTCTCTCTCCCCTCTCCCCTCTCCCCTCTCCCCTCTCCCCTCTCCCCTCTCTTCTCTTCTCTTCTCTTCTCTTCTCTTCTCTTCTCTTCTCTTCTCTTCCTCTCTCTCTCTCTCTCTCTCTCTCTCTCTCTCTCTCTCTCTCTCTCTCCCTCCCTCCCTCCCTCCCTCCCTCCCTCCCTTCCTTGCATACTGAGAATTGAATCTAGGGGCATTCTGCCTCTAAGCTATACTTCCAATGGTCTTTCTTTTTTTATTTTGAAACAAGGTCTCACTAAGTTGCTGAGAGTCTCACTAAGTTACTGAAGCTAACCTTGAACCCCAAGTACTCTCCTCTCAAGTACTGAGATTATTACAGGTATGTGCTACCATGCCTGCTACTACTTTCTCTTCCTCTATCTAAAAATTTCACTTATAATTCATATTTATTTCATATGTAAATAACTATATCATTGGTAGAATGGCTAATATTTATGATTTCTAGACATTTCACAAACTAAACAAGTTAGAAAAAGACCTGATTTTTCCCCATACTTATCCACACAAATATAATTTTTTTCTAGGTGGCAATATCTGTAATAAACACTTGCTTTCTATTTTTTAGAATAATGTGTAAGCTTCTTTTATTACTTAGCATAGGATGTCTCTGTAGTTACCATTTTTCTTTAAATGCTATCTTTGTCTCTACTGAAGAGCAGTTGAATTCACAGGATTCTATAGATCCAGGGGTAAGAACTTAAAATGTTATTGTTACTATTATGAACTTCTGTTTAACAAAATGAGTGCAAGATTCTGAATGAAGGTTTTATGTAAACCATTTGAGCATCTACCACCTGCCAAGGGTTGTGGTCACATCCATCATTGAGAGGCCAGGGTCCTGAGCTCTTGTGTAATGGCATACCAGGTTTAAAACATCATGAAACAGCCAGGCATGGTGGCACATGCTTGTAATCCCCGCCCTTGGGAGGCGTTGACAGGAGGATCATGTAGGTTCTAAGCCAGCAAGGCTGGCTTAAGAGACCCTGTTTCCAAATAAAATATAAAATAGGTCTGGGAGTGTAGCCCGGAGGTAGAAGGGTTCCATCCCCAGTATCACAAAAAAAAAGAAAAAAATCATGAAACATGACTTTCCTGCTCTCATATGACTCACCTGTATACTGAGATTAACAAAACCTACTTTCCATTCCAGAACTGTTACAAAGATCAAAAGAGATAATTGATTGGAAGCCCTTCGAATAATTAAAAGGGTTTTAAAAAATATGTTAAGACTAGTGAAATGTTTAGATTTTTTGTTTTGTTCATATATTTGTTGTACTAGATCCTAAAGCATCTATTATATCAGCTAGTATTTTATTAGGCCAAATAGCACAGAAAGCCCACACCAAAATGACTTCACTGGAAAACACTTATTTTTGCCAAGTAATAAAAAATATGAAAGGAGACAGCCCAAGGCTCAACAATACTGTTAAGGACTCAAGTTCATTCTTTCTTCCTCTCACACCAACCTTGGACTTTTCTTTCTCATGATCATACCAAGGCTGCTTTTCACCGCCAGGATTGTATCTGCATTCCAGGAAGATTTCTTCCTCTTTCTCTTCTGTCACCTTGTGATCACTTAATCAGGGCAGGAGTTATTCCTGCAGCCATGATCTCTAAGACCTTTCTTATCAGTCAAAAGAGATTGGTTTTGTCAATTAATATAAGAAAAGAAGCTTTTCTCAAGTCATTTTTGCATTATTTGACTACAATTGTATTCCAGTGCCATCCTCAGAGGAAAGAGAATTTGAAGATGTTTTGGATTTCTAGCCTTTAAGAGAATAGAACAGGGGTATAAATGGTCCCGTGAAGGTTCCTCCTGATATAAATTTAAGACTTGGTAGCTTTTTTGTTGTTTACTATGTTTCTTGGCTGTGACTTCAAACTATAAAACAGTTAAGAGTCATATATGGTGCGAAGCTTTAGTTTTTTACCCTAAAATGGGTTCAATTCTGAACTGGTAATTTGAGATTGATTTGCTATTTGTTACCCCTAACTGATCTCAGATTCAAGGTCTTGGATTCAATCCTTACCCAGCCTCTACAGGGGGGAGGGAGAAAGAGGAAAAAAAAAAAGAGAAAGAGAGAGAAAGTGGGAGCGAGAGAGAGGGAGAGGGAGAGAGAAGGAGGGAGAGAGAGAGAGAGAGAGAGAGAGAGAGAGAGAGAGAGAGAGAGAGAGAGAGAGAGAGTGTTTTACTGGGAATTGAACCAGGGACACTCCTACCTCTGGGCCACACCTTCAGCTCTTTCATTTTTATTATTTAATTTTGAAATAAAGTCTTACTAAGTTGCTGAAAGTCTCACTATGACAATGTATTTCTATTTCAAGTTGCTAACTGTATCCTTCCCCACATAAAAATGGCTAATTTAATAACAAACCAAAAGAATAAGATTCTTTATTAGAAAGACAATGGGCTAACTTTTTTGGTTGTTATAATACCACCATATGACCCAGCTACACCATTCCTGAGCATCTTTTCAAAGGAAATGAAATCAGAATACTATAGTAATAGAGGCATATTCATGTTTATTGCAGCACAATTATTAATAGACAAATTATGAAACCAACCTAGGTGTCCATCAATAAATGACTGGGTTATAAAACTGTGGTGTATACACAAAATGGGATTTTACTCAGCCATAAAGAATAGGAAAAATTACACCAATTGCAGGAAAAGAGTTGGAACTAGAGAATATTATGCTAAGTGACTGTGACCAGTCTCAGAAAGTGAAGAGGTATGTTTTCTCTCTGATATGGAAGCCAGAGGGAAATTAGGAAGTAAAAGGGACTTCAGATAAATGGAGAGAGAGACCAGTAAAATAGTGGAAGGGACCAAGGGAGGACAAGGAGAGGGGGAAAGGAGGCTCAAAACAGAAACAGTTCAAACAGTGCTATATACAAACCAATCTCAGTAATGTGCATGTAAACAGGGGAGAGAGTGGAGTGGGTTCCACAGGGAAACACACCAAATGCTGTGTGCATGTATGTTTCTATCACTCTGAACCTCATTATGATGTATAATTACAATGCACCAATAAAAGTATATTTTAAAAACTTCATGTAATCATTGCAGACTCAAAAGTCAAAAAGAAAATTAAATAGACATATTAGGAATCAAATTTGCTCAGAGATATCAGGAGGCGTCAGAGGGGATAGAAAAGTATGCATTACTCCCATCACACCCGCCATCAGAGGAGGAGCAGGAAAGGAGTGAAAACAGAATGAAGAAGACAAGTAAATAAGACTGGAGGGGGAAAACAGCAGCTTTTATACTGGAAATGTATTAGTTAGGGTTAGCCAGAGAAACAGAGCTAATAAAATAGGATGTGTATGTGTCTTTGTGGGTGTATGGCGTATGCGGGCGTGCATGCATGCACGTGTAAAGAGAGATTTTAAGAAACTGACACAGGTGGTTATAGAAGCTATCAAGTCCCAGATCTGCAGGGTAGGTCTGCAGAATGAAGACCCAGGGAAGGGCTAAGGCTGCAGTTGGAGTCCAAAGGCAGTCTGATGGTAGAATTCACTCCTGGGAAAGTGAGAATTTTGGTTCTTTTGTTTTGGGGTCTCCACCCCTCTAAAGCTTACAACTGCTTGAATTCACATTAAGAAAAGTAATGTGATTTACTCAGAGTCTACTGACTTGAACATAATCTCACACCAGGCATGGTGGCACACGCTTGTAATCCCCACGCTTGGGAGGCAGAGACAGGAGGATCGCGCTGGTTCGAAGCCAGCCACACAGGCTTAAGAGACCCTGCGTCCAAATAAAAATATAAAAATAGGTCTGGGAGTGTAGCCCGGAGGTAGAAGGGCTTCCAGGAACCTCAGTACCACACACACACACACACACACAAAAAAAAAACATAATCTCATATTTAAATAAAATACCTTCATCAACAACACTTTTGCCTAAATAGCTGAACCAAATAACCTAACCAATTTAATTCATAAAGTTAACCAGCACAGAAAATACTGAGATCTTAAGAAATAGACCAGGCAAAAATAAAATACAGATGACTATATGATAATTTTCCTGGAGTGTCAGGATTGAGAAAAATTTTAAGGCACGTTTCTAAAACTCAGAGATTTTATACTTAAAATCTCTCAAATATTTTGACAGCTATAACTAAAATTAACTGACAATTTGGACAGAGTTGAGAAAGTAAGATAAGTATAATCATAAAATACTCAAACTATAGTATAATACATTGTTAAAATAATGGTCCCTAATGAACCATGATTGCTCTGTCCATTTCTACTTGGTATATTATTTTGCTTACTATGTCTCCCAATCCCAGACAGATTTATTTCTTGGATTTGAGGTGGTCTATTGACATTTTTCATCCAATAGAATGCTACAGAAGTGACATCCTGTAACTTTTAGGCCTTAAATTTCCAAAATTTTTACTTGTGCCCCCATGGTAAGAAGAAATTCACCCACTGGAAAAACTGATAGGACCCTCCTACCCAGTTCAGTCCCCACTTACCCAGCAGCTACATGTAGCCCTGTAAGTTTAGCCCAGACAAAATTAGCAGCCAAACCAACCCAAAGAATTGTAGAAAAATAATAAAATAATGGGTCACTGTTGCTTTGGGCATTGGGCAGGGGTATGCTGAAGATGACAGATAACTAAGGTATCATTGTAATTTATTTATTTATATTGCTGCCTAATTCTCCATTGAGAAGTGTCACACTTTTAAAAAATTTATTTCTTTCTTCATAGACACTTAAATTGTTCCCAATTTATTCCCGTGGAGACAAAACTGTCACTTATGTGCATCCATACACATACTTCCAATTACATGAATCCAAGAATTTCTCTGGGGAATCATCTCACCACACAGTGGAATTTCTATTGTAGACATGTGCTGTTTCCACTGGATGTCAAGCAGCTATCAAGCTGCTTTCCAAAGCACAAGCCAGATATCCCATAAAGAAAAAGGTTAGTCAACACACTAACTGAACGTAAAAATTTTTTCATCAAAGTTGACATAAAGAAAGAAAAAGACAACAAATTGGGAAGCAGTGACTCATCTACACTTAACTGAATGACAAATACCTAGAATACAAACACACAAAGAATTACGGATCAATGGGAAAAATGCAAATACCTTATTAAGGAAAAAATATGAACATAGCATAAAATAAGAAAATGGTTCATACGTGTTTGAAAATGAGTCTCCAGTTCAATAGTAAACAGGGAAATAAATTCTGTAGTGAGCACAAGAATTTTTATTTTTCAATTTTAAAGGGGATGACTCATATTGTTAAGGAAATTTTCAATAGTGTGGTGTAACTGCCTAGCTACCTAATACACCTACTTCTTGAGCATTCAAAAAGAACAAATCTGGAATTTAAATGGTGACAGCAAAATATGCACTGCTGATGCAGGTGTGGGGAAAAATGAGACAAGTTGAGAATATCATTAAGACCATAGTCCTAGCCGGGCGTGGTGGCATGCGCTTGTAATCCCCGCGCTTGGGAAGCGGAGACAGGAGGATCACGCAAGTTTGAAGCCATCCTCGCTGGCTTAAGAGACCCTGTTTCAAAAAAAAAAAAAAAAAAAACTATAAAAATAGGTCTGGGAGTGTAGCCCGGAGGTAGAAAGGTTTCCAGGAATCCCAGTACCACAAAAACAAAAAACAAACAAACAAAAAAAAGACCGTAGTCCTAGAGATCAACTTAGCAATATACACCAACTGCTTTATCAAACAACTGCAAAGATGTTTGGACTAAATGTGCTGATGACTGCAAATCCTGCCTATGCTCCCTTTTGAAGGATCGAATCCACCTATGGTTATTCCTAAAGAGCAGGTTCAGCGCTTATGCCACAGAATGCTAACGCCATCCTTCCACAGCTAATAGACCAATAATCGAGCCACCGCAAGAAGAGTAATCAATAGAGACTCTGGACAGAGGTCTGATTGCTCAGGTAGAATATTATGAGCAAGCACACAGGATTACCTTATTGAGAATGAGAATTGGGGAATCAAGAACCTAGAGCAGCTGGCTACAGAGACAGAAGGCAAAAGCTATATTAAGCATTGCAGTGACGTATTAATAGAGACAATGAAAGCCAACTATAGATTCAGGAATGATGCGGAAGTCTGGTAGTAAAAAAAAAAGAGAATGGAACACATTACTTGAAACAAGCCAGGCACAGAAAAGGCATATTGCATGGTCTCTCACTCATAAGCAGAATTTTAAAAATGTGATCTCACAGAAGTTGCATGTGAAACGGTGTTACCAGAGGCTGGTAAGAGAGAGGGTGAGGGAGGGATGGGGCAAGGTTCATCAGTGGCTACCAAGTTAAAGTTAGGTAGGAGCAAGAAGTTCTCATGTGTTCAGTAGGGTGGTGATAATATATTGTATATACTGTGCATCTCAAAAATGCTAAAATAAAAGATTTTGAATGTTTCTACCAGAAGGAAAATGATAAATGCATGAGAGGATAGATATGCTTACCCTGATTTGAAAATTACATGATATATGGATATATAGATACATCACAAGAGCTGTGCATGGTGGTGCAGGTCTATAATGCCTGCCAGTACTCGGGATGCTGAGACAGGAGGACTCCATGTTCATGGCAATCAGCCTCAGCAAGTTAGCGAGGCCCCCCTCAACTTAGTGAGACCCTGTTTCAATTTTTTTTTTTTTTTTTTTTTTTGGTGTTACTGGGATTCCTGGAAGCCCTTCTACCTCCGGGCTACACTCCCAAACCTATGTTATACTTTTTTTATTTTTTGGAAACAAGGTCTCTTAAGCCAGTGCGGCTGGCTTCGAACCAGCGCGATCTTCCTGTCTCCGCCTCTGGGGATATACCTTGGGTTCAGTTCCAACTATCACACACACACAAAGAAGAAATTCTAAAAAAAGACACAACACATGATACCCCTTACATATGTACAATTTTAGATGTCAATTCAAAAAAGTTTAAAAATGCTGCAACAAAAAAGAGAATAAAGTAGATACACAGAGAAAAGCAGCCTTCCGAGGTGCCTGAGGATTCCAACAACCTTCTAGGTCCAGTTGCCCCCCAGGTATATGATAATAACACAGCACCTTTTCATTGAGGAACCTCAAATAAGTCTCTATTCCATGAAACCAAAAAGACTCTAATTAAAATAAGCCCCAAATGAAATAACATGTAAGGATATAAAATGTGACCCTGAAGCATGTGGGTTAAGTGACAAGCTCATGATATGCTTTTTTGTTTTTGTTTTTGTTTTTTTCTTATGTGTTTGCACCCTTGGGACAAATTAATTTGGGGGAAGAAATTAGAAGGAAGCTTTTTTGACTATAGGATTAAACTATGTTTTTCAACCAAATGCCACAAGCATTTTAGCCTTCCAATTAAGTTGATAATTTTTTGCCAAGTGGGAAAGAAAAGTAGATCTAAATATTTGCATTTTTTTATATTGGCATGTACAATACATAATAAAGATGGAGCTACAGATAGACCCAAAAGGATACACAACAAGCTATCAACTGTGGCCATCTATGAGTGGTGATAGTACTGATTTTTTAAATATTTCTACAATGAAATGACTTTTCTTAAAAATGAATATTTTATGCAGACCTGTAATCCCAGTACGTAGGTAACTGAGACAGGAGAATCACAGGTTCAAGACCAGCCTTAGCAACTTTGTGAAACTATCAACAACCTAGCCAGACTTTGTTTCAGAATAAAAAAATTAAGAACTTCCACTGATATAATGTATATATGTGAGAGTACCAACGTCAATTTCAATACCCTGTATAGGGAAGGGGGGCAGTGGGGAGGGAGCCAGAGAACCAGAGAAAAGCCCACCAAGTGCTGTGTGCATGTATGTCACCCTCACTATAAACTACATTATGAGTTGAGACTATAATGCACCAATAAAAGCATAAGAATAAAAAATGGAAGACCCCAAATCACTGAATGTAAACTCTCGAATGATATAAATTTATGATAGAAGTGCATCTTACTCCAAGTATTTCTATGTTCTGCTAATGTTTGTGGTTTTTTCCTTTTGTTACACTAATAATAACTTTGAAAATTATAATTGCTAATATTCTCTAGAGTAGAAGGCTATTCAGATCACCTCCTAGCATTAATACATACTTAAGTTTTAAAAAAACCGAGTTTCATTTGGAATTCCTGGTTTCTTCTGTTTGTCATGCAAATACTCAATTCTCTTCTTTGTATGGTAATATGAAACAAAGTAGTTTCTCATAGTAAAAATAAAAATATTTAAAAAGGTCTAGGGGTTTAGCTCAAGGGTAGAATGTCCCTACATTCAACCCCTAGCACCAAAATAAATAAAACAAATCATTTTGATGTGTGATTGTGAATATTCTTAATATTCTACAATGAAATGAGCTTTCATAAAAATAAATATTCAAACCCGTGATTGTGAGCATTAATGCCTTTGGATACCATCCTCATAAGCTTCTTCTAAAGGCCAGTTTTCTGGGAATGGTTTGAATTACTGAGACAAGGTCAACTGTTTCACACATACCCTCCTAAATGAGCGCTACTTGTTCAAGACACAAGGGAAGGGTCAGCCCTGCAGCTGGATGTTGGGAAGATGTTGACAGCTTTAACTGAGCCCCGCTAAGCCATCCCAGGACTTCCATGGGCAAAACTCCTGCTTGTTCTTCTCACAGGTGCCATGTTGTGCACATGGGATTTAGGAGGACATGCCATAGACTGTTACTGATGAAGAAAGTTAGGTGGTGTGTTATGCAACATTGAAAAAAAGATGTTATAATGAGAAAACTTTGGTAGCTGTGTTTTTTCTTTTTGTAATATTTTGAACTCAAATGATCCAATGAACTTATTATCATTAAGATTTTATAAGATGATTATTCAATGTGAGTTTGTTATAAACTAGTAATGACTTTGAAATAGATTCTATTTGTAATCTGCAGCAAATAGGATTTTAATAAACAAGAAATTGTTATTTTTATGCCAGGTTAATCATTAAATTGAGCCAGAAAATAATAGAGTTGATACAGATGAAAATATTAAATCTTTATCAGGAGACTGGATGAAATTATTTGATCACTTGATAATGATCAAATCTATGACTACCCTATAAGTTAATTCATTGCAAAAAGATAATGAATGATCTGATTATCCCTTATCTGTTTAAGATTCAATTAAATGCTGTATAGTTTCTGTAACCACAAACCTACTATTACCTCATTCTTAGTGTTATTCCTATTGTGTATTGACAACACTGGAAAGTAAATTGCAACCATCTAAATCAGGAAACTTACATGAATTCTATATTAGAGATGCTATGACAAATCTCTACTCTAAATTTTGTCCACTGTATTTTATTTATTTTACAGTGACCCAGTAATATAGAACAACAGATTCCCTGAACCCTGGGCACCCTTCACTCCACCCGCAGCATTCCTCTGACCCTTGGGAGAGCTACATGTCTACAGTTATCATACACTGTTGCTTTGGTATATAGACACATTGACTTTCCCTCAAAACAAGGAATTAAAATAATAATTTTACAAGATAAAAAAGGTTAAATTATTACAGAAGCAAATTCAAAGATACTACAAGAAATGAAAAGCAAAGAAAGCAGCAAATATATGGATACGTTTAAATATAAAAAAGAAGAAGAAATAGTGAGTTCTTTAGGGTCAAGGACAACATCTAATATGTTATGAAGTCATATGATAAAAATATTATTGAAAGATATTACTGGGGCCCCACATGGCCCTGCCGGGAAAGTCAAAGCCGGGATACAACCGCTAGTGCTACAGAGAGCATCTCAAGTCTGATGGCTCTGTCACCAGTTCAATATTAAAAGTATAAGGGAAGACTCACTTTCAAAAAGATGAGTTTTCAAAATGCCCCATTATGAGCAGGCAGCTGGGGCCACTCACAGGTCTCACTGTAACATCCTTACGCCTCCTCTAGGCCGAGTAACACTGTGAGTGCTGAGAACAACTAGAAACAGCCTGTCTCATTGATCATGAAATAGGATGATCAGGTTTTAATTCATAACTGTAATATTTTTAAAAAGTTAATTGTTAGCAATTTGGCCTACTAGAATAGAAAGATGTAAACCATTTTATGCTGTAGGGTTTTTATTCAGTTATGTAAAATTCACAAATCAGGTACTGTATTATACTTACACATTGCTTTAATTGCAACAAAACAGCTTTAGTGGCTGTCAAATGAAATCTGTTAGTGGAAGGTGGAGGTTTTTAATTGCAGTGTCTAAAATAAGTTGAGGAGTCAACAGCATATTCTAGAAGCTGACTGTTTCCTGAGACAGAAACAAAGCCTCTGAAACCAAAACAGAACTTCAAATGTACCATGGGTGTGTATTAAGTGGTTCCTTGGTCACAAGAACTTCCCCATTTCAGGTTTCTGCACTGAAGCGTTTGCATGGTCAGTTAACTCAGAGACACCCCAAGTATTTATCTATCATGAGCTCCTTGAAATCAGATCCAGGTTTACAAATGCACATGGTTTATCCAGCGCATAACACATTTATAGAAGACAGCCTGTTGATCAAGTCTCCATGCCTCTGATTTAGAGTCTGTATGCTGTGAAGCTCTCAAAATGTGTGTGTTGACCCAGTTTGATTAGCTTACATACAGCTAAGAATCTTCTTAGAGGGGATGGATTATTAACAGGGAAAGTGCTTGTTATATTACAGTTGTGAGCATAGATTTTTTTTATGATAGGGAGAATCCAGCCATCACTGGGGTATTTTATAATCCAACGGACATCAGAATAAAATATCAATTGTCAGATTCTTTCAGCAATTTGGCTTCAAAGTTTTTGCTTTAACAAAAACAGTTTATTTTCCCATTTTAAATCAATCATCTATTCTGGGTGAGACAAATCATTCATTTTCCCATGGCCTTCTAAAATATGTGTCATTTTGTTAAAATACTGTACCTATACTTAAACTAAATCTGAGTAGACTATACTTCTGTGTATTCGTAATGATGAACTCAGTTTCTTAAATTTCTTATTTGCAAAAGTAAATAAAAAATAAGGATAATGCTCACTGTACTATCTTCAATCAATTAGAGAAAAAAATGTCATCGTACTATTAGGTGAAAAAGGTTTTTCATGTGCTTTCTTCTCCTCCTAGAGACTTTATATAGGAGAGAAAAGATCTCTCCCATTTCTTCTATATTGTTGCATAGCAGAAACTAGAACACACTTCCCATTGTTTAGAAAAAACCCTTAAGGGCATATCTTCAAGTATTACAATATCCAAAGGGGGACTCAGAGAGAAGAGTGGAGAATAATTTGCTTTGTATAATATTGTGAGTAAAACCATGTTTCCTTGGATTTAAAGGTGGGGTTCCAACTAAACAGAAAACCTGAAACTCTGGAGAATGGCTCTCAAACTATATCTGAGAAGGACCTGATTTTGATGTTTGGTTTGTCTGGGGTTTTTGTTTTGTTTAGCTCGGGGAGAAGTTTAAAATTGTGGTTGACTGTCAAGTGCATTGTGAGAAGGGACTTTGTTTTGGTTATTGCTGGAAGTTAGGGAGTCAAAACATACAAAAGAAGAGGGTTTTATGTCTTGGTCAGTATAAAACAGAGACAGAAGAAGGGAATATATGGCAATACACAAAAGTTCAGTAAGATCAAGAGCTTGAAGTCAAGATAACCTTGATAATGTAATCTCTGTCAATTGCTAGTTCCCCAAAAAGACCTCAAAAAACATAGGTTAAGTAAAGCCAAGTTCATTAGTCATTACAGTAAGAAAGAACACTAACATGACAGTCTTAGAAGTATCTCAAAGAACAAAGTACAAATTAATAAAAAAAAAAGAATAAAGATAATGCTCACTGTCCCATTTTCAATCCATTAGGGGAAAATTTTTATAGTACTATTAGATGAAAAACCATTTATGTGCTTTCTTCTCCTCCCAGAGACTTCCATGTCTACCGTGTTGTTGCGCAGTGGAAACTATAAAGGAGGGTCTGAGTTCAAGTGGATCTTTCTGTGAGGGAGGCTACTTACAACTGTGCACAGATTGTGATTTAATAGTTTAAAACTGGTAGACAAGAGTGAGGCAAGGATTTTGAAGAAAGCTTCAAAAAGTAAACATTTCTCCAGTAAAGCCAGTTGAATAATTGATTGTTCTGAGAAGGAAGCTATTTACCCTCACATAGATTACTTAGGTAGTTTACTGCTGAAATAAATAAATGTTAGAAACCTCATGAGACAAATAGTCCTGGGTAAAACTTCCCGAGGAAAATAGTGTCAAGTTAATGTAGACTTTTGAATAGTAAATTTATGTCAATAGATAGTAGAAGGTAGAGGTTCCGGTTGTGAGTTACCACCATACATTAACAATGTAAAAGACATTAGATTTTTCAGAGGTCATGGAATAGGAATTTGACCTCCAGTGATACCTGAGTTGTATGTATTATATTATCCCTAGCATCCAGCAGGGTCAGACACATAGTAGGCACCCGGTAAATATTTATAAAGAAAGGAAGTAAATATATAAAGGAGTGAGAATACCACCCTAATATTGTATAAACTATGAAATCTTTAGATTCTTGATGCTTGCTATCATAATGACTTATTTCAGCATGGTCTATTTCGTGGAGAAAGAAAAAGGCAAGCACAGCTTCAGGCATGAGGATATGAGCATGGACGAGCAGCACTGGTCTGGAACGGTCCACTGGAACCTTTCATAATTCCTTCCTTCTGAACTGGTTGAAAATCCTGTTTCCCAGCATCAGTTCTGTAGAACCTAAAAGTAACCAGGATAAAGAAGTGAGTTCTCTTCCCTGTGAGGAGAATACTCAGAAGATTCCTGTCTGATGTATTTGATGTGAGTTCTCTTTTTATACCTTTTTAACTTCTGCTTGGCGAAAGAGCCACTGACCTATTAGCTGCCTGGTGGGGCTCTCTTTCCAGTCAAGCAATGAATTCAGCTTTGTTTTGAATCTTGATTTGGTAGTCATTGTTTCTCAGTGCTAAACAATATTGAATAGAGTTAGAAAGAGATACAGTGAACAAGTAGATTATTAATAAAATCCAACCTTATTGTCAATGAGATTCCAAAATTATGTGTTGCTTCTCCAAACTGTCAGCCAAACTATATAAAGTTAAAATTAATAATAATATAATTTTAAATGCATTTTAAAGACTTTGGAATCTAGGTTGTCTGAATAGTTGAATATTTCAAAGAAATATTAAAATATTTTACAAGCAATGATATGATTTATTTGAAGATAGAACTGCTCCCAGAAAAATCTAGGACATTTGGCCATGAAGCCCAGAAGTACCCTTACACACAGTGTTCAAATCGTTTAATCTTATTTAAAGTTCCATTAGTCATGATTTTGAAACAGCAACTTTTTGTTTTTCTTTGTTTTTGTAGTACTCACATTTGAACCCACAGCCTCTTACATGCTAGTTAAATGCTCTACCACTGAGCTACATGTCTACCAAAACAATGGTATTTTTAAAACCCCTCTAGAAGGCGGCATTACTCACATTAGTATGAATTTGGTCAAATGAGGTAATAAGATGTGGGCACTTAGTAGGTATCAGAGGAAAAAATGAGTCTGAGTCAGCTACCCAAAGGGCTACAGAGGACAGAAAGTGCTTTGAGCCAGTCAACCCTGTAAGAGGAATGACCAAAGAGGGGTGGGAGAGGCCTAGTGTGTTCATGCCAAGGACACTCCCCACAACCCAATTACAATGGCAGGTTTGGCTCGCTTTCTGTTCCTTTGTATGTTGGGACCTGGTTGCAGTGCTTTCAGAATATGTTGGTCACTGAACACTAATACCATGTCCTCTGAGCAGAAGGGGCGAGATACCTCAGCTGTGTGCTTT
Organism: Muscardinus avellanarius; assembly: GCF_963383645.1. Classification (NCBI taxonomy): domain Eukaryota; kingdom Metazoa; phylum Chordata; class Mammalia; order Rodentia; family Gliridae; genus Muscardinus; species Muscardinus avellanarius. The sequence continues at coordinate 62,094,451 of NC_137797.1, forward strand.
TTGGAACATTTTAGTTATGTTTGTATCTCCAGCTGAGCCTGGGCTCTGGGCTGATAGTCTGCATTTAAAACGTTCTGTTGGAGTATTCAGTTCATTTATTTTTAATTAAAATTTTATTAAGATTATAAAACGGATGTGAAGATTCAAAGCAGATACTACAAATTACATATGTGATTGTGGTGACACTACATATTCACCCACACAGCCAATTTGGATAACCTCAGAGTGAACAGCATAAAATAACCCTGGTGTTCAACTTTGTTCTATTCATTCTCCTACCAATTGCCCCTGAGCACCTCTCTCAAAAGCAAATGTTTCTTTCTGGCCTGCTGTGTTGCTTCTAATTGAGCCTTGGAAATAAATGATACCTTATTAGTCCATCGGCATGGAATAATGGGGGGGGGGCTACCTGTTATCATTGGAAACAAAGAAAAAAAGAGCTCCACAATCAACAGAGCCCATGCAACAAATGTTACATGGATCCCAGGAAGCAGGAAGCAGTGACAGAACAGTGATTGTTAAGATGTTTCCAAAAGTCCCAGGACCTGCATGAAAGTTGGTTGAGTACAGAAGGACAAGTACCTGAAGGTGTATAGCATGATTTCTATCTGAACTGATAGACACTGAACATGCTGAGGACAACAGGAACACCAAGAACCCATAGTATTTTGCCAATACCATGCTGCTTTTATTACTATGGCTTTGTAGTATAGTTTAAAGTCAGGTATTGTGATTCCTCCTGTACGGTTTTTGTTGTTGAGAACTACTTTGGCTATTCTGGGTTGTTTTTTTTGGTTTTTTTTTGTTTTTTTTTAATGAATTTAAGGACTGATTTTTCATTGTCTCTGAGGAATGATCTTGGTTTTTTAATAGCTATTGCTTTGAATCTGTAGATCACTTTTGGAAGTATTACCATTTTGATGGTATTTATTCTGCCTATCAATGAACATGGACAATCTTTTCATCTTCTAAGGTTGTCTTTGATTACTTTTTTCAGTGTTTTATATTTTTCTTTGTAGAGGTATTTTACCTCCTTGGATAAGTTTATTCCTAAGTATTTTATTTTTTGTGGGGCAAAACAGATACATAAACAAATGGAGCAGAATAGAAGACTCAGAAACAAATCCGCACACTTACAGCCAATTGATTTTTTACAAAGCGGCCTAAAACATACACTGGAAAGAATATCTTGTTAAACAAATGGTGTTGGCAACACTGGTTAACCATATGCAGAAAATGGAAATAAATCCCACTTTCCCACGCTGCACAAGAGTCAATTCAAGATGAATCAATGACTTGGAAATTAGATCAGAGAACTTGAGGCTCCTTGAAGAGGGCATAGGTCCAATAATGCAACACATAGGCAAGAGGTAAAAACTTTCTCAACAAGACCCCAAAGGCACAAGAAACCAAAAGGCAAATCAATGCATGGGATTGCATGAAACTGAAAAGCTTCTGTATAGCAAAGGAAGCTATCAAGAATCTCAACTGAGAGCCAACAGAATGGGAGAAGATTTTTGCCAACTACTCCTCCAATAGAGGACTAATATCTGAAATATACAGAGAAATCAAGAAACTCTGGACTAAGAAAACAAATAACCCAATCAAAAATGGGTAAGGGAACTAAATAGGCACCTCACAAAGAAATTCAAATGGCCAGTATATGCGTGATAAAATACTCAATATCATCAGCAATAGAGAGATGCAAATCAAAACTACCTGAGATTTTACCTAACTCCAACTAGAATGGCAATTTTTCAAAACACAAACAACAACAAATGCTGGCAAGGATGTGGAGAAGTGGGAATTCTAATACATTGTTGGTGGAATTGCAAATTACTGCAACCACTTTGGAAAACAGTATGGAGGATCCTCAGAAGAATGGAGACACACTTACCATATGTTCCAGCAATACCACTTCTGGGTATTTACCCAAAAGAATGGAAACCAAACTACCAAACTAATTTATATGTATCTATGTTCATAGCTTCACAACTCACCAGTGCCAAACTATGGAACCAGCCAAGATGTCCATCAACAGATGAATGGATTACAAAACTATGGGATATGTGCACAATGGAATTTTACTCAGCAATAAAGAAAAACACAATTACATCATTTATAGGGAAATGGATGGAACTGGAGGACATTATGCTAAGTCACACACACAAAAATAAGAAATCAGATGCTCTCCCTAATATGTAGAAACTAGGGAGAAAATGGGTCATAGGAGGAACTCTAGATGAAGAAGGAGATTCTATAGATGAGCAAATAAAGTGACCTAACTGAGGGCACTGGAGGGAAGAAGAAGGAAATTCTCTAATGCACATGGTGTACTTTAACAAACATATCAATCTCAATCACTAAGCCAAACATTAAAAGGAGGGAGGGAGAGGGAATGGGGTGGGAATTGGGTAAGGGCTAATTGGGTGATGTGTGCATGTATGTATCCATTATCTTGTATCCCATTAAGATAATGACTACCATGCATCAATGAAAATTTTTAAAAAAGAATGCATAGTATAAGAAAAAGATTCTGCAACTAAAAAAGAATCATTTTAAAGTCATGACATACCATACCTTTAAAAAAATCCATTGAGGTTGGGAGAAATAATTAACAGAGTATAAGTTTAGAAAGACCTACCTAATGACCTACCTAAGTCCACTCTGGTGGTGTAGGTGGTAAAGGGAAAATTGAAACCTGCTCTAAATCCTCTGGTCTTTCTACTACACCAAGTAGGGCTGCTTCTGCATTCAATGTACAAACCCTTTATTTTCTTTCCCAAGTTTCAGGCAGTTGATATCTCAGCAATGTATTTTATTTTGGGAAATATAGCATTGCATCCACCTTCAAAAGGTATATTTGTCAATATGATTATTAAAAATTATGCCAAATTACTTTTAGAGCCTTCTTAAAAATCAAAGTTAATTTTTGCCTAAAGATTTCTAAGGATAATAAACCCAAAAGAAAAATACCCATTTGTTTTCTTAAATGTCACTCCAATAAAAAGCAGGCAGTCTGAAAATGACAAATTTTGCAAAAATAAAATGACTATAAATGCATGAATCTGGAACTGTTTAGAAAAACAAGCAGCTGAAAATAACTCGTTAAAGTAATCCTTTTCTAAAAATTAAAATATTGTCTACTTACTTAGTTCTCATATGTCCAGGAAATTGCTTTATGCATTATTTACTCAATTCATATTGTCTGTTTCCTATACATGACAGTTAGCAATTTCAGGGTAGAAAATCTTTCTTGTTCCTAGCAATTAAGACAGTACCAAGAATATAGAAGACATCCAATAAATATTCACTAAATGATCAACTTTCAAAATATCCTTGGTCTTTTATCAAGTTTTAATTTTAATTCTCTTTATTCTGTAAAAGTTTTCATTTGAGCCGGGCGTGGTGGCTCACACTTGTAATCCCTGCACTTGGGAGGCAGAGACAGGAGGATGGCGCAGGTTCGAAGCCAGTTGCTCGCGCTGGCTTAGGAGACCCTGTTTCCAAATAAAAATGTAAAAATAGGTCTGGGAGTGTAGCCCAGAGGTAGAAGGGCTTCCAGGAACCCCAGTACCACCAAAAATAAAACTAAAAATAAAATAAATAAATAAATAAATAAAAGATATTTAAAAATGTTCTCATTTGAGAACTTGGAAGATATTAAATGTTATAAACATGGAAACAAAAGTCACTTTTATTCCTATATCCAGAGAAAAGTACTATGAATATTTTGATCTATTTCTTTCATATATTTTTCTATAGAACATAGAGAGACATTTCTCCAAAGATGACATACATAGAAATGGCCAATGTAAAGGTATTCAACCTCACTAATCACCAGGGAAATGAAAATCAAACCTGTAATGAGGTACCATCTAACACTTATTAGAATATGATTATCAAGAAAAGCAGAAAATAAGTCTTGACAAGGATGTGTAGAGAAGTTGGAACCTTTGTGGAAATGAGCAACTACTAGCAATTTCTCCAAAAATTAAAAATAGAACTACCAGACTGACCCATTTCTAGGTATTTATCCAAAAGAACTGAAGTCAAGATCTCAAGCATATATTAACACACCACTACTTATTTTAGCATTATTCACAATAGCCAATAGGTAGAAACAATCTAGATGTTGACAGACGAGTAAAAAATACATGGCCTATATACAATGGAATAATATTCCACCTTAAAAAAGTAAATCCTACTATATGCAGCAATATGGGTGAACCTGGAGAACATTATGTGAAGTAAGATAAGCCAGTCACAGATTGACAGACAGTACATGAGGCCACTTATATGAGGCATCTAAAGTACTCAGCTCATGGGAATGTGAGATGCAGAAAGGTGGGAGAAGGGGAAATAAGTTGCAGTTCAATGGCTCAGTGATTCATTTGTGCAAGGTTAAAAATTCTAAAGACTGACTGAATAGCTTTGTGCTTATTGTTAGAAATACAGTACCATACACTTTCACGATGTGAAAAGACAGATCTAGTGTTAAATGTTTTTTGTTGTTGTTTTATCAAACTTTGTTCTCTCATACATAGTTCAAGAGACCAGAGGCCATAATTAACATGTCACCAGGATGCTGCTGCCTCTGAAGACTCTAGTCTTCCCTGGTCTCTTCCTTGCTTCCGGTGCTTGCTGATAATCCTTGGTATTTCTCAGCTTGTAAATCCATCACTCCAATCTTTACCTCTGTTGTTACATGATCTTTCTTGTATGTCTCTGTCTCTGTATCAAGATACAGCCATTGGACTTAGGGCTCAGCCTAATCTAATATGACCTCCTCTTAATTAAGTACACCTACAAAGACCCTATTTCCAAATAAGGTCACTTTTCTGGAGAGCTCAGTCTCATCTCAATTCTTTTCAGACTTTACCCTGATGGCAAGATTGGACTATACTCCAGATAGCAAGGACACTGGCCCCTCCATTCTCCTTTCCCTGACCCTCTCAGTATGGTGCTTCTATCCTGGCTCCAAAGACAGGCATGTTCTTTGCCATCAGATTGTCCTACTACAGATTTCTCCTTCATCAGAACTAAAGATTTCTCTGACCTTAGCTCAGGGAAATTGGTCTCTAGCCCTTAAGCCTTTCTTTTTTATTAGCTTTATTTATTTGAGACATGCACACCACAGAGAATCTAAAACTGGCTCTATCCTTCAAAAGAGGTTCAGCTTCCTCACATGTCGGTTGAGGACAGCACTTGGGCCTGGCTTCCCAGGGGTCTTCCTGCTGTGGATCTGTTCTAACTAGTTCATCAAAGACTGGCATAAATTCTCTTTTGAAAGCTTATGAAGTGCCAGACATGCCCCTGAATTTCTAGGATTCTATCTCATTAGAAGAACAGAAAGAAAAGAATATGCTGATCTAAAAAAATACTAAGGCAACATCCTCTGTTCATTATTGTTGTTCCAATTAGCCTTCTCCCAGGAAAGTATCATGCAAACAATATTAAAATACATTTGAAAATGCAATAGAAAAATATTTTTCTCAGAGGCATTAAAGATTTGGGGTTAGAATTTTGCTTTAATAAGCTAGTTCATATAATAGTGAGTACAAGGAATAAAGGATGAGAGAGAGATTAGAGAGGAGACTGGTCACAGGGTCATTGCAAGATTAGTGGAAATTTTATGAACTAGAGGATGATTAAGGAGGAGGAGGCAGTTAGGAGACCTCTGTTCAGTTTAACTCATTTGCCATTATTACTTGACCAATGTTTTCACATTTTAAGGAAATGTGTCATTGAGCTTGTTTAGAGTGGTACAGGCTACTCTAAAAATCATGTGCTACCAGGCATGGTGGCTCATGCTTGTAATCCCCGCGCTTGGGAGGCAGAGATAGGAGGATTACACAGGTTTGAAGCCAGCAGCACTGGCTGAAGAGACCCTGTTTCCAAATTTAAAAAGTATAAAAATAGGTCTGAGAGTGTAGCCTGGAAGTAGAAGGGTTTCCAGGAACCCCAGTACCACCAAAAAAAAAAAAAAAAAAAAAAAAAAAAAAAAAAAAATCATGTGCCTGCTGTGGGGCGAGGCCAGGTCTGGAGCCAGTGAGGCCAGGCCTAGAGCCTGCCGTGGGGCGAGGCAAGGCCTGGAGCCTGTTGTGCAGCAGGCCTGGAACTGGGTCCTGTTCCACATAAAAGGGCCAGCAAGTTTTTTTTCAGCTGTGTGGCCAGGATGCACTAGAAGCTACAGCTGCCTCAACTAATCTCTCAGCAGATTTCCAGATCCAAGTAACCTCTATTACAAAAAAATTGGTTGTGAATTGATTATCTTGTCAAAGTTACTCACCTTCTGGATTTCAGGTTTTCAGTAAATGGGAATAAATGTGGAGAAATAGAAACTCTAATACATTGTTGGTGGGATTGCAAGTTGGTGCAACCACTTTGGAGAACACTATAGAAGATCCTCAGAAGGAAAATGAACTTACCATATGATCCAGCAATACCACCACTGGGTATCTACCAAAAAGAATGAAAATCATAATACCAAACTAATGCATGAACAACCATGTTCATAGCTGCACAGTTCACCATTGCCAAACTGTGGAACCAGCCAAGATGTCCCTCAGTGAATGAGTGGATTTCAAAACTATGGGATATGTACACAATGGAATTTTGCCCAGCCATAAGGGAGAATAAAATTATGGCATTTACAGTGAAATGTCACAAAATATAAGAAATCAGATGCTTTTCTTAGTGTGCAAAATATTAGGGAGAAATGGGTAACAGGAGGAACTCTAGATGAAGAAGGGAGCCTATAGAGGAGCAATTAAGGTGACATATCTGAGGGGATAAGAGGGAGGACAAGGGAAACTCTTTAAAGCACATGATGCACTTAAACATATCAAGTCAATCAGGAAGCCAAGCATGGATAGAAGGGAGGGGGAATTAACAGGTTAGAGATTGGGTAGGGGCTGACTGGGTGATGTGTATATGTATATCTCCACAAGTTTTTTTTTTATCCCATTGAGATATATGACTACAAGGCACAAATAAAAATTTATAAAAATAAATAAAACAAAAACAACAAAAAATCATGTGTCTGAAAAAGACTGAGCAGTGTGCAAATGGAGGGATATGGTAACACTGATTTGATGTTAATCCTTATGTAGGCAACATGCAAAATACAAACTGTCTAGGTGGCTTGTGACAGTAGGATGACATTAGACTCAACAAACCTTTAAAATCCTACGATTTTATAAATTCTATATTATTTCCATAGAAGGGAAGACCCAGTGTACAAGGTTAGATGGATATTTTGCTTAACAAATACTAAAATTTAAGAAAATAGAAAGCTGTTCATGATCTAAATAAAACTATCTTGAACAAGAACCTGATCTTCTTATAAAGATATTAATATAATCATCAAAGAAACCATACACAGAGTCAGGAATTAGTTCAATGATTTCAATGATTAGAGTTTTAAAGAAATATTTACATTTTTCAGCATTAAATATTGTACAATTGGCTGGGTGTGGTGGCCCACCCTTGTAATCCCCATGCTTGGGAGGTGGAGACGGAGGATCACGCAGGTTCGAAGCCAGCCGCACTGGCTTAAGAGACCCTGTTTCCAAATATAAACATATGAAATATGTCTGGGAGTGTAGCCCAGAGGTAGAAGGGCTTCCAGGAACCCCAGTACCACCAAAAAAATTTGTACAATTGGACATCTTTATAAAAAATAGGGAGGGATAGACGGGGGGGGGTTCCATTTTACTTGGTCTTATATCATAATACAGTTCAAATGGATAGTAATATGCATGCACACAGCACTTGGTGGGCTCTCCCCTTAGCCCCCTCCCCATCCCCTTTTTCCCCATGCAAGGTATCAAGATTGACACTGGTATTCTCATGTGTGCACAAAATGTCCAGAGAAGGAAAGGTAGAAAAAAAATGTCTTTGTATTTCCTTGAGCACAGCAAATACAACATGATCCCTTTTATCGTTATTGTGTGCCTATGGAAAAATTCAAAGCTAGAAATGTGATTCAATTTAAGAACCTTTAACCTTTTTTCATGTGATGCTGTGCTGTTTGTCATTAAGACACCTCTGATTAAAGGTTTATTGACTCAATAGATACTCTGTATTATGTATTACTGTTTTAAAAGAGCAAAGCCAACTCATTAGTTAGAAACCAGCAAAGCATGCAAGTGCTTTGTTCAGCTGACAATAAGAGAGAGGACCTGTGGAAATTTACTGCTGGAAAACATTATCACCAAAAGATATTCACTGAGCTGACAGTTTCTGACATTTCCCGTGTTCCTTCTGAAAATATTTGTGTTGGAACCAGACCTTTCAACATGCCAAATAGCATCTGATTGATTTCTTGGTGATTTTTCAAATTCTGGAAGCTGAAGTGTGAGTAAAATGAGCAAGATTTCTCTGAATCCACATCCAGATCCAAGGGCTCGGCTCTACTTCACCCCTTCCCCACCACCTACACCATCGAGGCTGTATTTAGGTAATATAACTTGCTTAATATATATTTCCAAAGCCATAGAAACAAAAGCAAAGGCAAACAATCAAGGGTGCAATCAATGCCAATAACAACACCAACAAAAACAGGCTTTTACTGATCGGAGGGGTGCCACTGGGTCCCCTCTCTTTCCGAGGCAGGGAAAGAAGCTCACATCCCTAGATGCTCACATTCCTGCTCCAACCACGTGTTCACTTTGGAGCCCAGAACCCTCATTTGTGCAAAAGTATTGTTGTCTGCTCTGGATAACCCATGAAATTCTGTCCCTCGGCTTCTGCTGCAGCTGCCCCAGATACCACCTCAATACTTACAGCTGCTGCTGGGATCCCACTTGCCATGCCACCATCCTTCCTGCTATCGTGACTTCCTATTCAAAATTCCTTTCTATGCTCCAAAACAGGTGCCTTAATTTAGAATACAGGTTTGCCTTTTCTGACCACAGGACTTTGCCAAGCAAGGTATCCAAGGGCTTATGCATGTTTATGCATTGAACATGGGGTACTGCATAGCATCACTTCTGAACAAGGAGCCCACTCCACAGCCTCTGCAGACCTGACATAGCAATGCAACAGTCTTCTAAAGGCACTGCCTTGGAGATGGTATAATCTCTGAGAATGAGGAGCATCCTCCAGAATACAGGATACACCCTAAAGACAGTGACCACTATATGGTGATGTCTTCCAATAGGTAGAGTATAATGGCCTAGGAAAGGGATAGAGGTAGTAGAGGCCCCTCTTCTATCATCCTCAGTGACTTAAGTGGGTATTCTATGCTTCCTAATCCTGCATTTTGGGGCTCTGTGCATCTGGAAGTTCTGGACCCCAGAAAGTGCTGCTTCTACCAGGTGAACTGGTTAGTGTTCTATTCATCTTTAAGCTACAGTTTCCACACAGTTTCCTTGAGTCTTCTGTGCCAAGAAACCAAAAAGAAAAAGGATCATAGGATTGGCAACTAACCTTGATCATAAGGAAGAAGTTGCACTGCTTTTATACAATGAGATGGGGGCAATATGATTTAACACCCAGGTAACTGGACATCTCATGGTACTCCTTTACCCAATTTTGATAGAAAATGGAGAAGTACAGCAATCATGACCTGAGAAAGGTATGGTGACCAGGGCTCAGAAGCCTCAGGGAGGGTCTGCATCACCTTGCCAAGTAAACCACATAAAATAGCATAGGTGTGAGCCAAGGGTCCAGAGGATGTAAAATAAGTAATAGAGGAAGGAGAATGTTAGGTACCAGAGTGAATTTCAGACAACTACAGTGAAAAAGGAGTGAGGTGGTCCCATTAACCTTTCTCTATTAAGTTTCATTTGGAAACAAGAACCATCAGAATTTTGGAGGAACAGTTGATCTCAAGTGGTGGTGGTGGTATAGTAGGATAGTAGAAGTAAAATATTAGGTGGAAAGGAGACAAACTGGAAAGAAAGGAAATATAGAGATTTAAAATCTAGAAGCATCATAATCCTTAGCCTCACCTTACAGAGCCTGCTTTCTTAGACAAAAGTCTTTAATGGGCCACACTTTTCATTAAAATAGCAGACCTGGCCTGTCCTTTTCTTAGGCAAAGTTCTTCAATAGGCCCGGCCTATATGTTTTTTAATAATAATCGCCCATCTAGCCTCTTCTTTACTTAGTCCTCAAAAGGCCTGACCCTACACATTTTCAATCACTATAGCCTAGCTTCACACCTGAAATTGGCTTCACACCTCAACTTCTTGGGAGGAAAATCCTAAAGGAATTCTCACTTTTGTCAAACTCGTCACCCACCAATGAAATTGAGAGAACCTGAAAACTCAAAGAAAGGAAACCAGCCATCCCCATGTTACCCCCTTCTCACTGTGTGCCCCTATCCACCCTCCTTCTAGGTCTCCTATAAGAAAATGACTGCGAAGATCCCAAGGGTCTCTCACACTCTCAAGGTGGCCTGCATTCTCCCTTGAACATGTATCCACACTTTCCCTCATAAACCTCTGTTTTTGTCTCTGACTGGCACGTGCTGGAATTCTTTTCACCACGGAAGCCAAGGACTCTGAGGGTCCCGAGATAAGTTCCCATCCCCAAACTCCTCAGGACTCTTTACAAAATTATTATGTTTTCCCCTGACAGTGGTGGTGGGTATCTTACTATATGAAACAAAAAGATCTAAAAATAGACCGCAGTGGATGGTATGATATGCTACCTGAATCTGTCTCCCAGAATTGAGTTACTCGTTCCCCTAGCTTCTGAGAATGTGGATGGATGACATATCTAGTAATTGCCCTCATCCAAAGGGAGCTGCCTCTCCTTGGGGTCAGCTAATGTCCAATACCTGACCAGTGGGAGGTTCCAAAGGGCCAGCCCCCTGACAAAAATATGGAACAACTCTGAAAGGCCATCCCAGCATCAGAGCCATGAGCATTTGCTGAGGCCTCAGCTACAATGCCCAATTTCACTTTTGCTTCTGTCTGATTCCACTTTCCTTACTCATTACAGGCCCTGTTTAGTACCCCTCAATAATGCCTCCTAGCGCTAAGCAAAGAATATATTCTCAAGAAAACCCAGCCTAAAAAAAACCCTCAGGAACCTTGGTTTCTACAATTGCAAAATTCATATAGCAACATTTAATTTACAGGGTCACTATGAGGATTAAATGAAAAAGCACATGTAAAGCATTTCGCATAATGCCTAATTCATACAATGTTCAATAAGTGCTGATTCTTGTGCAGTCCTGTAACAAGCTAATTCTAGGCTTGCATGTCAATAGTGGCGTCATTATTACTAGAATCTATAAAACCTATCCTTTAGTGTCTCCTAAAACTAGCAACACGAGAGGACCTTCCATATTTTCCCAGGCCTCTCTCTAAAACTAATTCATCTTCACCTCTGCCTCTTAGTTTCAACTTCAAGCCTCTGAAAAATGTTATGGTGCATTTGACCGTATTCCGTAGAGATGGCAAGAAAAAAGTCTTCAAGGCCATGAAAGAAATGAAGAGAAATGATCAAATCTAGACCTGAAAGAGTAGTGAGTTCCAAATGATTTCTAACTTGATTTGGAGTGTCATCTATGGAGATTATAAAATGAGAAATTGAGATCCTACTATTGACCTCAGGAAAATGAATATACCATTCTGGGCATTCTATTCCTCACCTAGAAGCCATGATGTGGTCTTTGAAAGAATATCAAGTAGGGAGATTCTATTTTTCCTTCTCAGTGTGCCTCTGAACTGTAGCTAACCAACTAGTTCTGCTAAAAATAGACTCTCTTCAATGGTCCTCCTTCTATCTGATGGAGGGCAGGCTAGTGGAATTAGGTTCACTTGCTAAGAAATGCTCTCATCTTCTGTTAAAATTAGTTCCATCACACTGTCCAATCTTCCACATCATTCATCCACCAATATAATCTCTTCACTATCTTCAGAGTGCACTACTTGTCCTTGAACCGTGGACCACACCATGCCCTCTATTCTCAAAGTTATCATTTCTTGGCTACTGCAAATACTACATCTCCATTCTCCTCTAGAATCCATAGCAACTAGAGAAAGTACATCAAACATACAACTATTTCTTTTGTAGATCTTTCTTGTTTCAGATATCTTAATTTTGTCTCTCTAGTGATATGGTGAGCTCCTTCAGGGGAAAGAGTCACATTCTGAATGAGCCTAGAGATTGAGAGGAGATCCTCCAGTGGATGTCCTCCATAGATACCGATTGACCATCAAATCAAATGCATCTGTTTTTCTAAGCAAAGTAAAGGCCCAGATTTTGTTTCTTTATGGTTTTTCCACTAAAAGAAACCAGAGTTCCTTGGAGGAAAAGCTGGCCCTAGAGCTTAGCAGAGAAAAGGACAAAATAAGTTTGGAACATATTTCTGAGTCAGAAGATGAAGAAACCTTCAAAGCCTAATAGGAGCATGGAAAAAGGACATAGGGTGCAGTCTGAAGAGCTTCCTCCAGCCAGATGTGATCATTCAGCATCCAACTTAATATTAAATAATGAATTACACATTATTGAGTAAAATAAAGATCCATGAGTCTATATTAATGAATAGTTAATCTATCTTTATCTACCCCAAAGGTTATAGTTATATTCTCATATGTTTTCTCTTAGAAGTTTTAGAGCTTGAGAATTTATACATAGAACCACAATACATCTCAATTTTATTTTGTTGTGTAATATGAAGTAAAGTCCAAGGAATTTTTTTCCCCAGAACATTTATTAGAAAAAAAAGTCTCTTCATCAAATTACTCCAGTCCTTGGTGAAAAATCTATTAAATATACCTATTCAGTTGATACATACATAGATGTATCACAATTTATTCATATATTATTTGAATAAATATGAATATTTCTACACTTTCTATTCTGGTCTTATTATTGTTATTGTTCTTTCCTTATGCAGATACTACCCTTCTTGAATGTTGTAGTTTTATAAAAATTTTTGAAATCAAATAGGATGCTTTTGAAATTGTTTGATTCTTTCTTTCTAGAAAAAATTTGCCTCAGTTTTCAACCACCCAGCATCTCAAACTTTTCCCTCTAATCTCTTACATCAATAGGACAGTGACTTTCCTCATAAGCCTCATGAGGACAGGAAACAGTATCTACAGGAGAGCCTTATACATGTGGATCTCAACCAGCATCAATTTCTTCTTCCAAGACTTGAATCCCCTCCACTTCTTGCTACTTTATGTTCTCTCTCCATCATCTGTAATGGTTGTCAGCAGGAAAGATAGATAGTTTAATACAGGCTATTTGGCTGTTTCTGGGAGAATTGCCCTGCCCACTAGATTTCAACAATCAATTTCAGGTGTGTGCTGCTATCTCTCATCAACCCTATCTGATGATTCCCTTCAATGGATGATTAAAGAACTATTGCCTTTATCCCTAAAGCTTTTCATTTTCTCCCTGTCTCTGACAAGGCAGAGTCTTCCTTCCTCAGCTTCATCCTGAGTGCACCCAGCCACACCATGGCACTGTATACCCCTAGCTGGATATCTAGCTCCTGTCTGTGACTGCACTATCCTCAAGCATAATTCAGGACAAATAGAAACAGAAAATAAAGAGCAGAAAACACCTATAGACACCCTGAGGAAGGGTAGAAGTGCTATGGTGGGTTGGGAAAGGAGCAAGGACCTCAGTCTTACCTAAAGTTAAATAAGTGAATGGGTCATAAACCTCACGACATTGAAATTGGGAAAGCTTGGTATCAGACAAATGAAACTGTTATGTGAGATTATCATTTTTAATTTTGGATTAATTGCTATAATACTAGATGTCAACCACTAAGCCAAGCATGGGAAGGAGGGATGGGGAGGGAATGGGGTGGGGAGTGGGTGGGGGTTGACTGGCGATGTGTGCATGTATGTCTACAAAAGTTTTCTTTGTATCCCACTATGATGTATGAATACAGTGCACCAATAAAAAATAAAAAATAAATTAAAAAAATGTTTATTGCATTACTGTTAAATAAATAGATACTTGCTCTAAAAAATAAATAAATAAGTGAATGGAACAGAGGTACTGGAGCAAGAGATGCTGAGGCCAAGATTCAGAACAAAATCTTGCCTTTTAGATTTTTTAGTATCTATTGGTATTAAAGAAAGAGTTTTATTACTCTATTGGCACTCTCTCTCTTTTTGTCCTACCTGGGACCACTAATCCCTCAATTATTGCCAGGGCCACCAAAACTATAATCACCCTGCTAGCTATCCTTGATTCACAGGGAAGCCTGACATCACGGTCTTGACAAATCTCCTTTCCCTACCTCAGATCCTTCTGTCTCTTTTCCCTTCAAAGGCAATAACTCTTGTTTCTGAAACACCCCTATTATTAATCTTTTTCAATTTCTGCAAAAAGCAAAACTATACATTTTCTAATGAAAAGGAAACTGATTCTCCTTAGAAAATTGTACTTGTCTTTGAAAACTCTGCAGCCATTTCAGTGGGAAGGGCAGGAAGGGAGAAAAATCATTATAATCATCTTCAACTCTATGACTGCAGTTTAGTAAGACTGTGAAGAGCCTCAGGGTATAAAACTGAGGTCAATTGTTTCGTTTATCAAAGACAGATAAGGTAAACCCTAAACAAATCCAGCTGCAAGCGTTTTTTTCCCCTGACCTTTCATTGAACGATAGCAGTTGTCACTTTGGCTTGCAGACTGACATTAAAAAGGATGAAAATATTGCTTTCTTAATACACATTCCTATCGACACAGCTTTTGTTCAGGCTATGATGCCCTGAAAAATTAGCCCAGGAAAATGGGGCTGAAAAGAACTGCCTTTATTTCTGCTTGTTATTGCCTTTAATATCACCAGCACAGCTATTGTCCCATATGCTTCCAACCCTTTGTTTCTCATTAAGGCATGGAATTTGCATAGATTATTTCATGGTAAACACCTAACTAGATTGTAAACTCTGTGGGTGAAGGATTTATTTTAAAGTCCCACAGCACTCAGCATACTTCTGGGCACATGGAAATGTTCAGTAATTCTTGCTTGATTGTATATCACATGTTGTTTCAGTATTAATATTCTATATTCAACCTCTATTTTCCCGAGTGTCAAGAATCTACACTAATTTTGCACTAGTTCTGTGTCAACAGCAGTATTTTCCCTGAGTTTTGTAACTACAGTGGGAAAACCTTTAATAACTCTGGTTAATGTGTTATTATCTTGAGCTTTTCCTGTGCATAGTAATCAAATTGGAGGTGATAAGGCTTTTCAACACACTGGAATCCTTGTAGTATTACTTTACATTATAGTAGCAGGTTATTTTAGCACATTTAATGATAAGAAACAGAGTTGGGCTAAGATGGCTGATGGGATAGACAGAAACCCTGGGGAGCTGTAAGAAATTCGACCTAAGGGACTCTCCTTTGGCCTTTCTGAGGTAAGCAGGCAAGGGGGTGGGAAGAGCAAGAAAAACTTATCATCTATAACAGAGCAAACTGCCTCTGATCCATAGAATTAGTGTGTCTAGATAAACAGAGTAGCCAGCAGGAACAGGGCAGCCAGCAGGCGCCGCGCCAGAGCTAGGGATTGTTACAGAACCTTTTCCTCCCCATATTTCTAGGCCACTGAGCTCTGCATCCACTAGTGCTAGTGTGTGGCCCCCACAGCATCAGAAATCCAAGCACCGTGGGACAAAGCCTTCACCTTGTACCCCAGAGTGGCATGGCACCCCACAACATCCCCACAAAAGCAGCTTCACCAGAAACGGCTAGGGCAGGGCTAGCTGCTCAGTGCAGAGGGACACATACACACACGCACGCACACACGCACGCATGCACGAATGCACGAACGCATACTTGAGATAACAGCTGAGGAAACAGCAGCAGAGGCTACTGCTTGTGCCAGAGGACCCAAGCATTCCAGTTGGCAAAGGCAGTGTTACAGTTTAAGATGTTACATTTAAAGATGAATGTCACTGTTTGGAGTTAGGGTTACTGTTTGGGGGAACAGTCCCTGGGGACCTTTCTTAGACCCCCAGAAACAATTCCCCTAAAAACAAAACAAAAACAACAACAACAAAAAACCTGCGGGTTCTTGTCCTGAGCTAAGGATAGATATCCAATAGACCGGACTCTTGCTGAAGATTTAAAGGTTTATTAAAAAGATGGAAATACAGCCGGGCGTGGTGGCACACGCTTGTAATCCCCGTGCTTGGGAGGCGGAGACAGGAGGATCACACAGGTTCGAAGCCAGCCATGCTGGCTTAAGAGACCCTGTTTCCACATTAAAAAAAAAAAAAAAAAGAAAAGTTTAAAAATAGGTACTGGGAGTGTAGCCCGGAGGTAGAAGGGTTTCTAGGAACACCAGTACCACCAAAACAAAACAAAACAAAAAAATGGAAATACAGAAGACAGTCACAGCCCCATGCCATTCAGGAGTGGCATGGGGGGGGGGTGAACAAATTCACCAAAATACAAAACCCAGAATAGTTTTTATAGACATAAGGCCCTCCATCTTATTCTATGTAACTTTGACATAGGTAAAGTCCATCCTCTTGATTTTCCCATGGAACTTTGGTCTACGCCCAGGTTTTTCCTTTCTTTTTTTTTTTTTTTTTTCTTTTTTTTTTTTTTCAGGTCTGGGGATGGAACCCAGGGGCATTTGACCTCCGGGCTACACCCCCTGCCCTATTTTTTATTCTTTATTTTGAAACCGGGTCTCACTGAGTTGCAGAGGGCCTCACTAAGTAGCTGAGGCTGTCCGCGAACCACGATCCTCCAGGTCTCAGCCTCCCAAATGCTGGGATTACAAGTGTGCGCCACCACGCCCGGCTCAGGTTTTTCCTTTCATGAAGGTCGATCCCCTCCTCCCATCCTAACCAGATTATCAATTCTTATGTAAACCTGTCTTTAGATTGAAGAAGTCCTAGGTCCTCTTCTCTTTCCACTTAATTACCTTTAGCTAGGTTAATTTACATTACAATATCTACTTACTTCCTGACCCAAACCAAGTCCTTCTTCATGTCTGCCCACAAAATGCTTTTTGAAATATATTTATTAATAACCAGAGCTTTTTCAAATCTTCCTAGGCCATTCCCAATACTGGTACAGGCAGCATACCCCGGTGACATTGTAAGAGCTATATAGTCCCTAGCCCTCTCAGTTAGTCCCACAAATAGGGACATGCTGACCTCCTGGGAGCCATCCTCCACTCCCTTCTCTAGACCCAGCACTCTGCCAAAAATGCCTCAGATCAGCCAGGGTGCAGCGAGGAGCCCCGCCTTCTTCTATTGGTTAGGTCCCAGGTAATGCAGGGCTGAAAGGAGCACTTCAGAGCTCCCATGCCTGTGTGTTCTCATGGTTAATCCATGGCCTGTCCTTTCCCCAGCCCAGCACCAATGTCTATCCACCTTGAGAAGTGGTAAGAACAGCCCAACCCACCCCAACTGCACAGAGAACAGCCCAGACCGTCCAGATCTCAATCTGCCATGGGGAACCAAAACTAACAAATACCACCATTGGCACACCTAGCCCCAGACATCAAGTCAGAGCCAAAGGTCTGGCTTAGGCCAGAGAGCACCCCCCCTGCCCCGCCTCCAGGTAGCTGGACTTCTGACTCAGAGGCACCTCAAACCAGGTGCTCCTTTTATAGAACCAGTGGCAGCAACTGGGTCCAAGCTACAAGGGGACCAAATCAGGTTGCATAAAGACTGAGAACCACTGTACCAACAAGGCCCATTCCACCATAAACCCTGCAGCAGCTGGGTCTGTGTAGGTTGAGTAGTGTCTCCTGGTTCTTGTGCTCTAACACATCCTTCATGAACACAACAGTACAGTGTGGAACCCAAACACAGACATGGACCCCAAGGTCACACAACCAGGATCACCAGACCTACTGACAGGGGGAGGATCTTCTCCTTTCCCCAACCAATATAATATCAAAGCTACCTGGTGTAAGGAAAATCTCACAATCCTTAAACTTAATTAGAAAGGATTTGAGATAAGACTGAAAGGAGCTCAAATCCACACTCCTAGATTCTGCCCACTAAAGGATGAAGGAAACAAACTTTATCAAACAGGGGCAACAGAAGCCCAAGATCATTTGGAACAAAGAGGAATGCTTTTTATAGACTTCACTACCAACAAAATCAAGTCTTCTCCCTAAATAGATATATATTCAATAAAAAGACAAGATTCATCTTCCTTAAAATTTGTATTGTTAAAAAAATCTTTTCAAAAATGTTTAGAGCTCTTTATATTTTAATTTTTTTCTATTTTTATTTTTTATTTTATTTTTTACATTTTTACTCTCTAATAAATATTCTTATCTCTCTGCTATTGGTAGTGTTTTGGGGGGTCTCTCTTCTGGTTTCACCATTCCATTTGCTAAACTTATCTCTATGTTCTTCTCCCCTTTTGTATACTCTTACAACTATCTAACATTTATTTTTAATCCATTTAGTTTGATTTTACACTATAGGTCTTTGTTTTGTTTTCTTTTTTGTTTTGTTTTTGTTTCGTTTGTTTATATGCTACAGGTCTTATCTGAATTTTCTCTTTCTAAATAGGGTCATGTGGTTATGTCTGTCTACAGGTTAGTCTGCAACTGGGTTCCATCTAAGTCTTTACCTTTTCTTATAATTTTGTTCTTTCTCACTCCTCTTTTCTCAAGTTTTTGTCTCTTGATGAATACACCACCGCAATTTTCCTCTTCTCTTCTGATTATTCTGTCTTGAACTATCCTTGTTATACTGTCTTCTCCCTAATCCTCTCTCTACAAAATAAAAGTGTCCACCTGGACTTAAACCTACCAAACTAAAGTGAAACCTACACTACAAAAAAAGGACATAGAAAAACAAAACAAATACTCTCCAGCCAGATACAGAACATGCCAGAGGATAACCCACCAAATTTTATCCATACACCCTCAGTATACTGCCAGTGAACCAGGGAAATGAGATACATCTCCCTACAAATTGGAAGTCTGAAAAGAACACGGCCTTAGACCACATGCTTAGTACCAACAAAACAGCCGAGTCAAAGACAGACCACCTCCCTGAATAGTTAACACTTTCTATCCAGATCACACAACAGCTTACAGGGGATAACCAGGCAAAGCATACTCTGAAATAACTGAATCATGCCAGATGAAATACCCATTTAAGGAAGCAGTGAAGGCTGAGGTCAAACACCCAATTTTAAGAATCAGGCATTTAGAACCTAATTCATATTTCATTACAAGCACTTAAGATCCCCCAAAATATTGGGGAAAAGTACATCATAATCACATCTTATCCTCACAGTTTCACAACAACAGAACTCACTGAAAGAGAAGTGCAGAGGAAACTAGACAAAGAATTCAGAATTTTGGTATTAGATTTGATAAACGTGACCTCAAGAAAGAAATTGGAGAGAACATTCAGGAAATTAAAAACTATGTCCATAGAGAAGTAACAGAAAGTCTGAATTAATTGAAAGAGTCAATAAACAATTCCACTGAAGCTATGACCAACAGAATAAACCACATGAAAAACAAGGTCTCAGCCATAGAAGATAGTACATTCAAACTGAAAATGTAGTCATGAATACAGTAAAAACAACACAACAGCAGGAGCAGAACATCCATGAGCTTTGGGATATTTAAAAAAAAACTAGCCTAAAATAATGAGCACTGACAAAGTTTAGAAACCCCAGCAAAGAGAATTAAGAATTGTTTCAGAGGAATAATATCAAAATATTTCCCAAACTTGGAACGAGATGAGAACACCCAAGAACAGGAAGCATCCAGAATCCCAATCAGACAAGAACAAAGGAGAACATCCCCATGCCACATTGCCACATTATAATCAAAATGTGTGACACTGAGACTAAGCAGAGAATTTTAAATGAGTAAAGAGGAAAAAATCCAGCTGAGAATCAGAGGTAAAACAATAAGATTTACTCCAGATTTCTCAACCCACGTACTGAAATCCTGAATAGTATGGAGTGATGCACTTCAAACTCTTAGAAGAATCAACTTCAAACCAAGACTACAATATCCAGCAAAGCTATTCTTCAAAATTGATGGAGAAATAAAAACTTTACAAGATAAGTGGAAGTTAAAAGAATTCATGATGACCAAACCAGCATTTGAGAGCCACGCAAAGAATGAGCCACAAGGAAGAAATTAAAAACATCCAAACCAAAAAAAGAATGACTACTATCATAGTAATAGCTTCAGTGGAATTGCTTATTGACTCTTCCAATTAATTCAGACTTTATACTACTTTTCTATGGACACAGTTCTTAATTTCCTGAATGTTCTCTCCAATGGAAGAATAACTAAGCCACGAAGATTCATATTGACTCAAATAAAAAATTTGATTTAAAACAATAGGAAACAAAAATCATCTCTCCATAAAAACACTAAATATCAATAGTCTCAACTCCACAGTTAAAAGATATCAACTAGCAAACTAGATTAAAACTCATAAT
Organism: Muscardinus avellanarius; assembly: GCF_963383645.1. Taxonomy (NCBI): domain Eukaryota; kingdom Metazoa; phylum Chordata; class Mammalia; order Rodentia; family Gliridae; genus Muscardinus; species Muscardinus avellanarius. The sequence goes on from NC_137797.1 coordinate 62,114,836, forward strand.
CCTACTATATGTTGCTTGTAAGAAACATACCTAATAGGGAGAGATATTCAAAAATTGAAGGTGAAAGGATAGAAAAAAAATTGCCATGCAAACAGAGACAGAATAAAAGCAGGGGTGGCTACTCTCATATCTGACATAGAAGACTTTAAGCCAAAACCTGTCAGGAGAGTCAAAGATGAACACTTCTTTATAAAACGAACTATCCAAAATGAAGACATAATCATATTAAATATTTATGTCCCTAATATTGTTATACCAACCTATATAAAGCAAACTCTTCTTGGCTTGAAGACCCAAATAGACGCCAATACAATTATCCTAGGAGACTTTAACACACCACTTACACCACTAGATAGGTCATCCAGACAAAAGATTAGCAAAGATACCTCAGACCTAAATAATACTATAAACCAATTGAACCCAACTGACATTTTCAGAATATTCCATCCAACAACAGCTGAATCCACATTCGTCTCAGCTATCCATGGAAGCTTCTCCAAAATTGACCATATTTTAAGCCCCAAAACAAGTACCAGAATGTTAAAAAAAAAAAACTCAGTATAATTCCTTGTATCCTATCAGACCATGATGCTTTTAAAGTAGAGATCAAAAACATGAACAGCCAGAGAAAATACATAAATAAATGGAAATTGAATGCTATATTACTAAATGAAGACTGGATCAAAGAAGAAATAAGTAGAAATTAAAAAATTCTGGCCGGGCCTGGTGGTGCACGTTTATAATCCCAGCATTTGGGAGGTTGAGACAGGGGGATTGTGGTTTGAACTAGCCTCAGCTACTACTTAGTGAGGCAGTGAGATCCTTTGCAACTCAATGAAACCCTATTTCCAAGTAAAGAATAAAAAATAGGGCTGAGGGTGTTGCTAGGAGATAGTAGGCTGCTGGGTTCTACCCCCAGTACCAAAAAACAAAATTCTTCCTAAAATCAAATGAAAAGAACGATACAACATATCTAAATTTATAGGACACCTTGATGGCAGTGTTAAGAGGAAAATTTATAGCATTAAGTGCCCACATAAGAAAAACAGAAAGACTTGGAATAAATAATCTAACTATGCATCTCAAAGCCCTGAAAAAAACAGGAACAAACTAACCCAAATGCCAGATGAAGGCAGAAAATATTAAAAATCAGAGCAGAAAACTAACAAAATAGAAAACAAACAACAAAAAAATTCAGAATATCAATAAGATAATAATTTGTTTTGGGGGGAAGATTAATAAGATTGACAAACCTTTTGTCAACCCAACAAGAAGAAAGAACAGACTCAAATCTCCAGGATAAGAGATGAAAAATGGGGATATCATCACAAATAATGTGGAAATCCCAAACATTATTAGAAACTATTTTGAAAACTTATACTCCAATAAATTAGAAAACTCAGAGGAAACTGACAAATTTTTAGACACCTGTAACTTACCTAAACTGGACCAAGAGGACAGAGAAAACCTAAACAAACCAGTAAGAAGCAAATAAATCAAAACAGCAATAAAGGGTCTTCCATCAAAGAAGACTTCAGGCCCAGATGGATTCCTAGCTAAATTCCAAAAGACCTTCATTGAAGAACTAATTCCAATGCTCCTCAAATTATCCCACAAAATGGAGAAAGAAGGAATACTACCAAATTCATTCTATAAAGCAAGTATCACCTTAATCTCCAAACCAGATAAAGTTACTACAAGAAAAGAAAATTACAGACCAATATCATCAATAAACATAGATGCAAAATTCTAAACAAAATATTAGCAACTTTCATTCAAAACTACATTAAGAAAATAGTTCACCATGAACAAGTAGATTTCATCCCAGGGATGCGAGGCTGCTCCAACATTCACAAATCAATAAATGTAATTAACCACATTTAAGGTCAAATATTACATGATTACATCAATAGATGCAGAAAAAGCATTTGACAAAATCCAACAACCGTTTATGATAAAAATTCTGAGCTAATTAAGAATAAAAGAAACCTACCTCAACCGCATAAAGGCTATCTACAAAAATCCCAAAGCCAGCATTATTATGAATGGGGGAAAAATTCACAAAATTTCCCTTAATATCAGGAACAAGACAAGAATGCCCTCTGTCGTTACTTCTATTCAACATTAATACTCAAAACTCGAATACAAATAGAGAAAGAAGAATTGAAAATATTTTTATTTGCAGATGACATGTTTCTTTACATAGATGAGCCAATAAATTCATCAAGAAGACTTCTAGAGGTTATAAATAATTAGCAAAATAGCAGGATACAAAATCAACCCACAAAAATCATTAGCACTTTTTGCTGGGCGTGGTGGTGCATGCTTGTAGTCCCAGTATTTGGGAGGCTGAAACAGAAGGATTGTGGTTTGTGGACAGCCTCAGCTACTTAGTGAGGCCCTTTGCAACTCATTAAGACCTTGTTTTAAAATAAAAAATTTTAAAAATAGGACTGGGGGTGTAGTGTGGAGGTAGAATGCCCCGAGTTCCATCCCCAGTACCGCAAAAAATAAGTAAATAAATAAAATAAATTATTAGCATTTTTACACTAATCATGAATCCACTAAAAAAGAAATACAGAAAACAATTCCATTCACAATAATCTCATAAAAGATAAAAAAAACTACAAATAAATTTAACCAAGGAGGTGAAAAACCTCAATAATGAAAATTATAAATTACTAAGGAAAGAAATTGAAGAAGATTTTAAAATATGGAAAGACCTCCCATGCTTTTGGATAGGCAGAATAAATATAATTAATGGCCAAACTTCCAAAAACTACCTACACATTCAGTGTAATCCTTATCAAAATACCATCATTTTTCATAAACCTAGAATAATCAATTATAAAATTCATATGAAAAAAAAAAACATCCAGAAAAGCCAAAGCAATTCTCAGCAATAAGAACCATGCCAGAGGCATCACAGTACCTGATTTCAAACTATACTACAAAGTGATAGTAGTAAAAATAGCCTGATATTGGCACAAAAACAGACACAGACCAATGGAATAGAATAGAAGACTTAGAAAGAAAACTCCATATCTATAGTCAGTAGATCTTTGATAAAGCTCCTAAAAACATAAACTGGTAAAAGGACAGCCTTTTCAACAAATGTTATTGGGAGAACTGGCTGTCCATATGTATAAAAAATGGAACTAAACCCTAACCTCTCACACTGCACAAAAGTCAACTCTAGATAGTCCAGACACCTAGAATTTAGACCAGAAACTTTAAAACTGCTATAAGAGGGCATAGGACCAACAATTCAACATGTAAGTACAGGTAAAACTTCCTTGATAAGATCCTGAAAGCTCAGGAAATTAAAATAAGAATTAATTAATGCGATAGCATTAAATTAAAAAGCTTCTGTACAGCTGGGTATGGTGGCACACACTTGTAATCCCCGTGCTTGGGAGTGGAGACAGGAGGATCGCGCAGGTTCAAAGCCCCTCACTGGCTTAAGAGACCCTGTTTCCAAATAAAAATATAAAATAGGTTTGGGAGTGTAGCCTGGAGGTAGAAGGGTTCCATCCCCAGTACCACCAAAAAAAAAAAAAAAAAAAAAAAAAATCAAGATTCTATAGAGAGAGCCTACAGAATGGGAGATCTTTACTGCCTACCCATTAGAAAAAGGTCTAATATTTAGAATATAGAAAGAGATTAAAAAGCTTAACACTAAAAAATAAAAAACAAAAAAACTCAATTGAAAAATGGCAATCATACTGAATAGACACTTTTCAAAAGAAGAAATGCAAATGGCCTATCAATATATGAAAAAATGTTCATCATCTTTAGCAACCAGGGAAGTGCAAATCAAAACTACACTGAGATTCCATCTCACGCCAGTGAGGATGACAATCATCAAGAACACAATAACAAATGCTGGTGAGGATATGGGGAAACAGGAACCCCATACACTGTTGGTGAGACTGCAGACTAGTACATCTTGCTTTGGAAATCAGTGTGGAAGTTTCTCAGAAGATTGGGAATGGAACTACCATATGACCTAGTGACAGGGCTCCTGAGCATCTTCCCAAAGGAAATGAAATTAGAATATTGTAATCATACATGCATATCCATGTTCATAGCACCACAATTTAGCCAAATTATGGAACCAGCCTAGATATCCGTCAATGGATAAATTGATCACAAAACTTGTATATATACATGATGGAATTTTACTTAGCCATTAAAAAGGACAAAATCACACCATTTACAGATAAATGAATGGAACTCAAGAATATTATGCTGAGTACCCCCAGTCCCCAAAATCAAGTAGACATGTGTAATCTCTTCTGGGTGGAAGCTAGAGAGATATTTGGCAATACATCAGATAGATGAGCAGAGACCCCAGGGGAGTGACTTAGGGTGATTGGGGAAGAGGAGGGAATGAAGTCACAAAGAATGCAGTAATAGAAATAATGCTATGAACATAGACAAAATTGCTTAGAGGGTGTTCCGGCAGGTTGTGAGTGTAGTATGCTACTTCCACAAGAGAGGCATACTGCACAGGGACCTGAAGCCACATAACATCATCAGGACTCCAAAGAGAACAACAAAATCATTGACTTTGGGCTGCTGACCACCATCTGTGGCACTACAGCTACTGCACCCAGGTCTACCAGGGCCAATGATATGGCCCTGAGATTGACCTCTGGAGCCTTGGAGTCATCCTCTGCTTTTTGCTCATAGGCCGTATCCCCTTCACCAGCATCACCTGGGGGCAGCTGCAGGAAAAGGTGCTGCAGGGAAGGTACTGGGTTCCCCCTCACATCGCTGACAAGCCATGAATCGTCCTCAACTGCTTATTGACTGTTAACTCAGAAATGAGGGCCACTGCCAACGAAATCCTGGAGCACTTGTGGCTGAAACAGCATAAGGAGCATTCACTTCCTCCTTGAGAGCTGTTCTCCAAATGCCAGAATCTACAATCTTGAGAGTCACGTGTTGCCTGGGTTTCAGCTCACACCAGACCTGGCTGTCAGCGGTGAACAGGACGTTTAACAAGAGGATGACTACGTTCCTGCTGATTCAACACCATGTGAGCCATGGGGCAGGGTGCACCTTCCAGGCTGGGCCTGAGTCTGCTGTGCCAAGCTGCCTCCATTCCCAGCAAATACTTCTGCTTTTCCTCTGCCGCCGAATAGGAGAGCCAGCAAACCTGACCTCTGTGCTTTCCAGTTCCTGTTCTCTAAGGAGGACCAAAGCCAGGGCAGAAGGGCAGAAGATATAGCCTGCCTGCTATTCCCCTGAGCTGCCCACTGAAGAGGACCTTCACTTCCAGCACAGCCCCCCCCCACCATGTCCCTGAGGCCCCCCATTCCAACACCCACCAACCTCATCGTTAGCCCACCTCCACAATGACAGGGAGGGCTGGAAGTGGATCACCAGGAGGATTGTTATCTGCATCATAGGCACATGTACTGCTGTGTACTGGCCCCCAGAGCCAACAGAGTTGCGAGAGAGAGAGAGAGAGAGAGAGAGAGAGAGAGAGAGAGAGAGAGAAGGAGAGAGAGAGAAGAGAGAAGAGAGAAGAGAGAGAGAGATATCCCCGGACTGTTGAGCAGCAGAATTGTTCCAGAGAAATCAGACAAATGAGGTTGATGAAACCAGGTCCCCGGTTCCTGACCTTGGCCAAAGTGGACTCAACTGCAGGAAGACTTGCTTCAGTTGCCAACTGTTGCAGGCTTCTTCACACATATTCCAATCGAGAGGCCCCAGCCTGGGAGAAACCAGAGACTATTTTTCCCAGGAAATTCATTCATTCCCCTTTCCCTGAGACGATTCTTAATAAATTATTCTGAATTTAATTAAAAACAGTGTTAAGCATGATGTTTGGCGTGGTGATTATGCCTCCAATATGTTTGACTAGTCATAATTCAGTAAAAAATTTCAAATTTTCTTTTGTTCTCCATGGTCTGCAGGCTAAAATAGATCATATTACCTGGGAGGAAAAAAAATCCCTGAGCCTTATTTTCTTTGCTCATAAAAGGGCACTACTAACACATGCCCAGCCTTCTCACATTTGTTGAAAGAGTCAAATAGGATAACACGAGAAAATGGTTGGTAAATTGCAAAGCTCTGTACAAATTCAAATTACTAGTACAACTGGCATTGTACATAGGTCAAAGCTTTACTGGGCAAAAGCACATTCTAATCTTCCAACATTAACATTTTAAACAATTTATATTCTGTGGCATGAAAGGTAAACCATTTCTTTCCATATCATAGATCAATGATGCTGCTGTCTAGTCACTAGTTTCATCTGATGGCGACTTAAATAACAGTAATTAAAAACTGATCTGCATACCACATATCAATTAAGCCACAGATAAATCAATCAACAGTTTCCTCCACCATGGTCAGCATCAGATACACATACGAAGCCAAGCAAGAGGATACAGGCTTACAATTGGGCAGGCATGAGTTTTGCAACAGCTAGGCTATTTCTCTTGAAATGGCAAGAAATGATTGTTTTGCCTCATCTTTTCTGCAAGTAGAGGAAGTTTCTAACTTATGAAAAGGTTATGTTGACGGAGTCACAGTAAGACATTTGAAATCTGTGCTTAGACTTTGTAATGGACATGGCCCTAGCAGAGGACCTGAGATTCTGAAAAGGCCTCACATTTGTCTTTCCTCCCAGCACATCAGGGAAATGAACCCCACCAGTGCTTGCTCTGTTGGTAAGAAAGAGAGCAAGATTCGGTTTCTGCACCAACATAAAATAATTGGTAATATTGTTGCTGCTCTTGGAAAATGCATGAGGTTCCAAGGTGAACAGTTTGGCATGGGTGTATGCATTTTTTTGGATGTGTAGGATGATAAGACAGTTTACATTATGCATGGAAACCTTTTTAACTTAAAATTGTAAACTTTTAGGGAAGGAAGGGTTTAATATTTTGTTCCTCTGACAAAATTTTTCAACACACCTTATTGACTACTGAATCCTATGTTATTGTTATATGGTCTAAATTTTTTTCTTTTCTTCTTCTGTGGAAAAGAATATGGTAAGGGGAGAAACACAGGGGCCTGACTGCTCCGACAGAGCTGGCCTTCACTGTGCTCGCCTCCCCAGTAAGGCTCTTTAAGGCTTGTTTTTCTTTCTGGAATATGAAAAGCTTAGTTTACAATAAACCTCTTTGTTGGAGATCTGTCCCACATAGCTCCTAAGTTAGTGGGTGAGGAATTCTGGGTAACAGGCATGAATGTGTAGTAACCCAGAGGAGCTGAAATCAGGAGTCCTCCGTTGTTTGTTTGTTTGTTTATCAAGTTACTAGTGCAACTGGCATTGTACATCCACAGTATAATTTACAGCTAGAAATATATTTTATATTTCTATCAGTAGGTTTTTTAATTATGTTTCTATCAGTAATTTTATTATGTTTTTATCAGTTTCTATCAGTGACACTGTCACTGATAAAAAGTTGTCAATACCAGGGTCCCATTCCCAGATATTTAGTTATATGGGCTAAGGTCTGAGAGGAAATACTTTCTGAAAGCGCCCTGAGTAGTTATGACATGTGGCCAAGATTGAGACCCACAATCAAGAATATAATGTTTAGTGGATCCTGGAAACTTAATTTTTCTTGGGAAATCCTTGTCATTTATGGGAATTAATGCTCATGTTATAAACTGCTGTGTGGTCACACGAGAATACTCTTAAGTTCCCAAAATACTGCAAGTATGGACCTGGTATGGATGTATTCCATTCCTATGTATCCCATGACCCTTGTGAAATTTTGGAAAAGTGCTAGAATTAGAGGAAAATCAATCCACCTGGAAGATTCAGGAGGAAGTGCAGATGCTCCTGTGGGTATTTCAGGCAAAATGTGTGCAGGTGAGAATTAGATTCTAACCAGGCTACTGAAAGAAGCCTCTTTGGCTGAAACTGAGAAGAATAAGACAGAGAAGATAGAACAGAAAATAACTTTGTATATACCCTGAGTCACTCATTTCTTTAGGAGAAAAAAAGGAAAAGATTCATTGGGGGGGGTATTTGATTTCTCTATGGAATCAAAGGATTAACTTGGTTATAGGATATGAGATGTTAGGGAGTTGGCATAGGTATAAAATAAAGGCACCATCTTGTCTGAGTATAAACTGAATTAAAATAATATCCTGATACTTTTCAGAAGCTTCTAAAAATAGGCAAAGGGTATTTATGAAATGCCTTGGGAATACAAACTGTTCGCTTCCTTGGCCTACATGGATATAGTATTGTTATATATATTATATAACGATAATAAGGATTGGAGCAATGTCAGACTATGATGACCTTCACCTTTAATGAATTATTCCTACCTTCTCCTTAAGGGAGACAGCGACCTCTCAGATAAGTCATTGGATTAAGTAATTTTCAATAGAAGAAGCTCAAGATCAAACTCCAGTGCCCCAAAACCAGATCCTTTAGTAGAAGTCAAGGATACCCACCTGGGTCATGGTAATAGGGCGTGGCATTTCAATGAGTGAGCAGTGGTATCTCTATTTCTCTTCCTCCCTCTCATTCTGTCTGGCCTCTCCCTTCTCTATCCTGAGATGTTACTCCTTCCTTTTGGCTTGCTTTCTGCTGATTTTATCTCTTTTATCTCTTCCCTTGGAGTTGGAAGGATAAAATCCAGCTGAACAGATTCTGCAGGAGAAGCACCCTCCCTTTTAATTTCCCAATTCTCTAAAGTTTAAGGGAGAACAGAGGAAAGGAAAATTAGAAGAAGCAACTTAAGGCTGCTTTGTTGTAGGCTGTAATAAGAACTTTCTTTTCCTTGGATTAATCTTTTAGGCCACTCCAAAGGTAAGACAAATCTAGTCAGAATGACGATTTAGACGTGGGGAAAGGAGCCAGAAGAGTCCTTTGACCTGCTTCTGGTTGAGGGACTTTGGCTAGATGCACAAAGAGAGTCCTCAAGGCTCACATTTTGTCTATTCCGCTTCGCTGCATTTAGAAACACAATCAGCATCACAGGAAACTAGAGAAGAGGTAGGGCAAACTCTCCAGCTCAGCCAATTGTAGAGTCTCATCATAAAACACAATGTCTATAAAGCTAGTTGAAAACACAGAAACTGAGATCCTGGCAGTCTCTCTTTCTCGCCATTGTAGGTTTTTGTTGTTGTTGTTGTTGTTGTTGCTTTCGCTTTTAAATTTTTATTTATTTATTTATTTTATTGGTGCATTGTAGTCATACATCTTAATGGAGTACAATATTGTAGAGGCGTACATGCACACATCACTTTAGCCCTTCCACAATTCCCACCCTCTTCCCTCCCCCTCCCTCCGTCTCATGTTTGGCTTAGTGATCGACTTTGATATGTTTGTGAATGTACATCATGTCCATTAGGAAATTTCCCTCTTTCCCCCCGTCACCCTCAGTTAGGTCTACTTATTTGCTCAGCTATGGTTTCTCCTCCTTTGTCTGTGATCTCTCTGTTGTCACCATTCCTTCCTTATCTCTTCTCTTTGCTCATCTGGAGTCATTTAATGTATTAAGTCTCATGCATCATATTACTTTGATTGCTAAATCAAATAAATGTTATGGCAAATATTATCTGCCTATACTAGTCAACCTACCTTTCTTCAGCACTAGTTTGAGACACTTTTTCTTTTACCTAAAATATGTAAAGTGACTCTATTTTTCATCAAAATACAAGGTTCTCTATATCTTTCCCTATGTTCTTCACAAGAATACCTGAAACTCTGTACATACTCTGATGTTGGCTTGAAAATAAAAACAAGGACTAACATTTTGGTGCCTTGCAAATTAGGAACAAAAGCTCAGAGAGCCACTGACCACTGATTTCTAAAATACTACTATACTATTACCCTTGGTCCTTGGTTTTTTGTGTGTGTGGTTTTTTGTTTTTGTTTTTGGTGGTACTGGGGTTCCTGGTAACCCTTCTACCTCCTGGCTACACTCCCAGACCTATTTTAATTTTTTATATTTGTATTTGGAAACAGAGTCTCTTAAGGCAGCGAGGCTGGCTTCGAACCAGCACAATCCTCCTATCTCCACCTCCCAAGCGCGGGAATTAGGAGCATGCGCCACCATGCCCAGCTTACCCTTGTTTTTAAAATCAATTTTATTTTCCTAAATTAGGCATTAATAGTAGGGTGAAGGCAATACTATGTTACTTTAGTTGTACCTTTGTTTTAACAAACTCTTTTTTATTTAATTTGTCATTATCCACCTCAGTAGAATAAGGGCATATATTTCTCATGGTACTGAAGACTAAATTACAAATGAATGGGAACATTAACAAATGAGAACACTGCAGTTATTTCACTGTAATGAGATTCAATTTCCCTCTCCAAATGTTTGCTTTATAGCCCAGCTCTTCAGGAAAAGAGCAGAGAGGCCATTTAGATAAGTTCAGTAGCCCAGACCTGTATTTCATATGGGCAAAAATGAAGAGACAATCACTCAAGACCAAAAAGGACAGATAAATAGAAGATAATCCTCCAACAGATTCCTTTAGAAAAATTACAATATTCAAATGCATTCCAAATTTAAAGACTACAGTGTCAAGAGCTTAAAAACGTTTGAGATTTTCTCTTCCTTGTAACAAGTTGAGCAGGCCCCTTTTAATAAACGCTGGCAGAAGACATAGTCTTCCCAGTCATATAAAGAATTTTATAACTCACTGCACAGGCAACAGCATGAGCTTCCTATTCACATGAGTCCCTCTCTTCTCTCCAGTCCTTCATTGCATAGAAGTGATAAGAAACTGCTGGGCTTGTAGTGGATCTGCATGGCACACAGCTTCAGAGTCCTGAGTTTAAAAATTCTGATTTTTATCCAGGAAGAGGGCACACAACTGTAATCTCAGTATTTGGGAAGCTGAGACAGAAGGATCACAGGTTGGAGGCCAACCTCAGCAACTTAGCGAGACCCTCCGCAACTTAAGGAGACTCTCAAAATAAAAAATAAAACAAAATAGGGCAGGTGTATCACTCAGACACAGAATATTCCTGGTTTCAATCCCCAGTACCCAAAACCAAAACAAAACAAAAAGAATCCTTATTCTTTCATAATGACTGCCAACAAAACTACTATGACCTTTCACCCCAGAAAGATACATTATCTTCATTATAATAGTAAACAAATCTGCTCTCCACTCCGTGAAGAAATATTATCCCCATCTTCCAAGGCCATTCTCTATCAAAACATCCTTAAGAAGATAGTTCACATCAAAAGGTTGCCGGTACCTCTGCTAACCAGACATTCAGGGAGATCTATGGCCAAATTGTCCCCCAACATGAAGGTTATCCTGAAGTGCCCTATCAAAGCCCCATCAAATGATATGTTCTAGTTAACATATCATTGACTGAAAGCACATATTTGTTTATTCTCTAATGATCCACCACTTTCCAATTAGACTATGAGCTCCTGGAATGAAGAGATGATTTATCTTGGCATCTTCAGGGTGTAGCCTGGAAACCTGCAACTAGTAAGTACATGATACTGATTTAATGAGTGAGCAAGTTATTGGAGTCACACAGCAAAATTTACTTTATCTACAGATGTGAGCAATATCACATTAGGGAAAAATTAATTTTAATGCTCACTTATTTTTATTTTCAGGAATAAATTGATCCTTAATAGACAAGCATACTGGTGAGTGCTAAAGACTCTAGACAAGAGTTTTCATTAAATTTTGCTTAAAAGCTGTTTTATGGTTATGTTTCAGAATAGGGAGTTTTTGCCAAGAAAAATGGTTAATTAGTGTGCTGTGAAAGTAGCTGAAATAGTTCATTGGCCTAGGTCTTGTTTTGGCATTAATGAAATCCTCTTAATGGCAGGTAGTTAAATTGACTAAGTCTCACATAGTTTTGTGAGACCACTGAAAGATATTACTTAGAAATACTGAGTTGGCCACTAAGAAAAGAAATCAGACTATTTTAACATGCAGTCCTCAAATTTTGACCCTCTCCTCCCAATATGGTGCTGGTATATTTAGATTTGGTTTCTATTTTTTATTATTGTACATATATATGCATCATATATATGTACAATAACAAAAATAATGGTATCATAGGTCTTAGAGTCGTGTTCAAGTTCAAAGGATGCTAGTAAAGTAATGCTGGTACTCAGAGGCAGAAACTGTAAATGACTGCCACAGTCCTGACCCAGGAGAAAAGCAGAAATCTATGACTCCTTATGAGTAATCCTTCTGAGATGAAACCAGAAACAGGATGAAAGTAAAGACCCATATACCCATGGGTATGTTTATAAAGAGTTTAATGGATGGACAGGACATATCATTATAATGGTCATCCTGGAGCTGGCAAAAATCAAGCTGGCAAGTGGCAAGAATCTCACATAAAAATGCAATGCCATGCTGACTTAGAATGGACCCACTATCAAAGTCCAGCACTTGTGTCCACCTATGTGAACTGTGGCTAAATACACCGTCTGTACAATTATCTATAATCATCCATACTTCACAGCCTTGAGTCCCAAATGAATTTCAAGTGAAAGAGTGGCTTTCTTGAGTACTTACACTTTGTGTAAAGCATGATGGGAACAGTGGCTACCACCGTTGATAGGTAGGCATGGCATGAGGGAAATTGGGTTGGTGACATGACAAAATAGTAATTTGTGTACCACTCCAGGCTATCACTGAAAAATGAATAAAACACTCAGGATTTGGGTAAATATGGTAGAAGTACTACCAAGTTTAAAAGGTAAAAACTAATCAGATATCCCTCTATAAATATTGTTATAGCCATGAAATATCTTAGGATTAGTGTAATGTTTGATCTATGTGATTTTTAGACTGTAGTAGACTGTGTAGTCTTCCAAAATTGCAATGGGATTAACTTATTTTAATTAACTTTTGAGCAAATCTGTACTTGTAAAAGCCTATCATTTTATGTTAAGTCACTAAGGTAAACAGAAACACATCTCAAGGTTTCTTGATTTTTGTTTTTTGTTTGGGGTTTTCTGTTTTTGTTTGTTTTATTTCTACCTTGTCTTATTATTTTAGTCTTCCCCACCTCCACTGAAACCTTGGGGACACACAGATGGGAGATCAGAAAACAATAACTTGTGATTAATTATAATAATTATAATATAATTTATAAATATAAAAATAATTAAATGATAATTATAACTCTAAATATAAATAGCCTTTGTTCTACTACTATAAGTGGGAAAAGTTGTGAAAATATCAAATGATGATTATCTTTTGAATGATTTATTTTAAATATGTGAAATAAGTAGGGTGTGGTGAATTGGAAAGGAACAAGTAGACTTATCTAAAAATTTTAATCCTTTCATTTCTTTATTTTATTGTTGTTATTTCTCTAAGGTTGTAAATTTTTCTTGAGTACTTACACTTTGTGTAAGGCAAACTGCCTTACACATAGTATTTGGTTAATTAAAGTTGAATGGAAGGAAGAAAGGAAGAAAATTAGAGAGAAAAAAAGGAAGAAAAGAAAGAGGGAATAAAAGAAGAGGGAAGAAATGAAAAAGAATGAAAGTAGATAGAAAAATGAAGAAAAGAAGGGAGAAGAAAAGAGGAAAAAGAAAGGAAATAAAGAAGAAAGGAGATGAAGAGGGCCAAAGAAAAATTATATTGCATAGAATAATAAAGAATTACCACCTAAAGTTATTATTCATGAAAGCTTAAACACAAGTTTAAAACAACCTGGTAAAACATGAATTCTCTTGTGGTCAATCTAACATCTCCTAGGATTGAACCCAAGTATTCAGACATGGTCTTTTTGACTCAGTTGTTTGATAGATTTCCATTTGTGGATGCAATGAGCATTTCTTAAACTTATCTCATCCCTGATCCCCACCAATTCATTTTTCCCACTTCACTTTTTCTTTTCTATTTTCCATACCTCTCACCACTGATTGGGTCTCATCCAATGCCTGAACCTTATTCCATAGTGAAGGTTTACCTTGTCTCTGAGCCTCAGGTAATTGTTGAAGGCAGTGGTCATTTGAGGTTAGAATATCCATTGACCCCATTGATTCATAATTTAATTTTTTTTTTTGGTGGTACTGGGGTTCCTGGAAGCCCTTCTACCTCCAGGCTACACTCCCAAACCTATTTTATATTTTTGAAACAGGGTCTCTTACACCAGCGCGGCTAGCTTCGAACCTGCGCGATCCTCATGTCTCCGCCTCCCAAGCGCGGGGCTTACAAGCGTGCGCCATCACGCCCGGCCTATAATTTAATATTTTAAATGTGAAAACTATTTAAAGACAAATGTGTCAAACTATATTGGCATCAAAATAACCCCCTTTCACAATGGCAGCCTTAAATTGACTATATTCAATTATATATTTACTCTGGAGAGACTCTTGCTTCTTACTGGGTTCATGTTTTTGTCAATGTCAAAAAAGACGACTAATTTTGTCTTATCCTGTGGTTTGAAGGAAGCTCTACAGAATTTTTAATAAGCTTGCTTTTAAGCAGAAATTCTACACTGGTATTGAGTTTCCTATGTTTTTGGCTCACAAAGGCTATCATTTAATAAGGATATCAGAGAAATTAAGAGTGGTTTGGGGTCTTGTTTTTTTTTTAATTTCTTCATCATAGAATAAAGAATGCTCTTACTGCATACAAATGCACCTTTATCCAAAGTAAAAAAAAAAAAAAATAGCTGAGATACCTAGTTGATGAGTCACACACTGTTCCTCATCCTTCCATCCCTCAACCCTTCTCTCCTCTTGGCCCCATTTGTCAGCTATGAAATTGCATCCCGTCTGCTATAATTTTCATATTTCCTAATCTTCGTTCTGCCACTCAGAGGGGCACCAGCCATCAGCTGTTGCTAATCTCTTCTCCTGAGTGCTCTTCTCTTCCTCTTCCCAGATCCTTCCATGTCCCCTTTAACCCTCTTCCTATGCCTAAGACCATAAGCCCAGCACTATTGGCTACCTTTTATTCTATATACTTTGACTTATTAATGTCTGGATTCCCATTTCTCTTAAATCTGATATTTTCCTGATCTTTGAAAGAGCTAAATTATGATTTCTTCTTCCCCTAGTTTATTCATCTTTTTAACTTTCATTTTAGCTTCCATTTATCAAACAAAATGTTTTGATTGCCTATTATGTGCAGGATGTTGCTTATAAAATTTCCATACCAATTACATAAATAACAGCTTCCTATGCATCATTCATGTCTAAACTTGCCATTTTTCCATGTATAAACATTTTGTGGGAGAGGGTAAATGTTATAGGAGGAAAACCCTTCCTACAGTTACAAAAGATATTGCAATCCCCTGGAACACAGCTCTGCTAATGTGGCAAGTCTGTCATAAAGTTATGTGTAAAATTAACACAGTGTGTAGTATTTCTTCTCACTGCTGAATGAATAGAGAATGTGTGTGTGTGTGTGGGGGGGGTGTCTGAGAGAAAAATTCAGCCTGAAGTGACTGGCATAATCCTACAAATTCTTTCAGAATCACCATAACTCTGTACTACAGTATAACCCTGATCTAACTTTAAGGTCAAAACAATTAGAAAAATAATTGATCTCATACTTTCATTTCATTATAAATCATCCAAGTTTGTCACCACTCGATTGCTTTTCAAGTTCTAGGCATTCAGGTCTTCTGAGCATAGTGGAAGATAATTTTTAATAAAAGGTTTAAGGAAAAAGGAAGGGAAAGAGTCAGAACAAGAGAATAGAAAATATTAAGATTCATGGAAATGTGGCTGTGCCAGTTATGTGGACCACTCTTTTATTTTGGATTGGGCTGTGTTGACTTGTATGATAAATCTGGTTTATGATCACCTCAGTTTAAAAGATTTCCAATTGCTCTTAAATAATGCCAGGCAGCTAAGCTAATTGCTTTTGCAATGAAAGACAAGGAATGGTTAAGTCAGATCTCTTCCAAATAATTCTGAGATTCAAAACATAGAAGATATAAAAAATACAAGCCCACTTTACAGAAAGGACAATTTTGGGGTGTCTGAGGGAACAGTTTGTACTTTTGCTGAATTCAGAAAAGATTCATTTAGAGGGTGACTATGAAATGGAGTAGCGAACCAGCAACTTAGTTAAATTGCTGGCTGGAGGGCAAGCCTGCTCTCCTTGCAGCCTTTCTCCTCTGCATCCCTCATCCACAGCCACAACACGCAGCTGGATCATTTGTGGAAGTGCTCCACTGCCATCTACAGGAGCCGTCACACCCAAGCACAGCATCCCGGGTCAGGTCCCACCAACAACAACGACTTGTTTTGTGTGCTATCTTTACTAGAAGACCATAGTTAATTTTTCATTAAGAGTAATTACTCTGAGAAGCCTAGGTCACTGTTTAATTAACTTCAACAATGAATGGACCAAATAACCTTAAGAGATACATTTCCATGCTGTAGGAAATTCGCTTTAATGCCCCAGAGGCTTAAATTTTTTTTTAATAAATAAATCAGTAATTCACCTACCATGTTGTTTTTTCATTTTCAATGGGCAGTTGTTGAAGCAATGGCACCTATCTAAAAGCAGAATATTCTCCTTGACTTTTGTTTCGAATACATTCTCCAAAGAATTAGTTTTCTTCCAAGAACATATAGAGTTGTGTGAATAGGATTTCCTTAATACAAAAAAAAAAAAATTAAAAGAAGCCAGGCAGAGTGGTGCACACCTGGGATTCCAATACTTGGGAGGCTGAGACAGGAGGATTATAGGTTTGAGGCAAGGCTTAGCAACTTAGAAAGGCCTTCAGCAACGAATGAGACCTTGTTAAAAAATGAAAAAGGTGTGGAGGTATAGCTCACAGGTAAAATGCCCTTGGGTTCAGTTCTTTGTACCAAAAATTAAATAAACAGAAAAAGAATAGGAAAAAGAAAAAAAGAGCATACTCTGCATGTCTAGTATTTAAAATCTATCAGGTCCAAATGCTTCAGCACAGTCTAACAAAAGGTAGTTAGCATATAGTTAGTATCGAGATCCTGATCTTATGTATCAGGTTATACCCCACGTAGATAGCAATACTGAATTCGTTTAGAGAAGAGCCTCCTGCAAAGGTCTGTACAGTGTTTACTCACATTGTTTCTCCATTTGACATGGCAGGATAAATTTTTCATATGAAGCCAAAAATGACCAATGAGCACTGAAAAGCTCAGTATCAGATCAAGCCATAACTCCTGTACTAGTTAGACAGCTTTGTCTCTGATCTGATGAGAAGTCTGCATGCGTGGCTTGATAAATCACAGACAACAGCATATGAAACCATTCCAGATCCTCTCCTTGTTTCTCCACACAAACAAATACTCGAAAGACAATGGTTTTCAAACACTTCAAAAGCATGCTTAAAAGGATGTGGAGGGCACGGAAAATGTGAGATGTTTTCTGCCAGCCTTCTACTTGATCAATTGCTACTGCAGTGCTGACTTATTTAAAATGATATGAAAATCAGAGAGATAATTAGAGCTCATTTCTACTTGAAGCAACAGCCTGGAATTTTCATTGAATTTACACAAATTAGAGAAAAATCAGACTTGGCCTTATCTTGTTCTCAAATTTCTTGCTCATACCAAGGTCTATATTCTCAGCTGGGGATGGAGAAGAGGAAGAAGGACATGGTGTCATGTAGGATTGTTGTTGTGCTTCCTACTATGATTCTTTGTCCCTTGTTTCATCTTTCTTATCTTCTAATTTATTTCATCTCGCTCTATTGTTTGCATCCATGAAAGGAACTCTAAATCCTTTATGAGATGAAGTAAGAATAAAAATAAATAGGCATATAAATTTTGCTCCTGCAGTTTATGATGATCATTACACTTTTCATTCTTAATCTCTCTCTGGAATCCTATGGACCTTTCCAGGTAGAAAATATAAACCCATAAATTTGAAATCTTATCACTTTCCACAGTTGGCCCCCCACGCCTCAGTGGACATTGTCCTTCCCCAAGAGGCAGTCCACCAGCGTAGCAAGATTGCCATCACCTGTATACAAGGAACTTCAGTACAACCTTCAGAACCACAGTTTCTTCATCTGTGGATTACTTTCCTGGGGACGCCATGACAAATTAATACAAACTAGGTGACCTATTTCAACAGTAATTTATACTCTCACAGTTCTGACAGTGAGAAGTGTGAGGGATGGTGTCCTCAGAGCCATGCCCTCTCTAAATGTCGTTGCAAAGGATAGCCTCTGCCAGCTATCCTTGGTATTCTTTAGCTTGTAAATGCTTTACTCCTCTGCCTCCACCTCCACCTGGCCTCTCCCTCATGTCTTTATCTTCCCGTGACATTCTCCTCCTCAAATCTATGTCTAAATCCAATTTATATCATCTTAGAAGGACACCAGGCATTGGATTAAAGTCCACCCTAATCAAGGATGACTTCATCTCAACTGGAACATATCTTCATAGACCCTATTTTGATCAGAAGAGGTCACAGACTGAGGTATCAGGCAAGCATGAGTTTGAGAGGAACATTATTCAATTAAAATAGTAGTCCCAATCTTAGAGAGCTGCTGTGATGAAGATAGAGAACTTGGAGAGGCCCATACTGAGCACACGTTTAATGATAGCTACTACTATAAAGTAAAACCATTCTTTCACTTCTCATAAAATTTGTTCAAGTAATGATTGCCCTGTGAGGACCCCAAATTCAATTAGTCTTTTTTGTCTTTATACATGTCTTTTAAAGAATGCTTTTTAGACAGAGTTTGGATATTTTTGTTTTTTATTCTTTTCCAAAAGTAAAAGAAAAAAATAATAAAGCTGCTGAGCTTAATACAATAAGCAAGATGTTTCTCTATAGAGGATAAGGAACTTCACTGATTACTTCGACACTTGCGGTGGTGCAGAGGTTAGGTGGGTGGTGCAGAGAAGTTGAGTTACCAGGTGTTCCATAGAGCTAGAAACATCTGCCTTGGGATCCAACAGCTCTTTAAGTTTGAGGGCACCGGGCCCTTCTCAAAATTCTATCTTTCCTCTCACTTTCCTGTTGCTTCTGAATATCGAGTTCTTCTCCCTTATTCTCCCTCTCACTCCAAAACTCAGAGAAGCCTGTGAAATTTGATAGCCTGAGACATAGCCAAGCTAACATGAAAAGACATGTCAGAACAGTACCACGTAATTATTAGAATTCAGCAACTCAAAACAGAACCTCCACTGAGAAAGAGAAATCAGAGGTTATATATACTCTCCATTTGTTTCTGTTAGCCTTTCTCACCACCATAAAATTTGGGTGTCAGATGTATCTTGGGTGCCATATTCTTGCCACATTTAAAGAGAACAAACTTTAGGTTTACTATGATTTAACTAACACCAATTAAAGTTTTAAAATATTTTGAAGCATGCCTTTTTCACCACTAGCTGGTCATGGGGTTTACTTGGCCAGAATAAATTTCCTCGGCTTTTAACATATCACAGTGTCTGTGCATTCCCATATCCTGGAAGGCATTTCAAAAGACATTAATGGTACGTTGGTGCCAGTTTTTGTTACCAGAATGTCTGTTAGGTGCACAGGCCAAGCAGAGGACATCCATAAACATGGTCTCTTTCCACTACACACTTGTTCTCTGAATCGGGGGCACATGTACAGGAGGAAGAACTGGAACGTTCTTTTAGGAGCTCACTTTGGAGCTAAGAGTTGATGCTGTCTCCCCATCTGGATGGCAGTAAAAGTGTCATTTAAAGCTAATACAAACTCTTGTCATCTAAGCCAGCATCAGAAAAGAACAGGATAATACTGAGACTTAAAACTTAAAAGTGGCAAAATCCACCCAGATGCCATGGCACATGTCTAGAATTCCAGTACTGGGAGGCTAAGACAGGAGGATTTCAGATTCCAGACCAACTCCAGCGATTTGGCAAGACCCTGTTTCAAAGTAAGAAATAGGTCTGGGGCTATAGCTCAGAGTTAGAATGACCCTGGGTTCAATCCCCACCATAATGGTATAAATCAGAGTTCCATAAGAGGAAGAATAGTCTTTTTTGTATCCAAGAAGTGATTATGTTCCACTAGTAATCCTTCAGTTGAGGAGTACCAGCTTGTAAATAATCCAGAGTGACCTGACCTCTTGGCTCTGTCTGAGGAGCCTATGATGGGATTGGAATATTCCTGAAGTGAGGAAGTTTCTGCTCAGGTTCTGCTCCTTTCCATGAGTGTTTTTGGGAGATGTAAAAGCATTCTACAGTGAGAAGAAACCAGGCAGCCATCAGAAATCATTTCAGTTGTAAGCATTTCTGATAAATTGCTTATAAAGATATAACGAAATGTTGTATTGCCAAGACTCCAGTAATTAATTGAAATTATTTTCTTTTAATCACATACCTAGATTTTTATTTCTTTTTTTAAAGAAATAAAAAAGGAAAGAAAAGGAGCCTCAAAATTGTATATGTTGTAGATAGCACAAAAGCTAGATACACCCTTGGCTCTCCATCAAGAGGAAGAGCCCCACCCTCCTCTCTGGAATCATAACTGGAGGGTGGGATGGGGCAGTAGACACACTTCTACTGTTAGGTAAGAATTGGTGTGTCTACCTACAGACCATATAAAAAGATACTAATGCAAAGCCAGGCATGGTGGTGCTCACTTGTAATCCCAACATTTGGGAGGCTGAGACAGGAGGATTGAGGTTGGTGGACAGCCTCAGCTACTTACTGAAGTCCTATGCAACTCAGTGAGACCCTGTTTCAAAATAAAGAATAAAAAATAGGGCTAGGTGTGTAGCTCGAAGGTAGAATGTCCCTGGGTTCCATCCCCAGTACTGCAATAATAATAATATAAAATAAAATAAAAAGATACTAATGTAAAGATGGCAGTCACTAAGGAGAGAGGAGATTTACCCAGTACATTCTTGTTTCAAAGCCTAAACTATAGGTCCACTCCGTGCATGGACCACAAGTAAAGCAAACTCTTTAGAGCTCTAACTATATTTTGTAAAGAAACTGTGAGCTTTTGCCACAGTACTTGTAGATGAAGTAGGAGGTCCTCTAAAAGGGATGGGAACTGTTCCTGAACCAGCATGGGCCTTCAGTGAACTTGAGTCCAGAAAGACATGAATGAAGAATTTATGAAATGATATGCCATTGGGTTTTGGCCACAAGAAGAGCTGTCCATAGATTCTGTAGCTAAGAACCTCCCCCCACCCAAAAAAAAAAAAAAAACCATTAAGAATGAATTCCCCAGCCAGGTGTGGTGGCACACACTTGTAATCCCCGTGGAGGTGGAGACAGGAGGATTGCACAGGTTCGAAGCCAGCCGGGCTGGCTTAAGAGACCCTGTTTCCAAATAAAAATATAAAAATATAAAATAGGTCTGGGAGTATAGCCCGGAGGTAGAAGGGTTTCCAGGAACCCCAGTACCACCAAAAAAAAAAAAAAGAATTCCCTAAACACCCAGCACCACACACACAAAAAAAGTATAATTCCTTATTTCTCATTGTCCCAAATATGAACAACAAACAGTATTTTTGAGACTCAAAGCAGAGGCCACACCTATGCTGCACATTTATGTGACTGAAGGACATGCTCTGCTGATTTCATAGCAAGGAAAACAAGGCCACACAAAATGTCTGAAAGGCAAATCACAACGCAGGTGGTGATGAGGATGGGATCTGTGGGAGAGAAAATGTGTGGGCTTTGCTCCTCAACATGACTGTAAACACTGGGACTGCTTGTTACCACACAGAAATAAATTCCTTCCAAACAGTGGGTCCTTATAAACGTATATGCCAGCTCTTCTCTGGGTATTACTTAGGCAGAGACATGGATTCTACTGGGAGCCCAAACATTTTCATGCGGGGAAAAAAAATGCTACCTTATTTAAAGCCTTTGGATTTTCCAGAGGAAGGAAATTGTGTAGCGGTGCTAAAGACTCAGTAGGGAAAGAGAATGAAGCAGACCAGAGATATCCCAAAGAACCAGTGAGATCAATGATTGGTCAAAATTAGAAAATCCATTCTATTATTAGATACGTGATGGCAATGGCCTTAGTTATTCATTTTTCTGAGCTCTACAATACTTATTACAGTGTTCTACCCATAGTAGAGCTTTAGTAGATATCTGTTAACGGAATAAATGCAATGTAACAGGACCAACTTAACTGAACAAAAGTAGATACCCATCAATTAGGTCACTGGTTCTTAGAATAATCTGTAAAGCTTTTAAAAAATATATGATGTCCCAAACCAATTAAATCTGAAAACTCTAGGATTAGGACACATATACACTTTTTTTTTTTTTGCAGTACTGGGGATTGAACCCAGGATGTTATACCTCCAAGATACACCATCAGATCTATATTTTTATTCTTTATATTGAAATAAGGTCTCACTAAGTTGTGGAGGATCTCACTAAGTAGCTGACACTGGCCATGAACTTGCAATCCTCCTGTCTCAGCCGCCCAAGTATTAGGATTAAAAGTATGCACCACCACACCTGGCCAGGCACACTTTTTTTTTTTTAAGTCTTTTTTACAGGCATGATGGCACATGCTTGTAATCCCAGAACTTGGGAGGCTGAGACAAGAGGATCGCAAGTTTGCAGCCAGCCTCAGCTACTTAGTGAGGCACTTCCTGACTTAGCAAGACCCTGTTTCAAAATAAAAAATAAAAAATAGGGCATGGGGTATAGCTTGGAGGTAGAATTCTCCTGGGTTTAATCCCCAGTACTGAAAAAATAAAAGTTCTTCAGGGGATCCTGATACACTGATGGCAGTGAGAACTATTAAGTAGAGTGGCATGTCAAGGTCGCTTCCAAAGCCAGGATTTTGTGGATTCTAAAACATCAGGTTCTTTGGATGATGTGCCAGTACCATGTGACTAAAACTCCTTCACCTGTAACCTGGACCAGCTACATCATCTCCGGGGCTCAGTGCAAATAGTTTTAAAATAGTAGTAGCAGTATATTGTAAGCACAGCATCATGTATAACAACTGGTCACCCATGAAGCCAGCCCTGCCCACAGCACCCAGCCCACCTGGTAATCTCATTTTCTTCACTCTTTGTTCTTGTACTGTCAGAAGGATGACTCTTGAAATGCTCATTCTGCTCCAATATTAGAGATAGAGGTAAGATACTAGTCTAGAGGTAGTCTAATTTTACATCTAAAGAAGGAATTTCTTTCAAGCTTCCTCTGATATAGTAGAAATCAGACAAATGACCTCATGATTTATAAAAAGAGACAGGGTTTCCCCATACCTCATTTTTCTCCTCTGTACCTGGAGAGTGTTTGCCCACTGCATCTTTTTGCTATGAGAATTAGTTGAGATGTGTAACACAGATGTGTTCTTTCCCGTGGTCCTTAATCATTGCTCTGAATCAATTTTAGGACCACATTCAGCACTTACTGGTTTCCAAAAGACAGCCAAAGCCACAGTATATTATTAAAAATATATATATTTTACAGAAAGTGTGTGAAGAGATGGCAGGGAAACAATTTTATTCTGTAGACCCCACAGCAAAACCACTATCAGATTCCCCATTAACACCTGTGTTCTTCCCTCCAAATTTTTCTCCCCTGGCAGCTACCTTATCTCACATTGTTTTTCCTAAGTCAATATCTCAAAGCTCTTCCTCATTTTCCCCCTATTATATTGAAATATTGGGTGCTCTCTTCAGTTTGAACATAGAATTCAGCAAAATAATATCGTGTTAATCATCTGAATCCTAACTGCTCCTTCAGTATGTTCCATGAGCATCTCAATACCACCCCAATCCAAGCAATTTCTCAAAATAGCCCTTCCCCAGAAAGATGGAAAGGATTTGCAAACGTTTGCTGCCAAGAAAATACCATTTAATTACATAGGCAGAGTGAGGAGTTCACAGTAAATGTTAATCCCCTCCTTCCTCCCACCCTCTTCAAGGTTTCTGTCTGACTATTCCTAGTGATGAGAGAGGTTCATCCCCCTCAAAATGTAAAGCCAGTCTATTTTTCAACAATTCTACTTACTGGAAAATTCTCGCTTATGTTGACCCAAAATCTACCATGCTGTAACTTCTGTATACAGTAATCTTTCTTTGAAGACAAGTTAGAGCAAGTTTCCTTCTTTTCCAAGACAGCAGCCTCTTCCTTCATGGTTTTTCCCCAGTTCATTCACTTCTCTTCCTATGACAGACTCCCAAGTTCTAGACTCTACTGGTTGCCCTTTCTGAATAGTATCTAGCTTCCCATCATACCAAACTAAATGAACATGTGGGCTTTGATGTAGGATATACTGCTAAAGAATCATTTCTTCTATTGTTCTGCGAACACTCTAATTATAGTAGTGCCCCCTTATCTGAGGAGGTTACATTCCAAACTCCCCAATGCATGCTTACACCCTGAATTACCAAACCCTACATATACTGTTTTTTTCCTTTACTTACTATTATTCACTGTGTCTGTTACTTTTGCAGTTTGAGTTGCTACAGCAAACCTAGCATGAATTTCTTTTTCCTTCTTCACAATTTCATAGATAAAAGATTCATTCTTGGCATAGATCTTAGCAACCTCAAATGTGATTTTTTTTTCTTTTCTTATTGAGAACATTCATCTTTTCACTTAAAGGAAGCATTTTCTGGTTTCTTTCTCTTTGTTATATCTGAATTGCCAGTTTTGCCCCTCTTATGTTTTGGGGAGAATTATTCAGTAAAATAAGGGTTACTTGAAAACAAGCATTACAATACCATGAAGTCAATCTGATAATGGTGATAGCTACTAAGTGACTAAAGGGTGGGTAGTATAGACAGCAGAGATACAGTAGACAAAGGAATAAGTCCTACCCCAAACAGGGTGGTGATCAAGCCACTCAGAACAGTGTGCAATTTAAAAATATACATATTATTTATTTCTGAAATCTTCTATTATTTAATTTTTTACTGAGTGAGACTGAAACTTTGGGCAAGAGGGGAATATTATAATTATGTAATCAACACATACCTAATTATTCAGCTCCTGGGCAGCTCTCTCTAGAGTTTTTTGAAACATCACAAGGGTAGATGAGGAACAATGGTCCCATGCCTTGTGGTTTAGTCCCTAAGCATGCTAAAAGAGGTCACCAAAAGTTTCAGCAGTCAAAGGTGGACTAGAGCTGTGTAGAAGCATACGCTTGTAATCCCAGTACTCAGAAGGCTAAGATAAGAGTTTCACAAGTTCATGACTAGCCTCAGGAACTTACTGAGGCCTTCAGTATAGTGAGATTCTGTTTTAAAATAAAAAATAAAATGGAGTTGGTGGTGTAGTTCAGAGGTAGAATATCCCAGGGTTCAATCCCTGGTAACACATACACACACACACACACACACACACACACACACACACACACACAGATAGAATAGAGGAACTCTGAACAAAAATAACAGGTAGCACTGACTGAATTAGCAAGGCCTCAAGTGATAGATTTCATACTCCAGTTCAATCCAAAACATCACACTTCAAGACAGTTTGCCTGTCCCTGTGCTTCTGCCAAATCAAGTTTAGCACCTGCTATCTCTCAGGGACTTACTGACATGTCCCATTTTCCAGCAGGTCAGAGCCTAATGATGATCAACATGTAACTAAAGAAACAGTACAAAATTATAATTGGTAAAGGACTGATGGAAAATAACAGGGTTTAACAAGATATGAGATAAAAGAAGGGGCCTACTCTACATGTGGGTGGTCAGAAAGATGTGTGAGATATTTTTAGGTTGACACCTGGAAATATGTCAAAAGAAAAAAACAAAGAATATATGTAGAATGGTTCTAGTAGCAAAGGGCATTTCAGGGATGGATTCAAAAGTTCCAGGGGAGAAATTTGGGTGTTGTGAAGAAGGTTAAAGATAACCGTGTGACTGAAGCTTAGCGCATCAGAGGGAGGAAGGGAAGAGACAGGATGAGGATGGGAAGCTGGGCAGGGGGCAGATCCCTGGAACCCTGGATAGTCAAGATATGAAGACTGGATGTTATGCAGTACCTGCTGTGAAGAGTGTTTGAGGAGTTTTATGCAAGAGAATAGGATAATCTGATTTCAACTTCAAAAGGTCTGACTTATACTCTGCTGTGTGAAAGATAATTTGGAAGGAGCAACATAAAAGGTTGGTACCAATTCAGAGGCTGCTGTACTTCAGGTGATGATGGTTTGGATATCCATGGTAACAATTAAGATAGAAAAGATGAACCGACTTGAATAGTTCACTTATCAAAGTCTTAACTAAATGCGAACCCATTTAATCCAGCTATCTACGTATACCTCAATATTTCTAGCAATTCTTAAGATATAATTTCCAAGTAGACAGTGTTATCATCACCTAGAACTGCACACCTCAGATTTTATTACAACCCTATTAAGTCAGAAAGTCTGGATCTGGGGCCAAGAATCTAGGTCTTAACAAGCCCTACCAGAGATTTGGATACATGCTAAGGTTTGATTGCCATTGACCTAGAGGAATTAAATAACTCAGGACTTTCTGAACACAAAACATACGTGTAGAGAATTATTGAGTCAATCTACAGAATTAAAATAAATTTGCAACCAGGTATGGTGGCACTTGCCTATAATCCCAGTACTTGGGAGGCTGAGACAGGAGGATCACAGGTTCCAGGCCAGCCTCAATAACTTGGTGAGGCCCTCTGCAACTTAGAATGACCGTTTCAAAATAAAAAATAAAATAGGTATGGGAGTGTAGCTCAGATGTAGAATGCCTCTACATACAATCCCCAGTATTACCACCACACACACACACACACACACACACACACACACACATACACACACACACACATACACACACACACCCAAAAAAACTACATTTGCTATATAGTCAATAAATCCTAAACTAATATAACAGACTGGAAATACCATAGTAGTAGTGCCATGAAATCAAATTCTAATTCCTATATACTACAATTTTATATGAAAACTTAGTCACTAAGGTTAAAATAATTTGTTTTCTTGTCCTTCCACAATATTGTTGTCCTTACATTGTCCCAGTTGTTTGTATCTTGTGTTTTCTGTTATGTTTTGCATGTGGTAGTTATATCCCTGTATCCAATCAAATTTTAAAGTCTTCTTCTAAATTTTTCCAAACATATAGGCTTTATTTGGATTTCCTGAAGATTCTTCCTTCTACTTTACTCTGAGACATGTGGGTTGTCTGCTTTGTTAATCATGGGAGTAACCTGTTTGGTTTATTTGTGTATTTTCTCTTATCCCAGAGAGAAAGAGAAGTTTGACTTATTCGACTTGGCAGCTGCTTTTGATTTATACCCACCCGATGGGCACACCTGATGGTATAAATTAAAAGTGGCTGTCTTCTGTGCGGCACTACCCTTGCTATGCCATTAAACATCCCTCTGGAAGGCATCAGTTTAAGGACCTCGCTACCGTACAGTTTCAAAACACCATTGAGTGTGCTAATTATAGTCATTTTCATAGATAGTAATTACATAGTTAGAGAATTACCCAAAGAGTAATAGTTTGAATTTCAAGTTCATAGTTTGGGCTTGAAAAAGACATTGTCCTGTGTGGTAGCTAGGAGTCAAGAAGGTAAATTGATAGAGGTTCCAGACTGTGGCCACCACTGGGGAGGAGCCAATGTAAACATTTTATAGTAAGAACCTCAGTCTCAAATAATGTCTGGGACAGTAATAGGTCCCGAAAAATTAATTCTTCATTCATCTCTAAAAGTTAATTAATCTCTGATACATGCTGCAACATGGATGAACCTTAGAAACATTATGCTAGGTGAAATAAGTCAGTCAAAAAGAGAGAAAACATTATATGTTTCCATTTAGAGGAAGTATCCAGAATGGGCAAATTTATAGAGCTTAGAAGTAAAATAGAGACTAGGAGGAAGGGGGAAAGGAAAGTTTAATGGGTATGAAGTTTCCATTTGGAAAGATTAAAATTTTTTGTCCTAAGTAGTGATGGTGGTCGCACAACACTGTAAATATGATTAATGCCACCATACACGTAAAGTGTTCAGAGTGATAAAATTTTATATTATATATTATTAACAAGAGTAAAAACATTTTTCAAGTAATTGTTCAAAGAAAGCACTGGTTAACTATTTCTTTACTCCTACCTATAGAGCCATTGTTTGAATAAAATAGCATGGCATATGAAATGACCACAAATATTCAGTGTTGATAGAACTATTGCATATTCTGAAATTGTTATGTTTATCCTCCACATTAGCAGAAAACATGGCAGGAACACATGGCATCTGTATTTACAGAGAAGGCTTTGTTGATGATAAGTTTATGCAATTACTCATCATGCTCACAGCTCCTAGACCATATGCCTTCATCCTCTGCCTATTAAATATACTGGACATCAGTGACCAAACATGTATAATCCACAGATCGGCTTTAGATCATATGTTCATCTAAATCCATCAAGGAAATAAAAATTGTATTGTGAATCTCTCCACTTCTTTTATTCTAAACCCAAGATGTCAATAAAATTTAAAAGCTAAGCAGTTTCTAATTTTGTTTTACACATTTTCTATAAACTGCAAACACCCACCAGAGGAAGATTTTTTGTGCATAATGAAAACCTGCATGTTTTTTTTTTTTCCAGAAAGGAGTTTCATACCAAAAGATCCTCACAGCTCTAGAAAGAAAATGCAATTCCCGATCTGTGACTGCTAGTACACCCACGTGTCCCCTCTTCCCTAATGAGATGAAATTATAAAGGGGAGAGCAATTTGTGAATATCCTCCTCTTGGCTGATTTATGCTTCTACAATGCCTGTCAAAATCTCCAAATCCTTTGTGCTGCATATGTGAGAAGACATTCAGAAAAAGATTTTAGAATGCCTCTAATCTTCTAAATCAACAATAAAGGGGAAAAATGAAGCAAAGGTCAAGGTTTTGATACACTGCTTCTAAAATACATCCCACACGGAGTAAAATGCCATGAAATCATCTGTCAGAACCGACTTTCTTCCAGAGACTACATTCTCAGAGCGTGAAGAGAGCCGGAGCAGCTATTGATGGTTTCCTTAGATTCCAATGCACCTTAATCATATTCACAAGACTGTACTTTTTCATCACGGCAGGAGCTGACAGAATTTTGTGACAATTCTTGGAAATGCTTTCAGATGGCCCTTTCTATGAATTATGAATGTTTCACAAAGCTCTACCGTGGAATGGCCGCATTTTCAACAAAAGCAGGGTCTGATTAGGTGGTGGCCATCTTTTGTTTCTTTACCCAGAAATTTAACATCTTTGGCAAAGAAATAAATCTGATGAAGGTAAGTTGGCCCCAATTGGTTACAAATGATTATTTTATCTCATAAAAAAGCATATGGTTGTGTCGCATAACAACATTACATGCAACAATGCATTGCATACTTGAGAGTGGCCCGGTGAGATCATATCACCTACTGCCATATAGCTCTCCTAGTTTGTCATTAAGTGATGTGTGACTGTATTTGTTTATTTTATTCATTAGAGAAGATTGTATAAATTTTGTAATTTTCTTTCCAGAATGTGCTTAATGTGATTGTAAATAGACTTATAAATTACTCCTTTTAGGTTCTAATAAAAATCAGTCAGTTCTTATTATTCATTCTAGTGATGTTCCATAAAGTCCCCACAAACACTGATTTAGCAAATACTGAACTATTGCTCCTAGGGGAAATACAGGGGTTAGATTCTTGCAAATGTCTAGTTGCATTTTTGTCAACCTTATTTTATGTGTGTCAGTTTAAAGACACCTCATTTAATGTAGGTTGTTAATTCACTAACATTGAACTCACACCCAAAAGCACTATAATTCATGCCTGAGTGGGGATTTTTTTTTAGTGCATGTATTTTCTCTGTAAGATATGTCATAGCCATTTTCCACTTAAAAACAATAGACAGAACTTGGATGCTGCATTGTGAGGCCACCCTAAACACAGACATCACACACAAACAAGCACAAATGTGAAAAAAGAAACGCACAAAATAGACTGTGCAAAGGATACATTTGAGAGATAACACAAGAGGACAGATCATCGCCGCCTCTGCTAAAGTAAAAAGACAGAGCACCACCTCATCTGACCTCAGCTGGGAACATGTACATCAATTGAGTCAAATTGTTTACAGCTCTGCCCACATCCTCGAATGACCACAAAAAGCACTGTAAGTATTGAGGTCACAAATAAACTTCAGCAGGTAGGTGAATTCACAAACCCAAATTCTGCAAACAATGAGGATCAACTGTAAATGTGTTCACCTGAGACATCTCTCAGCTTGACGACAATGCTTCCCTTCATGACAGTGGCCAGTTGTTAGGACGCAAGGAGAAAGCCCAACCAGTGATCATGGCATCACTGAACTGCAGGGCTGTCTCCATTCTATTTCCATAGCTCCAGATGATCCTATAATAGTAGCTCTCTACTCTTTGTCTTTTGGAGTTATGGCAAGATTTAGAACTGACCTGCTAGGGATGAGTGAACCTGACTACACTGTGTCATTCACTGTGGGGACCGCTTCAGGCTTAGAAGATCCATAGCATGTCTCAAGTTGGGCTGACACAGAACCTGCCTCATGGCATGGGGGTCAGCGGGGGGTACAGAGTCACACAGATGATCACATGGAGGGTCAAGTGAAAGGAGTAAAGAAAAGGTAAAAATGGGAGACTGAGGCAGGGGCAAGAGGGTATATAACAGGAAGACAGTCCTTCGGGGAGCTTTTAGGTCACATCTGCATTTAGATCACAATAGTGAGAGGGCTGTGTTATTATGTGAGTCCCATAGCAGAAAAACTTATTTTTAAAAAATCATGTAAAAGTGAAGGGAAATTTTATTTAATGAAATTATTAAGTTATACTCATATTTAATAAATTCTCAACTGTATGACTTTGGGAAGTATAATCTGTACCTTGTCTCCACGTTTACTACAGATAATGATAAAAAGAAATCATATGGCTTAAATAAACATCTCAAAATCCTCTGTCTAACCCACATTTCCCCAAAATCTTTTAAAATGTACATATCTATTTTATACTTCAATATTACCCAAAGTGGAAACTTTTAACTATCCACTGGAAACTCATTTCTGGGTTTTATCATAAGCCCCTATGTCATGAAAAAAATATATATATATATACACACATATATATATATATTCACTAAAAGTGGAACACCATTTTTATGACATACAGATGGCTATCCAAAGGACTCTCAAAAATTATTTAATTCTTAACAAGTCACCTAGACACACCAGTAGAAGAATTTTTCTAGCAAATGAATATTTTCTTCAACAGAAATAGGGTACAAGACTTTTTCAACAAGGTAATACAGCACAAGGGCAACTTTCTAGTTTTTGTTTTATGGTGTTCTATAGATGACTCCTCCCTGACAGTTTTACTATGTGATAATTATGTGTGTATATGTTTATTTTTCCTCGAGATCCCAACCTTCATTTGTGAAGAGACTACATTTTGTTCTTACCCGGCACTAATTTCAGCGTTTAATATAAGAGGTCAATAAGTCAAGGAATGAACCCAGTCTTAGCCAAGCCTGCCTCCCTCCACATGTGTTATCTAGTCCTCTATTTATTTGGCTCTATTGACTAACAAGTTAGGGGGAGGGGATGTAAATACAATAATTTTTAAGAACTCATCCTGCTGTAAAGTGCTCCGAGCATCAACGTGAGCATCAGCGTCTATCTGTAGCCTGATGGAGATGTTTCCCATAAGCTTTCTTTCCAGGCTAGATATGCACAAAGTGTCAGCAGGAAGCCAGCTCCTGAACACATGGTCCTGAACCTGGCCAGTCTGCCCCAGCCTATTGGAAGCTTCTTTTCTTTGATGGGCTTATGTCCTGGAGATCATCTACTACCCAAGAAAGTATGTTTGAGAAGGCAGAGGTCTCTACATGTCCACATGTCAGTGATTTGGGTTCATCAGTTCATTGTGGCTACCTCATTGTGTACAACCCTCTTTTGGCTGGAAGTGATTTTACAGAATTTCGAGTGTCCTATAGGTTTCCCAGAGCCACACCAGCATTTCTATAACACTCTCTTAAGTACGTGAAGAGTACTCAATTTTAAGTCTAAAGTATTTGATAAGCCTAAAGAGTAAGTACTCTGTAAGTCTAAACATCTAAAGAGTACTTGATAAGCCAACCTCTATCTCCTTGGAAAAGTCATAGATTGAATTTGGAGCTTTAGTTTTCTCATCTACAAAGTGAAACCAGTAACAACTATTTTGTTGTAAGGTACAAATAAAGTAAGTAAAAGATGTGAATGACTAGCTGAAGTAAACAGTTATGCACATATGAGTCGGTGTCTGTTCACTTAGCTCCAGCTACACAGGTCTCTCTCTGTTCCCTCAAGTTCACTCCTGCCCTAGGCCCTTTGCACTCGCTACTTATTCTGCTTAGAATGCTCTTTGTTGGCATTCCTCATGGTTAATTCTTATTTAATCAGGTCTCTACTCAAATTTCACCTCCTCATTCTCACTAAATTAGACTCTGAAGTTTTTATTATTTTAATCTGCTTTACTGCTTTCTTAGCAGCTATATTTATCTGTGACATCTCTCCCACTGCCATGCAAGCTCTTTGAGAACAAGGAGCTTATCCTTATCCTTTACTAGGTGTCCAAAAGCTATAGTGACCCACAAAATGAGTGAATAGATATACAAATATAAGCATAGGACCAACAACAAAAAAGAATCTGAAGATGAGTTGTAATTAAAGCTGAAGATGTAATACAATTGAACAGGAGAATATTTGATGTAAAATTGACTCTAATTAGAATTGCGAAGTTCTATTAATTTTTTCCTTAAGCCTAATTATCAACATACGAAATTCATATATAGGTTATCAGTTAGAGCAACCAAAGAACGTGCTTTAATCTCTTTGTATCCTTCTCTCCCAACCCCAAGCAGAGTACCTAGGAAAACTAGATAAATGTTAGTTTATTTGTTTACAAAGACATCACTTCAGTGCAGAGCCCCTGACGACTTACTAGAGTATTGATCTAGTCCTAATTCAGAGAAAAGATAATAGCCTCTAGACAAATTATAGACATTGTTTGTGCCACAATTATATTTCTTGGTGATGTCCTGCCTAAACAACCCAGTGCTTGTAAAATTCACAGCCAGGGGTGGAGAAGAGAGCTTAAGAATTGGAATTTATGAAAGGAAAATGTCTTTCCTCCATGGATTTTCCCTGTTTCTTCCTCTCTTCTTGCTGTCACAATCTTGGAAGCACAATAAAAATGATGATAAATTAGGCGAGGGAGAATGACAGGAAAACCTTTAGAGAAGAAGAGAGAAAAACAGAAGGTAAGATGAAATCCACATGAGATCAGATGAATAGGGCAGGAAATCTCTGAGTCTGAAAGATCTGCATTGAACGTATACCTTGTCAATGATCTGTAGTAATGAAAGCCAACTGCACAGAAAACTCCTATAAGAATCTTAGAAATTGTAAGAAAAAGAAAAAAAAAACTCAAGGGGATAAAAAAATCAAGGTAAGGTTATTTTATCAAATGTACAAAAAATCTTTATATAACCCATTTACTACTTTTAATTCATTTGTTTTGTAAATATACATTAAGTGCTAATCATGGACATTCCTAACCATAGAGGTTTACATTTATACTAATAAATATTATATATTTGAAACAATGCATAGGACTATTGTTCAATTATATAAATTTATCCATGTTTCTGCTGTCAGTTTATTTCAATAGCATTTAAATAAGCATTTTCTACATTTTAAGAATTAAAGATAGGAGACACAAAATACATGACTTCCTTGTTCTCATAGAACTTACATTAACATGGAAAGAAAATGCTTGAGCTAGTAACTATATGCAACAAATTACTGTCTGTGCTATAATTAGGTTCCCATTTTATAGTTAACTACAAAAAAAAAAAGAGCTGGGAGTAGGAATGCCAATAGGTGCACAGGAAAATTTTCAAAAAGGAGCTATTTCATATGCCTTGAAAGGTGCTCACCATAAAGACAAAAAAGGAGCAAAGACATTTCAGGAGAGGGGTCCAGAATCAGAGGTAGAAGTTAAAGTAATGAGAGTAGGTAAAAACTCCTTAGGGTCAATATGCAGAAAGAAAGAAAAAAGATCTAATTTTGGAACTACTAAGGAACACTAACACTTGAACCATTAGGTTGGCTTTTCTGAATTTCTAGCAGAAAATGGGATTAAATGAGTTGTGCTGATCTAGGCTTGCATGAAATCACTTTGACCTTTTCTCTTATTTCCCAGCTGATGCCAAAGCCCAAGATTCCCTAAAGCCACATCAAAGATGGCAGAGTCCTTGAAAGATTCTTTGAAGCAGAATCCCTCATCTCCTCCAACACACATACCCTACCTTCATTAGATTAAGACACAATTTTTAAAAATGGGCTTACTGTGTTAAGCCACTGATATGTATTTCAAGAGTTAATCTAACCTGATTAATTCATAAAATATTATTTCAGGTTGCAATATAGTACTAATGAAGAAGTAACTTATACAAACATTTGAATAACTAAGGTACCAAGGGGGAAGAGTGACCACTGCTGGCCTTCAAGATATTTGGATGGCCAAGGATCAGAGGCAGCCCCTGCTGACAGCCTCACCTACCCGCAGCACTGAAGCAGGTAGATTCAGTCAGCTGTTCCAGACCCTGCCGTAAATCTCATGTCTGCTGAGTGCCCATGTCTGCCAAAGCTGCCAGCGAGACAAATGGATTTTTCTTTCTTCTCCTTTCCAAAGCTTATGCCATACTTTTATTTGGCAGAATCTAACCCAGAACTCTGCTGGAAGAGAATTTCTACATTTCATCTCACCTTTAGATTTTATCTGCATCTTACCCTCAGATGCAGAAGAGAGTTTAGAAGGGGATGGGATGAAGACAAGTTGATAACCATCTTGCATAAAGAAGGGGGAAAGGGAGAGAGAAAGAAGAAGGGAGCGGAGGAGAGGAAACAAACCCCCTTCTAGGGCAGAAGGCTTTATGAAGGAATGGTGCCAATGTTGCAGAAATGTCATTGGGAGCAAAGCTTTAAAAAAAGATATCAAAGTGATCAAAGTTATCAAAGTTATCAAAGTGATCACTAATGACCAATGGTGACAGAATTCAGTGACATTATGGAGAAAGTACTTTATACGGTTGAGAAAAAGTTGGAGGGGAGGTAGCACACCTGTAACCCCAGTACTTTTGAGGCAGGGACAGAAGGACTGCAGATTGAAGGCCAGCAAGTGATAACTTATAGAGACCCTGTTTCAAAATAAAAAGGTCTGGGGGTATAGGTCAGAGGTAGAATGGCCCTAGTACCACACACATACACACAAACACACACACATGCACATGCATGAACACACACACACATACACATACACACACAGTTATAGTTGAGAAAAGGTGAGACACTTGAATAAAACAATAGACGTTTTGGAAAGGATACCAATTGATGTAACTAAAAGAGATGGAGATGGATCAAAAATAAGGAAAATATTCATAGATGTTGGAACACTAAGCAGTATGGCTGAAGAAAGATGGGAAGGAACATAAAAGATCCATATTTTGAAATTCAAAAGGGTTTTCAAAATGCATATGGGATATATATATATATATATATATATATATAGAGAGAGAGAGAGAGAGAGAGAGAGGAAGGACTAGACAGAATTGCTCCAAGATATATATATATATATATATATATATATATATATATATATATATATATATATATATATATTGCAGTACTGAGGATTGAACCCAGGGGCATATTAACTTTAAGCTACACCCCCAGCTCAATTTTATTCTTTGTTTTGAAACAGGGTCTCACTAAGCTGTGGAGGGTCTCGCTAAATAGCTGAGGCTGGTCACAAACCCCAATCCTCCTCTCTCAGCCTCCCTAGTACTGGAATTACAAGTGTGCACCACCACGCCAGCAAAGATTTTCATTTTATAAGTGAGAAAATATAGCCTCATACTGGCTCAGGAATTGCTAAGTTTACACAATAAAGGTTAAAATACATGAGCCGGCATCCAGCTAGAATCAGGGATCTAAAGCAAACCTAACAGAGAGTTGAGCTCTGCACAATTCCAAACTTCCAAATCAGGCCACCAACTCCAAACCTCCAACCAGACCTAAGACTAAGAAAAGCTTCCCTATGGCTATAATGAGTGGACGTAAAAATGTGATGTCAGACTATTTTTTATGTTTAACTGAGGATCTGCCTCAAGATCTGATTTGCTACCACATGCCTTCCAGATGATTAAAATGAAAAAATTCTGACAACATCAAGCATTTAAAAAGGTATAAAGTGCCCCACCATGCCCGACTAGCATTTGGGAGGCTGAGACAGGAAGATTGCTGTTCGAGGACAGCCTCAGCTACTTAGTGAGGTCCTTTGCAACTCAGGTCTCCATTGAGACCCTGTTTCAAAATAAAGAATAAAAAAACAGGGCTGGGGGTACCTCTCAGAGATAGAATGTCCCTGGGTTCCATCCCCATTACCGCAAAAAAAAAAAAAAAAAATTTAAGGTATAAGGTAAGCCAAATTCTTGTACAGTGCTAGTAGGAATATAAACTAGTGCAGCCTCTTTGAAAAACTATTTGGATCCATCTACAAAAGCTAAAATATGCTTACCCTTTGTTTCAACAGTTCTACTCTTAGGTATATGTTCAGAGAAATGTATATCTGTCCACTGAAAGACATAAATGAGAGTGTCTCATAATAGGACAAATTGGAAAATAGTCTAGATGTCCATCAACAGGTGAATAGATAAATAAACTGTGGAATAAACCAGATGTGGTGGCACACACCTTTAATCCCAGGATTGAGATAGGGAGATTACAGGTTCAAGGCCAGCTAGGCAACTTCTCCTTTTTTTCCCTCCTCCTTTTCCTCCTCCTCCTCATTATTATTATTATTTTCACATTGTGTTTATGTGTCACCTTTACTGTATCATGAGATGCCCAAGTATCTAGCTGAATGTTCTTTCTGGGTGTGTCTGTATGGGTGTTTCTGGAAGAGTTTTGTATTTGCATAGGTAGACTGAGTAGAGGATGGTTCTCCCCAGTGAGTGAACATCGTCTAGTCTTGGAGAGCCTGAATGGAACACAAGGGAGGAAGAAGGAAGAATTTACTCTCTCATGCTCTCTCTTTACCTAGCTATTAGTGCTACTAGGATATTAATCTTAGTCATCTCAGGCCTGGAATCTACACCATTGGCTTTCCAGAGCTCAGGCTCTGAATGATACCACTAGCCTCTCTGGGCTTTCAGCAGACAGAGACTTCTCAGCCTCCATAATACTGCAAGTCAGTGCCTTATAATAACCCAGTGTAGCAGGGGTGTGGTGGTGCACGCTTGTAATCCCAGCATTTGGGAAGCTGAGATGGGATGATTGCAGATTTGTGGCCAGCCTCAGCTACGTAGTGAGGTCCTATGCAACTTAGTGAGACCCTTTTCAAAATAAAGAATAAAAAATAGAACTGGGAGCATAACTCAGAGGTAGAATGACCCTAGGTTCCACCCCTAGCACTGCAAAAGATAAAATAACTGAGTCTGTTTGTCTGTCTTTCTCTCTCTCATGTGTGTGTGTGTGTATGTGTAAATGTATGTACATATATAAATATATACATACACATAAATTTATCAAGGTATGCACTTAAGATATGTAAGTTTAATGTACATATTAGTTATGTACATTAAATGTAATATAGAGGGAATAAAATACTCTGTATTATATATCCTATTATATACATATTATTTTCTATATATTCTATTATACACACACACACACACACGCACACACACACCCTTATTCTATTGGTTCTGTTTCTCTACAGAGCCTTCACTAATACAGAAGGTAATTAACCAGCATTTATGATTTTAATGACTCACTGAGTTGGTCACATGAAAAGACAGTGGTCACAGCCCGTTCCAAGGGAACTATCCTAGGAAGCAGTTTTGCCTTAACACACTAGATGATAATGAACAGTGAGTGTTATAAGTTGTCAGAGCTGAAGACAGTGAGCTTCTTTTCAGTGGACCCTGTGCAGTCCCATAAAATATCAGGGATTAGAAATAGATAAATGTGCAAAATTATGTGATATATTTCTGAATCAAGATTTATAAGGCAAGATCCCCGCACTACAGAAAAGCAAAGAAATCTAACAGGCATATAGCTGCTAGGCCACTGTGCCTTACAGTACCCCTGTCCTTGAAGTCATTCTTTGCCTCTCTCGTGGCCATTATACAAGCATCCCTGTATAGCTTCCTCCTCCTGCAGGAAGCCTTTGGGGATCAGCTGCAGACCATTCTGAGTACCCCTTTTACTCTGCCTCCTTCCAATACCTCTCATTCCCCCTGTTAATGGGATATTTTTTATTGTTTGTGTGTTCTTTAGTATGTTTGCTTTTTTAAATAGCACTTAATCCTCTCGGAGGTTTCTTCTCTGTTTCCTTACAACATAGTTATACATAAAATAAGTGTTTGATTAACATTAACTAGAACTATGCTTGTCATGTATAAAAGGTGATCAGCAAAAATTTTATGAATGAAGAACAAATCGAATGAATAAATGCAACACGACCAAATGCCAACTAAATGCCTAATTTAGAGCCTGGACTACTTTGGAGGGTAGGAGTAACCAGTATCCTGATATCCTAATATCCCCTATCCTAACTCTATCTTTGGATAAAGTTCTGTGATTGTTCAAATGAAGCATCTTATTTATATATTCTAATTGATCATTCTTCTTGTTGTCAAGATATTAACAAATCAAAATAGTAATTTTTGTTTTCACTTTTGAGAAATTTTCATGATCTCGCTTCAGGCCTATCTTTCATGATCTATTCCATCAACTTTATACCTTTTCAGAACTGGTAATGTGATGAGATCAACTCCAGCTTGGAATTTGTAGAAGGCAGTTGGAAAAGAAAAGTGTAGCCAAAAGAGCAATGGACCAAGAATTAGTAAACAGTCTCCCACTTGGATCCCCAGCCAGCCAGCCAGCAGCAGCAGCAGCAGAATAAAAACAATAATAATAACATTAGCAATAAGCATTGAATATTTACTCTGTACCAGGGCCTAAGCCATGTGCTTGACTTTTCCCTTAGTCCTCAGAACGTCTCCATGAAATAGTAAGTACCACCATCCAAATCACAAATTTTTCGAGCTTCAGATTTTTCATCTGCAAAGTCAAAATTCTGAAACAAAGAATAACAACATACAGCTAAATGCTACCCACATTATGAAGGTTGTTTCATAAATATTATTTAATTTGCCATTTCATTTACCCACATTGTTGAATTTCTTAGGTACCCTGAATTTACTAGAAACTATCCTGTGGGCTAAATCCACATATCATGACTTTTGAAAGTATACAAATCAATTTCAATGTGACTGCAGGGTTACATAATTGCATTGAAGTTTCTTGAGGAGTCCAAGGGAGGTGGTTACATCACACAATCTCCACAGCTCACTCTCTTTCTCCCTTAAAACCCTTGGCATCTCCAGGCAACTCCTTTCCTCTTTCACTACCAACCTGATTTCATTATCTAACAGGGAGGAAAAGCACATCTAAAAACATTAAACAAAACAAAATCAATGGCTGGTCCAAACACCTAGTCATCTGTCGACACTCAAGCATGCTTGAGGGACACCTGGCTCACCTT
The DNA here is from genome assembly GCF_963383645.1 of Muscardinus avellanarius. Taxonomy (NCBI): domain Eukaryota; kingdom Metazoa; phylum Chordata; class Mammalia; order Rodentia; family Gliridae; genus Muscardinus; species Muscardinus avellanarius. The sequence continues at coordinate 62,154,345 of NC_137797.1, forward strand.
GCCGAAGGCTTAGCCTCTCTATGAGGTAGGAAAGATGCCAGGAGCCAGGTGGCTGGTCCGTATAGGACTTGAATCCTTTTCCCTGATTTTAGCACAATGCTGTTCCTACGTACCACAAAATGGCCTCTATGATTTCTTCCAGCTCTGAGATGGTATGATGTTTTGAAATGTAGAAATAATTTTGATGTAATAGTGTAAACAGGGAATGATACTCTTCAATATTTGAGAATCACCAACTTCAGTTTTCCCATGGTTTGTAGGACATGTGGGTTGAATCTGGATTCACTACATGGGACAGGCATCACGCCAGTGACAGTCACGGTTCAAAATACCCAAAACCACTTTCAGAGATTCCCTGTCTCCTAGACAAAAATGTGTGTGTCGGGGGGTGGGGTGTGGACAGCATTAACCAATGTCCAGAATGGATCCAGCACAGTGCTTAGTTCTTACTCGACCCTTTGCCACTCCACAGCAAATATTATTCCCATTTTAGTTATCAGAACACCCAGACACCTGGAGTCTGAACCACTAGTCAAAGTCCACAAAACCTGGGATGGTGATGCTAGATTTGAATGTAAGATTTAACTCGGAAGCCCTAGAACCACCTCTCCACTGAACCATGAATGTTATGTTTTAAATATGCTAAAACTAATACATTTAGCTACATCATTTGGTTCATACATTCTGTAATCTCTCTTCCCTCTTTATTGAGGGTTCAGGGCATGTCTACACCCACCTGAGTACAAGCCATAGGGAAATCCATCTGGAGTCAGACTTCTCGTATTACATTTGTCCTGTTCAGGGTCCCCCCAAAAAGTGGCAGCTGATCTTAATCAGACTTTTAGAGTAAGAATGGAAATTATCATTACAGGTGAATGATGGCAGTAGGTGTAGGTGGCATATGAAGGTAGTAAAGATAGAAAAGGAGACGTGGAATTGAGGGGATGCTCATGAGGCTGAAATGATGAGTCACACTGATGAACGAGTTTTGGAGAGTAGGACGGAGGAATCAAAGATAGAAGAAAGAGAAATGCATGAGGGGCTCTGTAAAGAATAGAAGGGGCTGAGAGAAGGCAGGAGCGTAAGGATAGGAGGGGTGAGGAGGGCCAGTGTCCAGGGCCTGCAGTGGGAAAGAGACCAGAATCCTTGAGGAGCAAAAAGGAAGCCAGGATGTCCAGAGTGAGAAAGTAGGGGAAGGAAATGTGAACATAAGAGTTTGGAGAGGTATAAAGAAGCAGAGCCTGTGGGGTTTTATAGACCACATAAGGTATTTGGAGTTCATTCCAGTGTAGCACAGAAAAGAAATTGAAGAAAGAGAGGATGTGATCTGGTACAAGTTTTGGGTTTTTTTTTAAACTAGTCATGAACCCAGGGGTATTGTACCTCCGAACTACACCCCCAGCTACACTCCCAGAAATAGGGTCTAAGTTGCTGAGGTTATCACTAAGTTTCCGAGACTAACCTTGAACCTGCAATCCTCCAGCCTCAGCCTCCCACATACTGGGATTATAAAGGAGCACCACCAAACCTGGTTTGGTACATGTTTTCTTCATACATATTATTACCATTTATGATTATATGTATATACATTTATATTTTAAGCATATTGTGTCTTCCCACTGGATTGTACAATGCATAAGGACAGGTAGCATCTTTCCACTGCAGGGCATCTCCATAACCCAGTATCTGTTATGTGTTGGCTCCTTCAATGAATATTAAATGAATGTTACTCAAAAACCCTCCGTGACAAGAAAGGAGTCAACATCATCCTTGTTCCCCATGATCACCTCCAGACCATCATTAGAGGATCGTCTTTCAAAACCTTTCTCCTTCTTTAAAGGTCCATGCCATCTACCATTTGATTTTCCATTTTTCATGGGGCTTGCCCTCCTCCATTATAATTTTAACATGTCCTTACCATCCTACCTTTCTCCAGTGCTCATGACAATGGTCTTCCAGAATTCTTACACATCTCCATATGCTCTAAAACTCCTACCATCATCTCCATTCTGTTTTCACCCCACAAGCTTTGCCATGCACTCTCTACCTCCAGACACCCCTTGTTGTCTCCACATTTGACTCATTCATTCCTCCTGAGGCTGAGTTTTATCATCATCACCTTCAAGCCCCATTCCTGGCTCACATCCCTCTATCCCTGAGCTGGACAGCATGAGCAGCCCATTCATGCAATGCCCTCAGGAGCAGACTATGCACCCTCACTCTCTGTTTCTACCACACAGCTGCGTTTCTCCCACGCTAGGAAACCCCACTTTCTACTTTCTCTGATGGCTTCGTAAATGGCTGGCTATTGCTGAAAACATTACAAATATGGCAGGATCATTCTTACTCTGTCGCCCGCACTGCTGGTCATACATTTCAGATATCTGTGGATGGTGTACCTTTCTTCCCATCTTCCAGGATCCAGCCCAAGCCTCTTCTGTTTTCTTCATGTCTTGGACTTCGAAACTGTCTTTAGACACCATGTCTATTATGCATAAAACTAAAGCTTTCTAACTTAAGTCCTTACAACTTATTTTCCCTATCTACTTGTCCCTGGCCCTTCACTAATCCTTTCTATCTCAGAAAAAGAATTTTCTTGTTTTTTTTTCCCCTAAGGTCCTCCCATGATATTGGTTCTAGATCCTCTTGTTTCTTGCAAAATATTAATCTATCAGCTATTCTCTCTCTCTCTCTCTCTCTCTCTCTCTCTCTCTCTCTCTCACCATATATATATATATATATATATATATATATATATATATATATATATATATATATGATACATATTATATTTTATTTATATATTAGCTCCTTTACCTTGGCCTATAAGTAAAATTCTGCCTTCTATCTTAATTTCAAAAAATTAAATTCTTAAAAAGGCAGGAGATATAGTTCAGTGGTAGAGTGCTAACCTAGCATAAGCAAGACTGTGGGTTCAATTCCTTGTACTGAGCAAGAGAAAAGATCTTGTAAAAATTCTACTATCCTTCTGACTGTTCCAAACTCTCCTTATACCTTCTTTGAAACACAATATAAACTCCCTGCCTTTATTTCTTCAGCCCAGTCCAGTAACCAATCTCCTGAAATCTGATTTCCAAAGTCCACACGCTGCTAAAATATTTCCTAGAAGACTTCTAGTGCTCTCCTGGTTGTTAAGTTCAGAGGATATTTCTCAGTCTTCATCCTTCTTGATCTCAGGATAATTTAATATTGTTTACTACCTTTTCCCTCTAAAATTTTATTCTTGTCTTGATATTCAACAAGTCAATTAATCAGTCCATCACTCAAAATATATGTGTTAAGTACTATGGAAGACAAAATAATGGGCTTCGAAAGAATTCTACCTTTTAATCCCTGAAACTGGTAACAAAGTTACATTACAAGGCAAAAGGGAATTAAGGTAGAAGCTGGAACCTCAGCTGTTGATAAGTTGGCCATGTGATAGGGAAATTACCCTTGATGACCCAAGTGAGCTGAAATGGGGAAGGGCCAGAGTCAGGGTGATGCACTGGGAGTAAGACTTGCCTGGCCATTGCTACCTGAAGAAGAAAGAGAACAATGAGATAGGTGATTCAGGTAGTCTCTAGAATCTAAGAAAGACAAGAAAATAAATTTGCCCCTAAAATTACCTTAAAGAAACACAGTCTTCCCAGCACCTGGACTTAGCCCAGTGAAATATTTTTGTGTAACTCCCACTAAAAAGACTATGTTACAAACTAATCAAGGAAAATCTACCCAGTAATTGAAAAGGTAAAATTATAAGGAAAGAGTTGGCTCTCATTAATGCCGGAAAAAAAAAAAATGGAAGCTCTTGAGGACTCCTGGAAAGATGGCAACTGAGGGAAGCAGCACATACCAGTCCTGCTGACACTCAATCTCCATTGCCGTAAAAACAGCATTCTGAAAAAGCCAGAAAACACCACAACTTCTAAAAGAACAAAGGTGAAAGGAAAAAAGAAAACTAGAAGACTGATCAGAGAGCAGAAAAGACCCCTCCCACCTTATAGCTGCTGGCACCATGGAGGTACCATCTTGCCTCACTGCACCCAACTCCAGAGATGAACAGGAAAACAATCAAGAACCTGAAGCAAGCAGTTACAGATCATCGGAACTGTAAGACATCAGCTCCTCCTGCGTAAACACTGGCCACAAATTCCAGCAGTGGTGGCCGAGCTCACCACACCTTTCAGAGATCCAAAGCAGCACTCAACCACACCAGAAAAGAAACCTGCCTACCTCTCAGCCGCGGGCACCACAACAGCTACATCTTGCTCACTGCATCTGATTCCAGAGACGATCAGGGAAACAATCAAGGACTTGTAGTAAGCAGCTGCAGATGATTGTAATTGTAAGTCATCAGTTCCTCCTGCTCAAACACCAGCTACAACTTGCAGCAGTGATGACCAAGCTCACCATGCCCTCCAGAGATCCAGACCAGTGCTCAGAAGCACCTTAAGTGAAGGCGCCATATCCATGAAAGACTGCACATTGTGGCAGCCCCCAGGGACTCACACAGCCAATAAACTCCCTGAGTCTAAGACTTTGTGGTTCAGAAGATGTTGCTAGAGAAGAGTCTGCTGTTAGACATAGCAGAGGCTCATACAGTCTTAAGCTCTGCATCCGTAGAAAATGTAGTGGGAGATCTACGCTTAATACTACATCCAAAAAGTAGGATCTCCAGGATCACCACAGACCACCCAATCGCGGTGAATGGGGAGAATTTAGACCAGACAAACCCTAGCTGCACAGAAAAGAGACTCTTAGATTGAGTTTGGTCTCAGAGGCATATGCCACCTACGGAAGCAGGGAGAGACTGATACTCCACAGATGTGGAAAACATGGAGGGCAATCTACACTTAACACTAGATCCAGCCCCATTGAGACCGGCCATCCGAATAGACTGAGAAAGACTCAGAAAACCAGGCTTGCAGCAAGAAAGGAGCCAGTAGCACTCAGTGTCTACACATAGAGAGACTGCAGAAGCTCAGTCAGCTGAATATTCATATATTTGTAGGGTTGCAGTGTGTGTGTGTGTGTGTGTGTGTGTGTGTGTGTGTGTGTGTGTTTGCTTGTTTGATTACTCTGTTCCCAAGCCCTCTCCCAAGCTTCTTCCCTTGTACATACCTACTCTCTTCTCTCCATCCTTTTTTTCTTTTTTATCTCTCTTCTTTTCTCTTTTTTATCTTGTATTAAATTCACTTTATACCACTATACTAAAAACTCTACTTTGGTTACTAGAAATTAATAAATATTTACTATCTCTAATCTCTACTATATACAACCTTATCAAACTCATACTCTCATTCTATTTGATCCTACCTGTGGATTTTCGATATTCCTGCATTTATGACTTCACTTCCCTCCTCACTCAACCTTCACTGTTGAATACAACACAACTTGCCCTTGGATATACCAGCTGACACCTATAAACAGAGAAATCCACCAAAAACAACAGGCAAAAACTTCTGAAATCATGAGAAGGAGGACTAACACGGAAGCAATGAGCTCCCACAACCCCACAATAACAGAACCTGACCACACAGAATTGCAGAGATCTCCAGAAGGTCAAATCAGGAATGTAACTGTAGAAATAATACAAAACTTCCATAAATAATTTAGAAAGAGTCAGAAAGAAAGAAAAGATGCAATCACTGAAGTGAAGACATCAATTAAAACTATAATCAATTAGACCACATGGAGAATAGAATCTCATTCCTAGAAGATGATCAATCCAAAAACCAATGCATAGTATATAACTTAGAAAAAAAACAAATCAGCAGCATGAATTGGACATTGAAGAAATATGGGCCCATTTTAAAAGAGCTAACCTAAGAATAATTGGCTAAGAAGAAATTTTTCCCCATCTTAAATGGAGGAAAAGTGCAAAAATTCTCCCCAAAACAGGAATAAGACAAGGATGCCCATTATTACCACTTCTTTTCAATACAGTACTTGGGATTCTAGCCAGATCAATAAGGCAAGAAAAATAAATCAAAGGAGTACAAATATGAAAAGAAGAGCTCATACTTTCACTATTTGCAGATGACACGGTATTATACTTAGAATATCCAACAAACTCAACCAAAAGGCTTATAGAACTGATCAACAAATTCAGCAATGTGTCTGGATACAAAATCAATCTTAAAAAAGCAGAAGCTTTTCTGTATACCAACTATAAATCTACTGAGAAAGAAATCTAGAAAACACTTCCACTCAGAATATCCCACAAAAGAATAAAATCTTAGGAATAAATTTAACCAAGGAGGTAAAAGACCTCTACAAAAAATATAACATTAAAAAAGAAATCAAAGAAGACCTTAGAAGATGGAAATATCTTCCATGTTCATGAATAGGCAGAATAAATATCATAAAAAATGCCATACTCCCAAAAGTGATCTACAGATTCAATGCAATACCCATTAAATTACCAAGCTTATTCTTCACACATATAGAAAAATCAGTTCTTAAGTTTGTTTGGAACAACAAAATAACCAGAATAGCCAAAGTAGTTCTTAGCAATAAAAACCATACAAAAGGGATAACAATATCTGACTTAAAACTATACTACAAAGCCATAGTAATTAAAACAGCATGGTACTGGCACAAAAACAGATACATAGACCAATGGGGAAGAATAGAAGACTCAAAACAATTCTGCACACTTACAGCCAATTGATTTTTGACAAAGGAGCAGAAAAAATACACTGGAAAAATATAGCCTATTCAACAAATGGTGTTGGAAAAACTGGTTAACTATATGCAGAAAAATGGAAATAAATCCCACTTTCTCACCCTGCACAAGAGTCAATTCAGGATGGATCAAAGACTTGGAAATTAGACCAGAGACCTTGAGGCTCCTTGAAGAGGGCATAGGTCCAACACTACAACACATAGGCACAAATAAAAACTTTCTCAACAAGACCCCAAAGGCACAACAAACCAAAAAGCGAATCAATGCATAGGATTGCATGAAATTGAAGAGCTTCTGTTCAGCAAAGGAAACTGTCAAGAACCTCAACTGAGAGCCAACAGAATGGGAGAAGATTTTTGCCACCTACCCCTCCGATAGAGGACTAATATCTAGAATATATAGAGAACTCAAGAAACTCAGAACTAAGAAAACAACCCAATCAAAAAATGGGCAAGGGAACTAAGTAGACACTTCACGAAAAAGAAATCCAATAGCCAATAAATGCATAAAAAATGCTCAATATGAGCCAGGCATGGTGGCACACACTTGTAATCCCCACGCTTAGGAGGCGGAGACAGGAGGATCACGCAGGTTCGAAGCCAGCCGTGCTGGCTTAAGAGACCCTGTTTCCAAATTTTAAAGAATATACAAAATAGGTCTGGGAGTGTAGCCCTAAAGTAGAAGGGCTTTGAGGAACCCCAGTACCACACACACAAAAAAGCTCAATATCATTAGCAATCAGAGAGATGCAAATCAAAACAACCCTGAGATTTCACCTAACTCCAAGTAGAATGGCAATCATTCAAAACATAAACAACAAATGTTAGTGAGGATGTGGAGAAGTAGGAACTCCACTACATTGCTGGTGGGACTGCAAATTAATGCAACCATTTTGGAAAACTGTATAGAGGATCCTCAGAGGAATGGGAATAAATTTACCATATGACCCAGCAATACCACTTCTGGGTATCTACCCAAAAGAACAGAAAACAAACTACCAAACTAATGCTTATGTATCTATGTTCATAGCTGCACAATTCACAATTGCCAAACTATGGGAGCAACCAAGATGTCCATCAACAGATGAATGGATTGCAAAACTATGGGATTATTTACACAATGGAATTTTGCTCAGCCATAAAGAAAAACACAATCACACCATTTACAGGGAAATGGATGGAACTGGAGAACATTACGCTAAGTGTGATTAGTCAGTCACAAAAATTAAGAAATCAGATGCTCTCCCTAATATGCAAAAGCTAGGGAGAAAATGTTTTATAGGAGGAACTCTAGACAAAGAAGGGGATACTATAGATGAGCAAATAAGGCGACTGGAGGGGATGGGAGGGGAAAGAGGGAAATTCTCTAATGTTCATGATATACATTAACAAACATATCAAAGTCAATCACTAAGCCAAACATGAGAAGGAAAGATAGGAAGGGAATAGGGCAGAAAATGGGTAAGGTCTGAATGGGTAATATGTGCCTGTATGCCTCCACCATCTTGTACTCCATTAAGATGTATGACTGCAATGCACCATTAAGAAGTTAAAAAAAAATGGAAAGTCTCTTTCATTAGGAAAATATAATTTTGTATATAAAATTATATAAGCAACATGTTTTTTTTTTTGCCTTCAGTTGGAGCTGCATAAAACAAAAATCTTTCAGAATTTCCTTTATTTGTAAGACATATGGGTTTGATTGTTCCACAGTGAGAATATTTGTGGATGATGTTGCCTGCTTTGTAAATCATAACTTCTAATTTAATTTTTTTTATTAAGCCAGGCGTGGTGGCGCACGCTTGTAATCTCCGCGCTTGGGAGGCAGAGACAGGAGGATCATGCTGGTTCGAAGCCAGCCTTGCTGGTTTAAGAAACCCTGTTTCCAAATAAAAAATATAAAATAGGTCTGGGAGTGTAGCCCAGAGGTATAAGGGTTTCCAGAAACCCCAGTACCACCAAAAAAATTTTTTTTATTAAGCATATCAGAGAAAAGTCAATGATACTTTTCTATTCTCTCTCTAGATAACATTACAAAATTTATTGTCACATAAAGATATGATCAAAGAGCATGTAGCCTCCTCCCCCAAAATATATGAAGACAAAACTATTCTAGAGGCATATCAGCCACCTCACTTATGAAATATAATGATATTGTTCTTAATTTTTATGTTGTGGTATTTGTTAACTTTTGTAAAATAATATTGTGTGGTTTTTCTTCATTCTAGATTTTTACTTTTGTACTTAACTCTCACTTATTATTTTATATCTTTTCTTAAAGATGCCCCACAATTTTAAAAACCTTGGGTCACATAAAATCTGTATCTACCCTCAGCATTTCTTTATCCAAACTGGTATTTCCTCAGAACATTCCCTGTTGGTCACTTGTATTAGAAACTTTAGAATACCAGAGCCAACACAGAAATAGGATGAGGGACTATAGCCCTTTATCAGGACTATATGTAAGGACAATGGGAAGTATACATTGAAAAGTGGGGTGAAGCCTTTGGGCTGTGCAAGAAAAATTCATTTACAGGATTTCTTTTGTTGTCATTGTTGTTGTATACATAAATGATCAATCGGAAAGAAATATGTCAGCTGAAATGGAAGCCATTGGAGAGAAAATCGTCAAAAGCCAGGAAAAGGGGTTAAGTGGCACTTTCCAGTGGAGGTGCAATTCAGAAAAGGAACCAGAAAAAAAACATCATAATTTTGTAACTGAGATACTCAGAGACAAGAGTCAAGAAAAGGTACATTTATGTTTGAAAAAAAAAAAAAACTAAAAAGTTAATTCTTTGAGCAGAGCCTATTCACCCCAGTGTTGCTCTTGAGGTTCATTAAAGTACGTCATTTCCACAAGAACAAGAAAGTAGTGATACTTGGTTTCTCTTTTTAATTTTCTCTAATCAATTGCCAAATCTCATGAAATTGACAGACTCGCCAAAGTGTCTCCTCTCTACCATTCCCACAGTGGCCACGCTTGTTATGACCTATGTAGCTTGTTGTCTATATTATTAGAATCCTCTCTAGCCGGTTTCCTCAGCTGTGGACTCTCCTCAGGTGTAGCTATAATTCTAAATTATTAATTCACATTCTTTACTAATGCTATAGAAAACCACATAGTAGGAAATCAACTCACCTTCCTTGACTGAAGTGTTACTCGATAAGTCATTTATACTAGCACCCATTAACTAAGCATGTCTGAGACAGAGTATTTTTTCTATTATGGAGTATATTTTTCCTCATTAAAATACTCTGTAGGCAATTTGCAGCTTCTCGGTAAAATTTCCCAGAACCTACCTATTCCCTCTGCATTTAATTCTCCTTCATGCTTCTCCTAAATTTCACATGTCCCCCATCAATTTTCTCCTACAAAATTATTCAATGACTAGTTAGTCTCAAAGAGATAATTATATATATTTTTGTATACTGAAGCAGAAATTTGGCTGGAATCAATCATTATGCTCTTCAGTGAGATGCTGATAGAGTTTTTCCTTCAGTGCAGAATAATGAAAGAATTGTACAGATTGAAAAGTCCTGGGAGGGAGAAGGATAGTGTAAATCATAATATATATAGTTAGTCCGTTTTTCTATTTCTTTGAATGATGTTTCCAGGATTTTGAAAGGTTCCACTAAAGGAAGATGGGATGATGTAGACCTTGCTGAAACCCAAGGACTCCAGCCAAGATTATTCTAAATGGTAAGGAAAAAAGCAAGAACAGCCTGCTGTTGCTTGAAACAAAACACTTTGGCCTGCCTCCTGGTGGGATCCTCCTGGCCAAGCTTCTACCCTTTCCTCTGACACATATTTCCTCCTATGTCCACCTCCAAATTAAACTTTCCTCCAAAATCAGTTTCTAAGAAAATTTACCCTTTCTTTGGACAAAACTGAAAGGATGACATGGTATTTTCAAAAATAATTTTTAAAATAGTTGGGCAAGTAGCACACACCAATAATTTCAGAACTTAAGAGGATGAGACAGAAGGAAGGACCTAAGGTTCAAAGCCAGTCTCAACAACTTAGTGAGACACTCAGCAACTTAGCAAGACCTTGTTTCAATTTTTTTTTTTTTTTTTTTTGGTGGTACTGGGGTTCCTGGAAACCCTTCTACCTACAGGCTACACTCCCAGACCTATTTTATACTTTTTTATTTGGAAACAGGGTCTCTTAAGACAGCGCAGCTGGCTTCGAACCTGTGCGATCCTCCTGTCTCTGCCTCCCAAGTGCAGGGATTACAAGCGTGTGCCACCACTCCCGGCTTTTTGTTTCAAATTTTTAAAACGAAATATAAGGATGGCTGGGGGTGTAGCTCTGAAGTAGAATGCTCCTAGCAAGGTTCAACTTCTAGTACCAAAATAATCATCATCAAAATCCCTATAATAATAAAAAATAGAGTTTTTCTTAAACTTCTGTTGCATGCTTAGGTGCAACCTTGTTTGCCGTTACGCTAGTTCATACTAAACATCTTATTTAAGAATTAAATAATATCATCTCATATTTCCTTTTAATTTATGCTACCAGAACTTTCCAAAAGACTTGAAGACAAATAAAATATGTTTCAAAAAGACAAGTATTCTAAGTAAAAGAATTGGAGACTAGTGTTGAGTAACGACATACCATAGTATAGACTCCGTGAGAGATAAAACCCAACATGCGCCATTAACAAGATTTCCTCTTTTCATAAGTATGAGGGTGGCAAGTGAGATATTTGCAAATGACTTGTACTGTGGCTGTTTTTCTAAAGCCTCAGAGAATGCAGCTATCAAACTGATACGGTAGTCCTGACACCTCCAAGACGCCACAACCTGTAGAAGGAAAATCTCGGGAAATGATTGTTGTGACACATGCTTCATTTACTAGGTGAAGACGCGTTAACTAGTTTGGACAGCAAAGCAACTGAAAGCATCTTTAGCAGACACACCTCTGATTTAGGTTTCCATTAAAATTAGGAGCATCTTACTTAGAATTTCATAGATTTTGAGCTATTTTCTTCTCCTTTGCCATTATGATACATTTCATCTGACCTTTGTCTCTTGCAGTAAATTAGAGAAGAAATTATTTCTTTTCGATTAGCATCAAGGAAATGACACCTACTTAGCTTTGCCACCCTGCCAAACCCTACTTTTAAGAGGACGTGAAACATACCTCTACTAGACTAACAAACACCAGTTCCTGTCGTGTGGATCAGTGTGTTTATGCACACATGGTCCATGCATTGGAAATGAGGTTGCCAAGCCACGGTGCATTGTTTACTCTCTTCCACGATGCCTCTAGGGATTAGCAAAGGGGGCCCAGTAACAAAAAACTTCTACCCCAGTAAACTTGGCTTGAAGAGCTACCACGCTCATCCCACTGATTGTTATAGCATTCATTCATAAGAATGCACACTACCAACCATATGTGGGACAGGAGGTTTTGCTATGCCAAAAGCAAATTTTCATGCTGTTGAATTTATGCATTTCCCGCTGCTCCTCAAAATGCCTGTCTGAATGTTCAGGCAGGGGAGAATGTTCTCTGTGAAAATGCTCTGCCTCTGTTTGTGTCAAAAGGTCTGACCTGTACTCCAGTCCCCATACAGAGCTAATTTGCAGATTAAGTTAGATAATATTTAAAAAAATCACACCGATAAAGAATACTAGTCTATTTTTTTGCCTAAAAAGAAAAGGGCTATAAAAAGCATATTAGGTAGGGAGAAAATGGTCTTAAAATGGGAACCAAAACAGGCATTTGGGAAAGATAAATGCACTGTCCCCTTCACCCTCAGGAAATGAAATTTTTCTGACAGGGTCAGAGACACTGCTTGGCAAACCTTCTTAAATTAATTACCTTCTTGACATTTTAAAGGAAGGTTTCAGATTGTAAATTTAACCCAGACAAAGCATTCTTTTTAATCTTGTCAGTATGCAAACTACTTTGCACTGCAGTCTGTGAATTATTTATCAGAGGAACGAAGGACCCCAAAGGGCGAAAAGAAAACGCAGGCATATTTGATCTGAGATTCCGCAGCTAGATGTAGTTCTTTGCTTTAGATCTGTACCTGTTGCAACTACTTAACTTTTTCTGCCTTTGATGTTTTTAATACCTGGAGCGTTCCTTGTCTCTGAGAGGAAGAAATCCAGTGCCATTTTATAATGCATTTATTAAGATGAGTAAAGTGTATGGCTCGGCGGGTTTTATGTGGCAGCCACAGTCAGGTCGGTGAGAGGAACAACAGGGTTTCTTTTCAATATACTTTCACATTATATATGCTAGACGAGCAGCAGCTTAGCCTACTCCTGTGCCCATGTGAAATGGACCCTGCAGAGACAGATTGTCAGGGAAATTAACTCTTCCAAGTATCGATAAACTGGTGTACATAATATTTCAACAAACATTAGCAGATTAGCTTAGGGCTTAACGAAAACCAAAATTTACAATGCCTAGAAGCTATAAAACAAAGTTGTGGCTGGAGTTCTAGTATTAAGGGGTCTTAGATTAAATGATTTTGGATCAAGAGTACCCATGCAACAGGACATACTTATTACTTCTAAAACGTTATTTATAGATGTGCAACAGAACAAGAACAACCACAGGGCACATAAAATAACATAGAAGAGTGTGTGTTGTCTCCAAGGAAGGGTCTCCAGAGTGATGGCAAGACTCAACTTTTCTGAGCATTCCACCTGCCTGGGAGGCGATGTGTATGCAAAGTGACAATGTCTTACCTGCCAGGTCTTCCTATGCCTGGCTACTCCCTCTCCTCAGGAAGCCGCCGGATATCCCTTAAGAGCAAAGAAGGGGAGGCAGCCCCACTTATTCCTCTGCCACACGTGGACATTTCGCTTTCCAATAGGCATCTCCAGGCAAATTTGAAGACTAGTGTATCCCAGGAACTATAAATGCAAAATTGTAGCATACACAACTAGATTTCTGCATGGAAAACTCCTTTTTTAAGTTTTTTTTTTAAGTAAGGGTATCACTAAAATAAAATTATAAAGTAAAAATAAAACTATGAAACTACAAAGTGGACATAACTTTTTTCATGTAACTTCTAAGACCACCCGGGGCTGATTTATTGTTTTTCAAGTTGTTATCATACTAGCGAACATTTACTGAGTAATTTCTAGGCCCTTTCACCGATTAGGTAGGTCTTATAGTACCCCTTCTCCTCTTATTTTTAATAGTTGAAGACAGTGGGGCTTGAAGAGACAGTAAGTCTCTTGCAGTTAATAAAGCTGAGATTCACAACCAGGTCTTCATGACTCCAAGTTCCATGCACTGTGCATCTTCAAGCATGGCGTGTGACCTTAATTCTATTTGGTTGCTTGTAATTCTTGTCTTCATGCACATTCAAATCTGTGGAAGTGTGATAAATCTGACACAGCTCACTGAATAAAGAACTGCGGTTTTTAATTTTTTTCTTCATTGTACTAGAGATATTTTTTAAGCTTGTGTTCCTATCTTAACAATCTATCCTCTGAAGAAGCCATTGTGTGTAGTTTATTTAAACTGAACAAATTAAAGATGGCATGTAAATTTGAGCTTCCGTTAATGCATTTTCTAGAAGAATTAGCTGAGCCTCCACTGAGAACGTAGCAGGCAAACAGTCACGAGTCAATTGACTTGTGTTAGTCTGTGCTGTCTGTGCTCTCTCAAACACAGATTTATGTTCTCAATAGGACTTTTAAGAACAAATCCCCTGAGCATGAATGAGAGAAACCGGGCACTCTGAGGCTTATCCTTTCAGATACCTGCCACACGTGCTAATGGCCATAAACTCACATTAAATTATTCTCCTCCATTCACCTCTTGCATGAGCACCAAATGCAGGACCATGGGTCCTCATGTCTCAGTGTCAGGCCTCAGGTCTCTGCACAGGACAAGCTGGATCAAGGGAGAATATTGACTTAGGGTCGTGGCTTATTTGTTTCAGAACTGGAGGAAAACCAAGATCATGTAATCAAAATATTTATTAACTAGAACATTATTATAATTAGATATAGAATAGCCCCTTAAAGAGCTCATAAATTGGTGTTTGGAGTTAATGCAATTGAGTCATAAGAGTTGTAATTCCAGCTGTGGATAAATTCACTAAATGGTTGGCCTGAGCTGGTAGGATGTGGCTAAAGAAAGTGGGTCCCTGGGGCTCTGGCCTTGGCTTTATATATGGTTTCTTCTCCCTTCTCTCTCTTGCTTCTGGTCTCTGGGATGTGAAAACAAAGCCTTGCACTCTCCCTGACTCTGCTTCCCACTGCCATGCTCTGAGATCTGCAGGCCCCGGCCTCACATGGACTGAACCCAGAACTTCCAAGGAAACTGTGAGCAAATAAATCTTCCTTCCTCTAAGTTGCATGGTCAGTCTTTGGATTATAGCAGCAGAATGTTAACTAAGACAAAAGTGAAATGTAGTCAGTATGGGCTGCCATAACAGAGTAGCGTAGACTGGTTGGCCTGAACAACAGAAATTTCTTTCTCACTGTTCTGGAGGCTGGAAGTCCAAGATCAAGGCCCCGGAGAGCTCATGAAGGCCAGTTTCCTAGTGTACAGGAGGCTGTCTTCTCTGTGCTCTCATTGGCTATGAGTAGTGAGAGAGGAAGAAGCTGCTTCTTACAAGAATACAAATTTAAACTGTTCATAGTGGGTGTAAACCTGTAATCCCAGTACTGGGGAGCCTGAGACAGGAGGACTGCCCATTTGAGGCCAGCATGCAGTAATTTAGCAATATCATGTTTCAAAATAAAGAATAAATAGAGCTGAGGGTGAGGCTCAAAGATAGAATGGCCCTGGGTTCAATTCCCCGTGTTAAAAACATTGGTAGATGATAGGTAGGTAGATAGATGATAGATAGATGATAGATAGATAGATAATAGATAGGAACCTTGTGGCCCAATCAGATTGATACATAAAATAACTATCACATCACTTTAGCTGGTAGTTATATTCTACTAATTTACATATCTGTTAGGGAGTGATTTAAAGTTAAAAGAAAAGCAATTCATATATTCATAAAATATTATAATTATTATTAAAGCATAAAACACACAGATATATATTTGCTTATTACCAGGTTACCAGTTTAGTGAAGAGGTCAATTTACATCTAACAAAATCCTCAGTGGTATTGATACTGGCTTGATACAATGTTTTGAACCAGATGTTTAAATTATTTTTCCTTATTCTTCAAAATGTAGGAACAAAACTCACAGATATAGATAATATGATTAGCCTTAAAGTCCAAGTCCAATGTGTATTTAGACATTTAAATTACTTAATTCAGTATTTAGTGAAAATCCAGGTCACTGTAATCTATTCTCTAATGAATGTGAAGGACTGCAGGAAGCCTTTCTGGGTCACACAAATGAATAAGCACAGATTATCAAGTTCTCTGTGAATGTTAACTACAGGTAGAAATAAAACGAGATTGCCATTCATTTTTTAAGTAAATTTATACAAATAGCTGCATATTTCAAATAATGTGGTTTTTAAAAATATCCATAAAATCCTTAGTACTTCTCCATTTAAATAGAGGTTAATTCACCCTGGTCTTGAGTGGCAACTAGACTCAGAAACTCATTTCCCATAAATAGTATATGCAGAGAGGATCGTGGACAACTTCTGAAACTAGGTCATAAAAAATAATGTGGCTTGCCGGGCGTGGTGGCGTGCGCTTGTAATCCCCACACTTGGGAGGTGGAGACAGGAGGATCGTGCAGGTTCGAAGCCAGCAGTGCTGGCTTAAGAGACCATGTTTCCAAATAAAAATATAAAAAATAGGTCTGGGAGTGTTGCCTGTAGGTAAAAGGGCTTCCAGGAACCCCAGTACCACACAAAAAAAATAAAAATAAATAATGTGGCTTTCTTAGATGTCTCTCTCTGAGAGAAACCAGCTACTGTATCATGAGGATATTCGAGCAGCCATACAGAGAAGTCGATGAGGTAAGGAAGAACCATTATCCAAAAGGAACTAAGGCCTCCTACTAAGAGCTGAGCAGCAATGAGCCATGCTGGGAGTAAACCTTCCATTCTCAGCCAAGCCTTCAGATGACTGCCGTCCCTATAACAGCAAAGACCCCAAATCAGAATCACCTAGCTAAGCTTTCCCACGTCCCTCAACCAGAGAACCCATGAGATAATATCTATTGCTTTCCGCTACTGAGTTTGGGATAATTTGTTATGTAGTGTCAGATAACTAGGACATCTGAAATCTACATTGCCGTCATAATAAAAATATTATCCTTAAATTTTTCTTCATTGATAGTGTGTTATCGTCATAATTTATGGATCAAGTATTTTTAAAATATGAATAGATTTCTGTGTGCTTCTAAAGAAATGATGTAATTTTAATATCTTAAAATAAAATATTTTTTTCAAATGAGAGCATAAGTTACAAAATTATTTTTTAATATTCAGGTGGACAGAGTCCTCAGCTCCACAGCAGAAGCTTGAAAGTTATTTGAATCCACTGTAATGTGACTCCTTTCTTCTTTCAATTGTGATGCCTAATTTAAAAAATATGAATATAAATAGTACTGTCTAGGAGTTTTTTGTTTGTTTGTTTGCAAAGCTCATGCATAAGTTAAACACAAATTTCATCTAAATAAATTCTCCACTAGAAAAATAACTAAATATCATCTATGTTTCCCCAAGATTAAAAGTTGTTTTCCTTTCTGTGACAACTCATTTTTTGTTTTTCTTTCCTTTACTCATCTATTCTCTCTTTAAGATTTATTTGATGGACCTTTTACTTTCTGTGCAATTCTACGTTTTAGTTTCCTTTAAGTGACTCTCTAGTCTCTCCTCTTTCTTGATGCTCTCCTTTTCCCCTCCCAGCCAGCAAGGAGCCCCTCCCTTCCCTATTCCACCTGCACCTACAATGTGGTGCCTGGATGTGCATAGAAATACTATTTATTCTTCCAATTATTTCAGTCATGTCATTCTTGTTTCATAAACAAGACTGTGCATACTTTCATTTTTTAAAAATATTTTGCATGTATTTGTATATAAAATGAGAGACTACTAGGGTTGAACTCAGGAGCTATCAGCCTTATAATTTTTTTACTGTGAAGCAGGGTCTTCCTAAGGTACTACACATTGGTCATGAACTTCTGATCTTTCTGTCTTAGCCTCCCAAACACTGTGAATACAGGTGAGCACCACCGCACTGGGCTTTTCGCATGCATTTGAGGCACCCAGGAAATTCAAGGTAAATTTGGGATGCATGTATTTATTCCTTTCTCGCAGTGATCCTTGCCCTTTAGCTCATGCTCTGCTTTGGAGCATAGCCTTTATCAGGCACTAAACAGAGCTGCAATGAAAACTGGAGTTGGAACAGATGGACTGCAGCAAACTCTGGGAAAGGAATTAGCAAGTAGAGACATAACCACAGTCCTTTCATGCCTTCTGAATATATTCCGGAACACACATCGACTCCGGAGACACAAAACCATTGAATCTCTACCTTTTTAATTTTTCCTTTGACTATTATATTGACAGAATAGAAATATGTCGATAATACCGTTGCCCCCTTTCAGCAAAGTTAGCCCTTATGGTTTGCTCATATGTGACCTGCCAGCTGAGTTCATTATTGTTTTACACTTGACTGTATATTTGTGTATCTTTTAGAATCTCAGTGTTCCCCAATGCCCACTGCAATATAGCTTTTTGGGAATTTTCTATTGTTTATAATAGGATTGGCATATAGCGGTGGGAGGTTTTGCTTTCTATATACATATATTTGTTCATTGCTCTTCCTAATCTGGCATTCAGTGTTTATTTTTTATCCTTGACAATTGACTCCTCTGTTTCAAATATTTGAGAAAGGAAAAAGTGAGAGAAAAGGAGAGAATTGCTGATAACTCAGGTTGAAGAATATTAATAGTAATTTCTCATACAAATGAAAGAGTGAGGAAGGTGGTAAAAAAAAAATCATGGAGTCAGCAGGCCGATCTGCATCCTCCACCTCTAATTAGTTCAGCTTTCTTATTTAAAATGTGTCTTCTATAGTAATCAATACAGGAGGGTCTTTGATGATTTGCTCAGTTTTAGAACTACATGGCCACATAATGAAGGATTTTGATATTATTTTCTCCAAACTTTGCTAGGTCGTTTGTCTCCTCTAGAATATGGTGAGTAAACAGATTTTCCTGATCATTTTGTATGAAATATAAAAAAAGCAAAGAGTAAGAAATGGAGAGGAAATCTGTTAATATTTTATTAAAGGAGAATATATATATAAATATATATATATATATATATATATATATATATATATATATATATATCAATGACAAAGCCACAAAACAGTGCAAATACAGCAAGCTTATCATCTTCCTCTTTTAAGGGATTTTTACGATCTTAAAGACTAGGTCTTGGGTTTTAGATGAAAAGGAAATGAGAGAAAATACAATCAAAGGAAAGACATGGCATCTTGGGAAGACACAGCACATTCAGGAAAAGGTGAGAGAGAAATCGGTATGGCTGGAGTTTCAAGTACAGAGTGGGGAATGGTAGAAAAAGATTCTGACAAGATCTACTCATACTATACTGAGACTGATCCACTCACTCTAAAAATATAAATATCTGTAGACCTACCTGCCATGTGCTCTGCACTGGACAAACAGGACGGCCACAGGCCCAGGCCAAAGGAACTTTTGATCCATGTAGGTCACGATAGGAAGTTTAAACTTGACCTTCTATGGCAATTCTTGCTTGATTTTACTGGATCACAACTCTATAACTTTACTGTAGAATTTTCCAGATCGCAACTTTATTGAGTCAGAACACTGCAGAGATGCTTAAGGTTTTCTGGGAGCAGAGAGACCAGTGGGATGTGATTATTATAAACAAAATTCTTAAAAAGATGAAGGGAGCTGAGTGCGGTGGTACATGCTTATAATCTTAGTACTTGGGAGGCTGAGACAGGAGGAACGCAGGTTTGAGACTAGCCTCAGCAACCTAAGGAGACTAAAAAACCTAGTAAGACCCTGTTTTAAAACAACAACAACAGCAATTATTATTAATAATAATATTATTAATAATATTATTATTATAAAGGTAAGAGGGCTGGGAGTGTAGCTTGAAAGTAAAATGCCCCTGGCTTCAGACCCCAGTACCGTTCATACACACAACAAAGAGCTTGAATAAAACACTGAGAGGTAGAAAAGAAATGTTAGATGTGGGGTAGCAGGGCCACCTAGCTAGATAGATGTGGACGGTGAGTAATGGAAGACAAAGTCCAGGACCCCCCAGGCAGCCTGTGCAGAGAAGTGGCAGAGACGGGAAATGGGTGAATTGGTTTACTTAGGAAGTAAAGCATTATGCTTCTGGACATATCAAGCTTAGTAAGTGGCCCTCCAAAACTTCTTTAGGTATTTAATCATCTAATCCTAAAAGCTTCCCCTTCCGTCCCCTGCCCAGTTGTTGCCAGAGCCCTGGAGGATATAAACAGAATCAGGGAGGGATGTGCAAGCCATGGTCCTCACACCTTGCAACCACAGGAGGAAAGTGAAACCTACAGTGACCGGTGGGCATCTTATCTACATGTTGTCAAACAGGAGGGATCTTTTAACTTGATAATTGGTTTGAATTTTTCTTAACTGGCTGAGCAGAATGATGACTTTGCCATTGTGTGTACAGAAACCTTTCTCACTTGTGACCTACAAAATCCATGAAGCTTATAGCTTCAGTCATAAGCTGGTCCAAATAATTATGCATGCTCTCACATTAATCAGAAAGGGGTCTATCCCAAATATCTTATCCATAGACTAATATTCCAGCATGAATGGATCATTACTTTGTCCAAACAGCATCAGCCTACAAACATACCACAATGCAATGTGTCTATTGTGAAGGGGGCAGGAGCCATATTTAACACTTCTTCATGCCTGTTCCTTCCTACCTTACCTACTCTTCTCACAGTTTATCTCATTCTTCAAAGCCAGCTCAAATGTCACTTTTATCAAATTTCCCCAAACTTCCCCTAAGTGCTTCCCAAAACATAATGCAACACACACACACACACACACACACACACACACACACACACACAAATTTCCCTTGAGATGGCATAGCCCTCCTTTCCTATCTTCTCCTTTCTGATCTATGTGCTTCTGTGGTAGCTGATATATACATTGTCAATTTAGGTTTTTGGATATCTCTTCCCTACCGGAGAATGAACTTTTAAAGGATGGGGATCACAGTCATTTGTCATACATTTTTGTACTGAGGCTTACAGCACAATGAATAGTAAAGAGGAGATAAATATTTATTGTTGAGTTATAACCAATATAATACCCCTGAGTGGGTGATCTTTTAGGCCCAGCCAAGAAAATAAGCTAGAGATAGAAAACAGGCTTTAATTTATCAACTCCAGTAGATCACTCATGCTACTTGGAGTTTTGGTGGGGAAGGAGGATGCGCTCCCATCTAATCTCAGTGGGAAAGAGTTTCATGATCAATGGAGGACAGATGCCACAACGTAAGAGGGGGCAGCAGCAGCCCATTCATTTCCTTCCCTGAACTGAGTTGTGTTCTTGGTAAGGTAATCATTTGCTCACTCAACAAATATTCATCATGCATCTGGCATATTGCTAAGCACCAAAAGATGTGTTCATGCAGATAATGAGCATACAGCCCCTACCCTCAGGGATCCAAGACATCTAGAAAGTAAATGATGTGACAACACCTGTAATTTACTCAATTGTATAATAATATCTGTATAATAATCATCTGCCAGATATGAGGTAATGATAACTATAGTAAAAAAAAAAAAAGGGGGGGGGACCAGAGAGCATATATATCAGCTGTCTTCTCTATTGCCCAGGGTGGAGAGAATGTTTAAAAGAATTCCATTCCCCCGGAAGGCTGATTGCATCATGACATCATTTTCTGATATAATCATCCTTGCATTCATTGATGAATCTCTATTCAATTCCTACCACATGCCATTCCATGTGATAGACACTGTATAGACAGTAGCAAATAAAGTAATCTAAGAAGAGTTGTAAAAGTTAAACAAATAATCACACAGTCCAATTTGTAGTTGAAAATTATGATGATTGAGACCATCCTAATTCTTTTGCTTAAATTTCATACCAAATGATCTTCTGAACATATTTTGTTCCCTACGTTGACTTCTTCAATGAAGTAGAAATGCATTAACATTTACATAAGTATTCCATTCTGATTTTCTCTGTTCATTAGGAAAGGGGTTCACCTATACCAGCTAGTCTTAAGTATTTGGCGGTTATGCATCACCTTCCAGAGCCCAGCAATCTCTAAGTTAACCAGTCAGTGAATTTTTGGACAGGAAACCTACAGGCCTCTACTAGATTTTTTTTTCTTTTGTTATGGTGATGTGGATCGAACCCAGGGGTATTCTATCTTTGAGCCACACCCTCAACCCTATTTTTTTTAAATTTGGAAACAGAGTCTTGCTAAGTTGATGCAAGCCTCACAAAATTGCTGAAGCTAGCTTTGAACCTGCAACCCTCCTGACTCTGCCTCCCAAGTACTGGTATTATAGGCATGCACCACCATATCCAACTCCTACATTGTGTTGATCTCAGCAAGTCAGCACAGCTCAGAGGTACACTGCTTAAGTAGCCAGTCTCCCTTTTGGCATCTTTTAGTTGAAATTGGAATCTATATTCCTAAGGCAGCTGGACTCATATCAAGATATCACAATAATATCTTTATATCATTTTACTTGAAAATAATTCAACAAAAAATAACTCTGAAACAAATCTTGCATATATATTTAACTGAAGATGTTCATTAACTAAAATCTCATTAAGAAACCAACCTTGGGAGGCTGAGACCGAAGGATTGCGGTTCACGAACAGCAACTTAGTGAGACCCTTTGTAACTCAGTGAGACCCGGTTTCAAGAAAAGGAATAAAAAATAGGGCTGGGGGTGCACCTCAGAGGTAGAATGCCCCTGGGTTCCATCCCCAGTAATGCAAAAAAAAAAAAAAAAGAAAGAAAGAAACCAACCTAAGTGTCCATCAACGGATGAATGAATTTAAAAAGAAAAACTGGTATACACACAATGGAGCTTTACTCAGCTATAAAGAAGAAAAAGATTATGTCATGTTCAAGAAAATGAGTGGAACTGGAGAATGTCATGCTAAATGAGAAAAGCCAGATTTAGGAATCTATGAAGTGTGGCATGTTCTCACTCATAAGTGAAAGCTAAAGAGAAAAATGGAAAGAAAGAAACCCATGAAAATGAGGAGCGAGACCAGTAGTGTCATGGAAAGGGACCTGAGAAAGAGGAGGGAGGGAAAGGGAAAGGGGAGGTGTGAGGGAGGAAACAGACCATCAACCCATGTGCATGTGCATGTATAAGTGCATGAATATTATGTCTAATCATAATGCACCAGTAAAATGTTTAAGTGGTGATAACAGATAATACTCCTAGCACCATAAAGCCTCCATGGTCTTCAAAGGTCATTGAAGAGTATACTCTTCAATCTAGGATTATTTTACATTCCATTTTGCAGAAACATCATTTTTCACTTTTTTTTTTTTTTTTTGCAGTACTGGGGATGGAACTCAGGGATATTCTACATCTGAGCTACACCCCCAGTCCTACTTTTTATTCTTTATTTAGAAACAAGATCTCACTGAGTTGCAAAGGGCCTCACTAAGTAGCTGAGGCTGTCTGCGAACCACAATCCTACTGCCTCAGCCTCCCAAATGCTGGGATTACAAGCATGCGCCACCATGCCCAGCTTCATTTTTCACAGTTTTTAAAAACATTTTCTTTACTCTTTTTTGTTTTAAATTTTATATTATTTTATTTTTTATTTTTTGCAGTACTGGGTATGGAACCCAAGGATATTCTACCTCTGAGTTATACCCCCAGCCCTATTTTTTATTCTTTATTTTGAAACAGGGTCTCACTGAGTTGCAAAGGGCCTAAGTAGCTGAGGCTGTCTGTGAACCACAATCCTACTGCCTCGGCCTCCCAAATGCCGGGATTACAAGCGTGCGCCACCACGCCCGGCTTCAGAAGTTTTCTTTACTCTTACACCTATTTTTAATAATTCTGCCCTCCATTTGCATAATCAGCCTTATGCTACAGCCCCCCTCACTAAAATAACACCCCACTGTTCGTGTGTATGTGTGTGTGTGTGTGTGTGTGTGTGTGTGTGTGTGTGTGTGTGAAGATAGAGAGATGGATGTTATAAAAAGGGGAGTTCAGTATAAGCAACTGAGAATCACAGAATGTCAGTGGTGTTGACCTCCAGCCACCCTCTTGGTGTAGGAACGGCCTGCTAATAGCTCCCTCTGGACAGCGCCCCTGTGGAGCTGAGAAGGTCACTTAAATCCGGTACCTGGCCATGTGACGCTGAACAAGCTGCCCCTCACAGAACAATGTTGTTCCCTTTTATACCTGTCTCAGAGACTTGTAATATATACAAAAGTGTCTTGTGAGCTGTCAGGAACTCCACAAGTACCAGTGTGGCGTGGGAGTTCCGTTTCCCTTGGGCTACAGGTGTCCAGAGTGACCTAAAGGACAGAGCAGAGGCTCTGCCACAGAGAATCTGAGCCCCCACTCTCCCATCCTTCACACACACTCCCTGCTGGTCCTTGGATAAGTTACCCCACTCTACCCTCCATCTCTTCATTTACATAATCAGCCTTATAGTGCCTGCCTTGGGCAGGGGCTCTTACAAGAAAGGCACATTTCAGATAATACTTTGATGATGTAAAAAGTTTTACTTCTTTGTTGTTGTTTTGTTTTTATTTTAAAACTGCTGGTAGAAATCTCTGCTCTAAACCTCCTTTTACAAGGGTGTCCTTCAAGTATGGGGAGGGGCAGAGCTACTCTGGCCATCACTGTTTTCATTAAATGGCTCCCCTCCCTTCTATCCTGTGCCCTAAGCCTCCTGGGTCCCTTGTTGTCCCCTGACTCTGGATTCTCCTGCTTGTCTTTGTCCCCTCACAAAAGACACTAAGGCTGCCTCCAGTCTGCAGGGGAAGTGTTTTTGCTTTCTGGTGGTAATTACTTCTGCCACATCTGTGTTTACTTTAGAACCTGTGGCTAAGGTAATTAGCTGGCAGCTGACTAAGCCTTAGATAATTACGTGCCTGACATGTTAGGTATCTCTTTTCTAGAAATCTTTTTTTTTCTTTTTATAAATTTTATTTTACTTACACAGTCATCAGTAATGGCAAATCGTCCCTACATGGAACACAATTAGGATTCATTTGCATCTGGGATATTTGCTTTTTAAAATGTGGGTTGGTTGGGTTGAGAATGACGACTTTTGACACACAGAGTGTGTTTTGGGTTACAGTGCTTCTTAATCACTGAACATTTTTGGAGGGCCTAGTACATATAGACCAGGGGCTTAGGTGCTAGGGATACAAATGAAAATACGAAATGCAAAGTCTCTCCTCCAAGACTTTGAAGTTTGAAGGGATATGTACATCAAACAAGGTGTCTGCGCAGAGTGTCTTGAGACGGACATGGGGCATTATTCAAGAGGACATCCGTGAGTGGGTCTTGAAAGGGAAATAACTGTCGAATATTTACTGGAGCCAGGCATGGTGGTCACACCTGTAATCCCAGTACGAGGGAGTCTGGGACTGGAGGATTGCAGGTTCAAGACCAGTCTTAGCAACTTAGTGAGACTCTCAGCAACCTAGGGAGACCTGGTTTCAAAACAAAAATAAAAAGGGCTGGTGGTATAGCTCAGAAGTAGAATGCCCTTGGGTTCAAGCCCCAGTATGCCACACTCAAAAGTTTACTGGGCATATTGGCGAATCTAAAAGAGAACTTTGCTAGATGAAGGAGCATAAATAAAAGTACAAGCCAGGCACAGTGATGCATGCCCATAATTCCATCACTTGGGGATTTGAGACAGGAAGATTGTGGGTTCAAGGCCAATATGTGGCAATTTAGCAAGACCCCAGGTTCATTACCTAGTACCAATGTATGTATGTATGTATGTATGTATGTATGTATGTATGTGTATGTATATATATATATATATATATATATATATATATATATATGGTTTATATTCTTGGCATGGCAAGACTAGGGCAATACAAGCCCAGGATGGAATATTTAAAGAAGAGTGCAGTTTAGGGGTAGCTGGAGACACCCACATGCACAGCCTGAGGGTGAACCCCAACTTCAGCTCTGTCCCCTTTGACATCTCATGCTTCATGGTAGCCCTGGCCATGATATGTGGAAGGATCTGGGTGGGTTGACAAAGCCTATACACTAATCAAGCCATGCTATGACCTTCCATGTACTTACTTTAAGCCCAGAGGTGATCAACTTTCCAAACCATTAGTTTCTATATGGAACCCCATCAAGAGGCTTAACCCAACCAGAGGAAACAGGACAAAAGACGATTAGACTTCCAAACACTCATTGACTCTGGTCAGTCATTTGATAGTAACATCTTATAATCATTCAATGTATTTTTTTGTACCTAAAAAAATATTCATACCTAGATGTTCTAAATGAAGTTTTCTGTGGGAAGCGGGTGATTTGGTACCAGGATCTGGAACACAAAGTAGTCGATGAAGCTCTTCATTCTTGTGACTGAAAACAAAAATTTTATAGAAAAGAGAATAAAAGGACCTACTCATGAACCAACTCCAAAAGAGGAGAGAGGAGGGCCGATGATGAGTCGGCTGTTACACAAGTCGTATATTGAGACATAATAATTATCTCAATGGCTTAGGCAGGGTAAATGTGCACGATAAAATCTTATTAAGATAAGATTACTGAAAGAGTAGAAATCACACAATTAGATAATTGCAGAGTAGACCTGAATGATGATAATAGCAGATGGGTAATGCTATAAGAGTGCTCCGGCACCCCCTGATGGGATAACAAATATAATATTTCATTCCTATTCTTCAGCTAATCCTGCACCATAATTGCCTAATGATACTCATGTGAGAAGTCCATAAGTTTTCCAGTTCACTCCATTGAACATTGCTGATTTGTTAAGTGGAGCTATTATTCAAATTTGGCAATATTCAAAATTTGGCACTTAACAGTTTAAGTATTCATTACTATATATATATATTTTTTTTTTTTTTGGCCAGAAAATTTTAATAGTTTTAGAGCCATTTTTGACTTTCCACTGTGGAGCTTTGCCAATGCTTATACTTCTCCTCCACACCCTCAACATATCCTCAAGGCCTAAGGTGGCTGCAGGTCTCTGCCCACACCTCCCGGAACCTGAATTCCTGTCATGGACTACACTTCACGGGGGGAGCTGGCCTTGGTCCAGCAGAGCGTGGGCCCCAGCACGCAGCACCGTGCCTGGCACAGCGTAGGTTCTTGATACACATTTGTTGAAAATATTCTGCATTGATGCCTGCTGTTCTTCATCAGTGCGGCAAGAGTATGTGTCTGTCTCTTCCTAACTCAATAGCCAGAGTGATCCTTTAAACATAAATGAGATCACATTCCCTCCGATCTGACTTCTCCAATCTTTTCACAGCTTACTCAGAAAAGCTCAAGCCCTCCTTGAGGAAGGGAACAGCTCAAATGAGGTTATGTCCATACACGACCGTATCACTATCTATCTCTCTAACGTGTATAGGGGAGGGAGGATGAGGGAGCCGGGTGGGGGCCAGAGGGAGGTGCCCCAGTGAGAAGCACATGCATTTATGTATGTATCACGTTTAGTTTCCTTGCCATGTATAATTATAACACATCAATACAATAATTTTAAAAAGAAAGAAATGGATGAATATATATATATATATATATATATATATATATATATATATATATACTTAAAAGAAGAAAGAAAAGTACTGTGCTACAGAGTACTAAAGCAGCTCTAAGAAAAGTGTCATGACAATAGCAGAGTCATGGAATCATCTTCCAACTGATGCTTGTGGAATTTTAAGAAATGTATTTACCATTCTAGCTTCAGTCCCTCAGCAGTAAAACAGAAGCAGAATCGTGTATTCTGCAGGGATATTTTAAGGATTAGGTGACAATATATTGGCTTAGTTCAGGCTGCTCTAACAGAATGCCATAGGCTAGGTGGCTTAAATGACAAGCATTTATTTCTCACAACTCTTAAGGCTGGGAAATCCAAGATCAAGGTCCCCAAAGATCCACTGTCTAATGAGAGCCCACTTCTGCATTTGCAGATGGCCATCTTCTTGTCACGTGGAAGAAAGAGAATAAGATCTTCTTTCTTTTTTTTTTTTTTAATTTTTGCTACTAAGGATTGAGTCAATGGCATTCTACCTCGAAGCTACACTCCCAGCCCATTTTTACTTTGAAACCAGATCTTGCTAAGTTGCTGAGGACCTCAATAAGTTGCAGAGACTGTCTTCAAAAGTGTGATCCTTCTGTCTCAGCCTCCCAAGTACTGAGGTTGCAGGCATGTGCTGCCATGCCTGGCTTCTTTGTCTTTTCTTATAAAGGCACAAATGCCACTCATGAAGTCTTCCTCTTTGTGACCTAATTATGTACCAAAAGCTCCCCCTCCTAGTACTGCCACATTGGGGATTAAGATCTCTACATACTAATTTGGAAGAGGCAGAGATATTCCTTCCACAGCAGATATGTAAAATGCTTGGCAGACTGAATATACCTGATAAATAATTGTAAGCCGGGCATGGTGGCGCACTCTTGTCATCCTAGCACTTGGGAGGCTGAGACAGGAGGATTGCACAGGTTCAAAGCCAGCCTCAGCTACTTAGTGAGGCTCTCAGGAACTTAGTGAGACCCTGTTTCCAAATAAAGTATAAAATAGATCTGGGAGTATAACCCAGAGGTAGAAGGCTCCTGGGGTCTACCCTCATTACCAAAAATAAATAATAATAATAATAATAATAATAATAATAATAATAATTGCAGCCAACATTTAATTATTTACTATGCACCAATGTATGTGCTAGATATTGATATACATGTAATTATGATAAAATGTTACAATCCTATTTTACAATATGTGAAAATTAATAACTGTTATTAATGACTGCTAAAACTGTTATTATTATCATCATTGGCCTATACTTTCATGTTTCTCAGAAATTCAAATACCAGCCAGATATAGTACCACATACCTGTAATCTCAGTATTGGGAGGCTAAGACAGGAAGATCTCAGGTTCAAGGACAGCCATAGCAATTTAGTGAGACCCTCATCAACCTAGACCCTGTCTCAAAATGAAAAAAAAAAACGGTTGGGATTGTGGTTCAGAGGTAGAACCGCCCTGGGTTCAATCCCCAGTAGAAAAAAAAAGATAAAAGAAAAAAGAAAGAAAGAGTAAAAAGAAAGGAGGCCGGGCGTGGTGGCACACGCTTGTAATTCCAGTGCTTGGGAGGCAGAGACAGGAGGATCACGCAGGTTCGAAGACAGCCTTAGCTACTTAGTGAGGCTCTCAGCAACTTAGTGAGACCCTATTTCTAAATAAAATGTAAAATAGGTCTGGGAGTATAACCCAGAGGTAGAAAATCGCCTGGGCTCCACCCCCAGTACCACAAAAAAAAAAAAAAGGAAAGAAGGATAAATTAAAATACAGCTCTCAGCTTTATTATAATTTATTTCCTCCAGAACTTTCTGAAAAGAAGTATGTAACCCAAGCAATGTTAAGAACAACCTACATAACACAGCCCATGACATACTCAAAACAGTCACTCCACTATCATTGTTTTTGAGGCAAGCTTTCAACCCCTTGTCCTCCTTCCCCATGGAATGAGACACTTCCCAAGAGTCCTCATGACCGCTCATGCTCGCCACACCCCGTGAGTCACAGCTGCCTCTTTTCCCCTCTAAACATGTCAGACATTTCTGAACTCACAGAAGGTAAGCAGATTGCACCATAACTTTCTAGTACCAACACCAACTCTGCTCTACATAGATGAGTACGACATGGTCCTACCCTCAGGAAAACTGTAGCCTTATTATGAACACCAGAAGAATAAGTGTTCATTTAAAAAGCTGACCACACAGAACAAGGCTAGGGAATGTGAATAACACTAGTGAGAATGTGAGCTGTGAAACCAGTCTTTCCTAGGCCACATCCCAGTGTCTGGACCACACACAAGCTGTGGAGGCTTAGAGCTCACCTCCTGGACCTGAAAAGTCAGGCATCCCTGGGGACCAAATGAAACGACCCTGCAGGGTGCCAGGCATAGAAAATGCTGAACAAGCAGAAGCTCATAGTATTCTTTTCACTTAAGCCAGTTCATGAAAAGTTCCTATGAGCCAAGAGTGATGGCACACACCTGTAATCCCAGTTCTTGGGAAGCTGAGAAAAGAGGATCACAGGTTCGAGGCCAGCCTCGGAAATTTAACAGGACATTCAT
Organism: Muscardinus avellanarius; assembly: GCF_963383645.1. Lineage (NCBI taxonomy): Eukaryota > Metazoa > Chordata > Mammalia > Rodentia > Gliridae > Muscardinus > Muscardinus avellanarius. The sequence continues at coordinate 62,184,326 of NC_137797.1, forward strand.
CAACTTAGAAAGACCCTGTTTCAAAACCAAAATATAAAATAAGTCTGGATGAATAGCTCAGAGATGTAATGCCCCGGGTTCAGTTCCCACTGCAGCAAAAAATAAAATATAAAATACAAAAAAAAAAAAAACTTGCCACAGGAGTGGGGTGAACACTGTGGTATATACAGGTGGTGAGCTAATTTTGGGTCACATTTTTGTAGCTTTTCTTCTTACATATTAATATTATACCCTCCATATAATCTGGTGTTAAATTACTTTTAAACAGCTGATATCAAAGGGTATTGTACATGGAGAAACAAAATATTGACTTGAGTTTGTCATGGGTCAATATTTATGACTGAAATAAACAAATTTAGGTATTGAATGTAGTCTAAATAATTCATTCTTTATTATTATTTCTTGTGATAAAACTGTGTTCCAGATGAATAGATGTCTTTTTAACATATTCACCCCCATTTGCAGTTACATTTTAATATGTTTGTTCTGTTACATGAATTTTAATTACCTATTCCAAACTCAGCTATAATTAGTCCACCACAATTTTAAATTTTTATCAGTTTTTCTTCCTTTGCACAGACATGTGAGGGAGATAAGCTATTAATGATTTCTGCCTGTGAAGCTTGGAATTAAATACCAGCAGAGTAGAGTAGATGACAGTTAAAAGGGTAATTGCCTCGTACACAGTCTGGCCCACCTGCTTTTGATTAAAATGCAGTTTCCCTGTTGGATGTTACAATGACCCAGCTTCTAACACTGAAATTCCACGGCTGATATGAGGCCCTGGAATAAAAATAAATAGCAAGGAAATGCAGAGAGTGGAGTTTAATAGGTATCAACTTTATGAGAATTAATAAATGCATGTCCCCATGAAAGAGCTTTCTTCCTATAATTTCTTGGAGACTCCTTTTGATGACTGAAGACTTCTTATCAGGTCGGAATTTCTCCTTCTTTCCCACCCTCAACTTTAGTCAGCCAACAAATCCTATGTCTTCTTCCTTTACCAACAATCTCTCTGCCTAGTTATTTCCATAATTTTATCTAAAGTCAAGTCCTGGGCACTTTATGTATAGATTATGACAACAGCCTACCACTGGTGTTCCTACCTCTGATTTCTCTTCTTTCCAGTTCTATATCAGCACCAAATTAACCTCCTTAAGAAATAATTTCAACACTTTGCATTATCAACCCAAAATTATCAATGATTCTTCAGAGACTAAAAACATTGTAAGTCCTTGGATTTTAATTGAATAAAATAAAAAATGCATGAATAATTATCTATATTCATATACACATATTCATAAACAACTTCTAGAAATTTTTCCACTCATTTTTACCTTAACCATTAAACACCTGCTCTGTTTGTAGATCCTCTGCCTTCTCTAGTTGATAAAAAGTCAGTATTAAGAATAAAGATAAGCCAGGCATGGTGGCACACGCTTGTAATCCCAGCATTTGGGAGGCTGAGACCTGGAGGATCGCAGTTCATGGACAGCCTCAGCTACTTAGTGTGGCCCTCTGCAACTCAGTGAGACCCGGTTTCAAAATAAAGAATAAAAAATAGGGCAGGGGGTGTAGCTCGGAGGTCAAATGCCCCTGGGTTCCATCCCTAGACCCGCAAAAAAAAAAAAAAAAAAAAAGAATAAAGATAAATAAGAAACACATATCTATCTTAAAAATACGTATTTTCAAGAAGAAAGCCCCAGAATGAACATTTTTTTTTTCTAAACACTTAAGGAAAAATGACACCAACCTTCCTTAGTTTTTCCAGACCATAAAAAGAGCTAATACTTTCCAATTCAAACCTTGAACCAAAAAGGACTCTGACACCAAAACCAGACAAGAATATACCAGAAAGTTAGAGGCCACATACATGTCATGTCAACAAAAATGTAATAGCCCTAAACAAAATATTATCAAAGTAACCCCAGCAATAAATAAGAATAATAATGCATCATTACCAAATTGGAGCTATTCCAGAAGTGTGAAGTTTGCTTTTTTCATTAGGCACTCAGTGTAATTTAACACATTAACAAATAGAGAAGAAAAAATCATCTTATCTTTAGAGATAAAGAGAAAGCAACTTGAATCTTTTGTGTGTGTGTGATAATGGGAATGGAACCCAGGAGCATTCTACCTCCGAGCTACACCCCCAGCCCAATTTTTTATTCTTTATTTTGAAGCCGGGTCTCATTGAGTTGCAAAGGGCCTCACTAAGTAGCTGAGGCTGTCCGCGAACCACGATCCTCCTGTCTCAGCCTCCCAAATGCTGAGATTATAAGTGTGCACACCACGCCCAACTAATTTGAATCTTAATTGCTTACCTTACCATACCATTTCATATAAATTGTAGATCTAAATGTAAAAAATAAAACAATAAATTTTGGACAGTAATGTAAACATATCATTTAAATGGTATGTGTAGCTTAAATGAACAGTGGTCAGTTTGCCATTAGAAAGCATTATTTTTCTTTATTAACTTAGTTTTATTATAATAAGACAATTAATAATAAATACCTCTTATTGAGTCCATTTGATATGCAAAATGCTGCGATATTTATTTTACATAGACTATCTCCTTTAAACCTCATTGCAGCTTTGAAATATAAGGATAATTACATTATATGAATAAGGAACGTGAATCTAAAAACAAAGTCATTTGCCACAGTCAACACAGCTATGAAGTGAACTCTAAAGCCCTTTCTATTGCCTCCTGGTATTTATATCTTGACTCTAAACCCACTGAAACATATATTAATTGGGATTACACACAGAGGATGACTAAACTCAACCAAAACATATTTAATCTAAATTAAGCATCACATCAGAGTACTTGATGAGAACATTACTTAAAAATTATAGTCATTATTGTAATTTAATAAATAATTAGTAGGAATTTTTGGAAGTTCATTTCAATCCTTGTAAAACTGAAGATATTTATGAGTAGAATGATAAAGATCTTTTGAAAAATAAGGAAAGTATACATATTTGGTCTTTCTGGGTTTCTAAGTACCATAAAAGCCTATATGTTAAAAGACTACCATTTTTTCAGTGCTCTCCAAGTACATGAAGGGATCCAGATGGTGCTGTCATTCTTCCATTGGGAGAGTTCATGCATACACAGGCAAACGGAGTTATTGTCTTTGACCTTTCCAAGATGCCCTGATCCTCAGGTGACTGATAAATGGACACATCTGATATGTCTGCTTGGCTGTTAGAACAAAGTTTCAAGGATTGGGTTGCTGAAACAATGAACATTTCTTACAGTTACGGAGGCTGGCAAGTCCAGGATAAGGGTGCGGGCAGATTGGTCAGATTGGTATGTGATAAAAGTCCTCCTCTTGGGTTATAGATGTCCTCATTCTCATTGTGTCCTCATAGGGCCAAGAAAGGGGGATGTGGGTTAGTACCTTAATCCCTTCATGAGAGCCCCACATTGGGAATTAGATCTTGAACATTTGAATTGGTGGGAGCATACACTTTCAGTCTGCAGCATAGTCTTTAATTCAACTTTAGGAACTTTGTTTATATACAGTATATTAATGTGTCAAATGGGTATTGCTTCTACCAAGGGAAAGAACCTACTATGTGTATGATACCTACTGTCTTGGTTTCTGCATGCTATATTTAACTAGACCCACAGTAGTACCCTTGATGAATAAACTACATCAAGTTGAACAGGTTCAACAGTTTGTGCAGTCAAAAACTTAAATGAAACAGAGTGGACATTACTAGTCTTCTGGGAGGAGGAAAACAGAGTCATTATCTTCATGCCCTGGAGCCCATAAGATGAAAGAAAAGCTGGAGCATCAATGATAATGACTTAGTTTCAGTTGGAACGGGGCTGGTCTCTTATTGACAGCTAATCGAAAAAGAATGGTTTCAGACAAAATGTCGGTGAGCATCCTCTGTATGTGTGAGGGGAGTGGGTAGAATCAAGGGGTACGTTGTTATGTTGTTAGATAATGCCTTTGAAGTTGCACTAAAAAATTAAAATGACATACTTGAGTGAAAGTTATGGTAAATTTTTAATTAGGTCAGAAGAGCCCCAGCACTAATGTTAGTAGTAATCCTAACATGCCTTCAGCTGGAAATAAATTATGTGTATTACAGTTGGGGGAACTTTACCAGGGAGGATTTAATATGCAACTTGTGGTTTTGCATGTAGCACCGGCCTTCCTGTCTCCCAAAGATGTAGTTAACATTACTAATTTTCTTTCCATGAGTCCAACCTTTAAAATTTATACTTCACATGAACAAATTAGTTCTCACATTGCCTCTGAACATCAGGTCAAGTTCCTAAATTTTTTTCAGAGCAAATCTGTATTTATGAGACACTTATAAGGCCACATAGAAATGATAAGTGATGGAGCTTGGGATTAAAAATTTGAATTTTGAGAGCTTCATCCCATCTCTACATAATTTTGCATTTCTGTGATTTAAATTCTTTGCCTATACTATGTATAAAGATCAAATGGTCTCGTGCTGTGGCTTCATAATTACTTTTCTTTTTATTTATGTATGCTTTTCTATTCTAGTAAGAATTTAAAGTGACTTATTCTTAAAATGCAGTACCAAAGAGTACAAAGTCTAAAATAAGAAGCTCAAATGACAAAAGGGGGAAAATACAAAGAAAATGCAAGATAAAGTCCAAATTCATTTCACCTATTCAGTGTAGAATCCTTATATTTGTGTGAAGCAAGACACAGATTTGGGGGCTTTGCTTTCTTGAGGCCAATGCAAAGAGATTATCAGTGTCTGCAATGAAAAAACAAACATGATCCTCAAGAAGCACAATTATTCCTGAGTTTAATACCAGAAAGAAATTGCTCCCCTGCATCCACATAAAGACTGGATCGGCGCTCGAATAAGCCACCACTTTGACAATATCCCAAGAGTAAATACAGCATATGTCACACGAGAGATTCTTTGAAGTCATTGAGACAGAGGGAAAACATTGGAATTTTAAGAAATAATAACAGAAAATTTTTTTACTTTTTAAAAACACAAACTTCTGGTATTGCTTTCCCTGTTTACTCAGACAATATTACTTGTCAAAAAAGACCCTGAGATTCAAGTCACTGCTCGACTGAGACTGTCAGCTGGGCTGGCCCTGAAGCAGCCACCTCTTATTATCAGTCATGTTTTTCCTTCCCTGAGGTTGTCAGAAACAAAAGGGGTCAAATCATGGTCACCTCTGCCAAAATTGTTTTCCCTGCCAGTCAGAGATATGAAGGTCTAAAACTATAAATGTGCAAAGACATTTTTTTTCAAATTTAAGGTTTTTTTAAAGGAAAATATGATTAGCCAAAGAGGAAAGAAATAAAGCAGAAATTGGGAAAACATCTGGTCATATTTCAGGACAATACTACATCATTGAGAAGCTCAAATTGAACATATCACATTGCAGGCTTAATTGTTTTGATAATTAATAGATATATCCACAAGGAAGTAGGAGCCAGGTGGAGATCAAAATGCCAGCCTATTTAAGGACCAGGCAGGTAGTAGTCAATGGGTGTCACTTTCCAAGATGGGTGGCTAAACTGTGCTTGCAAACAGGGATTAACTCTGAAGATGGGGTGAGGTATCAGATCCCTTCCAATTAGAGGATGATGTTGAGCCCCAACTATTGGCCTGAAATGTTGGTTTAATGAGCAAAGATTCATGAATCTTTGCTCATTGCATGAAAACTGGAAGTTAAGGTGATTTCTGGGCCCAATCATAAGAAATAGTAAGGGCCAGGCTTGGCAGCACATGCTGGAAACCCCAGTACTTAGGAGGCTGAGACAGGAGGATCACAGATTCAAAGTCATCCTCAGCAACTTAGTGAGACCCTGTTTCATACACACAAAAAAAAAGTGAGAGGGAGCTTGGGGTGTAACTTACAAGTAGAAATACAATGGAAAGGAAGGAAAGGGAAGGGGAAAAAGGGGAAAAGGAAAGAAGGGATGGAGGAAGGAAGGAAAGGAAAGGAAGAAAAAACAGTAAGGGGACTTCCGGAAAGATGGTGACAGAGAAAAGTGGGGCTTATGAGCCCCGCTAACAGCCAATCTCTATTACCACAAAATCAGTACCTTTAATTGCCAGAAAACACCAGCAGCAGAGAAACAAAAAATGTAATTACAAGGGACAGAGAAAAAGAGGGCTGGAAAAACGAGACACCAGAAAGAAACCAGACCGCAGTGCTGCAGCTGGAGCCGTGGCGCGGGCGCCATCGTCTCTTGCAGCACCAGGCCTCAGAGAGGAGGGGGACTCAGAACGGAGCTCAGAGACACAGAGGGATATGCCGGCTTCACGCCTGAGGGCACAGCAGCAGCACCTTACTGCCGATGGCAGTGGTGAGTTCACCATATGGTTCCAGACCAACGCACTCAACAGCCCACCAGGTTGCAAAGAGGAGTGGCGGACAGAGAGCTGAGGTGAGCTGCTGCGGAACAGCCGGGTGGAATTTGGCAGATTTTTCGGCGCGGGGAGCATCTGAAGCTCGCAGGGGCTGGGCTCAGTATACCCTGCAGGGACTCAGAGCGAAGCTAAAAACCAGAGAAGAACTACGCCAGCCTCACAGCCGAGGGTGTGGCAATGGCACCATATTGCCACCGGCGGCAGCAGCAGCGAATTCACCAAGTCCACTACAGCTCCATCAGCGCACTCAACAAGAGTGAGTCAAATTGCGGCCCGTAGAGGAGAAATCCCAGTACTGCACTCCCAGGGACTTGACCCAGTGGGGGAGTGGTGGTGGCAGAGATATCACACCATAGAAGAACGCCCAAACTGGCACTCCCCTTAGTCTAAAGCAGCCTTGATTGACTCCCTGGGTCTGAGACTCTGTGATACAACCCAGTAAAGAAGTAGTGGGGACTGAGATACCACAGACTCAAGACCCAGAGCACCTTCAGTGAAGTCATAGTCACCCAAGGGAAGAACCCAGAAAGGCACAAACTTCTGAAATCATGGGAAAGAGGAATAACAATGGAGCAATGAATGCCCACAGCCCTACAACATCAGAACCCGATAAAACAGAAATTCAGAGATTTCTAGAAGATCAAATCAGGAAAATAACTGTAGAAATAATAGAGGTGTTTTGAAAAGAATTCAGAGAGAGCCAAAAAGAGATAAAGGATGCAATTAATGAAGTAAAGGCCTCAATTCAAAGTACAAACAACTGATTAGACCACATGGAGAATAGAATCTCGCTCTTGGAAGATGATCACTCCAAAAATGAATGCATAGTTTCTAATTTAGAAAAAAAAATCCGACAGCAGGAATCTGACATTGAAGAAATATGGGCTCCTTTTAAGAGAGCTAACCTAAAAATAATTGGAATAGAGGAGGGAAAAGAAGGTAAAACCAAAGGGATCAACAATATCTTCAAGGAAGTAATAGAAGAAAAATTTCCAAACATAGAGCAAGAGGTTGATACACAGGTCCAGGAAACTTATAGAACTCCCTTTAGACAGGATCAGAGAAGAGGATCCCCATGCCACATAATTGTCAAAATGGCCAATGTGGAAGCCAAGCAGAGAATCTTAAAGGCAACAAAAACAAAAGGCCAAGTGATATTCAGAGGCAAACCAATTAAAATCACTCCAGACTTCCCAAACCAAGTCATGAGATATCACGTCCCTAAGGCTCCGTCCTGCAGAGCCCCAGGAAAGAAGACACAAACGCCGAGTCTGCTGATGATGCTTCCTCTTTAATGCTCTCTCTCTTCAATGCTCTCTCTCTTCAATGCTCTCTCTCTCCAATGCGCACAGCAGGCAAATATATATCAGTCTCATAATCCCTCCCTCATCACTCCACCAACCCCAAGCTTCCCACAGCTAGGGCATGCACATTTCTAACCCTCTCAAAGGCGGGCTGATGGTAGCACGAGGCGCTGTGTCACTGATCATCCGTAGGACGCCTGATAGGGCTCACTGCGCAGGCTCAGGGCACCGCCAGCCTTGTGAGCCTTGTGACTTGGCTGCAAGCCTAGGCGCCATCTTGAGTCCACGCTGGCAACAAGCCTGGGTGCCATCTCAGTCCAGCCGACTGGGCCCCGACAATGACAGCCAGAAGGGCTTGGAGTAACATATTCCAAACTCTGAAAGAAAACAACTTCCAGCCAAAAATTTCCTGCCCAGCAAAACTTTGTATCTAATTAGATGGAGAAATAAAGAAGCTTTCATGACAAACAGAAACTGAAAGAATTTATGTCTTCAAAACCAGCGCTAGAGAAAATACTCAAAGAGATTAACTACAAAAAAGAAATAGGTAACACACACAAGAACCAGAGAAACAAGATTTTCCATCCAACAGACAACTAAGATTAGTTATCTGTGGAGATTCATTATTTATGTTAGTCTTTTACCTATCTCTAAATTGTATTGTTTGCTTTTATTGTTGCTAATTTTTAGGATTTCTAGTTGGAATATTAATATACCTTCAGATATAGCATTTGGAAATATTTTGTCCCATTCTATCAGTAACTTTTAACTCTGTTTACATTGTCTTTGGATATACAATATTTTTTTTTATTTTTTAGGGAGTTTGTTTACCCTTCTGTTGCCTGTGCCATTGAAATCATATGCACTGCCAATTTCAATGTTGTGAGGTTTTATGACCCAGATTTTCTTCTAAAAGTTTATAGTCTTAAGATTTATATTTAGGTCTTTTATCTATTTTGAGTTAATATTTGTATATGGGATTAGGTAAGGGTCCAATTTTATTCTTTTCCATGTAATTATTATTTTTCAACAATATTTAGTTAAAAGATTATTATTTCCTCCACCAAATGTTTGTGGAAACCTTGTCAAAAATAACTTGAAAATATATGGAAGAATTTATCTTTTGGCTTTTATTTAACTCCAATGGTTTATATATCTGTCTTTATAACAGCACTACACTGTTTCAATTATTGTAGCTTTATATGGTTTGAAATCAGAAAATCTACATCTTCTAGCTTTGTTCTTTTTTGAGATTGTTTTGGGTATCTAGAGTCCATATTCCATATTAGGATAGATTTTTTTCTGAAAAATAAATAAATAAATGTATGATAGTTTCACCTAAAAAAAAGAGAAAAAATATTCTCTGGTAAGAAAGAAAGCAAAAAGAAATATTAAAATGTTATCTTTAAGTCATCAAAAGCTTGGTATCAGACAAATGAAACTGTTATGTGAGATTATCATTGTTAATTTTTGATAAATTGCTATAATACTAGATGTCAAACACTAAACCAAGCATGGGAAGGAGGGATGGGGAGGGAACGGGGTGGGAATCGGGTAGGGGCTAACTGGGCGATGTGTGCATGTATGTCTACAAAAGTTTTTTTTTTTTTAACTTCCCATTATGATGTATGAATACAGTGTACCAATAAAAAAAAACAGTAAGGAAGAGGCAAGAGCAATCCCCTTTAGCACATTAATCCCATTCACTGGGGCTGAGAGGGCTGAGGATGTAGCTCAGTTGTAAAGCACAGCAGTACTCGCCCAGGATGCAAAAGGCCCTGGTACTGCAGTACTTCAATCCCCAGTACTGCACACACAAAAAAAACCCACTAATGAAACATGGTTCAGTGGATATAGATCCTCTCCAATCAACAGAACTACTCCTTTTTCAGAGGAAGATAAAATACAAGAGGTGGAGGGAGAGGTGGGTATAATCTAGAACTGCCTACTCCCAGAGTAATCAAGTTTCCTCTCTCTCTCTCCTCTCTCTCCTCTCTCTTCTCTCTTCTCTCTTCTCTCTTCTCTCTTCTCTCTTCTCTCTTCTCTCTTCTCTCTTCTCTCTTCTCTCTTCTCTCTTCTCTCTTCTCTCTCTCTCTCTCTCTCTCTCTCTCTCTCTCTCTCTCTCTCTCCCTCCCTCCCTCTCTCTCCCTCTCTCTCATCAGAGAGAAGGTAAGCAGTAGTTTTCAGTCCAGCAGGGCCAACTTTATGAGTGTGCATCCTGAACAGTCACTCAGGGGCTCCTGATCAAAAGGACCCTGTGTTTGGTTTAATGCTCTGTGTTGCTGTCCTGTTGCTGTCCTGAAAGTCTTGACAATTTTGGAACAGGAACTTGCATTTTCATGTTGCACTGAGCTCCACAAATTACGTAGCTTGCTGCAACCAAGAATTAAGACCACAGTAACATCAAAGAAAGTGATAGTGAGCTGGCACAAAAATTGTCTGATATGAGGGAAACTGACATCAGGGTCAGCAGATGACAGCAACCAAAGGAGCAGTGCTTAATATAATCTGATGGCGTGAACATCAACATTTGGAGTGGGGAGGAAGAGAGAATGCAGAATTCCTTTCTTATCTCCACATCCAGTTGTTTGTTAGGTAAGAAAAACAGCCTGTGCTTGAGAAGGCTGCAGGACAAATAGTCTCTAAGGAAGAGTAACTGTTGGGGTGTCTGTCTGTCTGTCGACATCCAGGGGAGCAAAAGAGAGGCCTCTAGAAATTTTAATTTGGCAAAATGTGACCTAAGATAAGGACAGTGAAAAATGCTGGTTCTATGATCCACACAAGAATTATAGCCCTGGGAACAGGGTAGGCTGTGGGTCTCCCTGGCTTTCTGAGATGAAACCTTTTGACTTTTGACCCCAAAGGGTCTGGGAGACACATTAGGAAGCACCGGGGGGGGGGGGGGGGCAGCTGAGAAAGCCTTGATTTCCTATTTTCTAGGGAGAGTTTTTTCTCTCTGTTTCTCCCCCGATTCTCTCTGGCCATTGTCAAAGCAAACCAAAAATTATTAGGTATGTAAATACCTAAAATAAAAGGAAAAATAATATTTTTAATATATTGAAAATATTAGGAGATTCAATACTAGAAAATATAAAGTAAGATAACTGCAAAAAACGAAAAGAAAATATAAAGGAAGATAAAAGATACCTGGGAGAAAGTTGAATATAAAAACCATAATTTAAGCCGGGCGTGGTGGCACACGCTTGTAATCCCTGTGCTTGGGAGGATGAGACAGGAGGATCGCACAGGTTCGAAGCCAGCCTCAGCTACTTAGCGAGTCTCTCAGCAACTTAGTGAGACCCTGTTTCCAAATAAAATAGAAAATAGGTCTGGGAGTATAGCCCGGAGGTAGAAAGCCTCTGGGTTCCACCCCCAGTACTGCAATAAATAAATAAATAAATAAATAAATAAATAAATACCATAATTTAAAAGATCAAAGGTTATAAGTTTTAAGGTTAAGTGGACTCGATTTCAAATAAAAGGTAAAAGGGTAATAAGATTAGAGGTTAACTCCTCCCTAATTTGTTTTACTCATTTGTTTATATATTAAATTTAGGCTGAAGCAGCAATCACACAATTAATTCATTCTCCCCACCACAGGGAAGAGGAAATGTTTGTTTTCAGTGAGACTTTGATGTCACACATAAAAACAAGCAAATAAATAAAGCTACAAACACCAAGAAAAGAAATTTGTCACACCCAGTAAGCTTCCAGAAGATGGATTTGCTATTTCCCCTGCCCCAAGTTGGTGAAGCTCTATCTGGCTCATTCCTGTGACCACTTCCTGGCAAACTGGGCAAGGCACCAGATCTTATTCTTGCTTTTAAAAGCATTATCTTCACAAATTCAAATATAAATGGGATTTGGGATGCTTGGCTATTTTAAAGAACAGGGAGAAGAAAAGAGATACGCATCTTTATTCTAGTTCGGTATAGTCTGAGCTGTATTCCTCCTCATTTTTTCCCCAGCCTCTGCAGAGGCTTATGCAGTTTTATTAATATTAATGGAGTAGGATGTCAAGGCTATAAGCTTCCTTTAATAGCATGAAAATAAATGCTCACATTCCATGCTGATAGTGTCTCCCAAATTTCTTCTCTCCTTCAATGAAACTTTCCAAGCTATCCACTTCGTATACTGATATTTGCAGATTACTGTTTTATATTTCCACACACTTAGTCATTTTGTTCCATGCCTCTCATTGTGATACCTCGACTCTAGCCTCTGCATTTTCTTTCTGTAGAGATCCAGTTTATTGATTACAATTTCTTCCAAGGTCATTTATGCCTGAAAGTTCAAATGGGCACCACTACAAACAGAAACTCATCCTGACTCCTGAACTGATACACCATGTATTTTTTTCCAGTTCCATCTAAATCAAGTACATACTGCCCTTTTTCTCTTTTAACATTTTTTTTTTTTGCTCTTGATCTTATTGCTAGAGAAACTCCAACTTGGTTCTTAAGTCCTCTGATGAATTCCTCCCAGTCATTTCCTTTCTCTTCTCCATGTGCTGCATGCACTCAATGCTTAGAACCATATTGTCCTTAATTTTCATTTTATGACAAACTGTTCAGTAATATAATACAGATTTTATACAACCTTGTTTTTTTAAACATTTCATGATCCCCTAAAGAATCAGATTTGTTTTTAGCTCTTCAGAATATAAAATTGCCCTATTTACGTAGAAAACAAGCAGGTTTTGAACAATGGCTTTTAAAATATTGCCCGAATTAAAAGCAATAGAAACCCATTCTCAAAATGAAAATAAGGGGGTGTTCTATTGTCCTCTTTGTGCTTTTGTCCTTAACAATATTTTAAGCTACAAATGGTATCAAACATGGCTTTGAGCACTCCCACTTCAATCTCAAATCAGCCATGTTTAGTATCACTTCATTAGATTTTACAGTCAATACCACCATTACAGACTTGATTAAATGAATTCCACTGGGTTCTATAACATTAATTATAGCTGCACAACTCCTGAAGCCATCAGAGAATATCCATTATGTATGACTCCATCCACAGGAGGAGAAACTGTTCCTTGGGTGATGTCTTTTCAGAGGAGATCTGTAGAGCTTAGCAAATACACCTATTTAAGAAGAACATCTAATAATATAAGATGCTGTGGAGCCATGTTGCTCCTTGAAGATTAGAACAGCAAAAGGAATGCTCTCTAGTGCTCATGAGCCCAATTTTACTTTTACATCCTACTTCAACTTTGCTCAATCCTACAATAAATAGGTTTCCCTCAGATTAATCATTATTCAATAAATGCTTATTAAGAAGCAATTATACTACTAGCTTTTCAATATTAAATATAAAAAACCCAATCTCAAAGAGTTTATATAGGTTACAATATCAACTTGTGCAATATATATGTATATATGTAATATATAGTCCATATATATGCAATATATATATATATATATTATATACCATAGATGTTACACATCATATATATTGCACACAATTTAGATATATATTGCACATCATATTATATTGATATTATAGAGTTTTCAATGTGTCTAATGAAGCAAAAAAGTGTAGATTAATATCCACATAGAAATATTTTACATAATATCTAAATTTGAGGTGTGTTCATGAAAGAAAAAAAATGTATGTGTCAAAGACTACTTGAGTTCCACAAAATTGACTCTCCACATGATTAGCTAATTCCTCCTAAATTGAAGTGTTTTTTGGTCATTGTTTGTAGAAACTTTCTGAGTAGAGAAGATATTTGATGCAAAAAATTAGTTACCCAAAATATTATGAGCAAGAGAAATATGTAGTTAGAAAACAGTTGATTTGAAATGTATGCATATTCATGCAGTTATTCGTACCTGAATCATGTAGGCATGATTTTTGGTTTACTCAGCAGAATGTCTTCGCTAGGGATTTGGAATCTCTCTCCAGCCAAAAACACCTGAAGCCAGAGACTGTTTTGATTCTATTCTGTCCTCTCTTTGGGCTATTCAGATCTTCTTGTATGCCATTCTCTTCATTTCTGACCATAGTGCTCTGTTATTGAATCCAAGCTGCCCTTTTCTTTACTGGTTATTGGAGTTTAGACTCTGAATTTATCTAGAAGATTGGGATAAGATCCTTAACAGCATTACTCATACTAAGACTGTTCCTCTTTTATGTTATAGAATATTATTTTCCTTTGCATATGCTTTCTAAAGAAAATGTCAATGTCCTGACTCAAAATGAGAGATTGTTTGATCCCCACAAGAAGAAAACAACACATTTTTCTCCTGCTTTTGTAGAAAAAGCCATATTATCAACACATGATTTTGAATCTTATAGCTTTTAAACCTGGGCAAACAGTCTCCATTTTTACATAAAAATATCTTGCGATGCAATATATGACCATGACAATGACCACTCTAGGCAGTAGAGAAAAAACATTAGCCCTTTCCCGCTCATCTCTCAAGTATCACACTAACTCAGGGAATTGGCTTCCAGTGCCAATAAGCACCTTGACTCAAAACATTCAAGGAAGAATTCACTGCTATGATAAACAGGAATGTTTCTTCTTTTCAATATGCTAGGCAAAGAACAAAAGTAATATCTATTCATTTGGGGCTCAGTTGAACAAAGAGAAAAAAAGAGTTTGGGATATATTCTACTACTATTTCTGACAGATGATATTTTTTTCCTAAAATTTGTCTTACACATTAAATAAAAAGTTATTTTAAACAAATATATTAGGACAGTCTCTTTAAGAAGAAACATTTGCTTATTCTGCATTTTTTCCAATTGGGGATTGAACATTCTACTTCTGAACTACACCCCTAGCCCTGTTTACTTTTTATTTTGAAACAGGATCTCACTAGGTTGCAGAGGGCCTCATTAAGCTTCTAAGGTTGGTGGAAAACCTGCAATCCTCCTGTCTCAGCCTTTTGAATCCTGAGATTACAATTATGTACTACCACACCAGCTAAATATGTTGCTTGTAAGGATTAAATTTCATAACATTCAATCAGTATTTATTAATACTTGTTTTCAAATTGCATACTAGTTGCTTTTTCTTCTGCTATCTTATATACCAGAGACATAACAGTGATTCAATAATTATTAATGGAACAAATGAAATAAAGTAGATGGACAAACAGTGGCTATTTAGTATAAAATACATAAAAGAAAATAAAGTTATATGATTCTTTATAGTTTTTAAAATAGTTCTTTGCTTAATTAAATTTATATATTAAAGTATTTATAGAAGAAAAGAAAATTTGATGGAGTAGATGATTGTGAAGTCTGTCACCCTAGAACTATGCTTCCACTCTTGCATGATGTGTATTCAGGAAAGGAAAATAATGATTTATAAGACTGGTTCACACTGGCCAAGCTTCTGAGCACAAACAGATGTAACAAATTTTCAGCGATCCAGAGAAATCAGATCAGGAGTCAAGAGTAGAAAGTCCCACTTGGGGTTTTTGTTACACGCAATGTGTTTTATTTTATTCCAGGTACAACATATTAAAAGTTAATTTGAAAGACTAGAGAATGATGTGGATGTAATTCATTTAACCAATGTTACTGAATTTCTCCAAATGCTACTACCTGACAGGCTCCCTGAAAATGCTGAAGTATTTTTTCTCAAAATGCCAATACTAGACTACATCAAGAAATTCACATTCTGTGCAGGAGGAAGAGAGGTAAGCAGACAACTGTGATATGGTACTGTCCTCTACTGTGATATGGTTGTCCTCCCCTTCCCCCCAAAAAATTATATCTGTCCCTTCCCCAGGGTGCAGGACTCTTGGTCTGCCTGTGAGGAGTCCACATTTTAGAAGCCATGTTTTCTAGAAATAGATTTTTCAAATCTGAGTAGATCCCCATATTTGGGTTATCATCCTCTTCTACCCAAGCAGACTCAGCAGAATATCATAAATTAACCAGGAGCAGATCAGTTCTTCACTGTCTTTCTTTAGACCCTACCTCCCATGTGATTTCCAGGCTTGAGACATTGACCAGGCCTGGGCTCAACTGAGCACTGGTCTTTGGAGGCAAATTTGCTGACTTTTTATAACTTTTACCTGGGACTGGTTGGGTGGGTCTTAGGCAAATTCTTGCCCGTCATGTTCACACCCAAGGCTTGGATTAGGTGATAGAAAATCTACTGGAACAGATTTTATGGCCTGCTGTAGATTTTAAGGTGTTTAAGCATAACAAGCTTTGTAGGGGAGGTTTTGGGTTTGTTCACTATAATTTACTAAACTTTCACATTGATTTGTGTAACCTAAATAATAAAAAGTTATATACAAGGAAGAAAGAAAAGACAGAGAAGGAGGATCTAGGCCTAGCTGATATATAGGGAAAAGGCATAAGAGCAGTCTTCTAGAAGGGTAATCAGACAGGCAAAGAATGCTGCATGTAGAATGAGCTACAGGTGCAAGCCTCAGAAGTGTCACGGGACAAAGAAGTGAAACCACTTTCCTATTGAGAATTTGGAGGTGGCACTCCAAAGAAAATAGTTGAAATGAGAGCAGCTCATCTTTGTCAGGGAACGCTTTAGTAGAAGCATCCATATTTTTTATGGCATCCTATGGATAATCTCTTAAGCTTACTTTCATTTTTTTCAAGATGGAATTGGCAACAAATTGGAAATGGACTCTGCTCAATATGAAGAACTGGATTTGTCTCACAATAAGAGACTGGCTGCCTTGGATCTGTTCAGAAGAAACCATAGAGATATGTGTGTGCATGTTGCAAAAGGACATTCCTATGTCAGGTAGAGAAACTAAGCCCCCATGACTGCCCAAGTCTTTCAGCTCAAGATCCCATGCTGAAATGAGACATCTCTATCTCTATCTCTCACCAAATACATATTTGAAAGGGAAAGGAGTAAAAATATTACACTAACATATTGCAAACTTTTACTTATCTTGATTAGAACATGGTTAAACAGGAATTGTTATATATTTCAACAAAATACACTTGAGCTAAAACTCTTCTAAACATAATTTCATATTGTTTCCAAATTTAGGGAGCATTTCTAAATCTTGTAGAGCCTCATAATTGTTCCTTGCATATATCCTAGCACATATAGCATTGTTTTACATTTTACCTATTCACTTTTCTTTCCCAAATAAACTACGAGCTCCTTTGAAGTCAGAACTGATATTTATCTCAGTGTCTCCCATATCTATTACAGTGCCCGGCACACTGGAGGCTCATAGAGCATTAATAAGTCAATCTTTTGATAATTGCAAATTTTTTAGTTGTGGCATTCTAGTGCATTTGCTACAAAACAAGATAACAGAGTTCAATGCAATGGTATTGACACGAGTGTTCATTTTGTTTATCTACATAGTTTTCCTTTTTCATTATGTTTCCAGGGATGAAACTCTCCCACATTAAAACCTCGAGTTTCTGATACAAACCTTTCTTCAATCTTGCTTTTTATTTTTGTTGATGGGATTTTTAAGTCAATTTTTTTCTTAGATGTCCCTCGTAATCTGTCAGGTGGAATGAAATTACTAACCTAGTTAAGAGTGAGTATGTATAAGTGACTGTGTGCTGGGCATGCATAAGAGCTTCTACAACTGCTGGCAATCTGATAAGTTCTCTGAGGGATGATCAGCTCTGTTCATTTTGTGATGTTATCTGATATTTGATTGACTAGGTCATTTACACATTCTTATCTGGTTTGTTTGTTTGCATATTCTGCAAGCTTAGCCAGGATCAAACTCTGTGTCAAGTTCCTTCAATAATTTAGGAAGTTCAATTTACTTCTAGCTTACTATTCATGTGAGAGTTTGGTGGGGATGAGGAGTTTCCCTTAATGATATAATGTAGTTTACACAGGAGCTAAATGGTCACAGGCCTCCTTCACATCTTTGTGGTCACCTATCTTATTTGTTTCCTCGCTAATCATAAACAGAAGGAGAGACAGCACTGAATTTTCCAAATACATTTGCTTCTGCTTTAAAAAGGATATGTGGAACATCAGAGGTCCTAGCCAACCCTGCAGCAAAGACCTTTGCAAGCACTTTGTCTAAGCTAAAATCAACCTGAAAACTAACCACTAAAAATATCTCAATATTATCTTGTCCATAGAACAGAAGCCCAAAATTTGACCTAATACCCTTTACCTAAAACATAATAAAAGCACTGATTGCCATGCCATTTTTGACATTTCTATTCTCTGACTCAACTGCAGAATCATAGATATCCATTCATTCAATTCTAGGCATTCTTTCAGGTCCTGACATGTAGAGACACTCGCTGTCCTTGGTGCTGAAAATACAGTAAACATAAAAACCAAGTCCCTGTCCATGAAGAGCTTATAATCTAAGATATAGATTAAAAAGCAAACATATGTATGTATATAGATTATATATACATATACATATATAAATGTATTATATGTGCATGCATACAAATGTATATATACATATATCACATATATGTATTGTGTGTATATATATATATATACACATATATATATATATATATATATATATATATATATATATATTCAGATGATATATACTGCACAGAAAGAACAAAAAAATGAAAAGAATGCTAGATAGTAGGAGTGGGAGGCTGTTTTAAAAGGGTGGTCTGAAAAATATTCACTGGCATCCTAGCAGAGACCTGAAAGGAGCAGAGAGAACCTCCCACACAGAAAGGAACATGCCTGGTGGTTTAGAAGAATAGCAGGAAGACCAGTGCAGCCAAAGTGAAGTAAATAAGGAGCAAAATGGCATCAGAAGAGGTCCAAGAATATGTGGGACTCTTGCCAGTCCTCTATGATCTTGTAAATATTTAAAGGAGGGCAGTAGGAATTTTGCTGACTTCCACAGTGATTTTGAATTCTGAGTGCAGTAATTAAATTTTGATGACTGAGCTATGAGGAAGACAAGACCTCAAACTGTTTGGATGATGTCTGGGAGTAAAATACTAAAGAACTAGATGATGTATTGAAAAGAAAACAGTTAGGTCATAAATAATTAGGTTAACAATCATTAATTAAGTGCCTACTTAAGTGTTCCAGAATACAACATTCGGCTTGTAATCCCCATATATTGAAGGCTGAGAGAGGAGAATTGTGGTTTGCAGCCAGCCTCAGCTACTTAGTGAGGCCCCTCTGCAACTTAGTGAGACTTTGTTTTAAAAATAAAAAATAAAACATAGGGATGGGGATGTAGCTCAAAGGTAGCGTGCCCCTGGGTTCCACCCCCAGTACTGCAAAGAAAAAAAAATACCTGCATTAAAAATAATAATCCTACGCCGGGCGTGGTGGCAAACGCTTGTAATTCCTGTGCTTAGGAGGCTGAGACAGGAGGATCGCACAGGTTCGAAGCCAGCCTCAGCTACATAGTGAGGATCTCAGCAACTTAGTGAGACCATTTCCAAATAAAATATAAAATAGATCTGGGAGTTTAACCTGAAGGTAGAAGGCCTCTGGGTTCCATCTCCAGTACAACAACAACAAAAAAAACCAATAATAACAACAATAATTTTATGACTGATCCCTTTGGTCTGAAGGAGATAACATTTATGATGGGCTTTGTGGTATAATGTGAGATTGCATATGAAGTACCAGTGATCGACAGTCAGATGTACACTATGTTCTCACCACTTTAGTAATTTCACTTTTTAAAAAGGTGAAACATGTTTCCCTTTCCAAATGCTCTTTAGGCTACCAAGTAAATCAAACATAAAACATGCACACAAAGACTTTTGTTATCAACCTCTTGACAATTTTTTACAATTTACAAATTACCTGAGAAGAAAATAATGTGTATTTCATGTAGCTGTCGATGCACATGCAACTACCTTAAAACTTAGTGGCTTAAAATAGTAACTTATTATCATTTCCCAGCTTCTGTGTATTTACAGGGCTTAACCAGGGCAGTTCTGAGTTGGAATTGTTTATGCAGTTGCTGTCAAAAAGCAGCTGAGATTGGAGTCCTCTGAATGCTCGACTGAGCTGGACATCCGAGATGCTCACGCACATGTCTGGCCACTGCTTCTGGCTATTGGATCGTGGCTAAGAATCCTAAGAGTGGCTTCTGCGTGTAGATTCCTTAGGGAGTGTCCCAAAGGGGAATGTTCAAGGAAATCCAGGCAGGAACTGGAAACCTTTTTATGGGTGAGCTTCAGAAGTCCTAACTACTTCTGCTACTTTATACTGGTCCAGAAAATCACTAAAGCCAGTCTACATTCAAAGAGATGGGAATTGGACTCGATCTTATTATAATGTATGAAGCAAAGTAAACATACAGCGGGGAAAGAAAGCAATGGTAACCAATTTGGAGACTTATTTTCCACTGCACAATATTCAGAAATCACAGTACCATGAAACATTATTTTGTACTGAAATTTGAACACAGGGGCATTCAACCGCTGAGCTATAACTCCAGCCCTCTTCTATTTTTTGTTTTGAAATGGGAGCTTGATAAATTTCCAAGGGTCTCACAAAATTGCTGAGGCTGGCCTCAAACCTATGATTCTCCTGTCTCAGCCTCCGAGTCAATGGAATTAGAGGTGTGCCCCACCATATCTGGCATATGAAACATTCTTCAGATATGGCTTTTTTTAAATGGCAGATACTTTAGAGTTTATGTATAATTTATCTTGTCAAGAGTACCCTATCAATAAATATTGCTAACTGATTGGCCAAGCCCCAGCTCCTCATTTGTTATACATCTACCAGGAAATTTTGAATATGTAGGATCCTTAGAATTTTGTCCAGTCATTTTGGACCTTTTATCATGGTGGCAGAAGACAAATATTTTTAAAAGGTGGCCACTTGTCAATAGCCTTACTTTTCACAAAGCACATTCATGGCCATCAATTCATATAATTTCAGAACTACCTACATAAGGTAAACAGAAAAAGCAATATCACTGATCTCTTCAACTTAGGGATAAAAATTCCAGAGAACTGAGTGGCTTGCACAACGCATAGAGAATAAACAGAGGGACGGCAATTTGAAAACTTCAGAACCAAAAATCTAACATTCTCATACTAAATCATACTACCTTCTTGGCACATATCGGGGGAAAGTGTTTGATTGCCTTTCATACCATCAATAATAGTACCTGCTAAGTTTTACTAAACATTTATGTGCCAGGCTCAGCCTTATGCTCTTCGTGCCTGGTCATTCATCTATGCCACAACAGTTCCCCAAGATTGAGAGCACCTTTATTCCTGCTTTGCAATCAGAATTAAAATCACATAACTAGAAAATGTCACACAAGTCACTTTAATCCAGGTATCTAGGTAGTCTGGTTAGTGTCCAAACCCTATACTCTGTCAAAATACTGATGAAATACTTCAAAACATACCCATATCTCTTAAGTTCCCTGTGAAGCTGCTTTGAGAATTATTTGAATCCTTCTTGAATCTCTTTATACTTACGACTTTTACTATCTCTTTCACTAAAGCCTACTAAAAGTTTGATTCTGCTTATAAAAATTAGAAATTTATTTGAGTCTCTAGACAGAACTTTTTTATGGACATATATGTTCTTGACCCTGAATAACTATTAATGTTGACGCCTTTGTTTCACAAGGAGAAATGTAAGAAGAGGATGGGCAGGCATCAGCATAGCTCTGTCACTGCCATAAAAACTTAAACTTGGACAAGATGTTCTCAGAGACTTCTTCCAACTGAAGAGTCTGATTTTGCCCCATTGTGACAAGATGTATAAACAAACCCTTGGTTACAGATGAGAACAGCTTTGTAGTTAAATGTGGGCTCCTCTTTCTAAATCATTGGTTTCTTCCTATAGATTAGCAGGAAACATGATGGTTAAAATTCCGGGGTATATGACATTTTTACTAGCACTGTTTTATATTAGGTCTTTAATATAGATTACAAATATGTTTGTGACCAAAGAAAATAACAGAAAAATAGCT
Source organism: Muscardinus avellanarius (assembly GCF_963383645.1). Lineage (NCBI taxonomy): Eukaryota > Metazoa > Chordata > Mammalia > Rodentia > Gliridae > Muscardinus > Muscardinus avellanarius. The sequence goes on from NC_137797.1 coordinate 62,205,909, forward strand.
CTGCTTTGCATGCTATTCCACGGACATTCAGTCTTAAAGGAAGTGTGATAGAAAGAGAGAACTGAGCTGACAATCAAAAGCCCTCGGTCACGGCTCTGTCACTAATGTCTGTAACCTTGGGCAGGTCACTCTCCAAGTTGTTTCTCCATCTGTAAAATAAGAGGTGTAGAATGAGGTGATCTTCCAGTCCTATTCAGCTTTAAATTCTACATTTAAACTTGTGCTGATAGTCAGAATTTGAAGATAAGAATATAAATGAGAAAGCACACTATTTCCTTTGTAATTTATATGCTATCTTCTGCTGCAGAGTTGTGAATACATTTGACATAAGGTGAAATGAATGGATATTAGTGTTACTACATAAAAAGTCTTTCATATTTCCTAGGAATTGGGAAGGTGGGGAAGAGGACAAATCAAAACATCTTATAACCTGTCTCTTGAAAAGGCTCTGGCCTTCTTTTCAGAAAAGGAAAAAAAACAGATTTTGCAATATGCACTCTAAAAGTGAGCCAACTATACCAATCCTTGATTTTGAAGGTACTTGGCTTTATTTAAGACAAACATTTTGGATAAATAAGATATCTTTAAGTCCAACAATATTGTCATTCTAAGTAACTTATTTAAAATATATGTTATTGAAAGTACTTTTGCAATTTGTCCATAAAGAGATAAAAAGAGACATTCCAAGGGGTGAAGACTGGGGAAACAGAGATTTATAGAGGGGAAGACTCCAGGTGATTCATTCATGTATGTTTGTATTACTTTGAATCTCATTATGATATATAATTACATTATACTAATAAAAGTATAAAAAACTATACAGCACAAAAATAAATAATTAAAATAGTCATTTCCCAAGTGAGTTCATTATATTATTATTATTATTATGATTATGATTATTATTATTTATAGCATGTGCACAAAATGCTATGCAATGAGATGTGCAGGACCAAGAGGTGCCTCCTTCCGCATGGATGCCAGTTTTCCTTTGAGTTCCCCTTGCATTCTGCTGACATATCTCAATCTTCCATTCTCCCTAAGGGTTACAAAACCAATTTGTTGCCAAGATCCCTGACGATCTTGTTCTTCTTAACTTCTAGAATTACAATAGCATCACCTTCCTGACCGGGAATCCTCATGATCTCTAGAAACCCTTTGATTTTTGTTTCTCACAGCTTCTGAACTTAACTTCCTTGGGCGTTACCTGGAAATCATACAATCACAAATGGTATCTGATATCTCTCTACTGTAATTATATAATAAAAGTTAAACAGCGCGTAATGAGTGTCATTAAATCAACTCATAATATATGTGGGTTTTGATTTTATGTTAGTCGTTCCACACCTGAGACAATCATATGCACCCCAAGTTTGAATAGTTAAACTAACACACTAGCTGAAATTTTAAAAGTCAGCTACAAACACTTTATATACAATTGAATCATTACTTTCCCAAATGTCTAAAATTAAAAATTAATGGGTCCTTTTTATGAATAAATGCAGGGAGATGGAAAGGGGCATGGCTTGGACTTATAAAAAATTCTGAATATGGAATGCAAAGTTTTCTGCTAGTTATGTATGATTTAAATATTACACTTAATTTCTAGCTTAACCTTTGCCTAGCCTATATCTCATCTGTCCAAAGAAAGTATAAATTCCTCAAAGGTAGAAAACTTGTTTTATAATGTGTAGCATCCTGTTGAATTTAAAACACCTAGAACAACTTATTCCTAATAGCAACTTGGCAAATGTCTATAATGAGGGAACAAGAACCCTGCATTAAATAAGCTAATATGAAGTTCCTTCGTGTCTGGTTTTAACGTCTGTCACCTTTTAGTGCTGGTCCTCCCCTATACACTATTACAATTTGTGCAAATGTAAGTTAAGACATCCGTTTGTCAAAGCATCACAAATTAGTGATTATTAGAAGGTAATATTACTTAGAAAATAAAATATAAGTGATCTTTGAGACTCCTATTAATCTCTCAAAAAGCAATAACATCTGTTTTTGAAATACTGTTAAATATTTCTGCATCTGTACACAACACCCAGGAATTTAGAATTCACATCCCAATAAGTGGAAGGAGAGAAGGTGAAGTTAACAGAGTGCTTTATTTTGAGCCAATTACAAAATGGGTCAGAGCAGGCAGTGAAGATGAACATAGAAAGTAAGACGCAAGAAGGAAATCCTAGACCATGAGTTTCTGACAACAGAGGAACCCAATCGCACAAGCCAGAGGAAGTCAGAACAAAAATGGGCCATGATGGTAGCAACAAGTAAAGACCAGGCTGACACAAAGGGATATTGAAAGCCATAATGGGTACAGATTGAGACGCACTCCTGGGCCCTCACAGAACTCAGAAAAATGACACACTGTGAAATCAGTTGTCTTTTATTGCCTTGGGATGTATCTTCAGCTATGGAGTTCTTCATAGATATCAAAATGTTTTTGTTTTGTTTTGCAGATCTGGGGATGGAACTCAGGGGCATTCGGCCTCTGAGCTACATCCCCTGCCCTGTTTTTTATTCTTTATTTTGAAACAGGGACTCACTAAGTTGTAGAGGGCCTAAGTAACTGAGGCTGTCCACAAACCATGATCCTCCAGTCTCAACCTCTTAAATGCTGTGATTACAAGTGTGCACCACCACACCTGGCTGGTTTTTCTTTTCTTTATTATCAGTGCACAAAAACAGATACATAGACCAATGGAGCAGAGTAGAAGACTCAGAAACAAATCCCAACACTTACAGCCAATTGATTTTTGACAAAGGGGCAAAAAACATACACTGGAAGAAAGATAATTTATTCAACAAATGGTGTTGGCAAAACTGGTTAACCATATGCAGAAAAATGGAAATAAATCCCACTGACTCAAGATGGATCAAAGGCTTGGAAATTAGACCAGAGACATTAAGGCTCCTTGAAGAGGGCATATGTCCAACACTGCAACACATAGGCACAGATAAAAACTTTCTCAACAAGATATCACAGGCACAAGAAACTAAAAGACAAATCAATACATGGGATTGCATATAACTGAAGAGCATCTGTTCAGCAAAGGAAACTGTCAAGACCCTCAATCAAGAGCCAACAGAATGGAAGAAGATTTTTGCCACCTACTCCTCAGATAGAGGACTGATATCTGAATATACAGAGAACTTAAGAAACTCAACACTAGCCGGGTGTGGTGGCGCACGCTTGTAATCCCCGCGCTTGGGAGGCAGAGACAGGAGGATCGTGCAGGTTCGAAGCCAGCTGCGCGCACTGGCTTAGGAGACCCTGTTTCCAAACAAAAATGTAAAAGTAGGTCTGGGAGTGTAGCCCGGAGGTAGAAGGGCTTCCAGGAAACCCAGTACCACCAAAAAAAAAAAAAAAGAAAGAAAGAAAAAAGAAACTCAACACTAAAAAAACAAATAATACAATCAAAAATGGGTAAGTAAACTAAATAGACATTTCACAAAAGAAGAAATTCAAATGGCCAGTAAATGCATGAAAAATGCTCAACACCATTGGCAATCAGAGAGATGCAAATCAAAACTACCCTGAGATTTCACGTAACACCAACTAGAATGGCAATCATCAAAACACAAACAGCAACAAGTGCTGACGAGGATGTGGAGAAGTGGGTACTCAAAAACATTGTTGGTGGGATTGCAAATTAGTGCAACCACTTTGGAAAACAGTATGGAGGATTCTCAGAACAAGAGGAACAAATCTACCATATGATCCAGCAATACCACTTCTGGGTATCTACCCCAAAGAAAGGAAACCAAACTACAAAAATAATGCATGTGTATCTATGTCCATAGCTGCACAACTCACCATTGCCGTACTTATGAAACCAGCCAAGATGTCCATCAACAGATGAATGGATTACAAAACTGTGGGATATGTACACAATGGAATTTTACTCAGCCACTAAAAAAAAAACAAACACAATTACATCATTTTCAGGGAAATGGATGGAACTGGAGGACATTATGCTAAGCGCGATTAATCAGTCACAAAAAATAAGAAATCGGATGCTTTCCTTAATATGTGAAAGCTAAGGAGAAATAGGTCATAGGAGGAACTCTAGATGAAAAAGAAATCCTATAGAGGAGCAAATAAGGCAACCTAACTGAAGCGATGGGAGTGGGGAAGAAGGAAACTTTCTAAAGCACATGATGTAATTAAACAAACATATCGATGTCAACCACTAAGCCAAGCATGGGAAGGAGGGATGGAGAGGGAATGGGGTGAGGATTGGGTAGGGGCTAATGGGGCGATGTGGGCATGTATATCTACACAAGTTTTGTATCCCATTATGATGTACAAACACAATGCACCAATAAAAAATAAAAAATAAAAACTTGAAAAAATATCAGTCAATAGCAATAAAGCCATTGCATTTTCCTGTGGCCTTTCTTTCTCTCTCTCTTTCTTACTTTCTTTTTCTCCTTCTCCTTACTTTCTCTCTTCCTTCCTTCCTTCCTTTCTTCCTTTCTTTCTATCTTTCTTTTTTTCTATCTTTCTTTTCTTTTGGGGAAATAAGACCTTTCGCATGTGAAGCATAAAATAATAAATTATGTGGTTCTTTAAGTACTGAGTAAATGTTAAGCAAATAGACATGCAGTACTTGAAAACTGGCTGCAGCTCTCTCACAAAAACACAGCTCCTTCTCATTGTGTTTACTCACCAAGGAGTCTGTAGTGTCTTTGTGGAAGAAGCTTCTGGTTTTGAGATTTAAACATAATATAGAGCTTGCTCTCAAGTACTCTTGTCCTTTCAAGGATGGCTTTGGCTCAAAAATCAATCCCCAAAGTCTAGAGTGTGCATGATCTTTTCACTTCTCTGAGAACACATTTATTTAAATGTCCTACCTACCTTTCATGATAATACAAGAACTTTTACTAAGTTTTGACACCTAATTTATCAGGAAAATTTTTCCATCATTAGGAAAATGGCTCTGTAAAGCTATCTTTACTCACCAGCAATTAAGCAAACTTAAGATTTATGAATCAAAGCTAAGGAGTTGTGAAATATGAATCAATGACTTGACCTCTATTAGCCCAGAAATCCATAGAAAAGATACCCCAGGAAATACTCACTTTTACTCATTGATTTTTTTAAATCTCTAATACAACTTCTCTTAATTTGTAAATCATGTAACTTGCCGGGATAATTAAGCAGCATATTTGAGTGTTATTTTTAAAAAGGAAAAGAGAGGTTTCAAAACCATTCCTCCTAGCATCCTATGGATGTTTTTGTTTATTTGGAGGGGGTGCTTGTTTTTGTTTTGTTTTGTTTTGTTTTTGATACTGAAGATTGAACCCAGGGGAATTCTACCTCTGAACTATACCTCCATCCCTTTTTTTATTTTTTATTTTGAAACCAAGTATTGCAATATTACCACATATTGGCCTCAAAGACCTAATCCTCCCATCTCAGCCTTCCAAATTCTGGGATTACATGTCTGCATCACTGCACTTGGCTACCTCCTGTGTTTTAAAGATAAATTTGGAGAGCCACAGAGGATATACACCAGCCTCATGCCCGAGGACGCGGCAGCAGCGACTTACTGCCGGCGGCAGCGGCGAGTTCACCAGACGACTACAGCTACAGACCAACGCACTCAACAGCCCACCAGGCTCCAAAGAGAAGCGGCGGACAGTGAGCCGAGGGACTCAGAGTGGAGCTCAAAACCAGAGAAGAAATACGCCAGCCTCACGGCCGAGGGCATAGCAGTGGCGCCATATTGCCACCAGCGCAGCAGCAGCGAATTCACCAAATCCACTACAGCTCCATCTGTGTACTCAACAACAGTGAGTCAAATTGCGGGCCTCAGAGGAGAAATCCCAGTACTGCACTCCCAGGGACTTGACCCAGTGGGGGAGTGGTGGTGGCAGAGATATCCCACCATAGGAGAACGCCCAAATGTGCACCCCCCCATACTCTAAAGCAGCCTCTATCGACTACCTGGGTCTGAGACTCTGTGATACAACCCAGTAAAGAAGTAGTGGGGTCTGAGATACCACAGACTCAAGATCCAGAGCACCTTCAGTGAAGTCATAGTGACCCAAGGGAAGAACCCAGAAAGTTACAAACTTCCGAAATCATGGGAAAGAGGAATAACAATGGAGCAATGAATGCCCACAACCCCACAACATCAGAACCCGATAAAACAGAAATTCAGAGATTTCTAGAAGATCAAATCAGGAAAATAACCGTAGAAATAATAGAGGTGTTTCGAAAAGAATTTAGAGAGAGCCAAAAAGAGATAAAGGTTGCAATTAATGAAGTAAAGGCCTCAATTCAAAGTACAAACAACTGATTAGACCACATGGAGAATAGAATCTCGCTCTTAGAAGATGATCAATCCAAAAATGAATTTATAGTTTCTAATCTAGAAAAAAATCCGACAGCAGGAGTCTGACATTGAAGAAATATGGGTCCATTTTAAGAGAGCTAACCTAAGAATAATTGGAATAGAGGAGGGAAAAGAAGCTGAAACCAAAGGGATCAACAATCTCTTCAAGAAAGTAATAGCAGAAAATTTTCCAAACATAGAGCAAGAGGTCAATACACAGGTCCAGGAAACTTATAGAACTCCCTTTAGACAGGATCGGAGAAGAGGATCCCCACGCCACACAATTGTCAAAATGACCAATGTGGAAGCCAAGCAGAGAATCTTAAAGGCAACAAAAACATTGTCAAAAATAACTTGACAATATATGGAAGAATTTATCTTTTGGCTTTTATTTAACTCCAATGGTTTATATATCTGCCTTTATAACAGTACTACACTGTTTCAATTATTGTAGCTTTATATGGTTTGAAATCAGAAAATATATATCTTCTAGCTTTGTTCTTTTTCAAGATCATTTTGAGTATCTAGAGTCCATATTCCATATTAGGATAGATTTTTTTCTGAAAAATAAATATATAAATATATGATAGTTTCACCTAAAAAAAAAAAAGAGAAAAAATATTCTCTGGTAAGAAAGAAAGCAAAAAGAAATATTGAAATGTTATCTTTAAGTCATCAAAAGCTTGGTATCATACAAATGAAACTGTTATGTGAGATCATCATTTTTAATTTTGGATAAATTGCTATAATACTAGATGTCAACCACTAAGCCAAGCATGGGAAGGAGGGGTGGGGAGGGAACGGGGTGGGGATAGGTTGGGGGCTAACTGGGCGATGTGTGCATGTATGTCTACAAAAGTTTTTTTGTATCCCACTATGATGTATGAATACAGTGCACCAATAAAAAATTAAAAAAAAATAAAGATAAATTTAACTCAATAAACTAATATATTCCATATATTTATTAATCTTTTGTATTAAACTTAAATAACTAAAAACTTTGGGGAGATAGCTGTGGAAATATATAATATGCAAACCAGATATAAATGTTTATATATTTATGATAAATAATTTTGCTTGGAATAATTTTACTTTTGTAGATATACCAGTTCAAGCATTTGTTGTTTGCTGTTTTAGATTATAATTGTTCATAGTAGAATTGAAACAAAATGGAAGGGGAAATGTAGTAGCCTTTTTACATCTCAAAAGTACTGCTTCGGGTATGGACAGACTAAACCCAAGTAAAGTATGGAAATTTACTTGACAGAATTATACTTTAAGCAAATTCAAGTAACAGTTACAGATCCTTAAACAGTTGAATGATGGTGTAGATGAATGGTTGAAAGAAAGGTCTCTGAATCTCTGAGATTTAGGTAGGATAAAGAAGATATTCAATAACTTCACATATCCTGACATATCATTGCTAATGGCTGATTCATTTTCATCTCAGATCCCAAACACAAAGGTACTCTTACCACCAAAGATGGTAAAACAAAACTTTCTAATGATTAGGGCCCAGGGGAAGGACACATGAAACATAAGAAAGCAGAATTCTGATCCCATGGTATAAGAAAGCAGAGCATATTATGCAAATCCTAGGGTAGTAAAATTTCAATGAAAATAATATTGTATACTCTGTAAAAGAAAAATGGAGCTCCTTTAACAATAGAATCATGGAAAGATTCAGTACATCTTGCAAAGACAAGATGCTGTTAAAGAAACCAAGTCAGTCATGAATTATTTCAATTATCCTTATGATTAATTAGAATGTGGATTTTCCTGTAGCCCAGAGGCTTTGATGTCCTTAACTGTGCATCCTTCTTACTATTTATACATTCTATAGAACATTTTCAATATGCATATAAGTTTTTCAGATGGATTACTATTATCAAATATATTTTTCCAAATCAATACAAATCTTTTAGTTTTCAATATACAGTATTATAGGAATGTGTGTATGTGTGTGTGTGTGTGTGTGTGTGTGTGTACCTTGATCTGATGATCTGATAGAAATAAAAAAATTTTCAAGTACAGCCTGTCAGATATGTATGTATCATGGTCTAGCTAACATAATTAATACTTTGGCAGAGTTTCCCTTCAACATTTCCACTCCCAACTCTATCATGTTTCATTAACTAATTACCAACAATCTTGTGAATGCTAATGTACCCTACACTATTCACTGATTAAGAAAAAGTGGTAAATTTTAATTGTGTTAATTTGTTTTCCTCCTTAGATCTTTAGTAATATTTTAATGGCATTTTGATATCCTGGTAATGCTTAATAAAGAAGAAAGTAACCTTCACTGTATTACACAGGGTCAGTTTCTTGTTTATTATATTTTTTTCAGTTTACAATCCATACAAATATATGTTGGTTCTGTGTGTGTGTGTGTGTGTGTGTGTGTGTGTGTGTGTGTGTGTGCATACATACATGCACATACTTTTCTTACAATGGAATATACTAGTCTACATCTCCAAGTGCAAGTGCAAATTACACAAAACAAGTGTTTTTATTGATAAACATAAAGCAGATATATTAATTGTAATATTTAACATTATGTGGAATCAATCAATGAATTAAAGGCTTGCTAGATCCCTGAGGGTCATGTGACTCATGAAGTTCATAATACATGGATAGAAAGTATTGGAAATTTGAAAGCAAATAACCTCAGGACCCAGAAAATCTACTCTGAAAATTCAGTCTCCACACCTAGAGAATTGATCCTGGTACTTGCAGCTGAAAAAAGAGGAGTCAAACTAGTCCACTAATGATCATTTCTGCTTCAGGTTTCCCAAGGATGCTATGAACAAAGATGCTATAAATCTAAGTTGTGATACCAAACTCTTTTCTGAGAAAAAAAAATTCTCTTTTCTTGGATGAATACCAGTGAGTATGTTGAAGAAATGATTAATTATGTGGATTTTACATTACTGTAGTCTAATGCTGCTGCTACCTGCTTTGGCTTTGAACTTTTCACAAAAGTACTGACACAAAAACGTTATTAGAAGTTTTTCTCAGAAGTTAAAAAAATTTGTCATACAAATGAAGAAATGGGCATGTGCCTAAATTCAATATTAATCAAAGATGCTAGCCCTTCAGAAGCTAATTTTTATGTGACTTTCATGAATCCATTCATCAAGAATGTTAAAGAAAAGTGCACTATAAGATGGTCTGGTTTCAAGTTTCAAAGATCCATACTATTTATTTTTAGAGCAACAAGACCATCTGTAACCTTTGAAAGTTAGAAACCAAACAGAGGGGGTTCTGGAATTTCTATAAAGGAGCGCCCTGGGCAGCAATCTGTTGGAATGGAGTACTAAAAATTCTTTTGATGATACATGCCATAGCAAGCACATTCTTTTTCTTTGGGTTGCATATTTATTTGGTATAGGTCAGAAGACACAAGGATAGATAGACATTATAAGAAACTAAAAACTCCCCTTCCTTGGAATCTCCTTGAAGCATCCTGGTTAGTTATATTTCAGCCAAGATATAAAATTTATTAGTGCATCTTAGGTTATATGTATGTCTCACAGATTTCTGGGCCTCACATTACTACACAGGCCACATCCACCACAGGAGACAGGAGGAGGTAGGAATCAGAATCAAGGTTTCTAGCATCAGATGACCTGGTCAGCATCATGACCCCCATCACTGTTTTCTTGTGTATGAGATGGAGAAATTCATAACACATTCCTTATTGGATTGTTGTGACAATTAAATGAATGTCTGAGAGATAATAAGCACTATATAAATGTTAGTATTTTCTTATTCAGTGGAGAAAGTGCAAGGATGAGATCTCAGGTTTCCAACAAAATAAAATCCATGGGGTTCAGAATGGTGAAACATAAGAAACATTTTGTCTTGGACTAATGGCTCCTCAAGTTAATAATTCCAAGAGAGAAAATGGCTACCAAGGAACTCCTTATAAAATAGATTAATCTCAGAGAAGGGACTTATGTTTTCTCTAATATGCCCAAACTAGGGAGTATTAGGGATACCAAAGGGACTCCAGACAATGGAGGAGAAACCTCACCAAAGCTAGAATGGAAGGATAGGAGAGGAAGAAGGCTGAGGTTGGTTAATGAAGGAGCTACATCCAAATTTATAAATTATAGCAGAGTTAACCTGGACACTCATTGTTGGGAGCGGGGAAGGAAAGTGTGGGGGAGGGTACCAAGCACTGTCTGAATGTATGCCATTTTTAATATGTTTCACATAAAAATAAATAAATTAAAAAAATAAAAAATAAAATAGGCTAAAATCACAGGTCTACTAAGAAGACAGGTAGGATATATCTCATCTAATCTTATAAAGTTAATATGCATTGGAAGCTGTTTACATAAGACTGGGTATACAAAACTGATGTCTTTGATGTGTTCTAGTTTACATTTTGTGTCCTGTATACTCACAGATGTACAAACATAGCCTATATGTTTGAAATGACCAGAGAGTGTAGCAGCCATTAAAACAAACTGGATTGTTTCATTGGAAGACACGTGCTAAGCAAAGAGATATAAAAGGCCTAAATAAATATTTTATCTGTGACCACAGCATTGGAGAGAAGAGAAAAAGGACACAAAGATATAAGGCTAGGAACTAAAGCTATGGCTACAAGCCTCCTATCATCTGAGTGGAGTTTCTTCTATTAAAATTTTATTTATTTATTTATTTATTTATTTATTTATTTATTTATTTATTTATTTACTGGTACCAGGCATTGAACTAGAGACATTCTTCAGCCAAGCTATACTCCCAGGCCTTTTTATTTTGAAACAAGTTCTCACTAACTTGCTGAGGGTCTTGCTAAATTGCTGCGGCTAGCTTCCAACTTGAGATCCTTCTGTTTTAGCCTCCCCAGGACAGGGATTACAGGTGTAGGCCACCACACCTGGCTGGGGCCCCTTTTTGAGCAGATAGAAAGGTAAAGTTTAGAGATAGAAAGCAAAGAACATAGCGGAGGTGGAGATCAAGTCATCTTGTCTACGGTTTGTGGAGGAGCCATGGCTGAAAGATCTGAATTTCTAGAACATATATTCAGACATTGGCATTTCCCAGGACAGTGTTGACCCTGGGTGAGAACAAAACACTGATGAGATATACTTCAGCATGCTTCATCATCTTCACGCAAAGACAACTGGTATAAGCATACCCAAACATTTTACCAACAAGCACAAGGATTCTAGTGGGTTAGTGCTTATAAAGATTTCCTGGTCTCACAGCACCTGAAAACCACTTTCAAGATTTGCGTAATCTCAAACATCATGCTTTGTTTCTCGTAGATTAGACCCTTGGATTTTTTTCTTTTGGCAAACATCTGAGCTTAATTTCCCCCTTGTTTCGAATTTAGTCTTATATTATTTTATATGTTCCTCAGAACTGTAAAGAAAAAAGGAGTGACTTGTTGCTTTTATATGGCTAACAATTTCCCACAGGTGAACCTTCTGAAGTATGATTGGATCTCAGTACGCAGAATAAACTGTGATTTCATCCTCATGATTCCTAAGTGCCATTGTGTGTAGTAAGATATGTTTTTATCAGTTGAGCAGCACTGCCCCCGTTATTTATTAAGCACTGACTACACCGAGCTCTAAAACCAAATTGAGATGTCAAAGTGCTGCCCTATGGTTTTAAAATCTACTAATAAAAAGCGAACCATTTGACTAAGTAAAAACCACAATGTAATTACTCAGGGTCAGTCACGATCTCCTCTTGGGTCATGTAGATAAGCAAAATTAAGATCTAGCTGCTTTAAGGAATTTATGTTCTGCTATTTACTGCATTCTAATCTAACTATCTCAGTTCTTAGTTCTATTAGCCCCAAGGAAAACCAGAAGCAGAAGTTATTACCCAATAAGCCATTTTCTTTATAAGAAAGATAGAAATGTGTAAGTCAATAATTATGGGGCACAGGACTACCCAGTCATACTTGTACAAATGCATGGAGAGAGGGCTCATGCTTGGAAATCCACACTATACACACTAATCCCAGGTGTATACTCACCTTGACCTTTACCAGCAACAGGAATATATGCAAATATTGGCTATGGTAGGAACAGACCGGTATTCCTTAGAGTCACTCTTGGGCATAGATGCTTTGAGAAAGTCTCTGGAGTGTCCTGATCCAGTCAAAATGAGAACAGAAACAAAAAATACAAGTTAATAATGAGTATAGCACAGCAACACAAAAACTGATATTTCAGGAAACAAAACAAAACGAGACACAGAGCCAGGAGGAAGGCCACTATAGATCAACAGCACCGTGAATGCCTTCTCTAACTGCTTTCATATATATGAATGTCATTTGATCTTCACAATGTATTGTGATAAGTAAGAAGGTTTTTGAAGCATCTCCCCCATTATGTTTAAACATAAAAAGAATTTCCAACTTTTCCTTTCAATCAGATGGTGTCAAATTGTTTCAAATGTTCACTCAACATCATCATAGGAAAATGCTATTTTAAAAGAGATTTTAGGCAGAGCGTGGTGGTGCACACTTGTAGTCCCATGAGTCCCCTTCCACCCCATATCCAAACCTCATTCCATCACCTTCACTCATAATGTTTTGGGGGAATGGGGATGTCTGAAGTCAGCGTCAGGGTTTGTGTGTTCTTCTAGGGCCTGGAGTGACTGAAGGAGAGGAGGGGCCCTGCTGAGGCACTGACCAGGAACAATACAGGAGTCCTCACTTCATACTCCAGCTCAGGAAATCAGAACTGTCCTGCCAGAATCACATGGAGCCTGCAATTTGCTTCATAGTCACCTAGCACTTGTGTGTAGAAGTGAATGGGCAAGTAAAGGATAAAGTTAGATATGAAACAAGACTGGCCATTTGCTCAGAATCCCTGAAGTCAGATGGCTAATAGGTCCATTAGAGTTTGTTTCTACTATTTTTCCTCTCTTTTTTGCATACTTGAAATTTTCCATAATAACAAAGCAAGCAAGCAAGCAAGAAAGGCAAATCTTGTCTAATGGATCATCAAGAATTGAAGGTGAGATTCTTCTTGGGTTTTGTCTCTGGCTGAATCCCTGATCTCCAGCACAATTCTCCACAGAGAGCTGAGTTCTGTAAAGAGTTGCTGAATGAACAAATGTCAGGTGTTAAAACTCAGAAACAGTCAGTAAGTAGAGATACTGGGGAGAGAGAGAGACAGAGACAGAGACACACACAGAGAGAGAGAGGAGAGAGAGAGAGAGAGAGAGAGAGAGAGAGAGAGAGAGAGAGAGAGAGAGAGAGAGAGAGAGAGAAGAGAAGAGAAGAGAAGAGAAGAGAAGAGAAGAGAAGAGAAGAGAAGAGAAGAGAAGAGAAGAGAAGAGAAGAGAAGTGAGCATGTACTCGAGTAAGCACACTCTGGAGACAGGGACAAATGATGAAAAGACAACCCCTGCCCTCATGTAGCTTCTGCTGCTGCTGGGTGCCTCTTTCTCTCCACCTCTTGGCCTATTTGAGTAAGAAACTCGGAGTGTAGTAGGATCTGTAGGGAGAGTGAAGTTTTAGGAATGGGCTCCAGGAGTGAAATCACCCATTATGCTTCTGTTTATGAGGCTGAGAGAAGACTGGAATTCAGATCTGGCTTGGCTCCCAGGCCTGTAATTTGTTCATTAGACTCTCCTTCCTCCATTGAACATTGATCAAGCCCTCCTATCGATTACCTCCTGCACTACTTCAGGCCTCATTTGGAGATGGGATGCATAATTCAGGGACAGGACAACAGGCCGGCCAGCAAGTCTCCAGTATTGACTCAGATTCAAAAATTGCAAGGAAAAATGTATCTACCTAAGGGCTTATTTGAAATAGCTGCTATGAAAGTTACTCATTTAACATTTGCGAAGGTTTTTAAACACATAAGGGAATTTAAGTATGGAAACTTATTTTTTCCAACCCTAGTTTATTACAGGTTTGTGATTTGTTGATTTGTTCTGGTATGCTTTGGGAACGGAGTTTTCTTGATATCTAATTTATATCTCTGCTCTTTTATACTAGAGAAGACAATAATAATATATCTTTCTCCATAAAAGCATAAAATTGAGGGAATAACTCCACAGCAAGGGCATTAGTTTCCAGGTAGAAAAATAAATGAGAGGCCTCAGACATTAGCAATATTGAGAAAAGAATAAAAACAAAGATGGGCATTACCCTGATAAAGATGGGGGTTGTTTTATCTTGCAAATATTTACTAAGTTACAGTGATTGGGGATACTATAAGTGATATGGTAAATTGTACTTTATTATAGTAAAATAAAAATAAAACAATACTTTAACAAAATATGTAGAAAAAGAGATAAAAATGAGAGTAACAGCCAATATTTTGTTTTAATATCTGACTATCATACCACTATTTTCGTTAAGTACATGATCACTATTCTTTGTTAAGTGCTTACAGACAGCTCATTAATTCGCAGGCGAACTCTATCATATGTTATTATTACTGTTTTATCATTGAAAAGTTACTTTGGCAACGCTAAGCATCTTTTCCAAGGTAATAAGTGGTCAGCAGTAGATCTGGTGGTCCCAGTTCTTGCAGGTCTTGGCCTGCTATTGCATGACTCCAATCTCTATATCTTCATGTGGCCTTCTTCCCTGGTGTCTGTCTGTCTGTCTGTCTGTCTGTCTGTCTGACTCTCTCTCTCTCTCTCTCTCTCTCTCTCTCTCTCTCTATCTGTGTGTGTCTCTCTCTCTTCTCTCATTTTTGTACTGGAGATTGAACGCAAGGCATTCTACCTCTGATCTACACCCCCAGCCATTTTTGTTTTTTATTTGAAAGAGGATCTCACTAAGATGCTAAAGGTCTTTCTAAGTTGCTGAGGCTGGCCTCAAACCCCTGATCCTCCTGTCTTGTAAGTTTAAGGACCCACCCTAAATTCAGAGTGATTTCACCTTGAGACCTAATTGCATGTGCAATTACTGCTTCCACAGAGGTTTACTTTCTGAGGTTCCTAGCAGACCAAGAATCTGGAGGAACATGATGCAGCTCACGATCAACTTAAACCATCACTCATTTCAACTGTAACTCAAATTTGAACTTACTATTTTCTTTGGGAATCAATCTACATTGTTTGTTTAATAATAAGGAAAACATAAACCAAGTATTCCATAATGTCTTTTTCTCATCATCTATTTTTAATAAAGACTTGACAAGAAAAACAAAGGCATCCAGTGTAGGTTGAATGGAGGACATTGACTGGGCATTAAATTCTTCAGCCCCTGGACAGGTCCAAATTTTTTTCCAGGCATCTCTCCACCAAATAGCTTCCTGGGAATAAGATTATTTCTCAAAAACATCATCCCTACTTAGGTAAGAAAACTCTATAGCATGTATGCCATAAGCAAACCCCCATTCTCCTCTTGGGTCTACAGAAATTTACAGTTACTCATAGTAATGGAGAAGCCTAAAGCCATTAGAAAAGATTCATGTACAACTCTGAAAATGGTACTTGTTGTTTGAAATAAAACTATCAAAAACATTTCCTCCAACTTTTGTATTATTGTCATAAAAATATGACTTTAATAAAGCTCGACCCCAGAGGCAAAAAATGTAAGACCAAAAATATGAATTTGATTTTATAAAAATTAAAGATTTTTGTTCAACAAAGTATGTCCCAGATAAAGTTAAAAGAGACGTGGTAGATTTGAAAAAGATATTTGCACTATCTAAAAATGACAAGAGACTCCAGCAATAAACAAGAGAAAATTAGAAACCCAAATGGAGATAAGGTAAAGAAAACAGTTATTTTACAAAAGATGCCAAAATGAAATGTTAACATATAAAGAGAAACATTATTAAAAGCAAATCAATTTAAAACATGTAATACTAAAGTGTGATTTTTATAGGGATGCAGAACCCTCATCACTGCTGGAAGGAGGGTAGAACAAGAGGCCCTTCTGGAGAGGAATTGGCTAGAGCTAGCTAAATAATCAAGTCTATACTTACCTCCTATTAATTTCACCTGTGTGTGTAATTTCACGTGTGTGTGTGTGTGTGTGTGTGTGTGTGTGTGTGTGTACCTCCCAAATTCTCATACATGTCTGTGAGGAGACAAGTACTACAATGTTTGCCACAACAGTACTTTTGAAGCAGGATACTTAAAGCAATCTTGGTGAGGAGCAAGCAGGTCAAATGCAGTGGCCTTAATCTACCCAGAGGTGATACAGTCCAAGGCGTCTGTGGAGGTCTGGAACCTCGGGTAGTACCATAACCTATATATGCAATGCTTTTTCCTGTATTCACACACACACACACACACACACACACACACACACACACACACACTTAATGTCTTTTCCATCTTAACAGAGCACCTGTCACAATTGTAACTGTAACTTGGCAATTTGAGATGTGACAGCAAAACCAGCACACATTTCTTTTTCTTTCTTTTTAATTTACAGATTAAAGATTTGTTCTTAACATAGATCACAGCAACCTCATCATATGAGTTTTGTTGTTGTTGTTGTTTCTGGCTCTACTAAGTCAAGAACTTTCACCTTTTTCACTTTAAGAAAGCACATTACACCTTCTTCAGACATATCCAAATCACCACCATTACTACTTTAATTCTTTGGGCCACTATAAAGTAAAATAAGAGTTACATGAACCCAAGTGGTGTGATACCATCAGAGTTGGTCATAACTACAGTGTCTACTGAATGACTAATGGGTCAGCAATGGGTAATGTACACAGCATGGATACACTGGACAAAAGGATGATTCATATTCTGAATGGGACAAAGCAGGATGCCGTAAGATTTCATCATACTACAGAGAACAATGCACAATTTTTAATTTATGAATTGTTTATTTCTAGAATTTTTCACTTAATATTTTTGGATTGGATGGGCATGGTGGCGCACACTTATAATCCCCACGCTTGGGAGACTGAGACAGAAGTATCGTTCAGGTTCAAAGCCTGCCTCCACTGGCTTAAAAGACCCTGTTTCCAAATAAAAAATATAAAAAATAGGTCTGGAAGTGTAGCCCAGAGGTATAAGGCCCCTGGGTTCCATCCCCAGTACTACCAAAAAATTATTTTTGGATTGCTGTTTACTGTGAGAAACTAAAAACAGAAAGCAAAGCCACAGATAATGGGGGGAGGGGGGCTATAAAGTCAGTGCATGGTAGACTATGTAACAACTAAAGGTTATTGGATTGGCTTCTCCCTCAGCTATAGTTGGTCACAGTGCTCAAAAAAGATCAAATAACAATAGAGGAAAGGTATTTAGCCCAATACGATGTAAATTAAGAATTAATGCACGCAAAATAATAGCACACATTTTTACAAAATATAGAAGCCAAAGATGACTCCAAACATGAACACAGTTGCATATGAAAGAGTGGGCATGGTGGCGCATGCTTGTAATCCCCGGGCTTGGGAGGCGGAGACAGGAGGATCATGCAGGTTCGAAGCCAGCCGCGCTGGCTTAAGAGAACCTGTTTCCAAATAAAAATATAAAATAGATCTGGGCGTGTAGCCCAAAGGTAGAAGGGTTCCATCCCCCGTACCACCAAAATAAATAAATAAATGAATAAATAAGAATGTACATAAAAAGGAATAAAGAACAGTTAAAGAGTTTCTTGTTCTCATAAAAGGATCTAATATAGAGAACTTTATAAGCTAGAAATTTTCATAGGGGAACATTTTGAAAATCTGGTCAGAAAAGTAATAAAATGGAAGGAAAAAGAGCAGCCTTGTTCCTTTTAATTCCATCACTTTTAGATTATTGACTATAACAAAGGACTGGTAAGCTCTAACATCCTCAACATTTCTAAAAGTCAAAGTAAAAAGAGTCACTTCTCATTTGCTCATTTATTAACCATTACTGAGTGTTTCTTAGGTGTGAGACACTGTTCCAAACGCTATGGGGTTGTGTTAGGTCTTCATCGCTGTGACCAAAACACCTGACAAGAACAACTTACAGGAGTAAAGACTGATTTGGGCTCACAGTTTCAGAGGTTCAGCCCATGATCCTCCAGTCCCAAGGCAGAAACATCACAGTGGCAGGGCTTAGTGAAGGAAAACTGCTCAGTCTGTAGAAAACAGGAAGCAGGGAGAGGGAGAGAAAAGAAGGGAGAGGGAGAGGGAGAGGGAGAGAGAGAGAGAGGGAGAGGGAGAGGGAGAGAGAGAGAGAGTCTTGGATAAATACTCAGCACCACGCCCCCAACGACACACCTCTTCCAGCCATCCCCCACCTCTGCACCCAAAAGCCAGGTGCGGTGGTGCACACCTGTAATCCCAGTACTTGGCAGGCTGAGACAAGAGAATCACAGGTTCAAGGCCGGTGCATAGTAACTTACACTCTGTTTTTAAAAAAATCTAGAATAGGAGATGAAGAAGGCTGAGGTTGATTAATAAAGGAGCTACATCTGAATATATGCAAAAGTATGAATATAGCATGGTTAACCAAGACACTCATTGTTGGGAAGGGAGGAAGAGGAAGCAGCGGAGGGGAGCACCAAACACAGTCTGAATGTATGCCATTTTCAATATGTTCCACATAAAAATAAATAAATAAATAAATAAATAAATAAATAAATAAATATGTAGGTAAAAAAAACTCAGTGGTAGAGTGCCCTAGGGTTCAATACCCAGTAACACACGCACACACACACACACACACACACACACACACACACACACACACACATCCACACACATACACACCTGGTCTCTACATTGGAGACCAGACTTTCAACACATGAGATGGAGTGGGTATTCCAGATCCAAACGATGACAGAGGACACTTCTTTTAAGGCGTGTGTGTGTGTGTGTGTGTGTGTGTGTGTGTGTGTGTTACTGGGTATTGAACCCTAGGGTACTCTACCACTGACTTTTTTTCTTTTTTTTGAAATAAAGTCTAACTAAGTTACTATGCACTGGTCTTGAACCTGTGGTTCTCTTGTCTCAGCCTGCCAAGTACTAGGATTACTGATGTGAACCACTGCCTGGCTCTGGGGCTCCTATTTTGTGGCACCTATTCCATGATGGAGAAATACAAATGCTGCCTGACCCTCTCTTATACTGCAAGGCTCATAACCTGGGCCCTGCATCTTGTATCCAAAGTAGAAACCTGAGAAGTAAAAGACACAAACAGCTTCCTTTCTCTTTGGTTCTTCCCAGCCAGCTCATCATTGTATGTTTCCTAGGAGTCTCTCAGGAATATTCTGAGAATTATCCTTCTATGACTATAGATATGCATGCTTTGCAATGGTGTTCTGATTTTAACTCCTTTGGGTGGTCTAGCTGGATCACGTGGTAGGTTCATTCCCATTCTTCTGAGGAATTATGCTAAGTGAAATTAGTCACAAAAAGTTAAAGGTTGAATGTTTTTCCCCATATGTAGAAGCCAGGGAGAAATTGGGATGCAGGAAGAACTCTAGACAAAGGAGAAACCCTAGTCAAGTGATGGAGAGGGCCATAGGGAGGGAGGCGAGTGAGTGGAGAGACACTCAATGAAGGAAGTACTTCAGTTGACGTAGTGTAATATGGGAATATTTATCAGTGTCAGTCTAAATGGCGTACACAGGGAGCATAAGGGAGTGAGGTGGGAGCCGGGGGAATATGTGCATGTATGTCTTTATCACTCTGAACTTTATCATGATGTATGATTAAAATGCACCAGTAATAATAACATGCTAATACTAGAAAGAAAGAAAGAGAGAGAGGGAGAGAGAGAGAGAGAGAGAGAGAGAGAGAGAGAGAGAGAGAGAGAGAGAGAGAGAGAAAGAAAGAAAGGAAGAAAGAAATCTGAGCTGGGCGTGGTGGTGCACACTTGTAATCCCCGAGCTTGGGAGGTGGAGACAGGAGGATCGCGCAGGTTTGGAGCCAGCCTTGCTGGCTTAAGAGACCCTGTTTCCAAATATGTGTGTGTGTGTGTGTGTGTGTGTGTGTGTGTGTGTGTGTGTGTGTGTATTAGGTCTGGAAGTGTAGCCCGTCGGTAGAAAGGCTTCCAGGAACCCCAATACCACCAAAATAGAAAAGAAAAAAAAAAAGAAATATGAGAATCTCCTGGGTTTTTTTGTTTTTTTGGGGGGGTTAGCAGTACTGGAGATTAAACTCAGGAGCATTCTACCTCTATGCTACACCCCCAGCCCTGTTTTTTTTTTTTTTTTTACTTTTTATTTTGAAACAGGGTCTCACTAAGTTGCAGAGGGCCTAAGTAGCTGAGGCCACGAGCCTGTGACCCTCCTGTCTCAACCGCCCAAGTACTGGGATTAAGCGTATTCCACCATGCCTGGCTTATTCTTTACTTTTTGAAACAGGGTCTCACTAAGTTGTGAAGGGCCTCACTAAGTAGATAAGGCTGGCCATGAACCTACGATCCTCCTGTTTCACCCTCCCAAGTACTGGGATTATAAGCATGCTCCACCACACCTGGCTTTCTGATTTTTTAAAAATAGCAGAATGTTCTTTCCCGTGATGCCAGGAAAACACACAATAGGATTCTGAAGAACGCAAGGCCACCCAGCCAAACACTCTCTTTCCCTTTTTAACCAAACACATCCTAAAATAAGAAAAAAACAGTTTGGAATATATATACACACACACACTCATATTCCAAATCATATATATCCACATATATATCTGGATTATGTATCCGGTTCAAAAGAAGGGAAGATCCTTTCTCTCCTTTCTAGGTCCCAGTGAGCTCCTGGACATGTGGAACTATGATAGAGAAAAAAGAGATGACAATAGGGGCTGGCCCCTCCCCCAAATCAAAGGATGTCAAGTCTGTGCATAAATTTTTGACTTTTTAGTAGTTTAATTAATTTTTAACTTGGGGATAAATTTTGAATTGGGCTCAAATTTTGATAAACTCTACCTAGTCATCTTTATTTAATAGAGCTTATTATCCATCGGTCTAGTCTATGTAGCATTCCTATTCCCATCAAGAATCAGAAATTGAACATAATTAGAGTGAGAGCTGAACGAAGAAATATAAGTGCCTGCTTAAAATAAAATATTTTATTATTGTGCAGGTCAGTGGTACATTAATTATTCATGGCTATCAAAAAGGCATTAGTAAGTTTAATTCTAAGAATGGATATTTTAGGCCAAATTCAAGACCCTTCCTAATTTGCTCAAAATTAGTTCTTTATAAGAATTGCAATATTTTTATAAATTATGTTTTGTGTGCTTCCAAGACTTCCAATTATATTGGTAGGAAACAAAATGATCTAGAGGTAGATGAAGTTCCTTTGTCTTCTTCTAGTTTTAAGTTATGACTTTGGAAGAAAAGTTAACAATTGGAAATGAAGAGCTAACCTTGCAACAGGTCAAAGATGAGCATTTGTCCCACTGGATATAAACTATGAGATTGGGGGTCTCAAGATCAGATTCTTCAGCAACCTTTATACTCAGAGGGCAGGAGGAGAGGCAGTACCACACCAAGACAGCCCCAAGAGATGTCAGAGAAGATGTGAAGGAGTATATCATGCCTGTGTCAAGGCATTTCAAGAAGTAGAAAGTCAAAGGCTGCCGAGAGGCCTGGGGAATGAAAAATAAGAAAATTAAACTAAATTCAGCAGGTGGAAGATCACATTGAAGGACTAGCACTGTAAAGTAAGAGGCAAGAGCGAAAGGGGCAAGGATAAAGTCCGCAGGAGGAAGTGATCACTCATGACAGTGACTACTGTCATTTCAACTCTCAGAGGGCAGAAGAGATGATAATAAATAATAATCACCATCTACTGGGCACTTGCTACTTACCAATAATTCTATTAAGTGTCTTACACTTATTACATGCATACTAACTCAAACATGTATAGTAAAAACCTGTGTCTCCAAGTATATTCCAGGCTCACCTACTCTTCATCAGCCCTACATAGCCCCACAAGTCTACATTTCCTTTTTCCTGGTTCTAATAACTCCTTCACCCCTTTCCCACAATGTATTATCCTTTGTACACACAGCCAAAATGTTCAAATTCAAAGTAGATCAAATCAAAATCCCCCAGTGACTTCAATTTCACTTACAGGAAATACAAACTGCTCCAGAGCCCTCTGTGGTCTGGTCTCCACTCTTCTTCCCAATCCCATCATCTTCTTGTCTCCCCAGGTTCTAACCACACTGGACTTGTCATTCCTCAAATTCATTCCTTCAGGTAAAAAGAAGTTAAGCTAAATAAACACAGATGGACTGCAGGAACCATGCTAACATGACTACAGTCCAGAGCAAATTCAAGGGTTTTCTGAGAGTCACTTGTCCTTACACACCAAAGTGTAGTGCATAAGAAGTCATCTCCTGACCTTAGAGATGGTCCAAGGATCCATCACATCCTGGGTCCACTACTTAATGGCTACCTAATGTTGGTAAGCTACTTAACCTCTCCAAGCCTCAATTTTCTCATTTCTAAAACAAATAGAATAATAGAAAAAAATAATAGGCAGTATCTCTTATGTTACTAAGAACACTGAATGCAGAATGTGAGTATAGTATTTTGCATATATGCTGTGCTGTAAAAAATAGCTATTATAGTGCATTCAGTAAGTATTTATTGAACACAATTCTAGGATATGTGCTAAATTCTGGGGAAAAGGATTTTTCTTCATGGAGTTTACAATTTGAATTTTTTCTCAAGATATGTAAGAAGTCTTTATTTGCAGGGGTGTGGGAATTTAATCCAACAGGCCAAATCCCATGTCATCATCAGACTCCTCGGATTCCTCCTTCTTGTAGTCTTTCTTCTGCTCTGCTGCAGCAGGGGCAGAGCCAGCAGCAGGAGCTGCAGCACCCGGGGCAGCAGAAACAGCCACAGCCCGGCAGCTGGTACACTGGCAAGCTTACCAGTACCCTGAGCCGTGACATCCCCGATGTTTTTCCCATTCAGCTCACTGATGACCTTGTTTAGCAGGTCCTCGTCCGCCTTGATCCCCATGGTGTCCAGGATCTTTTTGATGTCCTTTGCACTGGGAGACGAGTTACCCCTGAGGGCAGCCAGCAGGTAGGAAATGGAGGACAGGCCTCCCACGGGTGACCCTGGCAGTGGCAGGCAGGGAGTGAAAGACTATAATTTGATTTTTTTGTGGGTTTTTTTGCAGGTCTGGGGATGGAACCCAGGGGCATTCGACCTCCGAGCTACACCCCCTGCCCTATTTTTTATTTTTTAATTTGAAACAGGGTCTCACTGAGTTGCAGAGGGCCTCACTAAGTAGCTGAGGCTGTCTGCGAACCGCGATCCTCCAGGTCTCAGCCTCCCGAAAGCTGGGATTACAAGCGTGCACCACCACGCCTGGCTATAATTTGTATTTTTTAAAGAAGGTATATTTGTCTGTTTTCTATTGCTATAATAAATACCCGAGTCTGGGTACTTTAAAGAGTTTTATTTAAAAATTTTTATTTAAACAGGTTTGGTGACTGAAAGTCCAAAAACAGTCCCCATCTGTTTGATTTCTAGAGAAGTAGCCCCCATCCCAGATGCAGTCCAGCAAGAAGCATGGCATCATATCATATGAGGAGGGCGCAGTTACAGGGCCAGGACAGGACAGGAAGCCAGGGCTATGCTTGCTCTTTCTATAATACCTCACCCTCACATTAACTAACCAGGATACCTACCATGAGAACTACATCCATCCCTTGTAAAGGCAGGGCCCCCACTGACACATTAGGCCCACCTCTTAAAGGTTCCACCACACTAGGGATCAAGTTTTCAGCACCTAAACCTTGAGGAGACACACTCAAACCATATCCAAGTCATAGTAGGAGGATGGAAACTTTAACACTACATGCAATAGAAAAAGAAAAAATGAAAATAAATTCATAACCAGCTCCCTGATCTACAGAGTTGTTACAATGTGCACAGATATTATGGAAAATGCTGAATTTGGTTTTACTTACCAAGAAGCATATTTCACTTTCAAAAGACAGAAAGTAGATTGAAAAAATCACTTGCTGTTCAAGATGCACCTTGTCCTATGGAGATTACTATGTAGTTCGCACAGTGTCGAGATGGCCAATGTAAAAAGAGAATATCATACTAAATGCAATTAGCCAGTCTCAGAAAGTGAAGGGCCCTCTCATATGTGCAAGCTAAAGAGAAACTGGGAAACAAAAGAGACTTCAGATAAACGAAGGTGTGTACTAGGAAGACAGTGGAAGAGATCTGGAGATGAAGGAAGAGGAGGGGGAGAGGGTGGCTCAGTGAAGGGAACAGTTCACATAATACTATATACATGCACGAAATTATCGATACCAGGTTCAATAAGATGCACGAGGAGGAGGGAGTGGAATGGGACCCAGAGGGAAACACACCATTGTTCGTGCATGTACATTTCTATCACTCTGAACTCGTTATGGTGTATAATTACAATGCATGAACAAAAGCATAGTAAATAAAGAGGTCCACTTGAGAAATCCAAAATCTAAGGAGGAAATGGTTGCAATGCAAAGTATCCAGTGCTATAACAGAGAAAGCAAAAGGCGGGCAAAGCGTTCCGAAGAAGGAGCTTGGCTCAGTCTTAAAGTCCCAAGAAGGGCTTCCTGGAGTGAGCATGGGGGCAGGTTCTCAGCTAAGGGACACGTGACAAAAGTCCGTTGAAGTGGTGTACATGAGTAGAAATCAAAATGGTTCACCACCTGTCTCATGTGGGCACCAACCATCGGACAGTAGCGTTCAGAAGCCAACACAGCAGCTCCAGTGCTCTGTGAATATGAGCCCTGTAAGCATGATAAAGCAGCTGTTGTTTTACAACACCACCTTGGAGCAGTTTATTATGCAGCCACAGATAACTGAAGCCGTACATGACGGAGACTAGAAGACAACAGAATAGTACAACAAATCAAATGTGTCCTGAACATTATCTAAGGAAAACAGTCAGAATTTAAGTTGGGGAGAGGACACAGCAAGCTGAGAATATGGCTTTTTTCTAAAACAACAGATGATGAGAAATGGGAAATTAGAGCCCTCACGCTAACCACAGTGTGGATCATTATGTCTAATTGCATGCCAAAATAAGGGACTCAAACATTGGAAAGGGAAGCATGTGCCTTGAGAAAAGAGTTACTGGATGCGGATATGAGAAACAGTTTGGGGAAAGGGGGCTAAAGGCCTTGAAAGATTTTCTAGTGTATAGGAATTTTGCCGGCAGCTTCTGACCTTGTGAAGGTTACTATCTGTGTGCGTCTTTCAGTGATGAAACATGATTAAATTGGTCTGTTTTTGATAATGTGCTCACAATGATTCTTTTAGTCTGGCATCTCTCCACTTTGCGGTGTAAATAAAAATCAAATTTTATTTTATTAAAGGAGGAATCCTACAATTACTGCTGCAGATATGTTGAGGCTTGTCAAAATTATGCTGGCCTAAGCACAAGCTTACAATGAGCAATAACAGAAAAAGGTATAGAAAAAGAAAGTTCATAACTATCTTTTGCTCATGATGGAAAGCTTTGTTTTTCACACTGGCCTTGTATAAGGGGTGGGAGAAAGCATTCTAGTGCCCTAATGTTCTCCAGTGGCAACGTTATATACACCTATTTTCTGGCTAAAGGGGAAGTTGAGGGGTGAAGCTCTTCATCATTGCTTTGAATCAACCAAAAAGTTTTACATTTTGTGAGTTCAGTAGGATTGAGAAAAAGATTCAAAAAGGGGTGTTTTTATTTCCAGGACATTTTATTTTTCCATAAAATGAAAGAATATATTCTTAGCTTAACCATAACATAGCTTTCCATTGGAGTCTCACTAAGACTTGAAAAACTCAATTATCACAATGTTTGATATGGGTCTGGGTGAGCTCTACCATTATAGCCAGATTCAGAGTTTCAGTAAGTTCTGCAAATAAACTCTGGTAATGCTAAAGGCAGAGTTAAAGATGTATTTCTCTGTAATTTTTCCTTTATCACTTTAAAAATTATATCCTATACTCGGCTACTGGAGGATGAGAAAAGATAGCAAAGACCTGTGTTTAGATGACTATGGAAATCCCCTGTTCTAAGGTACACTGATTCTCTTAAATACTTTTACTGCATCAAAATCTAGTCTATTCATTATCTTTACCAGGAAATTGGCCTTATTTAATTAGCATTCCCAAATAAAGTAAAAACTTGCATGGGACATCCTTATACTAAAAAAAAAAAATCTGAAAATCAAGTTTATCTGTGAATCCTGTGTTTTTATTTTCTGGGTCCAGTAACTATATTACTGGAAGAATAGTCTTTCCTAAGAACCCTTCCCAGCCCTCTTGGGAATATCTACAATTTGACACTGTTTCCACAGAGTTACATTAGAAGCTCAGACAAGTAAAATCCATATTACACATATATAAAACCTTCAGAATCTGGGTTTCAATAGACAGTGGGGTTTACTAAACTGCTTTGGTAGCCAGGAGTGGTGGCGCACGCTTGTAATCCCAGCATTTGGGAGGCTGAGACCGGAGGATCGCAGTTTGCAGATAGCCTCAGCTACTTAGTGAGGCCCTCTGCAACTCAGTGAGACCTGGTTTAAAAATAAAGAACAAAAAATAGGGCAGGGGGTTTAGCTCAGAGGTCAAATGCCCCTGAGTTCCATCCTCAGACTCGGAAAAAAAAAAAAAAACTGCTTTGGTGTTTAACTTCTTACACAACACACACACACACACACACACACGCGCGCGTGCACACACATGTACACATTAAGAGTATGTTCTTATTTTCCCTTCTAGCAAACTGGAGGCTATCTTGGGCTGGGTATGGTGCACACAGTTGTAATCCAAGTACTTGGGAGTCTGAGACCAGAAGGTTCACAGGTTCAAGGCCAACAGTGCACAGTAACTTAGAAAGAACTGGTTAAAAAAAAAAATAGGGCTAGAGGTGTACATATAGGAAGAGCACCCCTGCATTAAATCCCCAGTTCTTTAAAAAAATAAAAAATATGCTGGTCGTGGTGGCGCACACTTGTAATCCCCGCGCTTGGGAGGTGGAGACAGGAGGATTGCACAGGTTCGAAGCCAGCCGCGCTGGCTTAAGAGACCCTGTTTAAAAAAAAAATATATATATATATGTATATATATATATACACATATATATATATATATGTGTATATATATATGTATATATATATATGTATATATATGTATATATATATATATATATATATATATATATATAGTCTGGGAGTGTAGCCCGAAGGTAGAAGGGCTTCCAGGAACCCCAGTACCACACAAAAAAAAAAAAAAGTCTCACACGTTGCAATCAAGAAGAAAATCTGTGCTCCTAACAGGAAAGTCCCCAGCTTCGTAAGGCTGCACCACCGCTATCCACTCACTGGTGCCGTTCACTGATGGATCCAGGCATTAATCATTAAACATTCCTGTATATAGGAACTTGATTATTCTGAAATTTAAAAGGAAACCGTTTGTGTTACTGGAAGATTCCAAATCTCTTTGCTGACAATTCTTCCACACTAGCTAGAGAACACTTCCAATGCACCAGCTCATCTTTCCTCCCAAAGGCCAAGAGGCTGGCTCAGACCCACCCCTTTGATTGGTATCTCTCTGAATTGCACTGCTGTTGCAGTTAGAAGTAGAAGGGACTAACCGTCCTCTGGACTAAACCCAGTATTTTACCAATGGAATGTTTGAAGCCCAGAAGGGTGACATGACACATTGCAGTCACACAGGTAATTGGTAACCAATACCAGAAAAAACCCAGGTCATCCAACCACCAAGTGTTCTTTCTAGCACCACTCTGTACTCCCATCAGCAACTCAGATTTATCCAAGGCAGAACCGATCGAGTCAGTTACTAGTAAAATAATTCTTGCTATGTGGTATTATAAGAAATTGCTTCAAGCTGGACACAGTGGCACACACCTGTAATCCCAGCTACTTCAGAGGAGACAAGAGGATCACTTGAACACAAAAGTTTAAGACTACTCGGGATAACATAATGAGATTCCATCCAAAAAAGAAGAAAAGAAATAAATTGTTTTATAAAACAGACTATTTATTTGCTATTTTACAAGAAAAGATCATATCCCTTGTAAGATAAGCAATCTTATCTAAACCAAGGGTTGGCAAACTTTCTCACTAAGGGGCCATATATAAATACTTTAGGTTTGGCCAGCCATGTCTTCTCTGTTACTTCCATTTCCAACACAGTGGGTTGGAAATCACAATTCCAAACAAAATATTTAGCCAATGTCTATTTAGGATTTCCTATGTGACAGCCATAGAGGAGCCCCCTCAAACCATCCCCTTTAAGAGAACCTGCTTTGAGGAGCAGAGCTCATTAAAAGCTCCCAGTGGCCACAGTTCCTAGTCCACTCAGAGGCAGCATTTATACCCAGACCACAGTTTCCTCAAGCTGTTCTCATCCAATAACAAACAAAGTGGAGGCTTTAGCAAGGACTATTTCTGCCTAACATGAAATTATTCTCAAGCAAGGGTTAGTAAGCTTTTTTTTCTGTAAAAAGCCAGATAATAAATATTTTAGATTTTTCTGGCCATCCCTTCTCTGTCGCAAGACCTCAGTTTTGCCATCTCAGCATGAAAGCAGCCATAGACAATACATAAAGAATTAATGTGATTCCATCACAATAAAATATCTTTTACAAAAATAAGTTGCATACCAGATTTGCTTCATGGGCCGTAGTTTGCCCAGACTTCTAAAAGGCTCAGTGACTTGGTTCAAGGGCTCCCCAGTGGCCTGGCTGAGTTTTTAGGACTGTGTTGCTTCCTACCCAGTTTTTTCCTCAGTCTCTCTGTGGCAGGCGTCAGACCTGTCTACTGCTGTTCTCCTCCTCCTCCCTACTCCTTTCTCTCCCATAAGCATTTCTCCTAATAAAAGTGTCTGTACATCTGGTACTCCCTGCATTCATTTCAAATGTGATTGACTACAAATAGATTCTGTATAATGATGAATAAAATGACACAAGCAGTAAAGGTTGGTCCATTGGTCCCATTCAACAGAAAAGAATTAACTAGAAATAAAGTGATGTGCATAAGTCGTATAGTAGAAAAGATGCACAAAGTATGATGCAGTGGAAATTGCAATGAACTGGCCTAGAGAAGACTGTGCCCTGTCATATTCTAGCCCAATGGCCTCCAGCTCTTTAAGCTGGGAAATGAGTCTGCCCCACGCTGTTGACCTCACCACAGGGTTGAGAGAACATGTAAGAAAATGAGTCAGTCTCCTTCAGGACACCACCTGTGTTTGGTTCCATATTTGAGTCACTGCACTTCCTTTTGTCCCTGGCTGAGTCTGCAGCATTTCGCCAAAGAGTTGAACTGTAGGAAATACAAGGGTGCCCCATGCAGAAAGGTAACAGAGCTTGTGTATATTTCCAGGAAGTTGCTCTGGCTGGCTCTTGTCCTTACTGGGGGTACAAATGGTGATGAGGTCAACAATGAAAGACCCAGTCCTTCCTTTTTTAATACTTTTATTGGTGCATTGTATTTATAGATTATCATACTGAAGTATAAAATGATACAACACTTGGTATGTTTCTTTCCAGATCCTACCCCCCCTCGCCATACACATCATTGAGACTGGTAATGATAATTTCATAAATATACACAGTATTATTTAAATTGTTACCTTCATTCAATTCCCTTCTTAACCAATTTATTGTGACCTGAGGACAAACAAGACATCCCTCACCAATGTCAACAGCCCTTTTCCAAAGGGAACCCATAAACTGTCACCATTATAAGAATCAACACTCAAAATTCATATTTTGTTTACACCGAACCAAGGGTGTCATGTTCTAATCTGAAGCACAGCCAGGCTCAGATGACAGGTTTCTTTGTAGTCCCTCCAGACTGAAATACAATGGTATGAGTTACCCTTGATATGAAAGGAGGCAAGAGAAATAACTGGAAAGCTCCTCAAGTTTGTATTTTATTAGAGCAGGGAGGCACAAAAGGCAACACCAGAGCACTTCCGCACCTGTGTGGATTTCAAAAGCCAACACTGGTGTGTTGGTGCAGGCTATATAAAATAACTCTTTTGTCAAGAGAATGGACTGAAAACACACTCAAGGATCTGAAGTATGGAAAAATTATATGAAAGGAGACAGGAAAAAGGCTTTTAAGAATGCTGGTTGAATTGTGAGAAATAAATATAAACCCAGGAAGGAGTCTATTTACTTATTCATTGATTCAGAAATATGCATTGAGTACCTACTATGTTCCAGCAAGTGGAGCTACCCAAGACAGACAAAAATCTGCTTACACTTTATCATGAGAAGATGATAAAGCTCAGAACAGCAACGTGTGCTTAATTATATTCAAAAGCTGATAAACACTATGAAGAAAATAAGTTAAGGTAAAATGAGACAGGAGGGAAGGATAATTTTGATAGTGTGGCTAGGGAAAATCCTTTGAGGAAATCACCCCTGAATCTAGGCACAAATGAGGAGAAGGAGTGAGACACAGGTGCCTGGGAGGAGGGAGGTGTCTGTAGTAGAGGAAGTGGTAAATGCAAAGACCTTGAGGCAGAGATGAGCTGGGGCCATGACAAGAACAGAAATAAGGCTAGCGGGTTTGGACTTTAGTGAACCAGGGGAAGTGAGGTGTGCAGTGAGGTCACAGAGGTAGATGGGGGCCAGATCAAAGACTTTGGGATCTTGATAAGGAACTCTGATTATTCCCAGTGAAGCAGAAAACCACTGGAGGTTTTTAATGATTAAATAAATAGGAAGAGGAAAGTAGATCAGCCCCCATGACTCTTCAAGACACAGGCCTTGTCTTCCTCGCTTCTCCATCCTGTTGATATTGTGTGGCATGTCTAACTAATGCTCATTGTGCTGAACTGAGGAAAGTCATTCATGCCAACCATGCACTGATGCTTGTATGTCCTGAGACGCTAAGAATAATCATTTCTTCTTTCTTTGTAACTTCAGCTGGAAAACTATGTCGTATTGTACTTTTCAGAAGTAGTTGTGAATGAATGGATGAAGCAAATACTGGAAATGAAATAGAAGGCACAGTTGCTAGAGAGATAGATTCCATCCTGGGGAGAATTGTTGCCTTCAAGACCCATGCTATCTGTAGATCGGTTTGGGGAGTGAACAGGAGCTGCTGTGAATAGTTATGCTGGGATGACAGGTATGCAGTGGGACTGTCTTGGGCAATTCAGGACATATGGTCACCCTGAATATAGTTTTTATTAAATTTTTTCAAACCATCAACATTACCCACAATTCATCCATATTTGCCAAGAAAATTTTGGTGGCTAATTTTTTTTGTTTTTAAATTGTACTATTAAGAAAAACATTAATAGCTAGATCATTATTCTGTGAGTGTTAATTATACTGAAGACTAAGATGAGAATTAAACATACCCATAGAGAAATAAATATGCTACTTGCTTAATGTTTCCCCCAAATTATGGCTTGCTGATACACTGACCAAAGAACAAGGTAAAGATTCAAAAATCATGGCATACTGTTCTCTTTTAAAAAAAACAGAGTATACTTTTATTGGTGGAAGCATACTATTCTTTTTAAGATTCTTATTCAAAAATCATGAGGTACTGTTCCTTACAACATATTTATTCATCATAAGCCTTTGGAATCAAGCTGCCAGTCTAATATTTTGAATTTCCTCCTTTTTAAATCAAGGTCTGGCCTATCATTTTCAAGCAACACACTGTCGCTTGTGGTTTGCTTGTTTATTTTCCCTTTGACAAAGCCAGTGGTACAGTCTAGAACTTTACTGGACTTCCTTTCAAACATGAGTGATTTTCCTACAGTTTTGTCAGTTGTGGGAATGAGAAAATAGGCTTTGCCTAAACAAGTTCTCTAATAAAGTAATCCTGGTAGGCTGGATCCCTACCATGCTTGCCATCATGACATCTTGTCTCATCACTGGCCCAGAAACAATGGAGCCAGCAGATCATAGACTGAAACCTCTGCAACCCTGTGTCAAAATAAATCTTTCCTCCTTTTAGGAGGATTTCTGTCAGGTATTTTGTCACAGCACCAAAAATATGACTAACACAGATATCAAAAGTAAGTTTTAGCCAGGTGTGGTGGCACATACTTGTCATCCCAGCTGAGACCCAAAGATCATGGTTTGCGGACAGCCTCAGCTACTTAGTGAGGCCTTCCACAACTTAGTGAGACTCTCTTTCAAAATAAAGAATAAAAAATAGGGCAGGGCATGTAGGTCGGAGGTATAATGCCCCTGGGTTCCATCCCCAGACCGGCAAAAAAAAAAAAAAAAAAAAAAAAAAATTTTCCCACTTGGTAGACTGTGACTTCTATGTCTCTTTCTTGTATTGTCCCTTCCAAACTTTGAGCTTGCTGATACAGTATAATCTACTTGTTCCAAAATATATTTTGCCAGTTGTTTGCTATTATAATTGCCCATTTTAATAAAAACAGTTGGTATATTTATAAGATATGGCTGATAAAAAGAAATTTTGTACAAAAATAGAAAGTTGAGGGATAAATGATATATCTAAAACAAATATCTAACAACTCCTATTCAATTAGGTCAAATGAAATCATTGCAAAGGATAAGAGGCAAATCTAGAATTCTGCCCTTAAACTGTCTCACAAACATCTTTACTAGCCAACTTAATCTCCCAAAAGGAATTGATTAGAAATAAGTGGAATACTCATCAATCAGAGGAGATTCTAACAATCAGATTTTATAAAATGACAGGAATCAGGAAATGTCCAGAGATCTGGAGAGTAGGACTTACAGAAGCATTGTCAGGGAGACATTATGATTATTCAGTTCTGACTCTTTTTCATCCTCTATTCAAGATACAAATCCTTAGGCAAGAAATGCTGTTTGTTTTACATAGTATTGAGGATTCTTCTATACTTCTATACTTTGAATTAAGATATATTAAATAAGAATCAAACTAATACTAAATGTGATTGAAAAAAATTATTTCTTAAAAGGTAGTAGAGGATCTACTATCAGAGGAAGGAGAAATATATCCTGGAAAGGAAAACACATAAAAAGTCCAACAAACAGTTAAACCTCATGTAATAGGAGCAGAGGAGAGGAGAGATCTAAAGTAGCTCTTATCTTTCACCCAATTAATACTTGCTAGGCATCTGCTATGTGCCAAACATTGTGCTGGGTGTCAAAATTCTAAAACTAAAGAAACAGACCCTGTTCTCCTGGAGCTCACGAACCAGGATTGAAGAACCCCGAGTTCACAGACTACGCTGTAGCATGACAGATGTTAAAGAGAAGGGATGAGATTGCTGAGGAGTGCAGGGGCTTCTGGAAAGGCTTCCCAGAGAAGCCAAAAGGTGAACTGAGTCTTGCAGGTGTTTTGAAGGGATGAGGATGCATTCCAGAGAGAGAAAGGGTGGAGACAGTCAAAATAACAAATATTATGAAGGAAAATAAAGCATGTAGAAAACAGAAGAGAATGCTGAGTAAGGCAGTGGGGGCTACTAATTTTTCAAATGAGGTGATCATGAAAATATAACTAAAGAATTGCAGATGATCTGATGCCTGCCAATGGTAAGGAAGTGAGCCATGTAAGCCAGGCATGGTGGTGCACACCTTTAACCCCAGCAGATGGGAGACTGAGGCAGAAGGATTATACATTAGAGGTCAGCCTTGGCAATTTAGCGAGACCCTCAGAAATTTAGCAAGACCCTATTTCAAAACAAAAACTAAAAAACACTGGAAGTGTAGCTCAGAGATAGAATGGCCCTGGGTTTAACTTCCTATATACCACCTCCCCCCCCAAAAAAAAGAACATGAACCATGTAGATATATGTGGGAAGAATGTTCCAAGTAGCCAGGTGTGGTGGCGCACGCTTGTAATCCCCCTGCTTGGGAGGCAGAGACAGGAGGATCACGCAGATTTGAAGCCAGCCATGCTGGCTTAAGAGACCCTGTTTCCAAATAAAAATAGGTCTGGGAGTATAGCCAGGAGGTAGAAGGGTTCCATCCCCAGTACCACCACCAAAAAAGAAAGAAAGAAAGAAAGAAAGAAAGAAAGAAAGAAAGAAAGA
Organism: Muscardinus avellanarius; assembly: GCF_963383645.1. Lineage (NCBI taxonomy): Eukaryota > Metazoa > Chordata > Mammalia > Rodentia > Gliridae > Muscardinus > Muscardinus avellanarius. The sequence continues at coordinate 62,240,159 of NC_137797.1, forward strand.
AAGAAAGAAAGAAAGAAAGAAAGAAAGAAAGAAAGACAAAAGAAAGAAAGAAAGAAAGAAAGAAAGAAAGAAAGAAAGAAAGAAAGAAAGAAGAAAGAAAAAAAAGAAAAGAAACGTTCTAGATAGAGGCAACAGGAAAAATGCTGAGGTCTGAGCATGCCTAGGTATTTTTTCCTGGCTCTCTCTCCAACCCACATTTTAATATTGGGTCCATTGTATTTTCCCTCTACTTCATCCTTCAAATGTGATCCTCCTCCTGCTGGCTTCCCTGGCTCTACAGTTAATAACTCCAAAAACCTATGGGTCATTCTTGACTCACTTAGCTATTTCTTGAGTCTGTTCATCTCTCCCCTCATCTCCATTCTCATCCAAGACACCAGCATTGTTTTCTCCCAACAATCTCTTGAGCCGGGCATGGTGGCTCATGCTTGTAATCCCAGTATTGGAGAAGGTGAGACTGGAGGATCACGGTTTGCTGGTGGCCTCAGCTACTTCAGTGAAGTATTTTACAACTCAGTGAGACCCTGTTTTTTTATTTATTTATTTATTTATTTATTTATTTATTTATTTATTGGATGGTACTGGGGTTCTTGGAAACCCTTCTATCTCTGGGCTACACTCCCAGGCCCATTTTATATTTTTATTTGGAAACAGGGTCTCAAGCCAGCGAGGCTGGCTTCGAACCAGAGGATCCTCTTGTCTCCACCTCCCAAGAGTGGGGATTACAAGCGTGAGCCACCACACCTGGCTGAGACCCCGTTTTAAAATAAAGAATAAAAAATAAGATTGGGAATGGAGCTCAGATGTAACATACCCCTGGCATCTTCAGTACCGATAAAAATTAAAATAAAATAAAAAAGAAGCACTCTTTCTGCCCCTTCCAGCCCACAGAGCACCAGGACGCATTTTCAAAAGTACAGACTAGAGCTGGTCACTTACTTGTTCAAACAGAAAACTACAGCAGCTTCGTATCGCCTAGAGACTAAGTCCGAATCGACGGCTCAGTTTGCCTGTCTGCCTGTTCAACCTAATCTCATACCATTTTCTTCCTTGATCACTATGATCCATGTTAAACTTCCGTCAGTCTCCTAAAAATGCCGCATTCTCTCTCCGCTTTAAGAAACTTTAAGCACTGTGCTCTCTGTGTCTGGAAGATTCTCTTCACCTATGATATCACTGCTGCTTCACCCAGAAACTCCTCTTCATGCTATAAGCTCGCTTTACTCAGTCCTCCCAATCTCCGTTCACCCCCGTTGCACCCTGGATTCCACCTCAGGATACCCACCATATGACAGGATACATCACTGTGTTTAAATAAACCATGGGAGAGGATTCTGTCTTTACTGTCCTATCAGGTGCTCCTCTGAGGAGGACTCCTCTCAGGAGTCTGCTCTCAGTTGGGATTGTGGGTTTCACATATTTCCCCCTCAGTCCCCTGCTACTCACAGAAATAGTCCTCATGGTGCCCACCGATGAGCAGGATGGGAGAGGCTTTGGCCTACTGCTCCTGATGCCACTGTATCACGTGACACCCAAGAGAGGTGCAGGGCACTCTTTCCTTAGAGTTTAGGCAGTTTTTCAAAGGAAAATGGAGTAGGTTGGAGTGGTGGGATAGTGTAATGTGACTTGCAACCCTGCTCCTTTTTCTTCACTCATTTTTATACAAAGAGAAAGTCCTTGCCTCCTGACATAGATGACCCCTTATTTTCCAACTCCTTCTCTCTCTTAAAACTCTGTAGTCCTCTCCCTCTAATGCCTTTCCCATCTAGGACCCAGCTTCTGCACCTCTTTCCAGGAAGCTACACTTCACCATTTCTGTAGAAGTAACCAATTCTTCCTAGACACGGTGGCACATACCTGTAATACACGCGGGAGACTGTGGCAAAAAGATTAAAAGTTCAAGGCCAGCCTGTAAAACTTAAGGAAACCTAGTCTCAAAATAAAAATAAAAAGGGCTGGAGATGTATCTCAATGGCAGAGTGCTTGCCTAGTTCTGCTAGGCCCTGGATTTAATCCCTGGAAGTGCAAAAAATAAGAAGGAAGAGAACAAGGGGAAGGAGAAGAAGAAATCAACTTAGTCCTCTAGTTCTTTCTCAAGACCTAGATAATTTCAGCCCCCTTTAAATACTAATGTACTTTTCTGCCTAGTTTTTTTTATTCTTTAGTGGAAAAGGGGGGATTCTGGTATTGTGGATGGAATGAGAAAAAGTGAAGATATCCTCTGTATCACAGCTATTTTTTCTGGCAAAACCAAAATGAAAAACTATCATAAAGACCACTCTCATTTGAAAAATTCCCCAACTGAGCAGTGAAACTTGGAGCTAAACATCTCATTAGAATCTCAGGCATAATAAAAAAAATAGTAGAATTAAATTAAAAGTTACAAGCAAAAGAGGAATAAAATGGAAAGTAGAAAGTGCTCATAACTCATTTTTAAAGAGGAGAGAAATAGAAAAGTATAGCAAATGACTATTTGTGGTACTGGGGTTCCTGGAAACCCTTCTACCTCTGGGCTATACTCCAAGACATATATATAAATATATATATATATATATATATATATATATATATATATTTTTTTTTTTTTTTTTTTTTTGAAACAGGGTCTCTTAAGCCAGTGTGGCTGGCTTCGAACCTGCACTATCCTCCTGTCTCTGCCTCCCAAGCGCAGGGATTACAAGTGTGCGCCACCACTCCTGACAGACTATTAGAAATTTCTAAAATTTCAAATATAAGAATAATCATTATAAACACTAATGAGGTACACTGCGGCTAAAGAAGTTTTCAGACTGTATTTTTTTGTGTGCAATTTGCAAGATAGACTGTTACCATATAAGAACATAGTGTGAAAGTAAAAGAAAAGTAAGTATTAGACAAATATATGTAGCAATGTTGGCATCAACAAAACAGACTTTAATAAAAATATCTTAAGTGATAAGAATATTGATACATAATGATAAAATTCTAGTCACAAGGAAGATGGTAATATTGAAAGTTTATGTACCTAATAAAAATGTTTAAATATATATAAACTAAAATCGATAGAATTACATGTATAAATTGGAAAAATTATCATCACAGCCAGAGATTTAAACACATCTCTCTAAGTCGAAAAGAGAAAAACTCAAAAATACACAACAAATTTGACATAATAAGTTTGATTTAAATGACATATTTCAAACTCTGCACTCAAGAATTAGACAAAAAGCATTATTCTCAAATATGCCCACTTACAACAACTGATTAAGTGTTAAACCAAGTAACAAATTTCAAAACATCAATATCACATAAGTTATGTTCACTGACCAGACAGCAATTAAATAGGAAGTCAAAATCAGAATGTGCCCACACTCTAGGACATAATAAAGCACACTGTGAATAACTTCATTGGCTCAAGAAGAAGTGACAATGGAAGTTTATGATTTTTAAAACTAAATAATAATGAAAATATTCCACTTTAAAACATTTGGGATCCAGTATGTTTACATACTCTAAGAAACTGGCTTGTGATTTAGATAATTTGTCAGGCAAGTTGGGGGTTTTGTTTTGCTTTGTGTTTTGTGGGTGGTTTTTGATACTGGAGCATTGAACCTAGGGGCATTTTACCTCCAACCTAAATCCCCAGCCTTTCTCTCCCTGTTTTATTTTGAAACAGTATCTCACTAAGTGCTATGGCTGGCCTCAAACCTATGCTCCTCCTGTCTCAGCCTCCCAAGCACTGGGGTTACAGGCATGTACCACAATACCCAGTGCCATTTATGAGGTAACACTAATATAAAAAAAGAAGAGGAAAAGATAAAAGCAAATAATAACAAAATAAAATTATTAATAATCTGAGACTAGTAATGTCCATATTCCTTATTTTAAAAAACTAATAAAACAGACAAACCTCAAGTAAAAATTATCAGAAAAGGAGAAAAAGCATAAAAAAGTCCCCAGAATAGATAAATGGGACAGAAACATAGATATGACAGACATTTTAGATAAAATTAAGAAATTCTATAAACAAGTTTATGCCAATTAATTAGAAATTTTATACAAAATGAAAAAAATTTCTTAAAAAAATCTCATCTACAAACTTACTTGAGGGAAAATATGAATTGTCCTATAACTATTAAAGAAATTGAAAAAAATAGTGTGGAATTATACTGAAAGAAAAACACCAGGCTAGACATCAACCTCCAAGTAGCCTGTCATTTTCATCTTAAACTCTCCCCAAAAAATAGAACAAGAAGGAATATTCTCCAATTCATTTCACTAATATATATAATACTAATATCAAAAACCAATCAAGGAGACAACAGTAGCATATAAGATCAAGATGGTATTGAAGAACAGTAGAGTAAGAAGACACTTCAGAGCATGATGCTGGAATAACTTATTATCCATACAAAAGGATACTGATGTTCCATTTTACATTGTAAAAACAATAACAGCTAAGCTTTTGTGTGTGTGTGGTACTGGGGTTCCTGGAAGCCCTTCTACCTCCGGGCTACACTCCCAGACCTATTTTTACAGTTTTATTTGGAAATAGGGTCTCCTAAGCCAGCACGCGAACCTGCGCGATCCTCCTGTCTCTGCCTCCCAAGCGCGGGGATTACAAGCATGCGCCACCACGCCCGGCAATAGCTAAGCTTTTATGGTATTATTTTATTTTAGGTACTCTTCTAAGCACTTGCTATGTATTAACTAATCTAATCTTCATATTTACCTCATGAGTTAAGTACCATTATTCCCGTTTCACACATGAATAAATTAAAGTACAAAAGATAATTTTGTATGGGTTAAGAACTTAAATATGAAAGTTAAACTTTAAAACTTATGAATCAAAACAGAAGATTTTTCTGCTGTTCAGATAGGAAAGAAATTTTTAAGCCATCCATCAAAATCACTAACCTTTAAAGAGTTTGATATTCTTAAATTATTAAAATTAAGGACTAATATTCATCAAAAGACACAAGAAAGAAAGTAAAAATCATGCCAGAAACTTGATATTTACAGTATGTAATTGACAGTGGGTGTGAGACTAGAATACAAAATAAAATCCTACAAGTCAATTTTAAAATAAAAAAGTAGATGAAAGACCTGAATAGGCACTTCAAGAAGATTAAAAAAAAAAGCATGGTCAGTAAACATTTGAAAAGATGTTCAACTTCATTAGTAATCATAAAGAAAATGCAAATTTTATCATAATTTCATACCACTTATATCTACTACGATATAATTTCTTGTGTGTATATGGTATTTGGGATGGAACCAAGGGACATACCACCTCTAAGATATACCCCTAGCCCTTCATTTATTTATTTTTTTGAAACAGGGTTTCACTAGGTTTCTAAGAGTCTCAATATTTCCTGAGGCTATCCTCCAACCTGCAACCCTCCTGTCTCAATTTCCCAACTACTGGGATTCCAGGCGGGCACTACAATGCCTGGCTAGATTGACATATTTAAGAAGTCTGAAAGTAACCAGTGGTGGAGAGGATAAGGATCAACAGATACCCTAATATGTTGCTAAAAGCCACTTTGTAAAATAGATGAAAGTCTACAAAGTCTAGGAGATGCTGAAAAGTTCACATGAGCTTGACTAAGTAGTAAGAGTAGACCAAATTGGAACATAGCTTGCAAATCAAAGGATGGTGATGATTTTGTTATTGATATACATATTAATTCTATTTCATAATACAAAAATCTGGTTTCAAATGCAAAACCTTTATCTTAAAAACATATCACATCTTCCTCTCACTCTTCAGCCTTTTGGCATTTACTGGGAGTCTTGAACCGCCCATACAGGAAACTGCTACTTGGTGAACTGTGTGCTCTCTTGAAAGACTCAGACTCTCTTTTCTCTGAGCTGATGACCAGAAACGAACTTGGAACAAAATAGCTGAAAGAATATTTTCAAATCTTTTCCCTTTAGAGAGTTGTAGATGAAATGACGTTTTCTAGCAAGTAGAAATGACAGATGATTACCAGGGTTAAAACATTTAGATCCTTGCTTTCCCCAAATGCAATTTTACTTCTTGCTTTTCCCAAATGCAATGGAAATAGAGTTGAATTAGTCTTTGCACAAACTGGGAAATATAGAGTCAATTTTAATATTAAATTGTATTAAGGAGTAAACTATAAGTAGGTTTCCTTTTGAGGTTTTTCAATTTTTACATTTATTAAATGAACCAGCATAGCAATGTTTAGCTCTTGAGAAATAACATAATTATGATAGAAAAAGTTGTCTGAGAAATTGGATTAAACTTTAACTCTGCAAATTCAGAACAATTCTAAATTCTTAAACTCCCTGGATCATCAAAAAAAAAAATTCATACAACAACTAAGCTTTTTAGCTGGACCTGGTGGTGCACACTTATAATCACAGTACTTGGGAGGCTGAGATGGAGGAACTCAGCCAACCTCAGCAATGTAGTGAGGCTCCCTGCAACTTAGTGAGACCCTGTTTCAAAATAAAAGTTAAATAGAACTAAGGGTGTAGCTCAGAGGTTGAATGTCCCTGGGTTCAGTCCCCAGAACCATAAAAAACAAAATTAAATTTAAAATTTTTAGTTTTCTAAATACTTTTACTTTTTATAATGTGTTTTTATTGGTGCACTATAGTCTCACATCATAATGTAAATCATGTTGATAGTTACATACATGCCCACAGCACTTGGCACCACCACTCACCCCCACCTCCCCATGTGCCCCCTCCCCAATACAGAGTACTGAGACTGACGGTGCTATATTCACTTCTGTACTCGAGTTGATGGTAATAGTCAATAATGAATCTCAGTCTTTCCTCTCCCCTTCTCTCAGACCACCTCTCTAGCTCCACTGAGGTTCCTCCTCCATTATCTGGAGTACTTCTTGTATCCCAATTACATCCTAGCTTGCACATATTACAGAAAGCATACGATTCTTCACATTCTGTGATTAGCTACTTTCACTTAACATAATGTTCTCCAGGATCTTCCATTTCTTGCAAATGGCATAATTTTGTTCTTAGTTGCTGAGTAGAATTCCACTGTATTTCCCATAATTTTGTAATCCATTCATCTATTGATGGACACCTAGGTTGATTCCATAATTGGATATTGTGAATTTTGCTATGAACATGGTTATGCATATATTACATTAGCGCCTGCAGGCCAAACTGAGAAGACTATTCCACATTCCTGATTATATGCTGAAACTGTGACTTATAACTCTAGGAAGTCAACTACCAGGTGCCACCACATCTGGTTTATGAATGAACTCCAGACTCTTGACTCCCACCAGTCAGGAAACAACAAATAGAACTCCTATGAACTGTCTTCTTATCCTAAAACATCACCTGCACTGCATTGATTCCACTCCTCTCATCTATAGTCATTATAAAACCTGTCTCTTCTCTAGGACCAGTGGCCATATTTACAACTGCTATCTAGATTTGATGCTTTTGTTTGTAGGATTTTCCCAGGACCTAGTCCTCTTCTGGCTAGCATCAGTAATGGATTGATAAACCCTTCTATTTCAGAGATTTCTCAATCTCAAAAGTTTTGTTTTAATAAAACCAGTGGCTTAAAAATCCAAAAATTATGTGACTGTCTTTTTTCCCCACAGAGGATATCTCTGAACTCTGGCCTTTGTAGGAGATCAAAAGATGCCACCCCAAAATATGCTTCTTTGGGGAAAAGATTATTTTAAGCTGATTACCTTGAGAATCTGCAGATACTAGAGAAGCTCTTAAAACAAATACAAGCTACCCTTTTGCAAGGGAAATTTACCTCTATGAAGCAAATCTAAATTTGGAAGCATATCTCCTTCTGTTCCAGGAAGAGAGGTACACGTATAAATCACTAGAGACTTGTCAATAGAGAAGGCACCCACTTAAATATGTATACAAACCTTACTCCTGTTTACTGTATTTTTCTTGGGTAGCTCCCTATAATACCTTTCTTTGGTTCAGCAGGAAATTATCTCTAAGCTTGAATCCAAAGCCCTGTCCTTGAGATTACAAATTTCTCCAAGCATCATTTATGTACACATGAAATATGCATATTAATAAATTTCTATCTGTCTCTTATTAATCTGCCTTTTCTTACAAAGGCCTATCTCAATTAAAAACTAAAAGGTAAGGAGAAAATTATCTTTCCTTTTCTCCACTTTGAATTGGTGACATATGATTAAAATATTGAAAGAGAATTTTTCTGAATCTGTTAGGAGAATTTGTTTATACTATGAAAAGGAAAATGGGAAAATAAAACTGACATTTTGGCACATAAAGCAATAGACTCCTTTGTTAATACGCATTTTAGGTCCATCATCAAAACTTGAATTGAACTTTCATGGTACGTTAACTGAGCTATTCTAAATTCTTTTGAAAATGAGAAAATTTGTGTCAAAAATTGGCTATCTATAACCTCTTTCTAATAAATAAACGGACAGGAGAATATCAGCTGCCTTTGTGAGTCCCACTGACTTAAAAACTGCTTACTTTGAACAGTTTGAGGCTAATTCTAGGAAGCTGTAGTGATGTGAGGGGGACCGTATAAATGTTGCAGCCCTGAGAAAATGACAGCATTACCATCATTTAATGCTGGAACTCAGTAGAAGAAAACCAAACCCTTTTTCAACAAGTTAAAAATATTTCAGATTTGCTGAAGCAATCTTGTTCTAATGTCTTTGAGTTGACTTTATAATTGAGACCATATGAGCTCTACTGAATGTAGTTGTTATGATAGAAAGGTAATTTAAAGAAAGTAGGAACATGGTACACTGTACACGTCCTCAACCAGTTTCAACTTGGTCTGTCAGCTCTAACAGTAAATTTATCAGACTGATGAATATTTTATTGTTGTATAACCACTAAGGATATTGTGCAGACAGGTAAGATATTTTAATTTTCCCCCCTCTGGTGAATACAGGACCCATCAATGTCAGAAGCAGCACCGTGCAGTTGTAAAGTAAAATTTTCTTTTGCATTCCAACGGTGGAAAGCATCTCTGGCTGCCAACGGTGCCTGCATTTAAATTTTTCAGAACCACAGTTGCTTGTTTTTGCAAAGGACAAACATGAGGGCCTGTGCGGCCTTTGAAAGTCATCTCATTTAGATTTGACTGAGAGCTAAATTATATATATTTTCCGTACTAGAAAGAAAGAAAGTGGATTAAAGAAGAAAGATAACTATTTGAAATGCACAGTGCCTTTCCTAGGAGCTCAAGGAATTGCATTCAGAGAAAGCTGGATTCCGGGCTAGTAAACAGGTCAGTAATCCCCTCTTTGTTTACAGAAAATGAATCGCACCTCGATTTCTGAAAGAAAACAAAGAAATGTGCCCTGCGTTTGCAAAGGCTATAAATCCTCCAGATGAGGCCACTTGGAGCTCAAGTGAGATGCTGGTACAGTTGAGTCATGCTCAGGAGAAAGCCTTGGCTGGGTTTCAAAAGTACAAAAATGTGCTGGAAGTTAGCAGAGCCAGGGAGTAAACTGATGATGGTGCTTCCACAGAATCAGTCTCTAGCCCCAGCCCATGCTCAGGTCACCCATTTGACCTCTGGGTCAAATGTCAAAAGTGCTCACGCTGGCAAAGGTCAGTTTCCATGGCAACAAGTCCTACTCACCCCTGGAGAGGAAGCTAGAAACATTTTGGACACATCTCATTGGTTTAGGATGGTCAGCTGGACTTGGAGAGTTGCCCAGGCTACATTATGCCATGACTGGCAGTGTCTCTGCCATGACTATGCTGTCCTCTCAGCACTACAGTTGTAAAGATTAATCCTGCACCGATTTATTTAAGAAAAAGTTCTAAGCCGGATGTGGTGGCACACATTTGTAATCCCCGCGCTTGGGAGGCAGAGACAGGAGGAATGGGCAGGTTCGAAGCCAGCCGCACTGGCTTAAGAGACCCTGTTTCCAAATTTAAAAAAGTATAAAATAGGTCTGGGAGTTTAGCCCGGAGGTAGAAGGGCTTCTGGGAACCCCAGTACCACCAAGAAATAAATAAATAAATTAAGTTCTATTCCTGGTTAGTAAACAAAGTTTGCTTTTTGTAATGTTCATAAATTACTGAGTTGAGCTGGGTATGGTGGCACATGCTTGTAATCCCAGCATTCGGGAGGCTGAGACCAAAGGATCATGGTTTGCAGACAGCCTCACCTACTTAAGTCCTCCGCAACTTAGTGAAACCCTGTTTAAAAATAAAGAATAAAAAATAAGACAGGGGTTGTAGTTCGGCAGTCGAATGCCCCGGGTTCCATCCCCAGACCTGGAAAAAAAAAAAAAAACTGAGTTGAGAGAAAATGATAGTAGTGAAAACCAGTACAACCCACATCAAAAACTTGAAAAACTTTTCTCCAAACATATTTTAAAATTAAGATGTAGAAAAGGAAACCACATCTTAGGTGTTGGGTGGATTTTTGAAGAGATCTATTTTAGCCAACAGATTCATGAAAGTTATTAAAATGCAAAAAGAATCTCCTTTACCAACCCACTAGCAATATCAGGATTCTTTTATTAATGAAAAGAAAGAGATCTAAACACTTTGTCCAGAACATATAACTTTCAAATCTGTCAGACATTATTCTTACATAAATCTGGGCCCCTAAGTAAATTACCTGAGTCAGGGATTTCTTGCATCTGGAAAGCTTTTTAAAAATGCAGGTTCCTGCAGAAAGATGGCGACCAAAAGAAGGAGCACATACCAGTCCTGCTAACACCCAGTCTCCATTGCCTCAAAAACAGCATTCTACAAAGCCAAGAAATACTATCAGTAGAGGAATAACACCTAGGTACAAGAGGCAGGGGAAAAGAAGATTAGAAGACCAATCATAGAGCAGAAAAGAAACCCACCTGCCTTCCAGTGGTGGGCGCTGCAGCGGCAGCATCTTGCCTCACAGCACCCATCTCCAGAGATGAACAGGAAAACAACCAAGAACCTGAAATGAGCAGCTGCAGTCCATCAGAGTCAGAAGCCATTAGTTCTTCCTGCACAAACACCAGCTACAAATTCCAGCAGTGGCTGCTGAGCTCACCGTGCTCTCCAGGGATCTAGAGTGGAGCTCAACACCAGAAAATAAACCCATCTGCCTTGTAGCCATGGGTGCCTCAGTGGCACCATCTTACCTCACTGTACCCGACTCCATGGACTATCAGGAAAACATCCAAGGACCTGAAGTAAGCAGCTGCAGATCATTCAAATTGTGAGTCATCAGTTCCTCCTGCACAAAAACTGGCAGCAGAGGCTGCAGAGCTCAACACACCCTCCAGAGATCTGGACTGGCATGCAATAAGACCATAAGTGAAGACTTGGTCCCCAGAAGAGAATGCCCAGCTGGCTCCCCCAGGGACTCGCACAGCCGCAATAAACATCCTGGGTCTGAGACTTGGCAGTTCAACATAGTGAAGGAGTGAATGGAGTCTACAACTTGTAGCAGTGGCAGTTGAGCTTACCACACACTCCAGAGATCTAGAGCGGTGCTCAATAACACCATGAGTGAAGCCACAGGAGAACACCCAGTGTGGCACCCTCAGGGATTCGCGCAGCTAGGATAAACTCCCTAGGTCTGACACTTTGCAATTCAACCCCGAGAAGGTGGGGATGGAGAGTGCTGTTGGGCATAGCAGAGTCTCAGACAGACTCAAGCTCTGATCAGAAGAAAGTGTGTGTGTGTGTGGGGGGGGGTGCTACACTTAACCCTAGACCCAATGAGTAGGATCTCTGGTATCACCACAGACCATCCAATAGTGGTGAATGGAAGAAGTCAGACCAGACCAGCCCTACCTGTGGAGAACAGAGACTTTTACAGTGAGTTTGGTCACAAAGGCATATACCACCTATGGAGGCAGGGAGAAACTGAGACAACAAATCTCTGAAAAGCATGGAGGAGATCTGTGCCCCAGTTACTGGCCATCTTCATAGACTGAGAAAGAAGCTTACAGCAGCAAAGGTGTCAGTGGCACTCAGTATCTGCATAGAGAAAGACTCCAGAGGCCCAGTCCGCTGAATATTCATCTATTTGTAGAGTTGCAATAATTTGTTGTTGGGGTTGAATGTTTTTTGTTCTTTTTGTGTGTGTAAGTGTGCATGCCTATTTTTTTTACGCTCTTCCCAAATTCTGTCCTAAGCTTCTTCCCTTATGCATAACTACTCACTTCTCACTATCCCTTTTCTTTCTTCTTTCATTTTTTTCTCTTCTTCTCTCTTCTTTGTCTTGTATTAAATCCACTTCATATCACTATACCAGAAACTCTACATTGGTTACTAGAATACTACATTATCACTATCTCTATCTCTAATCTACCTTACCAAAATCATACTCTCATTCTATTGGATCCTATCTGAGGCTTTACCCTATTCTTCCATTTATGACTTCACTTCCCTTCTCACCCAAACTTCAGTGTTGAATACAATACAACTTTCCCTTGACACCTAGAGACTGAGAGAAATTTATCAAAAGTAACAGATAAAAACATCTGAAATCATGAGAAGGAATAACAAGAAAGCAGGAAGCAATGAGTTCACACAACAACACAATGACAGAACCTGACAACACAGAATTGCGGAGATCCCCAGAAAGTCAAATCAGGAATGTAACTGTGGAAATAATACATGACTTCCAAAAAGAATTTAGAGAGAGTCTTAATAAAATAAAATATGTAATCATTGAAGTAAAGGCAACAATTCAAACTATAAACAATTGATTAGACCACATGGAGAATAGAAATCTCTCCTAGAAGATAATCACTCCAAAATGAATGCATAGTATATAACTTAGAAAAAATAATTCAACAATATGAATTGGACATTGAAGAATTATAGGCCCAATTTAAAAGAGCTAACCGAAGAATAATTGGTATAGAGGAAGGAAAAGAAGGTGAAATCAAAGGGATAAATAATCTTTTCAAAGAAGTAATAGCAGAAAATTTTCCAAACATAGAGCAAGAGGTTGATACACAGGTACAGGAAACTTATAGAACCCCCTTTAGATAAGATCAGAGAAAAGGTTCCCCATGCCACATAATAGACAAACTGACCAATATAGAAGCCAAAGAGAGAATCTTAAAGGCAATAAAAACAAAAGATCAAGTGACATTCAGAGACAAAGCAATTAGAATCACTCCAGACTTCCCAAACCAAGTCATGAAAGCCAGAAGGGCTTGGAGTAGCATATTCTAAACTCTGAAAGAAAACAACTTGCAGCCCAAAAATTTCTACCTAACAAAATCATCTCTCAGATTAGATGGGGAAATAAAAATCTTCCATGACAAACAGAAGCTGAAGAATTTATGTCTTCCAAACCAGCACTGGAGAATATACTTAAAGAGATTAATTGCAAAGAAGAAATAAGTAATACAAGCCAGAATCAGAGAAACAAGAATTTTCACCCAGCAAACAACTAAGCAAAGAAGAACAAACACTACCTCAAACAGAAGTTAAATCTCAATAAGTTAGGAATTTAAAATCATCTCTCAATAACCACACTGAATGTAAATGGCCTCAACTCCCCAATAAAAAGACATAAAGTGGAAAAATAAATTAAAAACCAGAATCTATCTACCTACTGCCTGCAAGAAACACACCTTATAAGTAAAGATACTAACAAACTTAAGGTAAAGGGATAGAGTAAGGTAATCATTGCCAGAGGAACTTGAAGACAAGCAGAAGTAGCAAATATGATATCAGACAATTTATACTTCAAGCCCAAGATTATTAGAAGAGACAAAGCAGGTCATTTTTTTAATGGCAAAAGAAACAATCCAGCAAGAGGATATAACGATAGTCAATATTTATGCTCTGAACACAGGTGCAGCTACTTTCATTAAACAAACTCTTTGTGACATTAAGTCACATATAAATAATACTGGAAGACTTTGACACACCTCTCACACCATTAGATCAATCTTCTAGATAAAAGACCAATAGAGGTGCCTCAGACCTAAAGAACACCATCAACTAAATGTACCTGTTAGACACATATAGAATATTCTACCCAACTACAGCAGAGTTCAAATTTTATATCAACTACTACTCATGGAACCTTCTCCAAAATATATCACATCCTAGAACACAAAGTGAGAACTAGCAAATAAAAACTGTGGCATACTTCCCTGTGTCTTTCATACCATAATGGAATGAAACTAGAAATCAACTATAAGAAGACCCAGAGAAACCACATAAACATGTGGAGTCTGAACACCACACTGCTAAATGAAGAGTGGGTCATAGAAAACGTAAGGGGTGAAATCAAGAAATTTCTAGAAACAAAGAAAAATAGAGATACAACATAGCAAAACCTCTGGGATACATTGAAGGCAGTATTAAAAGGAAAATTCATAGCACTGAGTGCTCACCTAAGAAAAACAGAAAATTACTAAATAAATAACTCAATGACACACCACAAAGCCCTTGAAAAACAGGAACAATCTAACCCCAAAGCCAGTAGAAGACAGGAAATTATTAAAATCAGAGTAGAAATTAACAAAGTAGAGAATAAAAAAAATATAGAAAATCAACAAACCCAAAAGCTGGTTTCTCAAAAAAATTAACACGATAGATAAACCACTAGCCAACCAAACAAAAAAGAGAGAGAATCAACCCTAATCATGAAGATAAGAGATAAAAAAGGAGCTATAACAACTGACACTGCAGAAATCCAGAAGATTATGAAAAATTACTTTGAAAAACTATACTCCAACAAAATGGAAAATCTGGAGGAAATTAACAACTTTCTAGATAAATACAATCTTCCTAAACTGAGTAAAGAAGATATAGAAAATTTAAAGCAACCAATATCAATCAAAGAGATTGAAAGAGCAATAAAGAGCCTACCATCAAAGAAAATCCCAGGACCAGATGGTTTCTCAAGTGAATTTTATAAAATCTTTATAGGAGAGCTAATCCCAATACTCCTCAAACTATTTCATGAAATAGAAAAAAACAGGATTCTCCCAAATACATTTTATGAAGCTAACATCACATTAATACCAAAACCAAATAAACACAGCACAAGTAATGAAAACTATATACCTATATCTTTGATGAACTTGGATATAAAACTGCTAAACAAAATACTAGCAAAATGCATCCAAAACCACACCAAGAAAATTATACACCATGACCACGTAGGGTTCATCCCAGAAATGCAAGGCTGGTTCCACATATGAAAATCAATTCATGTAATTCATCATGTAAACAGAACCAAAGACAAAAATCACATGATCATTTCAATAGATGCTGAAAAAGCATTTGATAAAATCCAACATCCATTTATGCTAAAATCACTGCAGAGAATCAGAATAGAAGGAACATATCTCAACATCATAAAGGCAATCTACAATAGGCCCACAGCCAACATCATATTAAATGGGGAAAAAGTGTGAGAATTACCCCTAAAAACAGGAAGAAGACAAGGATGTCCATTATCACCACTTCTCTTTAATATAGTACTTGAGACTCTAGCCAGAGTAATAAGGTAAGAAAAAGAAATCAAAGGAGGACAAATAGGTAAAGAAGAACTCAAACTTTCACTATTTGCAGATGATATGATATTATATTAGAAGACCCAACAAACTCAACCAAAAGGCTTATAGAACTGATCAACAAATTTATCAAAGTATTTGGATACAAAATAAATCTTAAAAAATCAGAAGCTTTTCTGTACACCAACCATAAATCCACTGGAAAAGAAAACCTGAAAACACTTTCACTCAAGATTTTTCACAAAAATGAAATACTTAGGAATAAACTTAATCAAGGAGGTAAAAGACCTCTACAACAAAACTTATAAAACATTGAAAAAAGAAATACAAGATCTTAGAAGATGGAAATATCTTTCATGTTCATGAATAGGCAGAATAAATATCATCAAAATGGCCATACTTACAAAAGTAATCTAAAGATTCAACACAATACCCATTAAATTACCAAGATCATTCCTCACAGACATAGAAAAATCAGTCTTTACATTTATTTGGAATAAAAAAAAACAGATTAGCCAAAGTAGTTCTAGCAACAAAAAACATGTAGGAGGAATCACAGTACCTGACTTTAAACTATACCATAAAGCCATAGTAAATAAAAACAGCATGGTACTGGCACAAAAACAGATATATAGACCAATGGATCAGAATAGAAGATTCAGAAACAAATCCACACACTTACAGCCAATTGATTTCTAACAAAGGAGCAAAAAACATACACTGGAATAAAAGATAGCCTGTTCAACAAATGGTGTTGGCAAAACTGGTTAACCATATGCAGAAAAATTGAAATAAATACCACTTTCTCACCCTGCACAAATCAATTCAAGATGGTTCAAAGACTTGGAAATTAGACCAGAGACCTTGAGGCTCCTTTAGGAGGACATAGGTCCAACACTGAAACACATAGGCACAGACAAAAATGTTCTCAACAAGACTGCAAAGGTACAAGAAACTATAAGGTGAATCAATACATGGTCTTGCATGAAACCAAAGAGCTTTTGTACAGCAAAGGAAACTATCAAGAATTTCAACTGATAACCAACAGAATGGGAGAAGATTTTTACCAACTATTCCTCCAAAAGAGGACTAATATCTAGAATATACAGAGAACTCAAGAAACTCAGCACTAAGAAAACAAATAACCCAATTAAAAATGGGCAAGGAAATTAAATAGACACTTCATGAAGAAAGAAATTCAAATGGCCAATAAATGCATGAAAAAATGCTCAATATCACTAGCAATCAGAGAGATACAAATCAAAACTACCGTGAAATTTCACCTAACTCCAACTAGAATGGCAATCATTCAAAACACAAACAACAACAAATGCTGGAAAGGATTTGGAGAAGTGGGAACTCTAATATATTATCGGTGGGGCTGCAAATTAGTGCAACCACTTTTGAAAACAGTAGGGAGGATCCTCAGAAGAATGGAAACAAACTTACCATATGATCCAGCAATACCACGTCTGATATTTACCCAAATGAATGAAAACAAAACTACCAAACTAATGCTTGTATATCTATGTTCATAGCTACACAGTTCACCATTGCCAAACTATGGAACCAGCCAAGATGTCCATCAACAGATGAACAGATTACAAAACTATGGGATATGTACACAGTGAAATTTTACTCAGCTTATAGAAAAACATTCTTACATCTTTTACAGGCAAATGGGTTGAACTGGAGGACATTATACTAAGTGATATTAGTCAGTCACAAAAGAAAAGAAATCTGATGCTCTTCCTAATATGCAAAAGCTAGGGAGAAATGGGTCATAGGAGGAACTCTACATGAAGAAAGAGATTCTATTGATGAGCAAATATGGTCATCTAACTGAGGAAATGGGACGGGGTGGGGGGGCGAGGGAAATTCTCTAATGCTCATGATGTAGTTTAACAAACATATCAATGTCAATCACTAAGCCAAACATGAAAAGGACAGAAGGGGAGGGAATGGGGTGAGAATTGGGTAAGGGCTAATTGGGTGATGTGTGCATGTATGCCTCTACCATCTTGTACTCCATTAAGATGTATAACTACAATGTACTAATAAAAATTTTTTAAAAACCACAGGTTCGTAAGTGTTACTCTAGATTCACAATATCAGAATCTCCAGAGATAACACCCTTGAATTTTTAAGTTTTAAATTGTTCCTTGAGTCATTCTGATGATGAGAATCATTGGTCATGGATGGTATATAAAGAAAGACATGAGAAAAGCTGTAAACCAAAGCAAACATTTAAGATTTAAGTTATATTTGTGCCCTTAATTACATCTTGAAAACCTATTCCTGAAATGTGTTTATTTTCTAAATAAATCAATTGGTTGCCAAAATTAAAATTCCAAACTTAAAAAGACTTTTCACATATTTTCCTCTAGTTATAATAGAAAAAATGTGTAGGCTTTAAAAATTGTTATGTGATATGATTAATAACACAATTTAAAGGCTTACACATGTCAGTAGTTTCATCAGGACTCAAAAATTCCGAGTAATTAGAGCTTTGAACCCCATTTAGCCTAAGAGTGCTAATGTGGCCCTGTTTCTTGTTGAGTTTCATTAATTAACTTGTCACCATGTATTTAATAAGTTCACAATTTATCTAGAGTGGTAGAAAACAGATAAGCAGCAGCAAACAAACTTACTGATGCCAAATATATGTTGCTTTATTTGGTATTTGCTTGCAACTTTTTAAATAACTCTAGGTCACGCCACCATTAACATAGAAACCTAGGCATGTGTTGTACACTAGCCCATGTTGATAAAGCAAGATAATGAACATATTCTTTAAGTGGAGTATAAATGACCATTACAGGCTTTGGCAAAGAGAGCTAATTGCTCTGCCTGGCAGCCCTGGCCTCCAGCCTGCCCCCAGCATCATATGGGACAGAAGCATCTGTCTTATTTAAGCCATTGTTATTTTGTCTCTATTACAGTCAAATCAACACCTAATACATAGCCACTGTGGTCATTCTGTCCAATTTCAGGGTGCCTATCCCTGCCTATCTTTTGACATTGTTAGTGTTTGGAATTATCTAACTTCTGCACATACAAACATAAACAAAATATCCATTCATTAAGGCAGTGAGACCACCCTGATACAACGTTCATGCTAATGAAATACATCTACAGTAGAGATAAACATCAAACTCAAAATGCATAAATGAGCCGGGTGGTGGACACACTTGTAATCCCCGCACTTGGGAGATGGAGACAGGAGGATTGCGCAGGTTCGAAGCCAGCCTTGCTGGCTTAAGAGATCCTGTTTCCAAATAAAATATATATATATATATATATATATATATATATATATATATATATATATATATATATATATATAAAAAGGTTGGCCGGGCATAGTGGCGCATGCTTGTAATCCCCGCGCTTGGGAGGCAGAGACAAGAGGATCACGCAGGTTCGAAGCCAGCCACGTGTGCTGGCTTATGAGATCCTGTTTCCAAATAAAAATGTAAAAATAGGTCTGGGAGGCTAGCCCGGAGGTAGAAAGGCTTCCAGGAACCCCAGTACCACCAAAAAAAAAAAAAAAAAATGCATAAGTGAGTCCTGGGTTGGGAGCTTTAAATGCTGAAAAGGTTTCAGTTCTTCTCTGGGTTTCCTGGACCCATGGGGAAAAGTAAGGGATATAAATAGAAATCAAGAATTTTAAATATATATTATGAATAAATTTATGAATATTCAGCCCAAACTCCCACATAAGGAGTCATAATCTTGTTGCTACAACTGTGCACATATTGAGCCGTTCTTTCATTGGACTGTTTGTCCTTGATGAAAATTATTAAAATGCCTTCGAGAGCTCTTGGGGGAATTGGTAACGGGGTGTTTCCCAAAGTAAAGAGGAGAACTAGACCATATTCTGCCCTGAAGAATATCTAGACAACAGATATAAATCTATGTTAGGGAAAATTTGGCTCCTGGTGAAAAAATTTTCTTTCTAAAAATCATTTAATAATACAATTTAATGTTCAGTGTTGTTTTGGATACATATTCACATAGGAGGTTATCTTGGGAAAGAGAAATAAGCCTTTTAGCACCTGCTTTTTTTTTTCTTTTGTCCTGGATTCCATGCTTAAAAGCAAATCTTTCAAAACTGATTTTCTTCATGTTTTTTCCACTTTTACTGTTTGCTCATTATTGTCACTAATTCTTTCATATAATTTCCAAGGCAATCCATGCTTCTGTAATGAATGAATGCTTGTGAAACACCTCTTCTATTTGCTACTAGAGTTATTCACAGAACAACACCTGGTTATTTGTCTATTTTATGGTAGATAATTTATGTTCTTTCATTTTGAGTTTCTCCCTTATACAATCAGATCTGCAAAACACACGATTTTATAAAATGTGAGCATGATAAGTCATCTTCCCCCTCTTCCGGTTTAGTGCTCTATAGATCAGCATATGTATCTTCCCTGCTTTTCTCTACACTTGCTGGCAAGATTCACTAAAGGAACTTCAGCATTCAGTCAATGAGCCCGCGAATGTAATGCTCCCTTAAAAGCATATTTCGATTATTTATAACATGGAATTTTGCTATACAGGAGCATCATTTTCTGTTTAAAGGGTCATCCTCCATCAGAAATAAGAAAGTATAGAAAGTATTTCTCTTCTTTCTTAGAGTTGCTTGTACCTAGTCTAGTGCCTGAGTCTAGTACACTGAATAAGTATTCAGAAAAATCCTCATTTAATCTTGCTTGCTGCAAACAAATTCCATGAGAAAAGTGGTGGAGGTTTCTTTTCACAGAGAAAGATCAGAAAAAAAATCTTCAATATTTCATCCTCTCAGAGTTCAGGTCTTTCTTCTGCTTAGTTCCAATCATTTCTGTTATATTTTAATTCTATTTATTCCTATAGTTGTGCTACTTTACCTACATACCTGCCAATCTTTTCTTTCTTCTAATTACAGTCATTTTTAACATCTTTATGACATTAAAAAAATTTCTGTTAGTCATACTGAGAATAGCTATGCAATCCATGAATTAATTCAGTGTTTATCAGTAATCACATATTCAATTAGACTGTCTTAGAAGCACAGTATCAATAGTTTCTTTTAAATTTCAGAGAAAATCTATTTTTCTTTAGATAATTTTATTCTATATTTGGAACATAAAGGTACATCTTAAGAACTCAAAATATAACTAAAGTCATCACAAAAATATGAAAAAACTGTAGTAAAGAAAAAATGACCATAAATTCTTATTAGTTGACAGTTATCTTAAAATACAACATTTATAATTGACCCCCAAAGACTTTGATTAACCAGATATTTGAAATATAAAATACAGAATTCTTTAAGGCAGGAAGATCACAGGTTGGAAGACCTGTCTCAAAAAAAAATTAAAAAGGGCTGGAGAAGTAGCTCAGCTATAGAGCGCTCCTGTGATCAATCCATAGTACTACAAAATAAATGAATAAATATGCAAAGACAACTTCATACAAATACCTTTAATGGCGTTTCATTGTTTAGGGAAAAATATAAATCCCTCAGACTGGTATCCAAAACTTTCCATCCTGTGGTCCCCACCTTCCTTTTTAGCCAAACCCAAGTATTTTATGCTACAGGGAGGGCTGCAGGGGGACTATTCCTCATTCTTCAAACAAAACTTTAGCTTTCCTGTCTTATAACCAAGCAAGCCTGATCTCTTCTTTTTGTATAGTTCAACCCATTCTAAACCACTTCTACTGCCATTATTTTTACTTCATTTTATCCCTGTTTTAATTGACACCTCTTCCACCTCATCTTTCTTGATATTACCAACTGGCTCAAGAATCTCTTCTTCCACTGAAATAACATAACCCATCACTCTTTCTCTTATAACTCTGACATTCTGCCTTTTTTATAGGTATTTCTTGCTTTCTGTCCTCCTACAAAAGGAAAAACAGCAAGAGAAGAAAAAAAAAATTAATTCTTTTTACTCCTTGTTATAGGCCCAGCCAGACCAACACAATGCCTTGAGTACTGTAGTCTTCCATAAGTATCTAGTGAGTATATTAGTTCCCTAGGGCTGCTGTAACAATTACCACAAATTCAGTAACTTAAACACTGAAAATTTAGTCTCTTATCATTCGGGAGACTGGAAGTCTAAAGTGGGTTCCACTAGGCTAAATCACAGAATGGGCAGAGAATCCACTCATTGCCTTTATTTATGTTTTTATTTGGAAACAGGGTCTCCCTAAATTTTTCAAGGTCTTGTTAAATCGCTGAGGGTGGCTTCCAAACTGCAATCCTCCTGTCTCAGCCTTCCAAATTACAAATATGCACCACCATGCCTGGATACTCCTTGCATTTTTCAATGTTAAGAGCTGTATTTCTTGGCTCATGGCTCTTCCTCCATCTTCGATGTCAGCAAGAAGCATCTTAAAATCTCTGTCTACTTCTGTCACATTACTTCTCCTTTGCTTTAAATTGCCCTCTACTCCCCTCTCAAAATGGCATGTGATTACACTTAGGACCCTGGTGGATAATCCAGGAAAATCTCTCTATCTCAACATCCTTAATCATGTCTTTTGCCATATAATATTTCCTCTTTGCCATTATGCTTAAGTTCTGGTACTTGGGACGTGGATATCCTTGGAGTCCTTATTAACCTACTACTGCAATTTTAATATAGTAACCTCCAGCTGGTGCTATTGTTTCCATCACCAAATGTGATGGTGTGCTCGCTCACCATAACAAGGTAAAATTACATTTTTTTTTTTTTTGGTGGTACTGGGATTCCTGGAAGCCCTCTACCTCCGGGCTACACTCCCAGACCTATTTTTACATTTTTATTTGGAAACAGGGTCTCCTAAGCCAGCGGGCGCGGCTGGCTTCGAACCTGTACAATCCTCCTGTCTCTGCCTCCCAAGCGCGGGGATTACAAGCGTGCGCCACCACGCCCAGCTAAAATGACATTTTTAAAACAAAAAACAAAAAACTTATTATGTGAGTTCCTGAATGGTTTTAAGTGCTTTCCTATTTACTCATCAGGACAGCTCAATGAGGCTGGTATTGTCATTATCTTTGTTTCAGACCACAGAGAAGCCCCACCTGAAGCTTCAGGGAGGTTCTTCAAAGCTGACTTCTTCCCCCTGAACCTCTAGACCCACCATCCCTTGGTTCTTTTCTGGACATCTTTCTCACTCTTAAAGTACCCCACACTGTTAGAACTTTGTAATCCACACTCTATTAAAGGCTTTTTAACATAGAACCATTCAATGCAGTCCTCAAAATATTCCCACATGCTGAGTCTCCTTCTAACAAAAGTTTCCCCATTGACAACATCAGAAGAGTCTCAGCTGCCACCTGTCTGGCCTTCTGAGTCCTCTGCCCCTCGTAACTCACTTGGGTTTGCCTTCTATTTCAGCATTGATAGAGAGTTCTATTTCCAAAGCCTCACTTTAAAAACTGTTTCTTGGAAGGAAGTGACCACCTTCCAGTAAGGACTGCCTGTTCCTCATCAGGTAGGAAACTGGCCGCCCCAGCCTCTTCTGGCTTCTTTCACACAGTCTAGGTTTCTCTGGCACAGTTAGATTCCATGCTATACCATAGTGGACTCCACAGTCTGGCTCCTGCCTGGGTCTCTACCCCATACAGAACTATGTCTTAGCCATGCCTTCTAATTGCAATATTTTTCCTCACCCCTTTTCTTAGTCTGTTTTCTGATTCTATGACAAAATACCTGATGTTGGGTAATTTATGAAGAATAGAGGCTTATTTGGCTCACTAAGAATAGAGGTTTATTTCGTTCTGGGTGCCAAGAAGTCCAAGAGCACTGTGCTAACATCTGGTGAGACCTTTTTGCAGCATCATAACATGGCAGAGGGCACCACATGGTGAGACAGAGCAAATAAGCTAGCTCAGATCCTTCTTTCTCTTCTTATAAAGCCACTAATGTCACCGGGGGTGTCCCACACTCATGCCCTCATCTAATTCTGATGGCCTCCCAAATGTTCCACCTCCAAAACTAACATACAAATGTGGGAATTAAGTTTCCAACTCATGAACTTTTGAGTGATACATTCAAATTCAGGGCTTAGCTTCACCTGTGTCCTCTGCGAGGCCTTTCCTGCCTGACTTTCCCCAGACAGAGCCAGCCCACCTCGCTTTGTCCCACAGGATCTCTGGGACAATTTTGCCCACATAGTACTTCTCACCCTGAATGGCGCTGGTTGTTTATTTCCTCACACCATACTGGAAATTCTCAAAGAGCAAAAACATTGTGTAATTTGCATCGGACTTAACTTCTCTGTTGCCTCTTTACAAAAGTGGTAATAAAATAATTTCTATCCCATCGGAGTTGTTCTGAGGATTAAATTCTTTAATATTTAATTAGTCTGGCACAGGGAAGTGTTCAGAAGTGCTAGCTGATAACTCATGATGCTTATACACTCTGGATCTCTCGCCCCTGCTTAGCACGTAAGCTCCACAATGGATTTGTATCTGTTTTGTTTACCGGTGCATCGCCAAAGCCTAGGAACTATGTAATATACCAGGCACACAGGAGGCATTTAATATAAATTTGGGAAACAAATATGTGTATCAGTGGAGCCCTAGCACCTAACAGTAACCCTGTTGCATACTGGGTAGATAAGACATGTTTTCTTGAACTTAAGTCAACTTCTTTGTTTTAATATCATTTTTGCCTATCTGAGTCTAAAACTGAGCAATTGCCTCTTCAACAAGGTGTGCTCCTGAATTTAAAGACAGAGCATCACACCTCCATAACTTTGGTTCAAGCTTTCCTTATCTCTAGTATTTTCAGTCCAGTTAGAAATGCTTTGGGCAGCTTTTCTCTAGCAGTGAAAGAAACTTTTTTAAAGTATCATTCAGAATGCCCACTTAAAGCTAAATTAATTAAAACTAATTAACTTTTAAAAGATTTTGGCCATACTAGTCACACTTCAAATGCTCAATAACTACAGGCGACCAGTGGTAACTACACTGGACAGTGCAGATAGAGAACATCTTCCTCATTACGGAAGATTCAGATAGATAGCCCTGGTCTAGGTTATGCTTCAGTAACAAACACCACCAAAATCTCAGTAATTTAACACACCAAAGGTTTATTTCCATTCTCAAAGTCCACTGCCAGTAAGATGTCGTTAAGGCACAGTCTTCTGAGTGCTAGATCAGCATTATAGGCTATTCTATTTTTCATGGCACTTCTGTATACACATATATTTCCTTGTTTACTGAGGCAGGAGAAAAAAAATCATAGAGCAGCATACACAAGTTTTAAATGTTTCCACCTGGAAATAGTGGTCATGCTAAACTTCAAAAGCCTAATGTTCTTTTCTGGGAGGGAGAATAGGGTAACTAGGCATTGAACCAAGGAGTATTCTACCTCCAATCTATACACCCACAGATCTTTTTATGATTAAGTTTGAAACAGGGTCTCACACGGTTGCTGAGAATCTCATTAAATTGCTGAGGTTGTCCTCAAGCCTGCAATCCTCCTGTCTCAGCCTCCCAAGTACTAGGGGTGCACCACCACACCCGGCAAATACCTAATATTCTTTATATGTGGACACAGAGAAAAAATAGTAGATTCTAGTGACATCTACCACATTTAGTATGGCCAAGTCTGTGCTCAAACTGCTTCCTTTATGTACTCTCCTGTAATTGAGAATATGCATATGAAAATACTCAAAATTATTATTCTGACAACACCGCAAAGGCTATCAATAAATGCCACTTCTCTATCCCTTTCTCTTTGAAAGAGTTCTTTATTTGATGTCCCGGGTATGACCTTAGTGACATTTAATCTATTTTCCATATCCTCAAAATGACCAGATCATTTTCCTACTCAAATCTTTCTGCAATCACCCAATGAATGAAGAGTGAAATGGAATCTCTTTAATACGATATCCAAGGAATCTCAGAGTGCCGCTCACCTGCCCTCCCAACCCCAGCCTGTTCTCCCATGGGCCCCTGCTTTCAGGCAATGCTATGTTCTACTCCCTGGTCCTGCGCATATTTTCCTGACCCTGTGTTCTAACCCCCACCCCCACCTGGAAGATTGTTCTTCCCTGTTCATCGCAGCTCTCTCAACCCCTTAAACTCTACCTTTCATTGTTTTCTCAGTTGAAATCAGCCTTTCCTTCCCACTTTCTCCCATAGCTTGCATCTTCCTCTATATCTGCACCTCTTATAAGCAGCCTGGGGACAAGGGTGGAGTCTTTTCCTCTTGGAATCTCTTACTCATTGCCAGGATCACAGTCAGCGCTTAGTAAATGTTGGATTAATTTAATAAAACCCTCCTCTGAAAAGCCTCTCTTAAGAAAATTTCCACCAAACTATTAGTATTTTGTAAGAAAAAAAGACCAGTATGCCCAGAGATTAGAAATACAATCTTGCCAGGCGTGGTGGTGCATGCTTGTAAATCCCCGCGCTTGGGAGGCTGAGACAGGAGGATGGTGCAGGATCAAAGCCAGCCTCAGCTACTTAGTGAGGCTCTCAGCAACTTAGTGAGACCTTGTTTCCAAATAAAGTATAAAATAGGTCTGGGAGTATAGCCCGGAAGTAGAAAGTCTCTGGGTTCCACTCCCAGTACCACCAAAAAAAAAAAAAGAAAAAGAAAAAGAAATACAATCTTTTCTTCAATATTATAGAACAAGCTAGGCTATAACCTAATAAAGTTGGGTTGAAAATATAAGAAGTAATTCAGGTGTGGTGGTGTGTACACCTGTAATCTCGGTACTTAGGAGTTTGAGACAGGAGGACTAGTAGGTTCAAGGCCAGCTTTAGCAATGTCTTGAGACACTCAGCAAACTACGGATAATGTTTCAAAAATGAAATAAAATGGGCTACGGGTATAGTTCAGAGGTGGAATGCCCTAGGTTCAGTCCCCAGTACCACAAAAAAAAGTATAAGAAGTGGATGAATACTATAAAATTGAAAATAAGTTACTTAACATTTTACTCCTAACAGGAGTAAGCATTTTATTTAAATAGTTTTGAATCTTCTTTTTCCAAGACTTCAGGGGGAAAAAGTATATTTTAAACAGTTTTAAAGTAGAAATCAGGAAAGTTAAGGCATATTTAAAAATAGCTCAGAACAACTTCTTGTGTCCTTGAAATATACTGTGTATGCTTGAATGTTATAAGAGAACGTAATGTGAATTACCTCTAAAATTTCAATATCATTAAGAAGGCATTGAAAAGACATTTTGAAAAGAGATGGCAAAGATTTAAGCTGGAAAAAGGAAGTGTAAGGAAATATATGCTCTAATTGGTTAAATTATACAAGAATAAGAGGAAATATTTCTTGAAAGAATAAAAATGAGGAAAGGAAAGATATTATCTCAAAACATCTGGAGATGAATGATAATTATTTCCAAATGGCATAAAAACTTAGAAGAAATATTATCTCAATGATCGTCTACATAAAGGGGAAAAAAGCCGGGAGGTTTTTCTTAGTCACCTACAGAGATTCTCGGTGAAACAGAAGATGGATAACAAACACATAAAGATGTAACAGGCCATTTCCTGAGAGAATGTTCTTTAGGGGCTCTGTGGGAGAAAGTATCTTACAGCTGATTTTTCAATTTTAGTTTTAAAAGTTTAGGTCTATTAAAAATAAATATGCCCTCCCTCATGTCTGAAGGATCACAGAGAATGTATTATCACTCTTTCAAATACCCCTTTTGGACTAAAGCAGCTGTTTTTCATAAGGCCAGCTCATATTACCAAAACGTCAAGGTAGAAGGCTCTTCCCTAGAAAAGTCAAAAGGAAACATCATCATTCCTGATGAGCTCATTGTAAAGATAAAGAGTTCATTTGTTCCAATGTAAAGAGAAAGAGTTTAATTTTGCCAGGGTGGTGTATGCCTGTAATCCCAGGACTTGGGAGGCTGAGGCAGATTCAATACCAGTCTTAGCAACTTGACAAGACCTTCAGCAACTTACCAAGACCCTGTTTCAAAATAAAGTAAAATATGGATAGGGTATGGCTCAGAGGTAAAATTCCCTGGCTTCAATTCCTAGTATGAAAAAAAGACTACATTTGTGCTTAAGTAGCTGGCAACATCCATTGTGGATTTTGCTGTGGTGCTTGCCCATGCTTTAAATAATCTCAACTAATGCAGTATCCCCTAGGATCAAACAGACAGGTGTAACTCCATTCAGGGTAGTGAACTAAACTCAGAGGAAAACTGTGCTAGAGCTGCAGGAGGCTGTCTGTGCTGGTTATCAGATTTTAAAATTAATGCCTTTGGTAATAAAAACTGGGGCGATATCCTTGAGCAGAGTAAGGGAGCTAGTGTCTAGATTTCTTTTTTAAAAAGTTTCTAAGGACTCTGGCAAATGAGTCTCCACCAGCCTCAAAGACAAGCAAAACATCTGAGCCCATAGGCTATAGGATATGTAAAATGAGAGTCTCTTGGAACACATAAAGAATGCAGTCAGGTGTAGTGGTGCATGCCTGTAATCTCAGTACTAGGGAGGCTGAGGAGTACCAGGAGGATTGCAGGTTCAAGGACAGCCTCAGCAGTTCAGTGAGATTCTCTGCAATTTAGTGAGATTCTGTTTCAAATAAAAAGTAAAATAAAGCCGGGTGTGGTGGCGCACGCTTGTAATCCCCGCACTAGGGAGGCAGAGACAGGAGGATCGCGCAGGTTCGAAGCCAACCTCGCTGGCTTAAAAGACCCTGTTTCCAAGTAAATATATAAGAAAATAGGTCTGGGAGTTTATCCCAAGGGTAGAAGGGCTTCCAGGAACCCCAGTACCACAAAAAAATAAAAAATAAGTAAATAAAATAAAAAGGGTTGGGGGTATAGCACAGAGGTAAAATGTCTCCAAGTTTAATCCCCAGTACCACAAAAAAGCTAATAATAATAATAATAATAATAATAATAATAATAATTGAATTAATTAAGTAATGAAAACTTCTCTCTTCTCCTACTTGGTCCCTGGTAACAAGAAAAAGCTGATGAAGCCAAATTCTGTTAGACACATCACTATCTAATAGACCTGGACGGGCAGCTGTAATTTGAACAAAACTGGTTCTCAAGGAGATATTCAATAGGTTAAAATCGGAAGAGAAACAATGTTAAAGATACTTTTTGAACATGTGATAGCTGGCCTTGTGATACTCTCTTGCTGATCAAGGACTTACTGGACAGACAAACCTCTGCAGTCAGGTCCCAGGGGGACACTCTGGGCTCTTCATCTGGGCTGGTGCCCAAGAAGAATCCTCTTCCAGTTGTTGTTCTCATCCCAGAAGGCATTTATGTCTATTAAGAAATGGGTCTGTTACTTACAGAAATCTGCTTACCGTGGTTTAAACACATAAAGGTTTCTTATCATCAGTGGACAAGAAGTCTGAGGGTGGTAGCCACCAACACAGACTCAGGAGCTCCAAGATTGCAGAGCTAAGGCCTCTGTGATTATTTTCCTCACTGTGCCTGGTATCCAACTATCATGTGCGTATTTCAAGTGTGAAGAAGTAATGAAGAGAAGGAAAAAGATGGAGAGTATAGTACCCACATCAAGAAGACAAGGTGTTTTCCAGAAACCTTACACTGCAATTGTAATTGGCCAAAATTGTATCAGTCTTCCCCTAGGTAAAAGAAAGATTTGAGTATGTACAGACTTTTCTCCAGCCAGACATAGTGTCTTGGTTAGTATTCTCATTGTTATAATATTAAACAGCTGACCACACAACTTAGAGGAAGAAAGATTTATTTACTCACAGTTTTTTGGAGGTTTTAGATGTTCAGTCCATGTCAGGCTGGGTCTGCAGAGCTCAGGGCATGAGTCTCCACCAGTCTCAAAGATAAGCCAGACATCTGAGCCCTAAGGTTTGTATGTGATATATGTCAAATGAGAGACTCTGAGAAAATATAAAGAATATTAGCATGGTGGGTAGAGGATGGCAGTGGAAAGCAGAGAGAAAGAGAAAGAGCAAGGGCTCTGCTCTCACTTCATGGAGGCCAGGAACAAAGAGCAACAAGCAAGGGGATTCAAAGACAAAAGCATAGTCCCTAAGGCTACACCCCAGGAACCCACCTTCTCCAACCACTCCCTACCTGTCTAGGTTACCACCCACTGATAAAATTGCAACCCTCATAACTTAATTATACTAACTGTGAATATAATTAATACCTAAACTCTTCAGAGGACATTCTATACCTAACCATAGCATATATTGTCACCCTTAAAAAAAAAAAAGAACAATCAGTGAGAAAAACAGAATGGACAGTGGAAATGGGATAAGCAACCGGCACACTCTGCCTAGCATTGCACTTCCTGGGAATGGGATGAATGGGTTTCAAATAGAAATCGTCATCCTTATTCATACCCTACCAACCCATTACAAAACCATGAAATTTTTTGATGATTGTCTAAAGCCCAGTTGTTCTTCAGCCTCTTGCCAGGACAGTGCCAGCTATTTATCTTGGATAAAGATACTTTTAATATAACAGTAGAGTTAGTCTCATTCTCAGCCAGGAAAAGCCACTTCTCTCCCCTCATAAGAAGGCATCTTTTGCCCTTCTGCACAGTGGTATCTAATAAGGAAACATCAAAATACCCACTTGGCTTTTCAGAAGGCTATGTTCTCCTCCACTGAGCTATGAACACCCCCAATAGACAAATATACCCCACCCTCCTGGATATGAAAAAGTAATTCAGAAAATTCCAATATTACTAGATAAGCTTGAAAATATCCCCCAGAGCAGCCACTATTATCTCACAAGAACCAAACAGCCAGAACATGGACCTCAAAATATCACTTACAATGGGAAGTCAAAATATAACTTTCACCAATTTTCCCAACTCACTAAAAAGTTAGACAATGGTTCCACTGTCAGTGAAAATCCCCAAGTATATATCCTATGAATTTTTAATTCCTAAAACCATCATTACCCTTTCACCATGTTGAACCAGGTACAAAAGGATACCCTCGGTTTACACATAGCTCCTCTCCAAATTTCAAGCTTATTCTTAAGGCCAGTAGAAATGGATACTTTATTTATGCTAAAGGAAATACCGTCTAGAGTCCCTTAATGTCCTACACATTAGTGTCTCCAGAGCAGGGAAGAAATGAATTCAGTGAGGAAAACAGGGCCCTTCAGGGTCAGGTCCCACTTTCCTCTCAGGCCTCATGTCCTGCTGCTTCTACTCTGACTGTGTCCACACCTAGCCGCCCTCTCCCTAATTCCATGCATGATGCTCTCCAGCCAGGAGCACTGCACCACCCACTCCTGCCCTATGCCTGGCTGATCCCTACCTGTTCCTTAGTACACTGCTAGGACAGGACTGCTCGGTTAGATACATTACCTCTTTGCCTCCATTCTGTTTCCTTCATCAAGCACTTGCCATATACACCACTACAAATACACCTCTCCCCTATCCCTGCAGTAAATTCCATGAGGGCAGCAGCTGCACCTTCCTGGTCCACAGGTACATTCCCTGTGCCTGGATCTGTGCCCAGTACATCAGAGGTACTCAGTAGATGTTTATCAAATTAATGAGCAAGCTATCTAAAAGCAGGTATGAAGAAATGACTTCATGTTCCCTCTCAGAACCTGCTGGGCAGAAGTTTCTCCAGGTCAGATATCTGGGCTCAGCTTGCTACTAGGACTATGCAGATGATGGAAAAAAGATGCAGATTATCTGTGGTATAGCCCCATAGCCAGGGGGACAATGCATTCATAGTTCAACTGGTGAAAGGTCAGAAGAATCATATTGTGTGCTGTTGATTGATGTGTCTGTGTGAGCTCTTTCATAGGTTTCAGGGAAGATTATGTTGTCTTGTTTTCTTTTGTTTATAAGTTTTCTCGTATTTTTTTCTTCTTCTGGTCCATTACAGTTGTTTTTGTCCAAGGCAATTTTAAACATCTTATATTAATTCAACCACCGCCATGACTTTAAAGAGGAATGCGAATGCCAGAAATGAATGTGGTCCCTGGACGAATCATCCCAGCCTTTTATCATTAAAATTGAAGCAGATACTATAATGTTGGGAGAACCTCAACAGGCTACAGAAAGAAGAAATAGGAACAAGCACAAAATGAGCTATTTTTCTTTAGATTTGAGGCTGTTTCCCCACAGGCAGAACAAATCTGGCTGAATTAAAATCTATATTCCACTGTGGTAGCTCTGTCATCCCAGCCAGGCTATACATAATAGGGATTCACTTCTTTCTCCTTCAGATAACACAGTGAACAGCACCACTGAATGTCCGTATCTCCTCTCATAAGTCTGCCTTAGCATGGGGTCTAAAACTCTCTTAAACAGTTACCACAGTCTACTGGACATTAATGGCATAAGTGTATGTATCTATCCCTTTAGCCATCTATGAACTTCCAGAGAGAGAAGTAGGAGCATTTCTTTCCACCTTTGCCCAGAACACCCAGCCACCAGGGCACTGTATGGATATGTCTCTTGATCTTTGTTTTGGCAGTGGGAAGAGTTAGTATCAACAAGAATTGGAATGTTGAGCATTTAATTAGAGTGCACTAAATATTTGGAACTATTTAATTCTATGACATCAACAGTGTTGGGTTCTAATAATAATTGTGCTTTTGATTATCCCCCCCCAATCTTATGGCTGTTTTGTCACCATGTAGTGTAAGTATTTTTAAATAGTTATTGAACTGCTGCAGAATTCCATTAACTTTTACTTTTTATCCAGCGTGCTTATTCTTGAAATCCATGAAATTTTACTAATGAAAATTGATTTCTTTCTCCCGAGTGTCATTTTCTTCTCACATCTAACTCACATCCTTTGTTGCTAAGCTCTTAAGGTTTCTGAGGCAGTGGTTTCTGGTGCTGTTTGTAAATGAAGCCTTTCTTTCTTATACATGAAGAATATTGCTTTGTTATCTTTCCAAGAGTATTTACTCTATAATGTTATCTTCCATGCCTGAGGAGTTTTAGAATTTTCACTTTTTTTCTTTTAAACTGAAATCTAAGTCAAGTCATTACTATCTAATTCAACAAAAATTTAAGTGTGCCTTGTGTTCCAGGTCTTTGGAGGTGGCTGTTGCTATTACCATTTATTGCAATGATCTAAGAAATGTTCCCTAAGCAAAATAGGCTTAGTATTACTATTCTGTGGGCAGGAAGATACCTTAGCTGTGCTTATCCTTGTTCACTTTTTCCTGTTATTAACTAGATATGTGGTCTTAGGAAACCATTCGCCCTCTCTGCGCTTCAGCTTCCTCACCTGCCTCTGAGTTTCTGAATTACTAGAAAATTTATGCCAGAAAATGTTTGGGGAAGGTGCAAGAAAGGTGAGTACTGCAAAATAGGGGGTTAGATAAGGATTCAGTATCTTCCTTTAATGGTCTTCCTGGAGAACTTCTTTCCTTTCTATTTCTATTCTTTATACCCTTAGGGCCTTGCTGTCATGCTAGCTAATAATACTTCAGTAGAGTCCTTTGGAAAGGAAACTTTGATAACTTCACATATGGACAGAGCATTAATTGAACTGTTTCCTTCATCAAATCTCCTTTTTCCCCTCCATATCTCTCCCCACAAATCCCCTTCCAGTATTCTATTGCCATCTCTCCTCATTTATCTGGTCTCTTTTGTTGCCCAATTTCTCTCTAGCTTTCACATATGAAAAAAAAAAACACATACAAAAGTCTCACTTATCATGACAATCTCTCAATAATACATATAGGGAGAGGGAGATAGGACAGGATCTGGAAGGAAACACACCAAGTGCTGTGTGCATGTATATTTCTGTCATTCTGAAGCTCTTTATAATGTATAATTACAAGGCACCAATAAAAGTAAAAATAAGATAAATAAAAAGAAAAGTGAAAACTAAAAGGAAACTTTGGAGACCCAAATAAAAACAATATTCAAAGAAAATAAACTGGGGCAACAGGAGAAGTGACAGAGGATTCAGGGACCAAAGGAACCTCTGAAGATCAGGGACCAGAGGAACACCCTGGTCCCATCAGAATATACTATATTGGGCTATCATTTCTTCCTTTATCCAAGAGCCTGTCTTCTGGGCTCATTCTAATGACCAGGCAGAAAGAGAAAAAAAAAAAAAGATTGAATGTTTCAGGCTATTTGAAATGCAACGAGTCACTTGAGAACAGTGCATCTTCCTTCTGAATTTTGGCCTCGTGGTTCTATATCACCCAAATGGGAAAAAAAAGAAAGCAAGCTTTTTAAAAATCTTTAAAAATTAAAGACATTGTGGAATCCCTGAAGCAGGAGTCTTACTGGCAATGGGCACATTATAAGTTCCACTCTTTTTAAAGCCTTATAATGGTACACTGTAAGATTCACTGACAAAAACAAATATTGAGTGTGGTCAGGTGTATCTTACAGCTTTCCAATTCTCCTGTAAGGTGAAAGAGGATTTCGACAAGGATTTAAAAATGCTTCTTACTTTTATTAAGCATCAGTTCTGCTGTTCCATAGTAATTAAACTGAAAAGAGTCAAGAATGATAAATTACTATTACAGGCTTATTTTTTCTTTTTCTTTCAGAAACCAGTCAGCCCTGTATCATGAGATTCAAAAATATTAACTTTAAGTGTATTGAAGAAGAAAGCCTTCCTGCTATGTTGTTTTCAATAAATGATGTCTCCAAACCATGTAAATGCAAGATCTGTGATTCAAATATAATCCATGGTGATCTGAATACTCCATATTTATTCAATTTAATTTTCAACTACTTGATCCTGCAGAATTAGGCTACCATGGCTGAAACAGGAATGTGTAGTCCAGTTTGCTATATAACTAAGAGGAAATAGCCTCACAATTCAAATTCAACACAGGGAATGAAGTGAGGGTTAGTGAATGATTTTTCTGAAGCAACTCAGTCATTATCAAAGCATTTAAAAGATAAATTTCCAGCTTCTTTTCATTTCCACTGAATCCAAATAGAGCCTTAGGGATTATGGGGAAACGTTCTAAAAGTCTGTTACTTTTCTGAACATCATATTCCAGATTATAAATTTCATTGCTTGAGATTATCAAATTTCCAACCTATTTCTCAAACAGAAGTTAACATAATAAGCAGGATGGAGACAGGGAGCTATTTAAATACTCAACAATTGTTTGGTTTTGGAATATGACATTTAAATGCATTCAGGAAAATGTGAACTCTGGAAATGTAGATTTAAAACCAGCAGTGCTAATGAGTGTATATCCATCTTTCTTACAGAAGCATTTTATCACCCATCACTGCCCCAGCCCAAATTACCAGACAACATTAGTCAGAGACAACAATTCCTGCAAAGTAGGTGACAGGAGAGAAAAACCTATTAGGGAACGTGTTTTCTGGGATGCGTATATCCCACATGTACAGATTAGTATGTGGAAGCAAACGCAGA
The DNA here is from genome assembly GCF_963383645.1 of Muscardinus avellanarius. Lineage (NCBI taxonomy): Eukaryota > Metazoa > Chordata > Mammalia > Rodentia > Gliridae > Muscardinus > Muscardinus avellanarius. The sequence goes on from NC_137797.1 coordinate 62,274,917, forward strand.
AAAGCCTCAGCAACAGTGCACACTAGGAACTGTGGTATTTGGAGTATTTCATAGATCAAGGAATCAAAATAATTAGGTCATGAGGAAAACATTTATCTTCTTTATATAATCAGAGGAAGAATGCCTTCTAGATACTGAAATGGAAGACTCAGAAAAGGAATTTGAACATCACTCAAATAATAGTCAGTGAAGGACGGTGTGCCCCACCCTCCTGATAGTTGGAGAAGTTCAAAACTAAGGAGATCTCACTTTGAGAATAAGGAAAGAGGAAAAGTCCAACTCAGGGACTATAGGAAATATTTTCAGAAAAATAAAAATGTACCAATATTCTAAAAACTCAAAGGAATAGACTCTTGAAAATAATTGGCTGTGGTAGTTAGATGATATTAACTAATTTACTATGACTAATTTAAATTAGTACTTATTTAAAGAAATATAGAATCTGGTTACGGTAGCACGTGCCTGTAAGTCCAGTAACTGAAAGGATGACACAGAAGGAGTCCAGGTTTGAGATCAGCGACTTAGGGAAGACAGCAATTTAGTGAGACCTTGTTTCAAGATTAAGAATAGAATAGGGTTTGGGGTGTGGCTCGTCAGTAGAGAACCCTGGCTTCAATTTCCAGTAAAAAGGGAAAGAAGGTAGAAAAAAGGAAGGAAGGAAGGAAAGGGAAGGGAGGGGGGAGGGAGGGAAGGAAGGAAGAAAGGAAAGGAACTTCCAAGTTTGAAAAAGCTATAAGTACACATATCTAGTGCAATCTCAAACAAGATAAACATATTCATTAAAACAAAGAAATGTTCATCACAGAATAAAGCCCAAACACACTAATTACGCTGGTAAAAAGTCAATGATAGCTGACTGTGGTGGTACATACCTATAATCTCAGTACTTGGAAGGGGGATACAGGAAGATCACAGGTTTAGGAATAGCCCGGGGCAACACAGACTCTCAGCAACCTATCGAGACCCTGTTTCAAAACAAAAATATAAAGGGCTGGGTATGTACCTCGTAGGTAAAGTGACTCTGAGTTCAATCTCCGTATGATAAAAAAAAAAAAAAGTAGGGAGGAAGGAAAAAAGAAAGAACACATGATATTCATACAAAAAAAATTTCCTCAGATTTCTTGTTAGAAATTATGTAAGCTGAGAGAAAATTTAATGATGTGTTTAAAATTATGAATGGGGCCAAGCATGGTAGCACAAGCTTGTAATCCCAGTACTTGGGACACTGAGACAGGAGGAGCACAGGTTCAAGACCACCTACTTAATGAGGCCCTCTGCAACTTAGTGGGACCCTGTCTCAAAGAATAAAAAGTAGGACTGGGGGTGTAGCTCAGAGTTAGAATGTCCCTGGGCTCAGTTCCCAGTACTATACACACACACACACACACACACACACACACACACACACAGGAAGTTCTTCAAGTAGAAGGAAATTGTGCCAGATTGAAATCTGGATCTTTAGAGATAAATAAATGCTACAAGTGGTAAATATGCAAGTAAAAATAAAAGAGTTTTCTCATTTTAGTTTGTAAAGGAAAATATCAATGATGTATTGCGAGGTTTGGCACAAATGTAGAAGTAAAATATTTAACAGTGAGAGCCCAAAGGTAGAGGAAAGGGATAATGAATTTTTTTTTTTTACTGCTATAAGGGTCTTATATTTCATGTGAAGTAATACAATATTATTCAGTGCTAGATTTTTGTGTGTGTATGTGATATTAGAGATTGAACCCAGGGACATTCTATCTCCAAGCTACAGCCTCAGTTCTATTTTGTATTCTTTATCTTGAAACAGGGTCTCCCTAACTTGCAGAGGGTCTCATTAAGTAGCTGAGGCTGGCCTTGAACCTGAGATTCTCCTGTCTCAGCCTCCCAAGTACTGAGACTACAAGTATGTATCACCATGACTGGCTAGTGGTAGATTTTTTTTTTTTTTTTTTTTTTTTGCGGGTCTGGGGATGAAACCCAGGAGGATTCAACCACCGAACTATAACCACTGTCCTTTTTTTTTTTTTTTAATTCTTTATTTTTGAAACAGGGTCTCACTAAGTTGCAGAGGGCCTCATTAAGTAGCTGAGGCTGTCCATGAAGAGTGATCCTCTGGTCTCAGCCTCCCGAATCCTGGGATTACAAGCATGCGCCACACACCTGTCTAAAATTCTGATAAACTTAAAATACATATTATAAACCATTAGCAACCACTTTAACAAAGAGAATAACTAATAAACCAATACTTGAAATTAAATACTAAAAGTTGTTTAATATAAAACAAAGAAGGAAAGAGGAGCGTAAATAAGCGAGACAAAGAGAAGAAAATCAGAGTTAAGACAAGCCATATTGACAATTATGCTAAATATAAATGGTATGTACTCTTGTTCCAGCTGCATTCTCACAGCCATAATCTAAAGACTTGACAACACAACTTAGAGGGAAAAAAATTTATTTTCTTCTGGTTTCAGATTCAGTCCATGCAAGGCAGGGACCATGGGTCTCAAGGCATGGTGCCAGGAGAAGAGAGAAGAAGAGCACGTGGGCTGTGCTCCTCAAATCATGGAAGCCGAGCAAGAGAAAGAGCAGGGAAAGGAGCCACAGATAACTTCCAAGGCCGCACCCCTTCATCTACACCCCACTGGCCCAGGCCACACCCCAGATAAATCTATTACAGTGAATTTATACACTGCTGAGATTGCAACCCTCGAGACTCAATCAGATCTGCTCAAACATTAATAAATGGGCTCTTTGGAGACATTTTATATCTTACTATAATAACACTCTAATTAAAAGATAGATTATCATTTTATTTAAAAATAATAAGTCTCATCTCTAGCTTTCCAAAAGTGACATCAAAAGGAATTTCTACATGGTACAGATAGATAAGTCAGTAGCTCCTACTAGGATAATTGATTTACCTTTCAGAAAAGAAAAAAATTAAATTCCTACATCAGACAGTATACAAAAGTAAATCTGAAATGGCTTAATGAGTTGAATATAAAAAGTATCATCATAACTGAACTGGAAGAAAACATACAAATGACCTGATGTTGGGATTAAGTCTTTTTAAGGAAAAGCGATAAAAACCAAAACCATAAAGGTATTGTTTTATATAGTAAAAATTTTTGTGTTGCTTTGCCTAGTGGATAATGATCAGAAAGAAAATAAAGATAACCAAGAAACATGGACAAAATATGTTTCATTTTCATTAAGAGAGACATTGAGAAGCCACTTTTACAGATACAATTGAAAAATATTTTTCAGAGTATTACAGCATCTGATATGAGTGAGGACATATGGATCCCAGTACTCTCATAAACTATGAAGGAATCAAAAGCATAATGTCTCCAGAAGATATTTTACAAAAATATCATATGTTTTAAGATAGCTTTTAAGTTCATTTAACAGTATTAAAGATGTCTGCAAAGATTCTAATAAGCAATATTTTAATATAAGAAATAAATTATACACATCCATACAATGAAATACTTTATGATGTGTGTGTGTGTGTGTGTGTGTGTGTGTGTGTGTGTGTTTGCTAGAGATCAACTCCAGGGCCTTATATATATGAGGCAAATTCTCTACCACTGAAACGAATCACCAGACTAAATAAGGTTTTTTGAAAATATTTAATAAAATATTTTCAAATATTTCAAATGTGTCAAGATTTAAAAGTACATAAAACTGCATGATTAAGATGTTATCAAATATGATAATGTTTTCATGAAAATATGACTATAATTTATACCCCAAAATGTTATTTTCCTTTTAAAACAAATGGGTATAATTATATATCTCAAAACATTACTAGTGATTACACATGGGAACGGGCTTAAGTGATCTTTTACAGCTTTATATTTTACTTTTTATACATATTCTATTTTATATTGTCATTAATACAATCCATTAATAATGAAGATATCTTACTATAGTAATAACTAAAAACCTATTTAAAAATAAACCAAGAGATACCATTGAGAGCTGTTTAAGAAATTCTTACCCTCTTATACCATCCAACTCAAAAGACTCCTACAATGAAATATTTTTATATTCTTCATACTGAGATCCCCTAAAATGGCACTGACCTATTTCAGTAGACAAAATGAAATGATGTCTCCCCCCCAAAAAAATTCCATTTTACTATTTCAACTATGTTATCGTATATGATAAAGGGGACCTCATGTGGTTGAATTGAAGTGCAGTTTCCTGGGTTATGGCAGGCGTGCCCCATGAAATCACAAGAGACCTTAGAGAGTGGCAGGAAGATTAGTCACCGCAGATGGAAGGACAGAAACAAGAGGCTGGAGAGATGGAGAGGAAAAGGCCTTGCACCAAGAAGGGCCAGCCACCTCCAGAAGCCGAAAGGAGCTTGCAAGCAGATTTGACCTGCAGCCTGCAGATGGAGTGCGGCCCTCCCAACACCTCAATTTGGACTTCTGACCCCCAGAACACTAAGAGAATATGTTTTGTATTGTTTTATGCTCCCATATATGTGGTAATTTGTCACAATAGAAACTAGTACCTCTGTACATTTTTTTCAGGGCTCTCAGTGACCCACTGGAACTTTCTCTGCCACTGAGTTAAAACTTCTTTAAACTCCATGCCTCATACAGGTCTAAGGAGTCCCAGGATGCAGGGCAGCTGGATTCAAGAGGGCTGGGCTGCCTCTGGCTGTTTTAGAGACTAAGCTAACAGCACAGCCATGGAAATTCCTGTTTTTCTCAGGTAAGTTTGCAAGCAATTTTGCAAGGAGTAACTATGTCATGATTACAGCTGCTATGTAACTGCTGTGACCAAGGAGAAATCTATTTTAAAGTGCAATTCTTGAGTGGACTGAAGGGCTAGGAGCCTGTTTGAAATTGGAGATAAATGAATTGGTATAAGACTAAAACAAAGATACTTTAGACTCCTTGGACAGTGATAAATTGCTGAAAGCTTCATTCTCAAGATAAAAGTATTGGGGACATAGTAGAAATTGAGCTGGTTGAAAAGAAGATACATTTGTTAATCACATTTTTCATATCGATTTTTGCATGACTGATCGTCATGTATCCATTATCACTTCCATTCAATCTCTCCAAGGAAGGAAACTATTTCCATAAGAGCCAAACCAGGCTCTTAGGAATTACTGGAAGCTAAAAAGATGTTGATGTTGATGGTGATGGCGATGGCGATGGTGATGGTGATGTCAATTAGAAGGATGGTGGCAAAATCTTATTACTCTGATCTAAGCACTGTAGGGGGAGCTCTGAGGGTGGAACCCAGGGACTTTCTACCTCCAGACTACATGCACCTCAGCCCCGTTTTATTTTTTATTTGGAAACAAGGTCTTGCTAAGTTGCTGAGAGCCTCACTAAGTTGCTGAGGCTGGCTTCAAAACTGCAGTCCTCCTATCTCAGCTTCGCAAGTACTAGGATTACAGGCATGCACCCCCACACCCAGCTGATCTAAGCATATTTCTTGGATTTCTATATAATAATTAATCTATTACACATTTCTATGAGAATGGGACTATAGTAGTCCCATTTTTAAAATGAAGATATTTTTTAAAGTTTGTTGTTACAGAAAAAAAAGGCACATAGACATTAAATAAAATTGCCCCAAAGCATGCAACTAGCAAAAGTAATAGAACCAGGGTTCTAACCCAGGCAGTTCAGCTCCAGGGTTCAAATTCAATATGATGAATAACAAATATACAGGCATTTGATGTGTAACTGGTAGCAGATGCTCAAGAAAGTTTTGGTGAAACAAATATGGCTTTTCAAGGCAATCAATCTACCGATAGAATCATAGAAATTCTTTAGTATCCTGCTATCAGTGCAGGCAATTTGATGTGATGGGAAAGGTAGGTACTTCATTGATAATTTGTAGATCAAAAATCTATACAAAGTTTTTCATGCTACTTGAATTTTCTCAATCTGTTGTCTAAAAACACTGTTCATTAGAATATGAATAGAGGAGGTGATGGGTGGTGGATGGGAATGCATACTCAAATTTGAAAAGCACAAAACTAAGCTATACCTAAACTTGTCTTTTGGGAACCAGTTTCTCAGAATTTTAATGCCCTGATATGCATGCATGCATGCATGTTAAGTCTTTGAAGAGGACAGGGGGTAGAAGAATTTTTTCACCCAATTATTAAGAGCTTCTAGAATAAGATTTCAAGGAACAAATTTTGGGAAGTGCAGAACTACGTTTCTGTGTGATCTCAGATATGTCATTTCAATTCTCTGAAAATAAGGGAATCCCTCAATCCTCCTCTCCCAATCTGTCCCCTCTGTCCTAACTTTACCTTCCTAGTCCACTGGACACCAAGCTTTATCAGATGACTTTTTTTTTTTTACTAGTTCTCTCAACTTATTTGCATCACTATCTCTTCTCTTGCGCTCCCTGGAGCCTATCCCACATCTAGCTATCCCCTGAGCTCCTCATCACAGCTGGATCAGGATATTATATAATTTTTCAACTTCTCCCACTGTAAATCAAAAGTCTCTTCTGAGCTCTCCTTGCTGTTACACAACCCTTCTTTCTGCATTTGGTCAACTATTCTTCCAGAAGTGACTTCCCCAAATCTTCATCACTGTGCCTTTAAGCTTCCTACTCAACCCTCCTTCACAACCTCAGCTTCCTCTCAGATGATCTTACTCTCAATTTTATATGAATTTCAATTTCCTGACAACCTTCTTTTATAGCTAATCATCTTTTCTGTCTTTGTCTTCTTAGAAGATGAGGTGTTCCTCCTAGTATTAAAAATTAACTACTTCCATTGTTTGGGTTTTCATATCATCCTATTTTATCTTTACCTAAATTTACTTCAATTGTTGTCCACTCTTGCCTTATATTTGCTCTCTCCCAAAAAAATATACAAACTATACTATCACTCTAGCAGTTTCTTTTTAAAATGTATTTTGATCCTAGATTTCACACTATCACTTTTGCTTTGAGACATAGTTCTAAACCATTCTCAGTCTCTCGACTTCTTTACCACTCATCAATTTCTCATCAAAATCTAGTGTCTACTCCGAATGCAGTACTGAAATTTCACTGCCAAATATGATCAGTGGTCTCCATGTTGCCACTTCCAATGGATAACCTCATTACTAGACTCTTCATTGGGCTGGTGATTAGGAAATGAAAACATATTCTAACAGTACAACATATTCTAAGGTTATAGAAATGACTTCATAGAGGAAAACACTGGGGGTTCAGGAAAGACCAGAATCCAAGAGCTATTGGCAACCCCAGGAAGGCTTTTATCTCTGCCTTTACCTTCCACTTCCCTAGTCTGTAGATTGGCTTTCTCTTCCTCTTTGGTCCACATAACAACCGATAAGTCATCATCAGTCCTCAGCTTCAGTGCCTCTGATAGAATTCACTTCATAGATATTCATCAAATTTTAAATCAGCTCTAAAGTTAAAAACTTCTTAGACTTGCCTGTATGCCACCTATCTCTTCCTTATACCAAATAATCCATGCCCTGCTTCAGAGACGATATAAGATAAATTTAATAGATTGTCTATATGTCACTCCTACAAATACTTCAAGACAATGGCTGTTTTTGACTGTGTCTCATTACAGAGTTATCTTCTCTAAGCAAATCACCCTGTGGCCCTGTCCTCTCCAGCCTTATCATACTCTCTAAACCAGTGATTATTAAAGTGTGGCTCCCCAGTTGACAGCATCAGCATCACCTGTTGGGAGCTTGTTAGAAATCCAAATTCTTCCCAAAGCAAACCAATTGAATCAGAAATACTAGAGCTTAGAACCCAGCAATCTTGGCTTTAACAAGCCAGGCAAGTATTTCTCATGAATCTAAAGTTTAAGAACCACTCATTCAAACCATATTAAGCACTTACCATAACTTAAAAGTATTTTATTTTTTTTTTTTTTTTTTTTTTTTTTTTTTTTTTTATTATTTTTTTTATTTTTTTTTATTTATTTATTTATTTATTTTTTTTTAACAATTTTTTTTATTGAACATAAATAGTATACATTTACACTATATTTGGTGCCCTCTCCCCCCGCCCCCGTTTTCTCCCCCCCCCCACCAATGGTTGGCCAGGTTAACCATGTCTTATTCATAATTTTACACATGTTCAGGTGAAGATGCTCCTTAATCAAGATCGGCCTTTCTCCTCTCCTATCTTTCCATTAAAACTTAGCTAGTATTTCCCCTCTAATATCTGGGGTCCTACTGGTATCCTTTGTGTTTTCTAGTTTGGGCATATTAGAGGAAACATGTGTATCTTCTCCTTCTGTGCTTGGCTGATCTCACTTAACATGATGCTTTCCAGGGCTTTCCATCTTCTTGCAAATGATAAAATTTTGTTCTTCTTTATGGCTGAATAGAATTCCATTGTGTGTATTTCCCACAGTTTTGCTATCCATTCATCTGTTGATGGTGATCTGGGTTGGATCCATATTTTGGCTATTACAAATTGTGCTGCTATGAACATAGGTATGCATATGTTGCTGTATTTCTCTGAATTCAACCCTTTTGGAAAGATACCCAGGAGTGGTATAGCTGGATCATATGGTGGATCTATTCCCACCTTTCTTAGGAATCTCCACACAGATCTCCATAGTGGCTGAACTAGTTTGCACTCCCACCAACAGTGTAAAAGAGTTCCTCTTTCCCCACATCCTCGCCAGCATTTGTTGTTGTTTGATTTCTTTATGCTTGCTACTCTCACTGGGGTTAGATGGAATCTCAGTGTAGTTTTGATTTGCATCTCCCTGATGGCCAGTGATGAAGAACATCTTTTCATGTATCTATTAGCCCTTTGTATCTCTTCTTTTGTGAAGTGTCTATTTAGTTCATTTGCCCATTTCTTGATTGGGTTGTTTGTTTTGTTGGTGTAGAGCCTTTTGAGCTCTTTGTATACTCTGGATATTAGCCCCCTATCAGAATGGTGGCTGGTAAAGATCCTTTCCCATTCTGTAGGCTTCCTCTTTAGGTTATTGATAGTTTCCTTTGATGAGAAGAAACTTTTTAGTTTAATGTTATCCCACTTGTTTATTCTTGCTTTAATTTCCTGAGCTTTGGAGGTTTTGTTGAGAAAGTTACTGCCTGTGCCAATATGTTGTAGTGTTGAACCTATGTTCTCCTCTACTAACTTCACCGTCTCAGGTCTAATTTCTAAGTCTTTGATCCATCTTGAGTTGATTCCTGTGTTAGGTGAGATATAGGGGTTTAGATTCATCTTTTTACAAATGGCTAGCCAGTTCTCCCAGCACCACTTGTTGAAAAGGCTGTCTTTTCTCCAGCGTATGTGTTTGGCCCCTTTGTCAAAGATTAATTGACTAAAGATGTGTGGGTTTGTTTCTGTATCTTCTATTCTAATCCACTGGTCAGTATATCTGTTTTTGTGCCAGTACCATGCTGTTTTTACTACTATTGCTCTATAGTATAGTTTGAAGTCTGGGATTGTAATGCCTCCTGCGTGTTTCTTGTTATTGAGAATTGCTTTGGCTATTCTAGGTCTTTTCTTTCTCCATATGAAGTTCATGATTGATTTTTCTAGGTCTCTGAAGAATGTCACTGGTATTTTAATGGGAATTGCATTGAACCTATAGATCAGTTTTGGCAGAATGGCCATTTTGATGATATTTATTCTGCCTATCCATGAGCACGGGAGATCTTTCCATCTTCCAAGGTCTTCTTCTATTTCTTTCTTTAATGTTTTATAGTTTTTGTTGTAGAGGTCTTTTACATCTTGGGTTAGGTTTATTCCTAGGTATTTTATTGGTTTTGAGGTTATAGTGAATGGAATTGTTGTTTTTGTTTCCTTCATTGTGGATTCGTTGTTGGCATAAAGAAAGGCCACTGATTTCTTTAGGTTGATTTTGTAACCTGCGACTTTGCCGAATTTGTCGATCAGCTCCAGAAGTCTTTTGGTTGAGTTCTTTGGGTCTTCCAGGTAAAGGATCATGTCATCTGCGAATAAGGATAATTTCACTTCCTCTCTTCCTATGTGGATTCCTTTGATTTCCTTCTCTTGTCTGATTGCTGCAGCAAGAGTCTCAAGGACTATATTGAAAAGGAGAGGTGAAAGTGGGCATCCTTGTCTTGTTCCTGACTGTAGCGGAAATTCTTGCAGTTTTTCCCCATTCAATATAATGTTGGCTTTGGGTTTGCAGTATATTGCCTTGATGATGTTGAAGTACTTTCCTTCTATCCCAATTTTTTGCAGTGTTTTTAACATAAATGGGTTTTGGATTTTGTCGAATGCTTTTTCAGCATCTATTGCTATGATGATGTGGTTTTTGTTCTTGGTTCTATTTATGTGGTGAATAACATGTATTGATTTGCGTATGTTGAACCAGCCTTGTTTTTCTGGGATGAAACCGACTTGGTCGTGATGAATTATTCTCTTGATATAGTTTTGAATGCGTATAGCTAGTATTTTGTTTAGAATTTTTGCATCTATGTTCATTAAGGATATTGGTCTGTAGTTTTCCTTTCTTGAGGTATCTTTATTTGGTTTGGGGATTAATGTGATACTGGCCTCATAGAAGGAATTTGGAAGAGTTCCATCTCTTTCAATTTCCCGGAACGTGTTATGAAGTATTGGTATTAGTTGTTCACTGAAGGTTTTGTAGAATTCAGCTGGGAACCCATCTGGGCCTGGGCTTTTCTTTGGTGGAAGAATTTTTATTGCCGTTTCTATTTCTTTGGTTGTTATTGGTTGGTTTAGGCTTGCTATGTCCTCTTGGTTGAGTGTAGGAAGGTTAACTGTGTTTAGAAATCTGTCAATTTCATCCAGGTTTTCAAATCTATTGGAGTATAAATTTTTAAAGTAGTTTCTGATAATGTTTTGAATTTCTTCACTATCAGTGGTGATATCTCCTTTTTCATTTCTAATTTTGGTAATTTGAGTTGATTCTCTTTTTCTTTTGGTTAGGTTGGCCAGGGGTTTATCAATTCTATTAATCTTTTCAAAGAACCAACTTTTTGTTTTATTGATTCTTTGAATTGTTTTTTTGTTCTCTATTTCATTTATTTCTGCTCTAATTTTGATGATTTCTCGTCTTCTGCTGGCTTTGGGAATGGATTGTTGCAGAATTTCTAGATCCTTGAGTTGTTTCATTAGGTTCTTTACTTGGTGGTTCTCCATCCTTTTTATGTGGGCACTCAATGCGATAAACTTTCCTCTTAGTACTGCCTTCATGGTGTCCCATAGGTTTTGGTGGGTTGTGTCTCTGTTTTCGTTTGTTTCCATAAATTTCTTTATTTCTTCCCTAATTTCTGCTCTTACCCATTCGTCATTTAGTAGTGTATCATTCATTCTCCATGAATTTGAATACTTTCTTTCGAGTTTCCTGTTGTTGATTTCTACTTTTATTCCATTGTGGTCTGAAAAGATGCATGGGATTATATTACATTTTTTGAATTTGCTGGTATTTTCTTTGTGTCCCAGGATGTGATCTATTTTGGAGAAGGTTCCATGGGCTGCTGAGAAGAAAGTGTATTCTGTAGTTCCTGGTTGAAATACTCTGAAAACGTCTATTAGGTCCATTTGGTTTATGGTTTCCTTTAGTTCTAAAGCATCTTTACTCATCTTTTGCCTCGAAGATCGATCCAGTGGTGTGAGAGGCGTATTAAAGTCTCCCAGAATTATTGTATTTGGGTCTACTTGGGATCTTATGTCCAGAAGGGTTTGTTTTACGAATGTGGTTGCACCCACATTTGGGGCATAAATATTTACTATCATTATATCTTCTTGGTGTATTGTTCCTTTTAATAAAAGGAAGTGCCCTGATTTGTCTCTTTTGATGTGTTTTATTTTAAAGTCTGTTTTGTTGGATATCAGGGTTGCTACCCCTGCTCTTTTTCGGTCACTGGTGGCATGGTATATCTTTTTCCATCCTTTCACCTTCAACCTGTGAATGTCTTTGGCTGTGAGGTGAGTTTCTTGCAGACAGCATATGTTTGGATTATGTTTCCTAATCCACATTGCCAGTCTATGTCTTTTGATTGGTGAGTTAAGTCCTTTGACATTAAGTGATATTATTGAAATATGCTTTTTGTTTTCTGCCATTTTGTGTTCTGTCTACTCTTGGGTGTTGTGATCTTTCTTCTTTACTTAAATGGCCCACTTATTAACTTCCTCTCTTCTCTGATTCTGGAGTCTGCTTCTTTTTTCTTCCTTATGATTTATTTCTTTAAGAATTTTCTCTAGTGTTGGCTTTGAATTCATGAATTTTTTGAGATTCTGTTTATCCTGAAAGACTTTGACTTCCCCATTGATCTTGAATAGTAGTTTTGCTGGATAGATTAATTTGGGCTGGAAGTTATGTTCTTCCAGGGTCTGAATCACGTCGTACCAGTCTCTCCTAGCATTCCTGACCTGGGTTGTATAGTCTGGGGTGATTCTTATTGTTTTGCCTCTATATGTCACCTGTCCTTTTGTTCTCACTGCTTTTAAGATTCCTTCCTTGGCCTCTATGCTGGTCAATTTGGTTATTATGTGGCGTGGAGTGGTTTTTCTTTGGTCCTGTCTCAGTGGAGTTCTGTATGCCTCCTGTACTTGAAGATTCAAGTCTCTTTCCATATTTGGAAAATTCTCTGAGATTATTTCCTTGAAGATATTACATATGCCCTTGGTCTGTACCTCTATCCCTTCCTCAATGCCTATTATCCGTAAATTAGGGCGCTTCATATTATCCCATAATTGCTGGATGTTTAGGTTTTGTTGCTGTAAAGATTTCTGTATATCGCTGACTGTGTTTTCGGTTTGGGATGTACTGTCTTCTAATATTGATATTCTGTTTTCCATTTCATCTAATCTTCCAGAGTTTCTTTCTATTGCTGTCTTCATTTCACTTATTGCCTCTTTCATTTCATTCCAGACCTCTTTCTGATTCTTTTTTAGTGTTTCTATTTCATCTTTAACCTCCTCTATACTTGTTTTAAAACCTTTCATCATATTGAACAACAAGATTCTGAACTCCCCTTCTTGCATTTCTAGTAGGTCAGTATTCGTGATTTCTGCTGTCTCTTCATAACTCCTGGTTCTCATATTTATAGTGTTCTCTGTCCTGTTTTTCTGATTTCTACCCATCGTTCGTGAGTAATGTGTTTAGTCAAATCTTAATATTAGGAGTTTAGGAGTATCGGCCAGTCAGCTGAGCCTTTCCAGTGTTGAAAGTGGGTGATGTGGGAGGAGCTGGGGTGATGGGTAAAGGAGTCAGATTAGGTGGAGGATATGTTAGGTTGAGAAGGACTTTAAGTATGATAAAGTAATAACTTGCTATGAATGAGAGAGAGTTAACTACTAGGACTCTTGTTGTTAGTAGAGTATTTATGGATATAAAAAATACTTTGAGTTTTAAACCATGAGGTATATTATGGGGAAAAGTTTTGGGGGGGAAATGTATGTAGGTTAGTGTGGGAAGGTTTGTAAATAGGGATGCTGGTAGGAGCAGACAGACATAAAAAAAAAAAAAAAAAAAAAAAAAAAAAAAGAATCCCCTCAAGATACCAAGACTATTATGTAATCCAAGAAAAAGGAAGGTAAACCAATCAAAGGAGGAGAATGAAAGAAAAGGAAGGAAAAGGGAAGAGAGAGGAAAAAGGAAGAGGAATAAAATAAAAGGAACTAGCAGCCGTGTGAAATAAAAAAATAAGGCAAACTATCCAATGTATATATATATAAAACAACAAGTTAAAGTAAGAGAAGTTTGGATTAAAAGAAGAAAAAAAAAAAAAAAGAAAAAAAAGAAATCAGCAATAACCATACTAAAACAAAAGCACTTTAAAAGCAAAAGAAAACATAACATCCACATTAAAAGTAAAACAAACAGTCCTCCTTATTTACGCATATGGGGTCAGGTCCATATAATATGTGCGTATCTGATTGCTTGGTAGCTTTCAGGATACCGTCCAATGTCTCTTAGTTTTCTTTGTACTCTATTTTTATCTTCTTAAGTCACTCTGGGTGTTTGGACACCTTTTTCTCCTTTAGCTGCTTTAGGTTTATGTGTCCGGGTGTCTGGTTTCACTGTTATTTGATTCTGTACAGTTCACAGATTCTGCGAAATTCTAACCTGTGGTCAGCACATCTGCACTCACCACCCTCGCCTCCAGCCTGTGCTTCCCTACAGCAGGGGTGGAGAGTGACTAAAGTGTAATTGGAACTTCCCCCTGAGGTCCTGAGCAGATTTTGTGGCCCGATGGATTTTCTTGTGTCTCTGGAAATTCCAGCTGGGCTAGCCGGTGTGGTCCCAAGATGTGCCCTGGGCAAATGAATGCTGGTTCCTGGGTGGCCACACTTACTGCCAGAGCTCTGCCTATTCCAAGAGTGCAGGCTGGATGCACTGTTAATACTGGACCCTAGTGAGAGTGGGTGCAGCTGTCTATTGCTGCTGGTATGTTCTTCCAAGGTGTATTGAGCTGTGTTCTCACTTATAACTAAGCATCTGGCTACCAGGAGGTTGGGAATACCCCGTGGTGGGCCAGGGGTGCAGGGTAGGTGCTCAAGGGTCCAGTGTGCGGTGTCCAGCAATGGTCTCTGCGTCCCGCGGGACGTAGAGGCTGGGGGTGCCCCAAGGAGATTTCCGGGTCTCCCAGTGCTTTTGCAGCCTGGAGGGTAGGCTCTGGCAAGGTGGCAGGGGTTAGCCACAGAAGCAGGCTCCAATTTAGGAGGGCAGTGTACAGGCACTGATTACTAGTAGGGGACAGGCAGGATGCGCGAGGAGAGTGCTCTGAGGCTTGAGCCCGTGGTGGGGGGTTGAGACTGCGACTGCGCACACGCTAGGACCCCAGTTACTAGGGCGCCCTCAGGTACCTGTCTTGGTGCAGGAATCCGTGTGAGTCTCTGTGCCGATGTGATCCGGTCGCTGGTGGGCAGACAGAGTTCTGGTGGGTGCTGCTCGCTGCTTAGGATGCGGTCCTAAGTCCGTTTTTATTCCCGGATTATCTTGCCGTGGAAATATCGGGCAGGCAGCTCCTTGGACAGCTGCCAAAGCAGCCCGCGGCTCAGCGTTCTGGTCCGCGGTCAGATTGTATCTGCAGCAGGTCCCGTGTCCGATCTTTGTTCTTCTTGTTCAAGTTCAGGCCACTTAAGCTAATTTAAAGAGAAAGGATGCCGGGCGTGGTGGCGCACGCTTGTAATCCCAGCATTCGGGAGGCTCAGACAGAAGGATCGCGTTCGCGGACAGCCTCAGCTACCTAGTGAGGCCCTCCGCCACTCGGTGAGACCTGGTTTCAAAATAAAGAATAAAAAATAGGGCAGGGGGTGTAGCTTGGAGGTCAAATGCCCCTGGGTTCCATCCCCAGACCTGACAGGTCACCAAGCTGGCTGTGGTGGCTAGGTCAGTCTTCCCAAGTTTGCTGAGATTTCCCGCAGAGTTAAGCAATTAAATTCCTTCTTTTCCCATCTGGACTCTTCCCTCTCCAATCTTTTAGCTTACAGTCAACCACCTGAGCCGGGCTCCGCCCCCCTCTCCTCGCTGGAGGAGGCGGTGACCCTTCTCGGATCCGACCAGACGGTGTCTGAGGAGGCGGGAACGTCCAGACTGGCGTCTCCAAGATGGACTTCCTCCCCTTCTGCCCGCCCCTCCACCCGCCCCTCCTTTCGTCCCCCGGGTTCCGTCTGCCGGTTCGCCGCGGCTCTCCGAGAACGCCGCGGCGGCGGCCGACAGTAAACGGAAGTCAAAAGTATTTTATAGATCTTTTTTTGCTAGTTTTCCTTTTACTTTTCTACTAGACTACTATACTGTAAGCTCCTTTAAAGAACAAAAAGGACCATTGTTTTATTTATTCATCTTTGCATTCTTAGTATCCAGTACAGTGCCTGGCTCATGATAGGCTCAATAAGTAATTATTGAATAAATTAACAAATAGATAAGTAAAAAATATACTCCACAGATAACCAATCTTAGTTGTCTGTTCAACAATATTTAGTTAAAAGATTATTATTTCCTCCACCAAATGTTCGTGGAAACCTTGTCAAAAATAACTTGACAATATATGGAAGAATTTAGCTCTAGGCTTTTATTTAACTCCAATGGTTTATATATCTGCCTTTATAACAGTACTATACTGTTTCAATTATTGTAGCTTTATATGGTTTGAAATCAGAAAATATACCTCTTCTAGCTTTGTTCTTTTTCGAGATCATTTTGGGTATCTAGAGTCCATATTCCATATTACCATATTAGGATAGGTTTTTTCTGAAAAATAAATAAATAAATGTATGATAGTTTCACCTAAAAAAAGAGAAAAAATATTCTCTGGTAAGAAAGAAAGAAAAAAGAAATATTGAAATGTTATCTTTAAGTCATCAAAAGCTTGGTATCAGACAAATGAAGCTGTTATGTGAGATTATCATTTTTAATTTTGGATAAATTGCTATAATACTAGATGTCAACCACTAAGCCAAGCATGGGAAGGAGGGATGGGGAGGGAACGGGGTGGGGATCGGGTAGGGGCTAACTGGGTGATGTGTGCATGTATGTCTACAAAAGTATTTTTTTACCCCATTATGATGTATGAATACAGTGCATCAATAGAAAATAAAAAATAAAAAAGAATATACTAAGAAAATTCACCATAGCTATGCCATGTCATAAATTCATACCCAGTGTGTGGATAACTAAAATGTCCAAGACCTTTCTCTCCCTTCTGAAACTTGTACATTTAAGTTTTTTGTACCTAAATGTAGGGATTTACCTCTGTTCCTATCAAATCTCAGCATGTTAAAGTTAGTCTAGAATTTCAAGCTGATATATTTATTCTTTTTAAAAACCATGATTCTATCATTCAAAATAACATTCTAGCCCCTTGAGTACATCAATTGTAAATTTTATCAGGATTAGATGAATTTTTCTTACAAGTCACTGTTCACAAAGCCTATTTTCTAATGTTCCTTAGGAGAGTCATGGAACAGTTAAAATTCATCGTGCTGTTCAACTCTTCTAAAGCCAGTGCTTCTCAAACTTGAGAATGCATTAAAATCTTCTAGAGACCTTATTAAAAATGCAGATCGATGAGATGGCATCCCCAGGGTTTCTGATCCAACAGGCCTGGTGTGAGGTTCAAAAAATTGTACTTTCAACATTGTCCCAAGTGCTGATGCTCCTGGTCCAGAGACCACACCTACTTATTACCACTGCTCTACTTATAACACACCTGTCATCCCAGGAGTGAAAAATGGGCTCCTAACCCCTCAGCATTTTTACCACTTTAGTCCCTAAGTACGTATTTTTCCTTTCCTCTTTCAGTGTCACACCAACGATCTTAGGGCCTGAGGTCGCCTTCTTACATGAACTCTTAATCCTTATGCAGTGAACTTCTACCTAACTTAGTAAACTAGCTAAAAACCTAGTTTTGGAGGATACTCGTGTAACAAATGAGTATCTCATCTCACAGCCAAGTTTCTGTCAATCACAGTAGCCAGTTGATTTAAAAAAAAAAAAAGGCAAAACATCCAGCTGTCACCAACAAAACTGTCTATGACCCTCACCCCATTCCCATTCAAAAATGCACCTAGCCACACTGTGGCCAAAGTTATTAGGACCTGGTGTGGTTCTGAGGGATGCCTGATTCATTAATTTCTCTTTGCCTAATCAAATCATATGAATTTTAATTTATCTTCAGTGTTTGTTTGCTTGTTTGTTTGTTTTAACAGGGGTTTCATAAAGTTTGTATGACAGTAACAGATAATTCCTAAAGCTTTCAAAATTACAGAATATTACTGGGTTCAGAATACTGAAGGTATAGGTGAGTTGCTTCATAATTCTTCCTTTTCCCACCCCACAATTCAGTCTCGATATATTATTACACTATAGTATGTGCTATATAGTATATGGGGAAGATGCAGCCATATCGTGCTGAGCAAGATTCTGATATTTTATAAATAACCACTCCTTGGATATCATTCTGGGTGACTGTGCATAAAATATGTTTGGGCTGAACATGGTAGTACACACCTGTAATCATAGCTACTCTGGAGGCTGAAGTAGAACTACAGATTTGAGGCCATCCTAGGCAACTTAGCAAGGTCCTGTCTTAAAATAAAAATAAAAAGATATGAGAATGTAGCTCCATGGAAGAGCATGTGAGAGGTAATGTGTTCAGTGTCTGATAAAGACAAAAAAATAAAATAAGCATGATGGTGCACGCTTGTAATCCCCATGCTTGGGAGGCGGGGACAGGAGGATCGCGCAGGTTCGAAGCCAGCCGCGTTGGCTTAAGAGACCCTGTTCCAAATAAAAAAATATAAAATAGGTCTGGGAGTGTAACCCGAAGGTAGAAGGGTTTCCAAGAACCCCAGTACCAAAAAAATAAAGTATAAAAATAGGTGTCTGGGAGTGTAGCCTGGAGGTAGAAGGGTTTCCAGAAACCCCAGTACCACCACTAATAATAATAATAAATAATAATTAATAATAATAATAATAAATGTTAAAAAAAACATGTCCAGGTGGTTTTACTCAAGAGATTGAAATTAGAGTTCAACTCATGGGTTGACTAGTGAAGTAAAGACATGCAAAAGGTAGAAGAATGTGACATTATAATCTGTAAATGAAATATTGAATTTTATCCAGGCATGGTGGCACACACCTGTAATTCCAGTCCTTAGGAAGTTGAGTCAGAAGGGTCTCAGGTTCAAGGACCGTCTCAGCAATGTAGAGAGATTCTCAGCAACAGCAAGATCATGTTTAAAATAAAAAAATAAACAGAAATAGATTGTATAATGTCTCTGGGTTAAATCTCTAGTACAAAAAAATAGTGTCCGAATCCTTGAAGGATGCAAGTTCCCAGCGCCCACAAGGTTTACAGTCTAGATGCAGTGGGAATACCCGGCCTTTGCTTGATGCTTGATGTCCCTAGAGCCGGAGAGAACAAAACATCCTAAGACTATCAATAGGACATTCAAATTTCAAAAATATTGCAAGACATGATGCAGAGACATAATCCAAGTACCAGTATTTTCACTGTATGCAGGGAATGATCAAGCAAAGGGGCAGATAATAATTATGTTATTGGCCGGGCGTGGTGGCGCACGCTTGTAATCCCCGCACTTGGGAGGCTGAGACAGGAGGATCGCACAGGTTCGAAGCCAGCCTCAGCTACTTAGGCTCTCAGCAACTTAGTGAGACCCTGTTTCCAAATAAAATATAAAATAGGTCTGGGAGTCTAGCCGGATGTGGAAAGCCTCTGGGTTCCAACCCTAGTACCACACACACACACACACACACACACACACACACACACATAATAATAATAATTATAATATAATATCCTATAACATATATAATAATATTATGTTATAATGTTATAGGATAACATGATTGTAGTTGCTAATATTGAGCATTTATTTTATACTCGGCCCTTTCTATGTATATTGTCATATTTATACATGAACAGCCTGATTTACAGGGAAGGAGGCTGGTGCCCTGAGAGCTGAAATAGCTTGCTCAGCATCACCCAGATACTTAAGAGATGATGCTAGGGCTCAAACCCGTGACTCAGTCAACTGGTCAGTAAATCTGAACGGAATCGTTGCTTTAAACCGTACTTCAGCCGGGCATGGTGGCGCACGCTAGTAATCCCCATGCTTGGGAGGCGGAGACAGGAGGATCGCGCAGGTTCGAAGCCAGCCCGCGCGCTGCCTTAGGAGACCCTGTTTCTAAATAAAAATATAAAATAGGTCTGGGAGTGTAGCCCCGAGGTAGAAGAGTTTCCAGGCACCCCAGTACCACCAATAAAATAAAAAATAAACTATAGTTCAGTGTCTTCTCTCATTTCAGGAAGAGCAAGAACCGTACCCAAGGGTAGGGAAATCATGCCTAGAAGGGACCAGCCAAAGAATAAACTCTGAGAGGTTTTACAACACTTCCTTAAATATTTAATAAATGTATTAGCATGAATTAAAGCTCGATGCTTCAGGTTCTGCCACCCTGATCTATGTGATACCAGCTTCATACCAAGCAAAAACAGAAAAGATGACTAGCAATGAAGTGACCCACTTTTCTTAGAAACAACCACTCTTTGGAGCAAATCACTTGTAAATAGACTTGAGACTATTTCAGTCCTTGGGAATTTTTTAAAAATGTAGTAAGCAGAGGACCTGCATCTGAAACTTTCTCATGTGTTTTTTGCAAATCTGAATCATTCTCTTCAACCATAAAATTCAGTTTATAGAGTTAGATTCTAAAAGCCTGTCATATTACTATCATATATTTTATTACACAGTTAAAAGCAAGATTATAAAAATAAACATTTTATGTTCTATTTCAAATCAAATTTTCTAACTAATACTTTCACTAAAAGAGGAAAAACTTTCACATACACACGCACAAACAATGGAGCCTATCAGTCAGTCAGATTAAGAATTTAGCGAATTTCTGCTCCTTTTCTGACAAAAATTAATTAGAATAGCTCTGCTCCAGCAGCATTGATTTTTAACTGATAAAAACATTAAAAATTTACATAATAGAGGAGTAACATGTGATTTTTGAAACTTGTATACATGTGTAATCCTTAAATTGGATTAAACATATGTAAATCCTCAACCACCTATCATTTATTTATGGTGATAGCATTCAATACCATTCTTCTATCCTTCTAAAGTATAAAATATGTAACTGTTATCTACACTCACCCTATATGCATTACCACACCAGAGGTTCTTACTCCTATGTAACTATAACCTAGCAGGCACTGATCAACCACTTCCAATCCCTACTCTTTCCAGACTCTGATACCCACCCTTCCACCCAATTTCTTTTTTCTTTTTCTTTTTCTTTTTTTCTTTTTTTTTCTTTTTGGTAGTACTGGGGTTCCTGGAAACCCTTCTACCTCCAGGTTACACTCTCAGACCTATTTTTATACTTTTTTTTATTTGGAAACAGGGTCTCTCAAGCCAGCATGACTGGTTTTGAACCTGCACGATCCTCCTGTCTCCACCTCCCAAGCGCAGGGATTACAAGCGTGGCCACCACACCCAGCCACCCAATTTCTGTAAGATTCAATTTGTTATATTCCACATATGAGTGAGATCATGCAGTACTGGCCTTTCTGTGCCTGGCTTATTCCAGTTCCCTAATGATCTCCAGTTCCATCTATGTCGTAACAAATGACAAGATTGTATCCTTTCATGGATGAGTAGTATTCCTTTATGTATATGTACCACATTTTCTTTATCCATCCTTTAGTTGATGGACACTTGGGTTGGTTCCATATCTTGACAATTGTAAAAAGTGCTGTAATGAACATGGAATCAGAAGTGTCTTCAACATATTGATTTAGTTTCCTTTGAATATAGACCCAGTGGTAGAATTTCTGGGTCATATGGCTGTTCTAGTCCTGATTTTATGAGGAATCTCTATACTGTTTTCCATAATGAATACACATTTCCACTCACAGTGTATAAAGGTTTCCTTTTTTCCACATCTTCACCAGCATTTGTTATTTGTCTTTTTTTTTTTGTACTGGAGATGGAACCCAGGGGCATTCTACCTCCGAGCTATACCCCCAGCCCTATTTTGCATTCTCTATTTTGAAACAGGATCTTACTGAGTTGCAAAGGGCCTAAGTAGCTGATGCTGTCAATGAACAGAGTGACGACGTGATAGTTAATTGTGGTTTTGATTTGCATTTCCCAGAGGACTAGAGATAGCGCGCATTTTTTATAGACCTGTTGGTCATTTGTATATTTTCTCTTGAGAAATGTCAAGGTAGGGCTACTGCCCACTGAATATTAACCCTTTGTCAGATGTATAATTTAAAATATTCTCTTCATTCTCTAGGTTGTCTTTTCACTCTGTTTTCTCTGCTCTGCAGCAGATTTTTATTTTAATAACAGACATCCCATTTGTCTATTTCTGATTTTGTTTCCTATCCTATTCCTATTTAATTCCTATTTTTGCCCATTCCAATGTTCTAAAGCATTTACCCTATGAATTCTTCTGGTGGTTTCATATCTTTCATTTACGTTTTAATATATTTTGGGTTGAAGTTTGGTTTGGGTTTTGGTTTTGGTGGTACTGGGTATGGAACCCTTCTACCTCCAGGCTATACTCCCAGACCTATTTTTTTTTTGAAACAGGGTCTCTTAAGCCAGCAAGGCTGGCTTCAAAACTGTCTCCACCTCTCAAGTGCAGGGATTATTTTTACTGCATATGGATTCCAAATTTTTCATGGCAATTTATTAAAAAGACTATCCTTTCTCCAATGAGCATCCTTAGATCTGTTGAAAATCATTTTGCCAGCAGCTCTAATTTCTAATGGACTTCCAAATCACTAGCATCCCTGCCCATTTTTCTCCTCTATCTCTCCCCATTCTCTTCCTCTTTAACTCCTGAAATCCTATCAATTCCTAAGTATTATCAATTAACATAGTACTCCAGCCCATAAGAATCTATCATTTTTTGCCTCTAAACAAGAGTAAAGAAATGAGTTGATCTTTTGTCATTTAAATATTGTGGCAGATGGGCTCTAAAATGACCCCCCAAGGGTCCTGCCTCCTTGGTGTTCATGCTACTGAATAGTCTCCTTTCCTTGAGTGTGGGCAGAAACTGTGACTTTATTTTAACTAGTAGAGCATGGCACAGATGATAAGATCTTATGCCCTGGATTACAGTAAGTTACATAAGGCTCCATCTTACCAGAAGACTCAGTTTAAAGACTAATCATTAGCTTAGTGAAGTAAGTAGGCATGTTGAGAAAACTTGTGTGGCGAAGACCTCTGGGAGCTATGGTATCCACTAGGAGCTGTGGGCTGCCTCTAGGAACTGAAAATGTCCTCCGTATGATATCCATTAAGAGGCAGGGCTCTCTATTCTGCAACTGTCAGGAAATTAATTCCATCAACAACCTAAGTAAGTTTGGAAGTTTTTCTTCCCCCATTCATGTACTCACATGAAAAGGAAGTCCAACTAATACCCTAATTATAGCTTTATGAGGACTCTAGGGGGTTGGCTAACTAAGCCATGCCCAACTACTGGCCCTAGTAATAAATTTGTGTTATTTTAAGCCAGCACATTTATGTTTAATTTTTTATGCACCAGGAGAACACTAATATATGTGTCTTCCTCTGAAATCTTTAACCCAAGCATCTCACACTGAAATCTCCCATTCTTTTACTTCTGACTCTTAGTTATTTGACTTTCTAAAGTCCTTCAGACCCTGACTCTCCTTCTTTTTCTCTATATATTAACTTCCTAGAACCATACAATTTCCATATTGAACTCAGAGTCTGTGAGTCACAGCTTCATCCAGTTTCTTGTCAATATTCCCAACAACCTAGTCATATAAAATACCTGAGAATCCCCAATCATGAGTAATTCCAACCATTTTTCCTGTCTATTCTTGCCTGTGGCCATCAAGAAAATCATTCATATACACAACTGGTGATACTGAAATTTCATGAGTTCAGAAATATTTATTTTATTAAAAATAACCATTTTGCAAATAATATAAAAGGAACTGACAAAGTACTAGATGCAAATTGAAGTGAGAATTCTCTCTGTTGATGGATAAAGCGTAAAAAGTGATATCTACACTAATTAGGTAATGCTATTGCAATTGTATTTTTTAAGCCCTACAAACAATTACTAGGTCATTCCTGATATGCTTGTCTTCAGGGAACTAAGGAAATGAGGGTTCCAAGAATCCTTGTGACTCAGAAGTCATATCATAAACTTTCTGCTCTCATTTCAGAAAAAGTTACAGTCTTCATGTTATTTGGAAAGAAAAACTAGTTTGATGTTCTAATTTGCTTTAGGTATTATCAGAATGCTAGTGGCTCTTGAGGGCATAATGGAATTGGCTTAATGGTTGACAGTCCTTGATAATATGAAAGATGCAGCTAAACATTTTTGCCAAATGTATTAGATTGTTCTTTGCTACTGTCCATGTCATTCAC
Organism: Muscardinus avellanarius; assembly: GCF_963383645.1. Lineage (NCBI taxonomy): Eukaryota > Metazoa > Chordata > Mammalia > Rodentia > Gliridae > Muscardinus > Muscardinus avellanarius. Next base: position 62,298,782 of record NC_137797.1, read on the forward strand.
TAACAAAAAAATTCTCTTAACTTTCTTTCTCTCCACAAATGTTTCTAAATGCACCAAATCTATATTTTACATTTTTTCCAGATCCAGGAAAATTGGCAGATAGTATTACTTTTAAGAAATATTTATTTTAGAATTTTCACTTAACTGCTAAAATAATTATAAGTAATTAGCATTACATATTTAAGGCAGCTTCATCATGTGCAAGTTACTTTTTAATTATACTTAGAATTAAAGTGTATGTATTCTTAAAAATAGGTAAATGCTCACATGTTGTTTCTGTTTGTGCTGTTAAGTATGGCACCACATTTTCCTCTTTCTCATATTTTACTTTCCTCTAATACCATAAATTATTTCCTGTTTTAGCTTTATTAGTTCCTCTTTTCTTCCCAACAGTTTCATGCAGACTACCTACCCTAGGAAATCCATACCTAGATTTAAAAAAACCTTATTCTCTCTTTATAGGAATCATATTTAGTTGATAATGAGCTACAAAATAATGTGTTTAAACATTTAAGCAGTGTTTAAAAATGAATACAGTATTCATTTATTCACTACTTCTTCTAGGGCAAGCTTTTTACAAAGCTGTGAATTCACTTTGGTTATATTCCTGCAAGATTCTAATGAAACAAGTGAAATTAATCATAAGTTTCCTTTATTCCCTGTGCACTCTCTTTCAGTCCTCCCAACAACTACCTCTGCATCAAAGACATAAGGACCAGCGTTGGCTCCACTTTTCTTAAGGACCCATTCATTTGACAAATGTCCCTGGATGCCTAATTTACTAAAGACTCTGTGATAAAGGAGCCTCACTTCTCATTATTCCCTTGCCTTCTGCCTAGAACATCTCTGATTTAGACTCCTTGACTCCTTCCTGTTCACTACCCAGGTCTGAAGTTGTTCAACACTTCCTCTAAGAAGTTGTCCTTGATTGAGCTCAGTACTTCTCCCAAGAGAACCCAGAGCACTAGTTTCTATCATACAGTGTTTTGGTCATCTTTTCACTTGTTCTTGACCTTCTAGAGGCTTTAAGACCTTTGAGTTCAGGGACTTGTTCCACTGAGATTCTGCAGTGCTTAGCAGTAGAATGTGGGGTCAGAGAGAAGATGCAGCTACCATGCTATGGGAATAAAAAAAGCAAAAATATTACTTTTCCTGGAAGGATTATAGAAGGGCAATAGAAAGAGTGTTTTTTATTTTCTTTATTATTATTATTTTTGTGTGTGTGTGGTACTGGGTTTCCTGGAAGCCCTTCTACAGCCGGGCTACATTCCCAGACCTATTTTATATTCTTTAAATTTGGAAACATGGTCTCTTAAGCTAGAGAGGCTGGCTCCGAACCAGCGTGATCCTCCTGTCTCTGCCTCCCAAGCGTGGGGATTACAAGCGTGCGCCACCACGCCCGGCGTCTAGAAAGATTGGTATTTATAATGTACCTAGCAGGAACAGTAGAATTTAGAGAGAAGATATTTCAAACCAAAGGAGAAGTACATCTAATTATGGTATGTGCTTTGCAAAAAGTAGTGGAAAATAGCGTCAATTGGAACCAACATGCTAGGTGATTGTGTTCTGGCATGATGTGATGTAGTCAAATATATTTCAAATTATATTGGGTCAAAACAAAAAAATAAATGAAATAAAATTTATCGCCAAACCCCAGCTTTAATTTGAGCTGCTCATTGTCCACATATTCTTTCCATATCTTCCTCAAACTCTTTTTAGCCACCTGATTTCTCCATCAAACATGACTTTTCATCCTAATTTAATGCTGAATGCACAGATCCTAACAATGCAACAAGATCTACTTGAATGTCAGTTCCTATATAAAACTACCAATAGTATTGATGATTATGACTATGATAATGGCAACTTTTATTGAACACCTATCAGGTGCCAGGGGCTATTTTACATACACTAAGCACACTTTCAGTAATCTTGTCAACTCCCAAATATAGACATTTCAATCTCCATTTTACAAAGAGGGAAACAGACCCAGAACTCTCAAGATTAATAAGAAACATAGCCAGTATTCACACTTATGCCCACTGACTTGAGTACCTACGCCTTCTCTACCATACTGCCCATTTCCTGGGAATCCCTCCTGGAGTCCCATCGCACCTTTCCCATGTATTAACTTTAGGAACTGCCGCATTCTCCTTGTGTTTATTTTTGTACCATCCTCATCTTTCTTCAATGAGCTCCTTCCCCTGAATACTCTATGTATCTCAATCACCCAGCAGTATATAGGCTATCCTGTAAATAAATTATCCATAGTCAATATAGAGATGTTAAATGAAAATATTCTAAAAGTTCTTTTTTTAAAGACCCCAAATTTATCTACATAAATTAGATATATAAAATCAACTTGGTTTAATTGTTCATATTTGACATTAAGCTCTTCCAAACTGCCTTGTTGTTGTTATTTATATGGTACCAAACACAAAGAAAGGAGAAATTCAGCTATTGGAGTGAGATGTATTATATTTGGATACACAAGCTTAGGGGGAATCTTCTGTTCTTAGTCATAAAAAGAGACATTTTCAATTTCTTCTTTCAAAATGTTTTAACTTTCATCACCAGTCTTCTCTGCAGTTTTTGAAAAGAAACCATGGCTAGTAAACAACTCTCAGATTTCATAAATATACAACAGTAGTAACTGACAATTCTTCCCCCATAGAAGAAAGAAGAAATAAACGTCTACCCTCTAATATATACACAAACTCAAAGCCTCATAAGAGACCTGCATGCTTAAGTTTTCCTCCAAAATATAACTAAAAATAGAATTTAACCAAATTGGCTAAATAACCTAGTTTAGGATTTATTCATCACACAAAAATTAAAGCAAATTTAGTCCCATCTATAGCACCTCTATTACAGTTGTTCTCAGAAATAACCGTATATGTTAGTGATGTCATATTTTAGTCATTTCAGAATAACCTATTTCCCTTTGGATTATATATTCAAGATGAAATGTATAAAATAAGAATTCAAAGCAAAAAAAGCAGTTCAGATACGGAAAACCATATTGCTGTTATACAGTTTTACAGTAGTGATAGTAATAGTAGTAGTAGCAGTAGTGTGGGTGTGTGGGTGTGGGTGTATGTGTATGTGTATATACCTGTATATACATGCTCTTGTTCCTTACATCCTGTGGAACTGAATTGCATAAGGTGTAAGTCTTGAAATGAAATATGCATGAGAAAGACACAGAGAAGGAAGGAAATAGTAAAACTGGCTACAGGTTAATAAAGATCCAAAGTTGTGTTCACATTCCTGAAAGTCTTACTTTCCAACATTTTTGATGAATATATTATCAACCTCATTCTATAAAACTAATTATACAACTTATAACTTTAATCTAATATCCCACCATGTTCATTTCCTCCCAGATCACATATATCCAGCCATAAAGAAATGATAAGTTGAATAAATTCATACAAATTTCTTCTTTTGGTCTCAACAGTCTATGTCTGTATTTCAGCCTCAATTTCCTTTTGTTAACAAAGGAAGAACGGTTCTAAGTATGTATGGTCAAATCTCAACCAGAACACATTTGAGCATGTCAGAAAGGTTGGTTCCCTCCAGTGACTGAAGGTGTGTGGACTGTGGTGGGATGGAATAAAAATCTTCATCCCTGAGGATAGAGGAGAAACCTAAGTTCAGGGAGAAACGAGTGTGGGACACTATCTTTTTAAAAGACATTTTTAATAAAGCCCTTGGGAGTCTTTTAATGAAAATTAGATCTGGAAAAGAAAAATATGCTTTCATAAGGACAGATTTATTATTTTGCAAGCAGGATCAAACCCAAAGGAGGAATATGTGTTCCTTCTATAGATCAGACTATGTAATGCCCATAAGAAGATTAGTTCTCACTGTCTTATGTGTTTAACTTTAGGTAAAGAAAGACCTGCCGTATCGCAGGTAAAGAGTTAACTGGAGTTAAAGCCTTAAATACTTCTTATCCATCTCAACTGTAAGATCAGGGTTTCTCCCCTTCTTCTCTGTGAAACAAGAAGAACTCAGGTTACAATGACAGTAAAAGCATAACTAAACAAATCCATGTAAATGGCAAGTCCCTGTGCCATCGGTTTTCCATGTTGCTGTACACTCAGCACAGACCCTGCCTCACACTAATGATCCCTAGACTCCTATCACTCATGGGTAACCAGATGTGTGGATGGGGATGGAGCCCTCAGCCCCTGTAGACTGCTGGGGACTGATACCTCTGATGTCCTCGATCTACTGCTTACTCCCCGAACCCACCTGGAGCTGCAAGGGACTCGGGTAGCCTCTGCCTAAGTTTACAAGACATAAAGGAACTAGGATGAGGGCTGTGTCATTCTGTGGGAAAACAAAGCACATCATAGGAAGAGATAGGTAGGAGTGGACTGAAAACTAAGCTTGCTGAGAATCACAGGACCAACCAGGTACAAAGGAGGGTGGGAGAAAAAGGAAACAAGAGAGATGGTGAAAAAATGAATTTACTAAAGCAGACAATTTCCAAACTTCTGGGACTATACTGCTCTGGGACACCCACTGGAAGTCTGCCTAATCCCCCCACACACACAGTTTAGTATGAATTTAGCCTGGGAGAATAGAGGCAATGTCTCCCTGGGGGAAAAGTTGAGACAGGAGAGGTAGTAGGCGGTCAATGGCAACCTTAGTCTCTTATTCACCTGTTGGCACTGGTCTGTCCTTAACAGATTCTATTCTAAGAGGATGTCCAACCTAAAGATTACTTCTCTGCAGTCATTAAAAGAATATATCCTGAGCCAAGTGTGGTATCACATGATTGTAATACCAGTACTTGGGAGGCTAAGACAGGAGAATCATGGGTTTTAGGACGGCCTTAGCAACTTAGGGAGACCCTGTTTCAAGATTTAAAGATTAAAAAATTGCTAAAGGAGCCAGCCATGAATTGTGCACGCTTGTAATCCTAGCATTTTGGATGCAGAGACAGGAGGATCACGATTTGCGGCCAGCCTCAACTCCCCTGTTTCAAAGTAAAGAAGAAAAAACAGGGCTTGGGTGTGTCTCAGAGGTAGAATCCCCCTGGATTCCAGTGCCAAAATAGATAGGGGGCTGAAGGTGTAGCCCACAGGTAGGATGCTCCTGGGTTCAATTGGCAATATAGACTCCTGACATCTATGACTCACAGAGATGGCATGGAGTTCCACAGACATATCATAATCCCCTGTGCCTGCAAAAGACAAAAGGAAGCTCTTTTTCACAGTATTTTTTAACTTCATTTTCTTAGAGACATAACTACTTTTTCAGAAATAACATCATGAGACCTGCTTTAAGAGTGATCAGGTAGCAAGAAATTTTTAAATTTTTCTTCTGGATGTTCTAGAAGTTAAAAGGTAGCTCATTTCTACCCTCCCTGAAAGAGGAGGTTTAAAGAGGTTTTGATCTCTCTCTTTAATCTGAGCTAAGTTCTGTGACCTCCATTCCATCCATCCATCCATCCATCCATCCTAGAAAGAAGAGCTCTGAGCAGCACCTGTGCTCCGAGGACCTTGGGTCCCTCATGCCCCCTCCTGAACTTAAGCCTTCACTAACCTTGTGATCAAGTCTCCAGCTCACACCCCTCAACAAGAACAAGAAACAAGCATCCATTCGCAGGCACCAGGACCAGCTACAAGATGCTTCTGCTATTACTAATCTAAATATAATTCATTATCTAATGGCAAATCTATATTGATAGAAAACTAATTATCTCAGGAGAGCATAACATTTGAAGGAAAGCTTAAAGAAACAAAATAACCAACATATAGCTCCTATGCTTAGCGTATTAATATAAATTGATTCAATCACTGTGGAATTTAGCCCAGACTCAACTTTGACTTTCCTGAAGGACAAAGACGTCAGTTCCATACTCGTGAAAGTGTGAGGGGTACTTCTGTGTTCACTGACACTATTCCTGAAAAGCTATGCAGCCCTCCCCAGACTCCATAGCCTCCAGGGGGTCCTTTCATTGATTTCTTAATCAGGTGTGACAAGCCATCTTTCAGAAGAGTACCCCAGTCCTGCATTGACACTCTGCTGTTTGATGATTTGAAAACACATTTTCTACTTTTTCTTCTGCCCCTTCTACCTGCTCCAAACCAGATGGCAATCCTTTCTCAAAGGAAACTTTGAGATGTGTCCTTTTTAACCCCAGCTACTTTCGCTTCCCATCCACCTAGAGAGAACGGAATCACTGAGTCACTGAAAAACAAAGGTCTGCTGACACATAGAAGAGCAACATAAATACCTAATGCTGAACAGAAGAAAAGGAAAATCTTAAACATGTACTTAGTATGTGTTTCTTGACACACCTCTGACTTCATTTCATTACTTTTTAAGAACCGAATCCTTGTGCATTCACCAAAAAAGGCCTGGCTGCTTCCCCACAACTTATCTAGCAAGAACACAAAATCCCAACACTTATTCTTCTTAATTCCTTCTGGAATAGATTTCAACCTTGTTTCTTGTCATTTCCTACATTATCATTTTTATACCTCCCAAAATAAACCCTTGAGTTCTGTGTGATTACAGTATGGTTTGAACCTGATATCTATAAATGTTTGTGATTATATCAGTATAACATAGTTGGAAATTTTACAAAAGAAAGAATTTCCTAGATATTTCCCTCTGAGTGGAGATTAGCACAGTAACATATAATAAAACCATTTAATTAATGTTTTCCTGTCATCATAAGATCCCTGATCATCCAACTAGCGCTCTATTCATTAGCCTACACTGCCCTCTTCTTAACCATCATGCATTTCAGAAAATGAATAATCTCTCCATTTCCACGATTGGCTACTCACAGAAATTTGTTTGTCAATGGAATAACTGTGATGTGATGATAACATTTCCCACTGTTAGATTCAATGCCATGTGGACATATATAGATCAAAAATATGGATTCCGTCAGGAACAATAGATTCACTCAAGAAACATGGTAGTAATACGTAAGAGCAGAAAGCTGAGACAATAGTAATAATGGTACAGAGCTGACAAAAAGTTCCTAGATCCCATTTACACTCATTCAATGAGGCAACATGACTTCAGGATAGCTCCTTCTCAGGTGTTCAAAAGCAAATGCTCGGGAGCCATGAGTGATGGAAGCACGTGTGCATTACAGCTCAAGCCATTAACTTAAATGTGACAGAAAAATACTGGTGATTTATTTCAGAATCCTTCACTGCATAATTTCATTGAAGTTCTCCCTCTGAGAGCTGGAATATGAGATCTGGCAACACAAGTTGCTTTAAGAACACACAACCACCTGCTTCTGCCAGTGCTAGATAAGCTCGGGTCAGTTCCCAACTTTGTGTGAGTTTCAACTAGAGAATAGAACAGTATGTTTAAAAACATAAATTGTTTGTTTATTTTACAAATAATGACTTCTTCACTCGCCTCCCGCCTCTGCCCAGCCCAAGCTCCAGATATAGGAACAACTTGCACTGCCTGGGATTAGGATTGAGGAAGAGGAGGTGAGATATGCACTTCCACATCGCAGAGACAGATCATACAAAACCAGCGAACTAAAACCCAACTGAATGATTCCTCACTTGCTAGGATTGTTCCACTTCCTATTCCCATCGTCCACCCCAACAACTGCCTTGAACACAGAGACAATCAGTTCACCCACAGCAAGGATTTGGTGTTAAAAATCTGTGATGGTGTGCCTTCGGCCCTCCGCATTTTCTCCTCTTAAATTCCCTGCTCGTGTTCACATTAATTACATCTGAAGTAATGCAGATCTCCAGTCACCAAGAAAAAGGTAGAATATTGGTCAGGAAACTCAACTTTGCTAAATCAAGAAGCATTTTTTTTTAATTTTCAAAGTAAAAATAGCTGTTCTTTTAATCTCTTTTTAACAAACACTTTACCCAAGAACTCCTTTCTTCATCATTTCTGTTGATCATTATATTATCCCATATGTGATTTGAGGATATAATATAATCTTTAATATAATCCCGATGTCTCTTCCACTTCATTGGAGTAGTCAGAATCATCACCCATATCTGTAAGTAAGCTCATAGATTTCTAAATAAACAGTTAACACATGAATGGGTTCTGTTTTCAGGAATTTTATGCTCAAATCACAGGGAGAAAAGACTCCAAAATTTATGTTCCAAAAATAAATTAATACTGAGTCTAATGTGTTTTTCTTTCAGTATCTGTTTTGTAAAAATGTGACTGTCTCACTCACTTTGTTCTTGAAGGATTGCCACAAGCCCTCCAATAACATTGTTTAGTCCAGATTATATCAGCACTAATGGAGGCTGGCCTTAAATGAGAGGCAGAGAGAGCATTGACTGAGGTCTTACATGATAAAATCATATGAATGTTGACCTTTGGTTATCAAAGTAGCCAACACTCAATGGCACTCTCTACTGTGCACTTAATATGTTTCACTGCTGTGCTTTATAATATATATTATCAACCAATGAAGCCCATTTCATAAACCACATACAATCATCAGACATGTCAATTTATATGCACAGCTTGAGTATGCCATTAGGGAAAAGCAGAATATATTGAAACCCTCAATTAATTAAACTTTTTCTACATTCTACTCTTACGAGAGAAGCCAATCACAAGAAAACTCACAAGAGTAAACATTTTAAAATCCATTAAATCCTAGGGTTCAATGCACATTAAGGCCAAACTCCTACATGTGTGCATGTGAGGCTTTTAATCTGTTTAGAAGCAATAGAAAGCTTGAGAACCTATTTCAGTTCAGAGGAAAGTGGTGGAGATGGGAGGCTAATTCCAAAGCTTCTACCCTGAGGATCACCAGGTCAGGCTGGGATATGTTGGATACTCAAGAAATCCCCAGATCTCAATGGCTTAAGAGCAAAAGCTTATATGTTACCCACCCAGGATGCAAAGGCTTTTTTTTATTTTTTTGACACATGCAAATTCTATGATTACCTTGAAAGGAAAAGAGTGAAGTAGATGGTCACACTGGCAATTCAAAGCTTCTACTTAAAGTGGACTTCTTCACTTGTTTCAATTTCCTTAACCAAAGAAAGTACATAGCCCTACCTCTTCTCAAGGTGGCAGGAAGAACGATCTTCCCACATGCCCCAAAGGAGAGTAGAATAAGACAGCAGGAGCAGAAATGTGCCAAGTGTCAGTGTCAAAAATACAGCACAGTTCATAACCAAAGCCCTCCAGGACTCCATTTGTGTCATCCAGAAGGAGGCACAATAATAAGGAAAATAATTCTTTTCTTCTTCAATGTATTAGGAAAGCTAAATGGACTAATATATATTGAAGAAAGATCTTAACATCAGGATTTTCAGACTGCCTCTTCAGTAAACTTTGAAACTTCCCAAACGTATCATCCAACTCAGGTTTGCCTGTTTTGCTTTTTAAGTGGGATATAGTGCTATTTCATTTAAAACGACTCTTCAAATACTAGCAAACTAACCACTCCTCTTCTTTCTCTTTTCATTTAACACTTCATCTTTTCTCATCTGTCAACAGCTGCAGACACTGGGGTGGCCAGAGAAAGTGCTAAAAGACTAAAGCAGATCAGTGAAAAGAACTTCAATGGCCTCTCTGTTATCGTAGTTATTAAGTCACCCCTAGGCAACGACCGACTGGACTTAGCGCCGTGTATAAAGCTGAGGTTATCAGCTTATAAAGCATGATTAGCCTTAGTGACTCTCATTCCCTTCCTATCATACAGTAGACATGAGATTAGAGACAAAAGTGATCAAAGGACTCCCCAAAGCAGCAGCAAAAAGTGACAACTCACTGAAGAACACAGATGGAAAGCTGTCGAGAAAAACACTTCCATTAGTGAGGGGCAAACGGTCGCACTTAGAAATCTATTCTCTCCATTTTACAGGACAACTTACCAATTAATGTGGGTAATGATGTCCCTAAGTCATGAATAAAATATTAAACTATTAAAACTATGACTGTGTTGATCTTGCGTGCGTTATTTAGACTTATTAGTGCTTAGTTTTATCTAAAAATAAAGGAGCAGGGAAAACTGATTTATGGTCATTTTGTGATGGTATGAGGTTATAAACAATTGATTATCTGTAACAAATATGAACTAGAAACATGAAGGGAAAAAATGAAACTGAAAATGATAAGGAATTGAGTAGGTAGTAAAATAAAAAAATCAAGCTACCAAAAAGCTTATATGATCAAATAGCCTGAAAATATCACGCATCAATCATACAGACTTGGGTTGCAAAGGAAAAAGGAAAGAAAAAATGAAACCCAACACAAACCAGCTGAAATAAGAAAGACATGTATTGGTTTCCATCCTTGGAAAGCCCAGGAATAACAGGTTTAAGGCTTGGTTGAGCGAACAGTATGAAATGTGCACAAGGAAACCCAAACTTGTCTCTAAAAACAAGAAAGAAATAATTTTACATGTTATTGTAATTTATTAGGCAAATATTTAAATGCTTAAGTTTAAGAAAGTACTGCGCTACACACTAGTCAGGTGATATAAACATGAGTAGCCAATTGATAACTTACAATCTAATACAAAAGAGCAGTCTTGTCATTATCTGATTAATATAATAAAAAAATAAATGAGGTATGTGGTTATGGAGACATAGGCAAAGATTAAGGGAAAATATTTGAAAACTTAAATTCCAAAAGAATAGAACTTAATAAAGCACATCCCAGGAACCCGGAGTATTGGTTAGATAACCACTTGCCTAGATAATGTCTAGCTAGCTACAAGAATTAGACTTTCACAAGGATTAAAAATCTGTCAGCTTATTTTGATTCCCAGAAATATAGTAAAATAAGTATTCAAACACCTTTCAAAATTCTAAGCAAAGACTTTAGGCAAAATTCTTAAGTAAAAAATAAAACAAAAAAACTATAAAAATCATCAAAATGGCAATGAAGAAGCAGGCCTCTTCCCCAGTGAGGTGTCATCTTTTTCTTCTTTTTTATTTGTTTTTTATACTGAAGATGGATCCAGGAGCATTCTATCTCTGAGCTACAAACATGGTCTTGCTCAGTTGCTGAGGCTGGCCTTGAACCTGCTATCCTCCTGTCTCAGTCTCCCAAAGTGTTTTCCTCCTGAACATCCATCATCAATCAGTGCTATAGAGGTGGGGATAATGAATCTGCTGGCTTTGGGCACATGGAGGACTTACATACGAATCCAGAAAGCATTTCTAGGCACCTACAGGCCACAAGAAATAGCCAACAGTCCAACAGTGGAGAGATATATATCAGATAATTTCTAAAGAAGAAAGAAAAGTTTAAAAATGATGGACTGTGGCTAGCTAAATCCGTCACTACCTTGAGTCCACCCTGTGCAAACATCCAGCTGCAGTTATTAAGTAGGAAAACATTCAACTTATAGCATATTTTTATGGCCCACCTTTCCAAAATTCAATTCTTTTGGCAGTCAAATGAGTCAAACTAAAATAGGAAGACAAATGGAAGATGCCATTAATGAGATAATTTGCTAGACATAAAAATTTTTATAGTGACTAAAATTGATTCCACTGCAGCACATTGTAAGAATGTAATTGTTACTCCATGCTGAATAACCACTTACTAGAGTTCTATATAAAGAAGGCACACTGAGGAGCTTCTTGTTACAATTGTTTAGGTAGGGTGACTAAGACAACAAGTTGACTAGTATTTTCACATCTGAATGAACATCTCACCTTGGATAAAATCAACACTGTCATTTTCATTCAGGCAAATACTCTTCAGGCCCATGCCTGTTGCAAATTTCTCATTATCACTTTTGGGTTGAAGGAATGTTAACACGTTGAATTAAGTTTCTTACAATAAAACTTTTCCTTGCCTTATGTTTTATGGTAGATAATAGTATTAAAAATTCTAGTGTCTAAAAGTTCCTATTATTCCAGAATCATCCATCATTGCCATGTTTCTGATTGCCCATAGATATGATCATTAGAAATAAATAAATACAAGTCTTAGAAGTCTATGCCTGCTTGCTGTCATGCCTTAATACCTTGAAATAAGTGTTTGCTAAGCCAGAGATCTAGAGGGAGATGCTGCCTTCCATGGTTACTCGCTTTCCAAAGGCAGCTTGCTTGCTTGCTTGCTTGCTTGCTTGCTTGCTTGCTTGCTTGCTTTATTCCTTCCTTCCTTCCTTCCTTCCTTCCTTCCTTCCTTCCTTCCTTTCTTTCTTTCTTTCATGTGTGTTTGTGGTACTGGGGATTGAACCCAGAGGCATTCTACCTCTGAGCTATATCCTCAGCCCTATTTTTTCTTTTTTTGTGGTACTGGGGTTCCTGGAAGCCCTTCTACCTCCAGGCTACACTCCCAGACCTATTTTTTATATATATTTTTATTTGGAAACAGGGTCTCTTAAGCCAGCATGGCTGGCTTCAAACCTGCACGATCCTCCTGTGTCTGCATCCCAAGCATGGGGATTACAAGTGTGCACCACCATGCCCGGATTCTCAGCCCTATTTTTTATTCTTTATTTTGAAACATGGCCTCACTAAGTTGTGGAGGGCAAGTAGCTGAGGCCGGCTGCGAACCTGTGATCCACCTGTTTCAGCCTCCCAAGTGCTGGGATTATAAGCATGTGCCACTATGCCTGGCTTCGAAAGGCAGTTTTCACTAGTATGATCAAGTGAAGTCTGCAAAGTACAGATCCATACTGAAAGGGAAAAAAAATGACCTGTGCTTCCATGAAGACAATAAAATAAGAGAGGATGACTGGATTCATGCTATAATCTTTGTTAAATGAATGACTGAATAAAATAAGAGAAGGAATGAGTAATAAAATTAATAAAGTGAGTAAAGGAACCTCTTGTTAAAATAAAATGAAAAATTTATAAACAATTTTCCTTCTAGTTAAACAAGTATACACAGAAACAATAAGATTAGTTTTCAACTCTTCGGACAGAGTTGGGAGGCCTTAATTTTCTGTCCTCGGACAGAGTGAGAGACCTTTGTGGAAAAAGCTAACATAATCTCCCTTTATTCTCTCTCCTTCTTAGTCTCTGCTGACCCCTGTCTCCATCCCACCGTGTTCTGCGTGGGAATATTTGCTGCTTAGATTTCAGAGCCTATGTTACTGACAACAGGAAAATAATTTCTCCTTGCATGCTTGCTCAGTGTGCAAAATCAATACAGTCTTTGTTTGTGACACTTATAAAAAGAAATTTCTTCATTAAGTGATTTCCAAAATGACAACTTTGTCCTTTATTTTTTTTTATTCTCCACTGAAGATTGAGCAATTCAGATGGCTGCATGATGTGGGTCTGCTTGCTTGTTATTGCAGTCATAGCCTGTCTGTCTGTCTGTCTGTCTGTCTGTCTCTCTCTCTCTCTCTCTCTCTCTCTCTCTCTCTCTCTCTCTCTCTTTTTCTCCCCCCCCACACGTGTGTGTATTCTGTGTGTGTGTTCTCGGGGCATAGCAGAAGTCTGAGGCTTTCAGGTGTCTCAGGGACAAACACAATTTTCTGAACCAAAAGCAGATCCCCCTATTGGAGGGGAATGGAGCCACGATTTCACCTTTTCTGCAGTTCCATAAACTCTTCTCTTTGCATGACTTACTGCCTGGCTAAACTGTATACCATTTCAGTATTGATATTTGACTGGTTTTACTCTACTATTCAGCCTTTTGGTAAAATTTTGTCCCACAATACATTATGTATTTTTTGTGTTCTATTAAATTAACCTGAAATAATTTTTCCATCATCAACTCTCTGAAATCTCTCTGAAAACTCCCATGGTACCTAAATATCTTTTATCTATCCATGAATTCAATTAAATTGATGTGATGTGATATTGTTTGAAGCTTTTTAAAAACCTGGGGATAATAGTCTGTATAAAAGGAAGTCATCAAAATATCCAAGATAGTCTAGTGGGAAAACAGTAGACATATGAAAAAATTAAAATATTAATAAATACAGTGAAAAACATAAATTTACTTCTTATTACATGAATCTAGAGACATAGTAAGTGTTAAATCACATTCCTTAAAATATAACTTCATACAGAAAAATGCTTTTGTAACTCGGTATCCTTTGGGTTTTATTCTCCCACTGCAGCGCTGTGATAGGGTCTGATCTCATGGATTGGCCTGGCTAGCCAAGAAAAAATGAGATAGAATGGATGCAGAGAAATATCTGGACAATGAGGTCTCCCAAGTTAGAAAATTTTTTCTGAAATGGAATTGTGACAAATATCAGCTCCTGGGGACATAGAAAATTAGTTTGCTCAAAATTTTAAAAGGCATGCTAGAGTAAGGCAGTTTCAATCAATGCAAAGGAAGAGAGACGGACTCAATAACCTCCTAGGTCTGTTTCCTTCTTTATGTCTCCAAACGTGTCTGAAGCACATTAAGAAAACATTTATGTGCTGCTCACCTTGAATGCAAAGGCACACATCACATCTCCCCACACAGCCATTTCGTTTTCAAGTTTACAAAGAATAAAATAAAATTAGAGCTTGTCACCTTTAGGGAGAAGAAAACAGACCCACATCATGCAGCCATCTGAATTGCTCAATCTTCAGTGGAGAATAACCAGAAACAGGAGCCCTTAGCAGCCTATTCTTAGGAGCACACCATGATGGGAGTTTTCGTGCACAATGAAAGTGACTTATCATTCCTCTGAGAATGTGATTCTTTTTTATTTTTTTTGTGATGAGGGTGGAACCCAGGGGCTTTCTACCTCCGGGCTATACTCCCAGACCTATTTTATACTTTATTTGGAAACAGGGTCTCACTAAGTTGCTGAGAGCCTCACTAAGTAGCTGAGGCTGGCTTCGAACCTGTGTGATCCTTCTGTCTCAGCCTCCCAAGAGTGGGGATTACACGTGTGCGCCACCACGCCTGGCTGTGGAAACAAAGAAGTTCCTGAAAATGTGAAACTTTCTATAGCATGACTCTGGAGAGTCCCATAGTCCCACAGACTTTGTTCACAATGTCACAGCTTGTGGTTGGTAAGCTGCAGCAGCCACATTTCTGGCCTCCCATCCCTACCTGATATGCAACCTCCTCTACTAGCAGCTAAGGACTTTGGACACTTTAGAAAGTTATTTGGACTGCAGCTTCTCTTCCGTATGAAGAGAAGATTTATTAAGATACTGATAATATAAACAAAATTGCAGCAAAAATAAATAAATAATAAAGTCCCCAGCAGAGATATAACCAACTTAAACATTCGTCCTAGGTTGACTAAATTTTAGACAGACCTCTTATTTACTATATGACCCTGAACTCCCTTTCTTAGTGAATTCACATTAGAAAACTTGCATTATTAAATTATTTCTCCAATCCTTTCTTTCAGTTTTCAGAAACTCTATATCTTTTTTAATTAATGTGCTTTTATTGGTACATTATAGTCTCACATCATAATGTAAATCATGTTGATGGTGACAAACATGTGCTTGGTGTGACTCCACCCTGCCTATTTCTCTCTTTCCCCCTACAGAGCCCTGAGACTAATGTTGGTATAATCACTTATGTACACATAGTCAATGGTAGTAGTTCCACTAATGAACCTCAGTCTTCCACCTTCCCTTCCTTTAGACCACTTCTCTGGCTCCACTGAGGTTTCTTCTCTATTTTCTGGAGTCCCTCTAGTATTCCAGTTGCTCCCTAGCTTGCAAAGATTAGAGAAAATATATGACTCTTCACTTCCATAACTGGATAATCTCACTTAACATAATGTTCTCCATTGTGGCCCTCCCATCCATCCCTGTTATGCAACCTCCTCTACCAGCAGTTAAGGACTTTGGACACATATTTTCTCCTTCCATTTTCTTGCAAATGACATAATTTTGTTCTTCTTTACTGCTGAATAAAATTCCATTGTGTACTTCCCATAATTTTGTAATTTATTCATCTGTTGATGAACACCTAGGTTGGTTTCATAATTTGAATATTTTGAGTTGTGCTGGTAGGAACATAAATATGCATATATTACTGTAAGTCTCTGATTTCAGGCTCTCTGGAAAGATACCCAGGAGTGATACAGCCAGATCATATGTGTATTCATTCCCAACTTTCTGAGGAATCTCCACACTGATCTTCATAGCAGCTGAACTAGTTTGCAATCCCACCAACAGTATAGAAGAACTCTCATTTCCCCACATCCTCACCAACATTTATTGTTATTTGACTTCTTGATGATTGCCATTTTAATGGGAGCTAGATGGAATCTCAGTATAGTTTTGATTTGCATCTCCCTGATTGCTAATGATGTTAAACCTATGCCTTCCTCTAGTAACTTTACAGTCTCTGGTCCAACTTCCAGGTCTTTAATCCATTTCAGGTTGACTCCTGTGAAAAGTGAGAGGTGTGGAGATTCCTAAGAAAGGTGGGAATAGATCCACCATATGATCCAGCTATACCACTCCTGGGTATCTTTCCAAAGGGGCTGAATTCAGAGAACTACAGCAACATATGCATACCTATGTTCATAGCAGCACAATTTGTAATAGCCAAAATATGGAACCAACCCAGATCTCCATCAACAGATGAATGGATAGCAAAACTTTGGGAAATACACACAATGGAATTCTATTCAGCCATAAAGAAGAACAAAATTATATCATTTGCAAGAAGATGGAAAGCCCTGGAGAAAATTATGTTAAGTGAGATCAGACAAGCACAGAAGGAGAAGATACATATGTTTCCTCTAATATGCCCAAACTAGGAAACACAGAGGATACCAGTGGGACTCCAGATAATGGAGGGAAAATATCAGCAAAGTTTGAATGGAAAGATAGGAGAGGAGGAAGGCTGACCTTGATTAATGAGGGTCTACATCTGAATATGTATAAAATTATGAATATGACATGGTTAACCTGGACAACCATTGGTGGGAGGGGGAAAGGGAAACAGGGGCAGGGGGGAGAGGGCACCAAATATAGTTTAAATGTATACCATTTATGTTCAATAAAAAATTTATTTAAAAAAATAAAAATAAATAAAAATAATCTATACACACATACAAAATAAAAGAATTTAGTTCTATTTTTCTACAAATAGATAACCAGTTTTCACAACCCCATTTGTTAAAGAGGATGTCTTTTCTTCAATGTATGTGTCTGGCACCTTTGTCAAAAATCAATAAGCTATAAGCGCAAGAATTTGTTTCTGTATATTCTGTTCTGTTGGTCTGTGTGTCTGTTTTTGTGCCAGTATCATGCTGTTTTTATTACTATAGCTCTGTAGTATAATTTGAAGTCAGGAATTGTGACGCTTTCTTCATGGTTCTTATTTCTGAGAATTACTTTGGGTATTCTTTGTCTTTGTTTCTCCATATGAAATTTATGGCTAAATTTTTTAGATCTATGAAAAAAGACACTGGCATTTTGATAAAGATTGCATTACTCTGTAGATCACTTTTTGTTAGAATGGCCATTTTGGAAATATTCATTCTGTCTATCCAGAGCAAGGAAGATCTTTTTATCTCCTTCAATTTCTTTCTTTAGTGTTTTATAATTTTCATTGTAGAGGTCATTTAGCTCCTTGTTTAGGTTTATTCCTAGGTATTTTATTGACCTTGAGGTAATTTTGAGGGAAATTATTTTCTGGATTTCTTCCACAGTGGAATCATGTTTGGCATATAAAAAAAAGCTACTAATTTATTTTAGGTTGATTTTATATCCTGCTACTTTACTGAATTTGTTAATAAGCTCTAGAAGTCTTTTGGAGATTCATGCTTAGAGATATGTTCATATTTAATTCTATAAATTAGACTTTTTACTGAAAAAATTCAACCTGCTTATTAGTGATTTTTGTATTTATTTTATCACATCTCTTGTTCAATACACAGAGCCTGGCATAAATATTCTGAGAGGCTAATTCCCTCTGCATATGAACAGCACTCTCTGAGTCCCAGACACCATCCTTCTGGGGATCTGTTGCTCAAGGTCTGTGTAAATTTGTGACAGCGAAATTAAAATATTAAATTGCTCAATTAGATTAGTTCTGCTGTGACACCAAACAGGCCAAACCTTTCTTATGCCAGATTTACAATCTTACTGTCAATTGTATTTACATATTCTCAAATACTTAACGTTCAAAACAGACACAAACTTTTTACTGAGGCACAAATTACTTACCTCGGTAGCCTTTTATTTTCATTTATTTGCAAGCGATACTCCAGTTGCCTCCAGTGTCTGTTAATTGAGTAGTGTGGAGCTGTTCGCTTATCTATAACGATGGTTTCTGACTAGGTATGATATTTCAGGTCCCACTTAGCCGTTTGCCTGCAATATTAGGACTTAACTTCCCTCTCTCACATTCCATAGAGAGAAGAAACGTCTCTAGTTCTGAGGAACATCCTTCACTGGTCTCCTATTTTCATTCCCTCCCTCACTCACTCCTTCCAGGTGGAGGAGGAATAGCTTCCCTGAAGCTGTTTCAGGCAAGAAGCACCTGAAATCCACAAGACCTGGTTACACTGAGTAAGGTACAGTAACAGTTTCCACAGGACTCCTCTCAGGTGCTCTTGCTGTCTTGGCTCACACACTGTCCTGGGGGTGTGCTCCTGCCCCAGATGGTACCTTTCCTCCACTGGGAGATCAAATGTTCTCTGATTTCTCTGCGTAGGACCAATAGGCAAGTTTCATTTGGAGAGTGACCAAGAGGTCAGGCCAACATCCTCTACATCAGCTTGCCTCATATAGAGATGATACTTTAATTTAATCCATATCTAATTATTTGGTATTCCCTATCAATTTTTTTAAATACCAGATATAATTGTTGTCCTAAAAACAAGGAACCAGGCTGGGAATCATATACACAGTCTAGAAAGTTAAATTATTATCCTTCCTAGAGAAGAGCTGTCACTAAAGCCTGAAGACTACTAGGGGTTGGCTATGCACTGTCCCTCCCCCAAGGAAGCCTCATTTTTTAAATCCAGTGTTATTTTACACTTACAGCACATCCCAGTTTATAACAGACACATTTCAAGTTCCCAATGGCAATATATCTGGTGGTCATGACATTGGACAACATAATCTTAAATTATAGCTAATATTTAGGGTACCATTGGAAAAAATGTATGTCACATATATTTGTATAAAAAACCATCTCCTGCCAGGCACAGTGGCACACATTTGTGATTCTAGTACTTGAGAAGCTGAGAAAGGAGTATTGCAAGTTTGAATCCTGCCTCAGCTACTTACAGACACCCTCAGCAACTTAGTAAGACCCAGTTTCAAAATAAAAAACAAAATAGGGCTGGTGGGGTCTAACTAAGAGGTAGAATGCCTCTGGGTTTTGCCCTCGTGACAAAAACAAAAACCAACAGCAGCAGAAAATGTAAACTGAACTCTTAAAGACACAGAGATGGATAACATTCTCTTAAAAAGGGGAGAATATTCTTAATTTATAGCCACTATTTTACTCCTATAATGTAGGATTCATCCTAGGGTCAAATTTTTTTTAAAAAAGGGTTTGTTCCATGATGTCAAAAAACTGGAATACAAAACTGCATTTTTAAAATCCACAGCTCTTACACTTTTAAGATTGGCCTTTCCTGAGCGAATTTTCCCCTTCACTTACTGCAATTCTGGGTCCATGTGAATGATGTGGAGACCAAGTTACTTCTGCTCCCAAAAGCAAATCATTGCAACTGAACTGTCATTCCTTGTTTCAGTGGGCATTCAACAAAGGCTGATCCTGTAAATTGACAAGAAAAAAATTTTTCTTCCCTACCCATGAAATCACTTTCAGATTTCCACTAGTATACTAGCCAACAATGGAAAGCTTTGTCATCAAAATTTGCATCACCAAATCTGTTTCCTGTCCTTTGCTTTTGCACACTTTCTTAGCACTCGTGAACAGAGACACAGCTGATGATTTGTAATAGGAATATATCCTTCTGTTTCTATGAAAATGTGCACTGGAGAGAAGAAGATGAGTTGCCTAATATCAAAGAAAGTCATCTTATTTGAAAAATAGGCCTCCTGTCTTGCATAGAGACAGCTGATAAATTAAAACAAAACAGAGGCATTAAGGAAAAGAAGATACATAAGTTAATGCAGGCTGAAGACAACCTCCCCTTTAATACCAACAAATCATACCATTTTTACAAGTTTTTTTCCTACTGATTTTACATATAAAAATGAGTTGCTAATAAAATAAAAGCAAGCTTCATCTTACCAAACTATATACAGCAAGGAAAGAACAAATAGGCCATTTTGAGTTTTTCACTACTGAGCCAAATTCTAAGCTACAGCAATTAGCAGTCACTGAATGATCAATAACACAACATTGATTTGCCAGGGCACTTGTGAAACTAGACTTTGACAGCAGGAGATTAGTGACCAGCAACGCGCTGGTGAGAAGTCACAAATGAAGGGGAAGAGCTCTGGGTAGAGAGTGAATCGATGGTTTTGCCATGTGTGACTCTGCTCCCCTTGCAATTTATTCCTGGAAAGCCGAGATGACGGAGCACAGTACGACAGAAGTGACCTGACTTTTTGAGGTACAGGAAGAAACATCATCATACTTTGGCTCACAAAATCTTAAGTCTACCTTTAAGTTTTTAGGACTGCAATCATCTGGATGGGTCCAATCTGTATTCCTCTGCTTCTTTCTCAATGGCACATTTTCTCTTTAATCCCTCGGGCTAATTTCTCCTAGTGATGGTTAAGCTTTCTTTCATTCAGGAGCCTCTCTAGTTTATTTTTAGGCCTATGGTTACAAAGGTACAGGATCTCAATAGCCACTTGTAGCACACTTTCAGAAATGGATTTAGGAGGAGAAAAGTCTATTATTTATTTTCTACTTGAAAAAAATATTTGAAGACTGAGCTTCAGCAAGTAAATATAAAGACGGCATAATGTTCCATGTAAAACTTTTAGTGTTTGCCAGACACGACGGTACACACTTGAAATTCCAGTACTTGGTAGGCTAAGACAGGAGAATCTCAGGTTCGAGCCCAGTCTCAGCAACTTAGCAAGACCCTCAGTAACTTAGCAAGATCCTGTTTCAAAATAAAAAAATAGCCGGGTGTGGTAGCGCATGCTTCTAATCCCTGCGCTTGGGAGGTAGAGGCAGGAGGATCACACAGGTTCGAAGCCAGCCTTGCTGGCTTAAGAGACCCTGTTTCCAAATAAAAATATATTTTAAAAAATAAGTCTGGGAGTGTAGCCCGTAGGTAGAAGGGCTTCCAGGAACCCCAGTACCGACAAAAATAAATATATAAAGAAAGAAAGAAAGAAAGAAAGAAAGAAAGAAAGAAAGAAAGAAAGAAAGTAAGTTCTGGGTATGTAGCTCAAAGGTAGAATGCCCCTGTGTTCAATCCCCAGTACCAAAAAAAATCATTAAAAGATGCAGTGTTTTTTGAGTATTATCTTATATGTCAACAAATAATAAAGGCTAAATTTCCTAGTGGCACATTGTAGGAAGTATACATGTGGGTATTAAGTAGCCCAAATTACTTTTTTTACAGAGTAAATTTTAGAGAATATATCTTCTCTGGATCACTGAAAAGATACAGATAAAATCTGTTTATCCTAAATCGTCCTTTCTGCCATCCTTCCTGCATCCCAGTTAGTTCCTCTATTACAGTGCACCTTCTGGCCTCACCACTACCCTTCCATTCCTTATACGAAAAAGAAGGGATGATACCAGAATAATTTCTATCTGATCATAGTCCATGACCTCTCTAGGCAAACCAAGAAAACCAGCCTGAAGTATATGCCATCTAGTACTTCAGATTAAGCAGCAGTCTTTAGATGTGCTTGATAGTACCCTGAATCCTGAAAACAGGTTTTTCTGGAGACAAGAACTCACTTGTCTGTCCATATTGCCTGTCCTTTAATTCTGGCTAAAGAGCTCACATGTTACCCCAAAGAGAACTCACTGAAGACAGCTGGGATGACCCTCTGTCTGAACCCTTGGTCCCTTGTTTCGTCTATTTGGTTCCATGACTTCTCTGGCTTCATACTAAAGTCATCAAGCAGCATCAGTCCCTTCTACTGTAGCCAGTTTATACTCTTTTATCTGACTTACCATGCTCCTAACCCAATATTCTACTCTATATATTCTCAGCCTACTATCCAGCCCAGCCCCCTCTCTGAGCTGTTCATCCATATAAGAGTGTGTCAACACTGACTCCCTAAACTCCTGAGCATCACGTCCTTTGAGTTTTCATCCCCATGCTCTGCCTTCCTGTAGAGTACTTATCAATTACTTGAGTGTGAGGTAGACTTTATCCTGTGGAATCTTACATTTGGATGGATAGAGCTATATGTGTCAGCACTAACATCCCAGTCTGTGGGCAAGACATTCCCATGCCTTATTTATATTCACTTCCTTCTTTACCCTAAGATATCTCTTCCCATTTAGGTTGCCACATTCTTGGCAGTTATTTGGGCCATTCCCAGCTCTTTCCATAAAAACACAGCTCTTAAAATGAAATTTATCTCATGGATTGGGTAGTAGTCAAGAAGCTGGACATCCTTTTTCTCTATTTCTAAGTTTCTCCATCAATGATATTTCACTTTTTCCTTTAAAATAGTTTTCTAGAACATCAAACACATGCATATTTATCAGCTACTATCTATATGAGATTATCCATGCTTCTGCCTTCTTCCATTAGTGCACTTAATCAGGAGCATTAAAAATTAGAGCTACCTTGCAGAGTGAATTGTGTGACAAAGTGAGTGTGCACAGAGCTGGCAGATTCCCTCGCTGTTATTTGTTGACCTCTTGCGAAGGGGCAAAGGCAACCAAAGAGCTTCAAATATTTCAGAGGATTTGAAGTGGTTTGGGAGGAATTTTATTTTCTCAGAAATCTTCTCTAAAGGGAATTGCATTTTGAACTGTTACATCGCATATACATTTTTATTGCCATTTCTGTTCACTCAGTCATCCAAATACCAAGCTACAGCATTGGACCATTGGACACAAGGATGAATTCCAAGAAGATTAGGGAAGCAGGAAAGTGCAGAATGGGTTTAATGACTCATGGGCGAAGCATTAGTCATTGGTCATAAACCATTGTGGAACCAGAGACACTGAGAACAAATTCAGGCTGCAGAGCAACAGGCTCTGTGGGTTACACTTAGCAGTTCAAGCAGCTGACTCGACACTTCTCACAGCAAAAAGCCTAGCTGGTTTATTCTACTCCGTCTTCAATTTAACCTTTTATACCTAGTTCTCTTTTAGCATACTAGACCAACACCAAAAACAAAAAGATTTATGGAAGAATATGATTCTTGAGAAAGAGATTAATGACTTTAAATATTTAAATGTATACATATGTAAAAAGCCACAATGGTTAAGCTCGGAAATGAAATGCACCGAAATATAGCTTATAATATAAGGTAATATCAGGTGGTTTCATGGTTGACTGAGAACTAGGAATTCTGGATCTACTTAATTCTGCTGAAATTCCAGTCTAGGTAGATTCCTAATGGGCTCTGTCTCCTATTTTAGATACATGGGAAGAAATGTGTACCATCCCAGGACCCTTTTCAAGGCCTTATCATATTCTCTGAAGAATCCTCTGACCCTTCAACTTGCTATAAAGTAAATTACTCTCTCTCTGTACCACTTCTCCGTGCTACAAGTATTACGCTCTGTGCACATATCTATTTCTATTGGTGGTTTACCAGCTGGTACAACCCATCCACCCTCTACTTAATTCCTCATATGGTAGTAAGAGGGATTGTCACTATTAGGGATGGCAAACAAATTTTGGCGGGAATCTAATTGGGTAATACATCTCAAAATTTGAAAAAGCAGAATGACTTTAACCAGAATTATGGCTCCCAATGATTTGGGAATTCTGATCCCAATGTTTATATTTAATTAAACAACCAGCAGGATATAATATACAAAGACTTTGGATTTTGAAATCAGAGAGGCTTGGATTCAAACCCAAACTCTACCTCAAATCCACTTTAATTCCTGTACTCAGCAAGTATATATTATGCACCTGCTACATTCCAGTCACACTTGTGATTGCTGGCAGTAGAGCAGTAAACATAAGAGCTAAAAGAATTAAAGAATTGCAAACAAGAAAGGAATTTCAGGAGATCCTCTAAATAGAAATTCTACCCTCTTCACAAATGGAGTAAAAAAAAATCCATGGAAATAAAATATTTTTGCAAAATACAACCATAAGGTAATCAAATCAGAATTAGAATTCAATTCTCCTGATTTTCAATTTAGTGCTCTTTGTACCAGATTAAGATATAGCCATATTGATCTTTATTAAAAAGAAAAAACTTTAATTTGAAATTCTGATCAATGCATAAAATTCATTTTCATATCACAGTTAAATTTAGTGCAAACTATTAAAATGTTAAACACTGAAGTTTTCAACAGAAATCTATCAAGCTCCCTTAGAAAAATTATTTTTAAAAACAACAGCAAGTCATTTACTGCTACGAGGTGAATATGTAAAGAAGTCATATTGATCTTCAGCAATAAATAAATAATCTGAGTATTTGTGGCACTGTTTTTTAAATTAAAATCATAGGTTATAAAATAATTTGTTTGAGCAAATTGTGTTTGACCATACTCTGTATAAAGTATAGCAGTTTCTGTAAAAGGTATGAGAAGGCATCAATCAGGGGTCTCCGGGAGCAGCTTCTTGCATCTCTTGCAGTTTCCCCACACTGCAGCACTGCTTAGACCCTCCAGGATGGGCCCCTAAAGTGGCACAGGAAACCCCATGCCTGCAGCTCCTCCCCGAAACTCCATATATGCTTACCAAACCTGCTTTCTCAAGATTCATATCTCCCCAACCTAAACCTGGAATCTTCGCAGCATTTCTTGTAATAACATACCACACCATATTATTGTAGGAGCCCCTGGATTATAAAATAATAATCAAGCACCACAGCTGTTCAGTTAGACTACAGATTAGTTAGAATGACTTTCTGTGGGCATGTCCTCTCTGCAAGGCCATGTATCTATCTGACCTTAGCCCACTACAAGTAACCTGAAAAGAACATGAGCTTTAGACTCAGGCTTGGGTTCAATTTTTGGCTGTTCCACCCACCAGTTTGTTGATTGTAGACAACTTGTAAGAATTATCTGAGTCTTGATATTTTCATTCCAGCAAATATGATGCCTCCAAGGAAATCCAATGCAAATACACAGTTCCATTGCTTACCCAAACTGCTCCCTACAGCTGCCAGCACAGCCCAAATGCATAGAATGTTTTGCCTTTCTTTGCAGTTTTCCTGTTTTATAGGGTTTAAGGAACTGCTTCCATCAAAGGAAGTCTCCAAGACTTCCTTAATATTAGAAATACTTTTCCCTTTTCCAATTCCAAACAAACTTATAGAGGGTACAACTACAGTTCTTGGCTTTTGATGAACACCAAAATCAACTACAGGGCTTTGTCAAAATGTTCATGCCTGTGGCCCAATTCCTGAACTCTGATAAGAGATCTGGGTATAACCAACTCTGAGTTTTTAATGTGTTCTACAAATAATTCTAGGACACGCTAATGGTTGAGAATCACTGGGGTGGAGAATGAACATAGAAGTAACCATGGCAAAGGGCAGAGGATGGATGTAACCCAGTATGTGTTTCTGTCTCTGTATAATCAAAAGTTGTTTAGTAATGGTCAAAAGTAGAATCCTAGAAATAAATGTTTATGGCCCTAAGGTGGCATTATAAATTATCTACTTTTTTTAATGGTACTGGGGGTGGAACCCAGGGACTTTCTACCTTCGGGTTATACTCCCAGCCCTATTTTTCATACTTTATTTGGAAACAGGGTCTCACTATGTTCTGAGAACCTCACTAAGTATCTGAGGCTGGCTTCGAACCTGTGTGATCCTCCTGTCTCGGCCTCCCAAGCGCAGGGATTACAAGCGTGCGCCACCACGCCCAGCAATTATCTACTTTTAATCACTTTTCAGTGCTAAACTTCTTTGTTAAAAATAATAGCTCTAGCTGGGCATGGTGACGCACACTTGTAATCCCAGAGCTTGGGAGGCTGAGACAGGAGGATCGCACAGGTTTGAAGCCAGCCTCAGCTACTTTGTGAGGCTTTCAGCAACTTAGTGAGACCCTGTTTCCAAATAAAATATAAAAAAGGTCTGGGAGTATAGCCCAGAGGCTCTGGGTTCCACCCCCAGTACCACCAAAAAAAAAAAAGAAAAAAAAATAGCTCTAAAGGTTTCTCTGTTTTGTTTTTTTACTGCAACTTTTTTTTAAATTTAATTTAGTGTGTTGCAAAACGTTCTCTCCTTGCAATCCATTTGATAAAGCAAAAATTCATCCACATCTTCCTTCTGTGCCAATTGTTTTTCTTTTTTGGTGAAAAATAAATGATTCAGTTAAATGATATTTTAATACCATATATTTTGCAGATCATATGCCATTCAGCTTTAGCCAATGGGTTAGGGATAGTTTACTTTTGAGTCCTAGAATATGGAGATTTGTAGGTCAAATGCATTTTAATGAAAATATGAG
Source organism: Muscardinus avellanarius (assembly GCF_963383645.1). Classification (NCBI taxonomy): domain Eukaryota; kingdom Metazoa; phylum Chordata; class Mammalia; order Rodentia; family Gliridae; genus Muscardinus; species Muscardinus avellanarius. The sequence goes on from NC_137797.1 coordinate 62,325,167, forward strand.
TCAATATGAATCACTCTTTTAGGTGAAATCTCTCACTAATACTCAGAGTATAATAAGGGACCGGTTGCCCTAGTGGAGGGAGAAGAGATAAGCCTTTGAGCTACCTCTTCTTTCTTCTCCCTCTTCAATGGCCCTTGAAGGATTCAAGAGATTCCTCAGGATTGTATGTGTGTGGAAGAGGAGGGTTTAATATTAACATCCTCAGCCCAATATGCACTTTTTCTCTAAAAGTAAACCATATGGAGAGCTGAATTATAATCATAATGTTTCATGAAATTACAGAATCCATACATAATAAGTTAGTTATATGCTCTGAATGTGTAATGATATTGGGTTAACATAGCCTGAGAGACATCTCACAGCCATGGATAATTTTGCCAATGTATAAGTAGCATTCGAAGTCCATTAGCAAAGGTCCCTTCTCCCCTGGAGAGTTCTAGGAGGATGCTTGCCAACATTTACCTCTGACTTTCTTTCTTTTCTTTTTCTTTTTCCTTTTTGTTCTTCCATAGCTGGCCAACTACAGTTCTGAAGGATCCATTCTCCCTTTAGATATGTTAATACAGTTAATCAGGTTATAGTCCAGTCTTGCTGACTACATTTAAAGTCAGTCTCAAAAGTGACTTTCATGTCTTTGTCCTAGCTGGTTAGGTGCAGAGGGCACTTTTCTTCTCCTTGTTTCCAAATTCTTGGGCACACTGTCTTCTCACTCCACTGTGGAGAGCTTCTGATGTTCAAATGCCTGCCCTTGCCACGAGCTGCTCTGTGGTCCACACATATCTAAAAGCTGGCAGCAAGACTTGATTAAGGTAGGACCACATGCATTATGTACTTTCCTTGCTTTTTACAAGAGGGAATTTTCATACATTTGAAATCTGGTTTGCTTAAGATATCCCTGAGGTTTTTACAGCTTTCAGTAATCAAATGTGAAGATCACTTGATGTAAGAGACAAATAATACTGCAGCTTCCATGGTACTTTGTATTTACAGGAACTGGACTGATCCCTTTATATGCATTATTTTCTTTCAACCTGTAGATACTCTATGATGGATGCAATATTGCCCTCCACAAGTGGATGAGGAAACTAAAGCTCAAAGAAGACAAAGAACTCTCCCAAGGTCTCTGAATGATACACCCGGAATTCAAACTTTGTCCTCCTAAATTTCAAAGCATGCAAATCACCTTCTTGTGTTCCAAATATCAAAGAATGACTCGACCTTCCTCTCAGAAGCGCGGCCCTCTTCCATATTCAGTTCACTTCTCAACTCATTTAGAAACCAAGAGGTTCAGCACTTTCTACTTGATGGTAGTCTATCTGGCTCCTCTAATTTGGGTCTGCATCCATCTGCTGATGGAAGCAGTCACAGACCACAAATTATACACAATGGGATTTTTTTTTTTTGCAGTACTGGGGGTTGAACCAGGGGCATTCTACCTCTGAGCTACACCCCCCAGCCCTATTTTATTCTTTATTTTGAAACAGAGTCTCACTAAGTCTCACTAATTTTGAAACAGGGTCTCATAGGACCTCACAAGTTGCTGAGGCTGGCAATGAACCTGTGGTGCTCCTGTCTCGAGCCTCCCAAGTACAAGTGTGCACCACCACACCCAGCTGACAATGTGATGTTTTAAGCAACAACAGGTGGCATTTGTGATGATGGTCTCAGGAGACGGTATCCTCTAGTGACATCATAGCCATCTTAGTTTATTGTAAAAATGCGCCATGATGGTCACAGAATAAAACTGCCTAATGGCGCATTTCTCAGAGTGTGACCCCAAAACCCAGCATTAAGGAACACATGACTGTATGTCCACATGTTCCTAACCTGTGGCTTCACAACCTTCACACTGCCAACCACCTGGTGTGTCCCAGCATTATACAGGTACCATTGCCTAGGGAAAGGTAGGGAAACAAGCTATTATGATCTAGCATCTTCCAGATGTTAGTAATCAAACCCAACCAGCTAATCCCAAATTGTCGCAGGTTGCATGGTTGAGTGGATTCTAATGCTTCCCAGGTGTCGCTCTGCTGGCCTGGGAAGTAGCCATTTGCCTATATCCCCAGGGAAAGAAGAATTTGTACTGACTGGTAAAAGATGATGTTTCATTTATCTTCATACCGTAGGTCTCAGACCAGGTTGATCATCTGAATCACTACAGACATTTTTGTAATCATAGATTCTTGAGCCTGCACCAGCAAATTAGTGAATTTTAAGAGCTCAAAAGCTAATTTAGAAGCTCACTCAGTTTAGAAATTCCAGTGCCAAGGTTATACTCATGCATGTTAAAAGCCTGGTATAAGTTCTTATCTGCCACTGGGTCATCTCAGAAAAAAAAATCTCTTTAAGCACCCATTTTCTTTTTAAGAAAAGGAGGGTTTTCGTGTGGAGGGGAAGCACTAATAATAAGATAACTTAGGTGAAATAAACTTTAATAAGTTTTTCATTTGATATTAACATGCTTCAATAAGAAAGGCTTGAAAATAAAATGGGCACATTTTCCAATTTTAGATTCATTCTCTGGCACTTAGTGACAGCATCTCACCATATTTATCCTCGTATTCAATAATTCCAAATCTATGCCACATATAACCATAGCTATCCTTTATAAAAAAAAAAAACACAAACATTAAAGTTATATTTAAAAGAAGCCCAAAATCTCGGGAAGCATTTTCTGTCCTCAAGCTGTTAATTTGTCTTTCTTTGGGGAGGGCGTTTCGGATTTCTTGCTATCAACCCTTCATTTAATATGGAGCTTCATGAATTCCAGCTGTGAGCCACATAATTTCTCTCGGCATTTGATTTCTGGGCTTTTCCCTCGCCTCTAAATCCTTCCCATATGTCTGTCAGGGGGGCCTGGGCTGGGGGAGGGGGTGCAGAGGACACAGAGGCTCAGAGCTGCCCCCTATCCTATCTGAGGTGTGGGACCATGTGATGAGCCCAGAGCCCCCTGATTAAGAAGCGCTCTCCGTCTTTATACCAGGCCTCTGCCCTGCAGGCTGTGGCCGCCACCTGCTCCTTATTTTCCTGAACCATTCTTTAATTCACCATGTTTTTGAAAAAGTACACATTTTTTTTTTCAGCTGAAACCATTCCTAGACTGTCTGCATTTTGGCTTTTGTTTACAAAGGCCCTGCAGTGTTCTTGCCAAGGGAAGAAGAAGGAAAAATACTCTACTTCATCTTCAATTTAACCTTTTACAATCAGGGTCTCTTTTAGAATGCAAGAAATATAGGAAACACAGATTCATCTGGGAAAGATATGATTCCTAAGAGATGGAACAGTGGCTTAAAACACTCAAATACACACGTAAGTAAAAGACTGCAATTTGAAAGCGAGGAATATTTGTTTAAAATGAAATGCATTGAATGTAGTTTCTAACATAAGGAGTGTCTAGTGGTTTCTCAGTTGACTTGAAGTCAAGAATCTAAAGACTGTTCAGTTTTGCTGACGATTCAAGCTATGCCTCAGTTTGAGTATCATGGGTCCCTAATGTATTTCTGCCTCTGTCTAAGCCCACGTGATGATGAGCTGGGCTACTTCAAAACCCCTTAGACGTCCAGATGTGGTGGTGCATGTTTTTAATGCCAGTGCTTGGGAGGCTGAGACTGGAGGATCACAGGTTCTAGGACAGCCTCAGCAAGTAATGAGACACTCATCAACATAGAGACTCTATTTCAAAATAAAAATAAAATAAGGAAGGGGGTGTAACTCAGAGGATGAATGCTCCTAGGTTCAATCACCAATACCAAAAAACAATAAAAATAAAAAGGGCCGGGGGTGTAGCTCAGTTCAATCCCCAATTCCACAAAAGGGGGGAACCTTCTCTTTAGTCTTGCATCGTCTCTGAAGGTTTCTCTGACCTCTCTCCTGTGGAAAGCTCTTTGCTCTTTTCTTGACCACATCTCCATCCTTGAGGCCTCTCTGTCATAGCTCATAGCAGTTTAGTTTATTATCATTATTTGGCTATATCTTCATCATCCCCCTCTAAGCTGGGGATCTTCTTAAAGTCAAGATGATACCTTATTCATTAGGATGTTCCTACCCCCCAACTCCTAGCCTGGGTTCTGCCAAGCTTGGGTGCTGTTTGCTGAATTTAATGACAATGATGTTTGTAGAATGAGAGTGAATGTGTCAGCAGCTGTGCTGTGTGAATCTTAATTCAATTTAACAAAACCTTTGCCCTTCTCCTGTCTGCCCTAGAATTTTCTCTGGATAGAGAGCTTATTTCATTCTGAGCACTGACTCTTGAGAGAAATATGGAAAGACTGGAGCCCACAAAGAACCCAGCAGAGAGCACCGTGGAAAGCAACAGTACTGGCCACTGCATGCGCCTGTTTCTGACTCTCCTGGACTACCTGACTCTTATCCCAGCCACTCCCACAGGAATGGGACTAGATGGACTTCCCTGGGTTACATCCCCCCCCATCAGCATCGGCCACAACTCCTAGCCTTCTCTGCCGCCCTCTTCCTCCCTAGGACTTTCCTGTGGAAACGGGGGTGAGGTTATGAGGACAACCCCATTCATGCATATGCAACCGTGGAGTGTGGAAGAGTTGACACCCCACTAGGCAAACCTCTGGCCAGTGGGGACTGGGAGCCATTGGGTAAGGGCTTCCCTTAAACAAACAGCCCTGAGACCCATTCTATGTGGCTCCTCAGACCCTGCACTGGGATGGATTGGATGGACCCCATCACCTCACATGTGGCCAACATCTCTAATTGATTCTCCTTCTTTCCCTGCTTGCATCCCCCAACCCTCACTCTTGCTCCCTAAATTATGCTCCCCAATAAAATATTGCCAATCAAGTTTGTGTGTGTGTGTGTGTGTGTGTGTGTGTGTGTGTGTGTGTGTTGCTGTGGTACTGGGGATTTATTAAGCCCAGGGGTATTCTTCCTCTGAGCTACATGCCCAACACTTTTTGAAACAGGGTCTCACTAGGTTGCTGACAGCCTCTGCTACATCACTGAGGCTATCCTCGAACCTGCAATCTTCCTGTCTCAGTCTCCCAAGAACTGGGATTACAGGTGTGCACCACCACACCCAGCTCTTTGATAAGCTCTGACACTAGTTCTACTTTCTAAACAACTAGAATAAGATTGTCTTTAAAAAGAAAAGAACGTGCAAATTGTGGGAGAGAAAATAGACTTATTGTTTTCCTGTAGTTGGGTTCAACTAGACTCATACATGTAACTTTGAAGAAGATTTTGAGCCAACCCAGAGTTACAAAAATGTTTAACTATTCAATGAGTTTTCTGCCTCTGCCTCCACTACCAGTTTTCTTCCTATAAGACCCATTCTATGTAGGATTTACAGAATCTTTCTTTAATCAACAACCCTTATATCTAGTCACCTCTTGTTATAACACCTCCAGTAACTTGCAACTAACTTTCAAGACACAGTTCAAACTCATGTCAGAATGGTGTGGCAGCACAATGAGCTGTGTCATAAGGTTAAGGAGAGCTCTGGCCAGAAGCATTTAAGATCTGGCCAGTTAACCTTCTGGCAGCTCTGTTGTAAACAAGTTTCCACGTGCGAAGGTTAGACCAGAGGGCTTTGAGAGTTCCTTCCAACTCCAAGTCCCCACAATTCAATCATCTCCCTTAAAAACCTCATTTCCTCTGACAGTTTCACAAATTCCCACAAAGCCGATGAGCCTCAGATCTTAACCTTCAGCGCTGACTGTTCTCCAAAATCAAAGTCCCCTCTTTCCAGCCTCCTAATAGATACTTCCCTTCTGATGGTCAGTAATCTCTTGTACTTAGTCAATCGGAAATAGAACACATGCCCTCCCAACCTCCACCAATTTATTTTCTGACTGCTTTACTTCTGAAGTGGCACTTTCCAACCCCCTACTGAATTCCCAACCAAAAACAATACCCAGCTCAGATGGCACTGCCTTCATCCATTTATTGTATGTGTGAGTGCGTGCGTGTTCCTACCTTATGGCACAATATCCACAGTTATCAGTACAGCAAACAGAAGGAAGTGTATGAGTCCTTGAGGGAGGAAACTGCATCACACTCTTGTCAATGCACGCCCCTAAGCAGTGGCCTGAACACAGTCAGCACTTGGAAGCGCTTTCATTTGAGTCACTGAAAGAATCAAGCAATGCTAAGGACCTTGCATCTCCCAACTACATAGTGCAAACCTCGGAATCACTGTTGCCCCTGCTCTCAAATCCTATATTCAACCACTAATTAGCTCACTTTTCCTTCATATCCCTCCTGTCCCTCCTGCTTTACTTACACCCTCTTCCCACCAATTCAGCCCTTGAAACTCACTCAGTAACTTCCCATTTAGTGTTCCTGCCTCCAGGCACTTTCAACACCTTTTAATGACCATTCATTGTAATATCAAAACCAAACTTTTCTTTCTAAAAATGCCACTAATGCCTCACTATAATGCATAATTACAATGCACCAATAAAAAATGTTCTTTAAAAAATATATATTGCTGGGAGTGGCTGTGCACACCTTTAATCCCCAGGCATAGGCAAAAGAAAATAAATTCTCAAATTGCATGTATTTTTTTTTAAATGTCACTAATGGCTCTCCTCTACCTATGGAATAAAATCCAAGTGCTTTGCTCCCAGTTCAGAAGCCTTCCAGCTCTGTATTTTGCAGCTTCACGTCTCACTCCCCTTAGTCTACGCCCTAGGTCCTCAACTCCCCACTTCTGCCCTTCTTCTGGCCTAGATAAATCCTACCTTTCTTTAAGTGCCAGTTCGAGTTCCCCCAACTCTATGCAGACTTCTCTAATAATCCCTGTCCCAAGCGCTCATTTCACTCTGACTTTCTAATGTACTTCATGTCTATAGAAACACACTTATTTCCCAAAGAGAGGTCCAAGGAACTGTAAATCTTCCAAGATTGCCCCTCACCAAAAACAAGGAAGAAAAGGGGAGGCAAGAAGGAAGGAAGGAAGGAAGGAAGGAAGGAAGGAAGGAAGGAAGGACCGACCCTATGAAATCTTATAAGTTTGGGAGATGTAATGATACATAATCATTAGCACGTATTTAGGGTTTATGCCAGCCATTAGCTTTATGAATGTTTTTCTAATCTACATATCCGCACAATAACTCCATGAGGAAGCTGAGCATGGTGAGCACACCTGCACGTAATCCAGTACTTGGGAGGCTGAGACAGGAGGATCGAAAGTTTGAAGCTCGTCTTGGCAACTAAGCAAGGGCCTCAGTAACTTAATGAGACCAAGTAAAAATAAAATAGAACTAGGGGGTTTAGCTTAGAGATAGAATGCCCCTGAGCTCACCCTCCAGTACCAAAAAAAACTAACTCCATGAGGTATAATAATTTGCATCCTAGTCAACAAAGAAAAAAACGGAGATGAGATATTTGATTCCCCTCAAGCCTCAATTCCCTTATCTATAAACTAGGATCGAAACTCAGGCAAACTTCAGGGCTTGTGATGTGCTCTTTTTTGAATATGTATTGTCAGTCAAGTTTTCAGGAATATAAAGTGTAGGAGTTTGCCACTGTCAGAATTATTGTTGTTCTCCAACTTGTCTGCAGACTCCCTAAGGGCTGTTCCTGTTTCCCTTTATTTCCCACAACCCAGCGCACATAGCTAGAGTTACGTGTCCCTCTTCCCATAACATAGTTGATTTTTTCTTTACTTTTCACATCATTAATGGACTATTTTTGTTATTATTGACTTTTATGCTTTTATTGGTATATTGTAGTCTCACATCATAATTAGTTCAATGTGATAGTGACATACATGCGCACATTTGGTGAGCTTCCCCTCACACCCGGCCCCTGTTCATTCCTTCCCCTTCCTCATGTATGATGTTAAGGTTGGCATGGGTATTCTCACTCCTATACAGCATGACGTCAATGGAAGTGCTTCCTTCATTAATTCTCCCTCCCCTCCCCCCATCGCCACCCTTCCCTGGACCACTTTTCTCCCTCAACTGGAGTTTCTCCTCTTTTATCTGAAGTCCTTCTGATATCTTAATTACTCCCTAGCTTCAGCATATTACAGAAAACACATAACCCTTCACTTCCTGTACTGGGTGATCTCACTTAACATAATGTTCTCCGGGTCCATCCATTTTTCTCAAAATGACATAATTTTGTTCTTCTTGATCGCTGAGTAGAATTCCATTCTGTGCATATCTTATAACTTTGTAATCCATTCATTTGTTGATGGACCCCTAGGTTGGTCCCATAATGTGGCTATTGTGAATTGTGCTACTATAAATATGGATATGCATATATTACTATAATATTCTGACTTCAGTCCTTTTGGAAAGATACCGAGGAGTGGTGTAGCTGGATCATATGGTGGAACCAGTTCCAGTTTCCTAAAGACTCTCCACACTGATCTCCACAGCAGTCACACTAATTTGCAATCTCATCAATAGTGTACAAGAGTTCCCGTTTCCCCACATCCTCACCAGCATTTATTTTTGTGTGAATTCTCGATGATTGCTTACCGGACTAATTTAAATGCATGAAAGCAATAAATTGTAACTTTTCAAGGTCCTTCCTCATCTGCTAACTCATTTCCTTTTCATGATAATGCTCAGGTAGGTTACTGTTTTCCATGTTTTATGTGCGAAGACAAGTGAGAAAGAGAAAAGTTAGATGGCCTGCCCAAGAGTGGACAACAAGATGTGGCAAGCAATAGGTCTCCTCCTTCTCACCTCAGCCAGAGCACAGTCTACCCACCTGACACCAGGATCTTCCTGGGCACCTCCAGGAGGGACCAGTGGTCCACACTAAGTAAAGTCCCTTCTTTCTGCTCAGTCGACACTAGAACATCAACCCCAGATTTAAGACAATTATAACTATTCTTCAATAGGAAAAAAAAACAACCCACAGGCTTTAGAAACATCTACTGTGGTGAGCCGCCATTGAAAGATGGCGCCGGCTTCCTGCCTCTGAGCTTGATTAGGCACATGGCTGTGCAGGAAGCAACTCCATATTTGGAGGCTAGGGTTGCGTAACACATGACGTGGTGGTGACCTGACGAGCGTGAGCCAGTGAGTGAGTGAGATGTGGCAAGAAGTGATTGGGTGAGTTAATGTTTATAATGCCCTGCGCGAGGCAGATCTTTGCCATTCCGCCATTACGAGTATCCTGAATAAACGGCTTGCAAGAAGAGCTTCGTGTCGTGTCTTAATCGCTGGTCGAGGGACGCGACAACTGGTGGCCCGTACGGGGAAAAAACAGCTCCCGTGCGTGAAGCTCAGAACTTGCTGTCGTCAGGGAAGGTGCACCGGTAAGTCCCCTGGTAAGTTGGGGGGTCCGCGAAAAATGCGGGTAACGGCTCTCACCTGTGGATAAGGGGAGAGCAAATCCAGTAGAGCTGCGATCAAAGCAGACGGGAAAGTGACAGTAGAGCTGCGATCAAAGCAGACGCGGGAAAGTGGAAGTAGAGCCGCGGTCAAGCAGACGCGGGAAAGTGAAAAGTGGAATTGCGGTTAAAGCAGACGCGGGAAAGTGAAAGTGGAGTTGCGGTCAAGCAGACGCGAAAAAGTGAAAGTGGAATTGCGGTTAAAGCAGATGCGGGAACGCAAAGGTAAAGCCGCGATTAAGGCGGACCATTTGTTGCGGTCAAGCAGACGCGAAAAAGTGAAAGTGGAATTGCGGTTAAAGCAGACGCGGGAACGCGAAGGTAGAGCTGCGATTAAGGCGGACCATTTTTGAATTTCATTTTGAGCTTAGTTTTGGGATGGGGGCTTCGCAGTCTCATCCAATTTTTTTGGCTCTCCAGGAGCTACTTTATTCTAGAAGTTTAGAATTTAGAGAGTCTACTTTAGAGAAATTTTTAAATGATTGTGACAGAGCTGCTCCATGGTTTGCTGTCTCAGGTAACCTGACAGTTCCTAGTTGGGAAAAGCTTGGTCGAGGTCTTGAATATGCCAAGCAACAGAAAAGCCTTAATCCCTGTGTTCTACCTATTTGGAAATTGATCAAAGGTTGTTTAAAAGATCAAAAATATGATGATGCTATTAAGGAAGGGCAAACCGCCCTCGAGTTACTCAAAGAACAGAAATCTGAAAAGCATAAGTCAGAACGGGCAGTTAGTGAAGCAAAGGAACCTGTCTGTTCCTCACTCTATCCGAATTTGTCTGAATTTAAAGGGCCAGACTCCTCTTCTGATTCTTCTGATGAAGAAAAGGGTTCGTTAAAGAAACAAATGGCCTGTGTGTCAATTCATTCAGCCTCGAAAAAATCTCGTTTGCCTAAATTAGATCCGGACTTTCCTATGCCCTCAGGTTTACAAGATCCTCCTCCTGGGCCACCGCCATCCTTACCATCCTCCACTCAGGGATCTCATAATTCCTTTTGCCCTCAAGTTTGGTCACGTGTTAGAACTGAGCTCCCGTTGGCCTTTCCTATTTTTCAAGATACACAGGGTGCTTGTTTTTATGAACCCCTTGATTTTAAGGTCATTAAGGCATTAGCAGAATCAGTTCGCATGTATGGGGTCACAGCTTCCTTTACATTAGCCCAAGTGGAAGCTCTGGTTAGAAACTGCATGATGCCAGGGGACTGGAATGGATTAACACGAGCGTGCCTCACCCCTGGACAATTTTTGGAATGGAAGGCCTTTAACATAGAATATGCCTCTGATCAGGCTGCTGCTAATGCTCTTGCTGGAAATCCTCAATGGGATCGAGATATGATTTTAGGACAAGGGCTACATGCCCAAAACCAAACCCGACTTCCTTTGGAAGTTTATAATCAAATAAATTTTTGTGCTATTAGAGCATGGAAATCCCTTAGGAGCTCAGGGGAATCTGCTGGTAATCTAACCAAAATTAAGAACAAGTTGAGGTATTATGGCAGCTTGCACAGCTTGGATGTGAATGGAGATATCCTGGTCTCTGTGTTACCAGCGTTCAATATGAAAATTTTACAAAAGCCGCTAACCTGTCTCGGGAGTTGTCAATTTATCTTTTAGGCAACTGGACGGGAGAATTTGAAACCCAACTAGAGAGATTACGCACTGCCGTGGTCACCGTCAACTCGACTCGTGTGGACATCAGTTTGGCTGAAGGACTGTCATCTTGGATAACTCATGCCATGAATCATCTAAAGGAATGGGCTGAATTGGGGGCCTTGATGGGATTATTGGTTGTGGCTGTGTTGTTTTGTGTCTGGTGCATTGCTCGTCTTCGCCAAAGTTTTAATCATAATACAGCCATGTTTATACAGGCCTGTGTGGCTATCGAGGCAGGACACTCACCCCAAGCCTGGCTCGCGGCAGCTAAGGCATAATGGCTCAGGTTGCAAGGCAAAGCACTGCAGCTGAGGGCACAAGTTTGGTCCTCAGGAAGAGTACGCTTGACTGCACACGGGTTAGGCACCCAAGTACCCGTCCCTAGAAAAAGGTGCCAGTGATTAATAGGGGTCAAACCTCTGCTCTTACCTGTTGCCTATAAAAACAAAAAGGGGGAATTGTGGTGAGCCGCCATTGAAAGATGGCGCCGGCTTCCTGCCTCTGAGCTTGATTAGGCACATGGCTGTGCAGGAAGCAACTCCATATTTGGAGGCTAGGGTTGCGTAACACATGACGTGGTGGTGACCTGACGGGCGTGAGCCAGTGAGTGAGTGAGATGTGGCAAGAAGTGATTGGGTGAGTTAATGTTTATAATGCCCTGCGCGAGGCAGATCTTTGCCATTCCGCCATTACGAGTATCCTGAATAAACGGCTTGCAAGAAGAGCTTCGTGTCGTGTCTTAATCGCTGGTCGAGGGACGCGACAATCTACCTTGAATATATTGAGGACACTGTTCTGTGGAAATTAAATCACTGTCTCTCTGAAGTGAATTACTGAAGCAATACATGATATTACACTAAATCAAGCCCTTTCCTTTTGCTTCGTGGTTCCCACCATTTGTTCATCCAATCATGTTGCCTACTCATTCTGATTTTGAGCATGATAATTGTAACATAAAATATAAGATATCTCTTTACATCTCCTTGTGGATATGTACCTGGAAATTTTCACACAGAGGCATGATGCTTGCCTCTGTCAGGCCATGTTTTCTGGTCTCAAAGCCTTTGCCTAAATGATGGGCTTTGGTATTTCTATTGGCAGTGATCTCAAAAAAATTCCCTCTGATCTACAAGGGAGGTTGTTTTCAATGAATTTTTCTGTTCTTAGCTTTCCCATGCTCCTTTTCCTGATCAATTTTTGAGTCTAACTGCTTGATTTTCCAATTACTTTGTAATTACAAATTTTTTAGCTAATTTTAGCTTAATTCTAAAAAGTGATTTTCATCAGTGACATCTCTGTCTTTTTTCCTTTCCTTGGCAATATTGTAGCTAGATGTGAAATTATTTGTGCCCTGATTTTATGATGCTACCTGAATGAGCTAGCTGTTCTTTGAGGAAGCCTCAGTTAAAAAATAAAAAGGGAGGGTAACATTCAAGCTGATGGATAAAAGAATCAGAATCTCTTAACCTGAAAGAGTGTTGAGGGGCCACTATAATGACCTCTAAATACATAGCAGATAGTAGCTCCTTGTTAGCAGGGAGAATAAAACAAAAGGGAATGGGTGTTAAGAGGGAACATGGTGATTCACAATAGAGATAAGAAGTAAATTACTATCTAAAGACAGAGTTGGTGTCACCTGCAAGTGGGACAAAGCCATGGTACCTGTAGGACACGATGAAGACTCTCAGAAAAGCTCCTGCTCCCCAGCACATTCCCCAGATTATCTCTCCTGCTAGCCTACAGAGAGCTCTCTATCTCCTCCATCACTCATGGCCTAAGACCCCCTTCTAAAATCAGATCATCCCATGATTGATTAAATCACAAGCATATCAACATGGTTTGTAAGACCAATGCTATAATTTGTGTGGCCTGGTACAAGACGAAAAAGTGGAGACCCTTGTTTACAAAATAAGCATTAAACCAAACTTGGAGCCCTTTCTAAATGCAGGACTCTGCTTCACTGCACAAGCCACATACCCTGAAGCTGGTCTGTGTTGGCTTAGTTTAATCATATGTGTAAAAGAATGTGATCTCTAAGATCTCTAGGAATCTAGATCCAACCAAGGATCTAGATCCAGTACCTACTCACAGAGCAACCAACCTCATAAGATCACAGGAGTGCACAGGGGACATCAAAGGGGAGAAGGGGAGGGTGAGCCCACCCACTCTGCAGCTGCAGGAGGGCCTGGCCTGGGGCAGGGACAGTATGGTGAGTACATGGTCAAACTACAAAGAAAGCCTTGAGTCCTGGCCACTTCCCTGTTGATGCCCCTTTTCTAGAAATCCTTAACTAGTCTTCGATCTCTGGCAGCTGAAATTTCGAGAGGGAAGTGCCCCTTCCTATCAGTACCCATCAGTCCCCATGCTCCCTCAGCCAAGCCTATCACTTCCATGTCTCTCTATCCCTGCTCCACTGTTAAACTGATAGGCTAATATAAACTAAGATGTGAATGGCTAATAATATCTTAACACCTTAATATGTTAATCCTAAAATAGTGCACTTAAGAAAGAAAAGACCAAATTCAACCCCCAAGGGCCCAGGAGAACAGAATAAAATGGAATGAAGTCCAAAGCTTAAGTGAAGATTTTTTTTAACTTGAAGCATACTTAGGAACTCTACTTTCTAGTCCAAAATGTAGTTGTGTCTATTTTCATATTTTTAAGAAACTTTTATGTGTCAAATTACTTATATCTAGAACAAAATAAGTTACATTTTTATTTTTCTCCAGGCATAAACAAAATATTTGATCCAGTGCAATTGTGACAAGAAGCTACACTGATAGTGGGAGCCAGTGGGTTTTTATTTTATGTTGAATAATTAGAAGTTAAAAAGCACCTGTGCATAAGGTGACAAAACTCATTTTTCAAAGACTAGCTGTAGGGTTTGCTGAGGCTCATCTAGAGCCTCAGCTCTGAGAAGTTTGCAATAGCCCTAAGGACTGATACAATTAGCATATACGCTCCCAAAACAGAAAGTCCCCTTCATTTTGATTTAACCAATCCTATCTAATAGCCAAAAGTTTCTTGATAACACAGAAGTAATGCATACAAACTTTAACAACAATGTGCTCTTTTAGTTATCAACAAAAGTTGAGATTAGCCAACAAAGAAAGGGTAGATGGATTTAGTGGGTTTGCTTTTACATTCTGTAATGAAAACATTTAAGAAAGCAGAAATTCAAACTTAACCCCTTCTTGTTTATTTTCTGCACACACGCACACACACACACACACACACACACACACACACGCACGTTGAGATTCCACATTTATCATGTAGTTTCACTATGCCTCAGGAGGGAAAATGCTGGTAAATGTCATTAGGATCACATTTGCATGTTAATTAGTGGTTGATTTTAATAAATATCAACCAAAACATAATGGCAGTCATTTGGTCACCACTTCTCAGGGGAGAGGCGCAATGCCAAAGGCCACACCTGTATCGCCCCACGTCATGCTGACGCTCAGAGGGAGGATGATTATCTCACTGAGTCATTATGAGGATTAGAGGCACTCATCATAATCTTCAATCAAAGTTGGCTAGTATTAGCTAATTTGCATGTGTTATGCTCTTTTAATCCCCTTAATAATCTGCTGATTAATGAGTTAATCAGATCACACTAGTGAAAAACAGAGCTTGGATTTTACCCCTGTTCAATACAGTGAAAACACCATGTGCCCATTCCCCTGTTGATTCTAACTAGACCCAGGTACGCCAATGGTTCTTTTTTCCAAGGGTAATCTCTTCTTTGTTCACGCATGAGACCACCTCCATGGACCACTCCAATAAGAAATGCCTGCTCTCTGTTTTTCTCCTCTTGGCAATGTTTATCTGACACTTATTTATTCTTTATTGCTTTAGGTCGTATGTGAACATAGCTTATCCTGGTGAAAAAGGAATGTGCCAGGTAATATCTGGACCCTTAAAGGAAGCCAGACAGAACTTCAGAGCCAGATCTAGAGAACCTGAAGTTAGAAGGGACGCTGTGCTATGAACATAGGTAACAGCCTAGAATTTGAAGATACGCCCCAAGAGGCATGAGCAGAGCCCCTGCAGAGCACAGAGGCAGGGGGCCTCTCGGGTACCGGGGACCAGGAAAGGCTTCTTGAAGAAGCTGACCTGTGAAGTGGGGCTGGGACAACAGGTGGGTTTGACAGGAAGGACTCCCCATGAGAACCACACAGGCAAAAGCTGAGAGACAAAGAACAACTCACAGCCTCAGAAAATTATGTACAGTTCAGTTAAACTGAAGGACTCTGAATCTATTGAGTGGGAGTTATAGCTAGAAAATCTGGTGAGGTATAGAGAATGCCAAAATAAAGGCTCTAGAATGTATTCACCTAACAAGAGGAGATGTTACCTGACACTAGGAGATGTAGAGACAGAAGGTAGGTTACTCAGACCTGGACTTTTGGAGGAGAAGAGTATGATGCTAATGTGTAGCAGGGTGTATGATTGATGGAAACAGAAAAGAGAAAAACCAGGAAACCAGCTGACAGCTCCTGCCTGGACTGAGGTAAAGAGCGCGGCATACAAGGCACCACACAGAGGGGCTCTAGGGAGCTATGCTGGAGTAGGCTTGGCAGAAGAGGGAGGGGAAGGGGAGGGAGGGGAAGGGGAGAGAAAGGAAGGAAGGGAAGAGGGAGAACTCAAAGCTCACTCTGGCAACTGGAAGAACACAGGCACCATGACTCATGAACAAGGAGGGGGAGGTGTGGCTCCCTCTGAGATAGGGAGCCCCAGGTACAACACCTGAAATCCCTTTCTCTCCTTCCTCCTCTCTCCATGGCCATTTCAGGTGTGCCTCTTTTTCTCTTAGAGGTATGTCCCCACACCTACTCTCCATAGCCTGCAAGGCCCTGCATGACTGTGTTTCCCCTTGCTACAACATCCGTTCCATGAGAGCAAAGATTTCCTCTCAAAGACCCCTGCCAAGCCTGGCGTGGTGGCACATGCTTGTAATCCCAGCGCTTGGGAGGCTGAGACAGGAGGATCACACAGGTTCAAAGCCAGTCTCAGCTACTTAGTGAGGCTCTCAGCAACTTAGTGAGACCCTGTTTCCAAATAAAATATAAAATAGGTCTGGGAGTATAGCTCGGAGGTAGAAAGCCTCTGGGTTCCACACCCAGTACCACCAAAAAATAAAATAAAAAATAAACCCTGCAAACCCAAGACCTAGCATTGTGACAACAACCATTGAATAAATCAACTTTTTGTACTCATATTTTCCTAAACTGGCTTTCTGCAAGGGACACAGCTTTAACCACACCACACTTCCCTAATCAAAAAGCACTTTTAAGCCTGGTGTAGTGGCACAGCTATAATCCCAGTACTTAGAAGGCTGAGACAGGAGGATTACAGGTTCAAGGTCAGTCTCAGATACTCAACAAAATAAATAAAATAAATAAAAAGGGCTGGGGGTATAGCTTAGAGGTAGAATACCTCTGGGTTCATTGAATGTGTTTGTAGGAGAAGTATAGGGACTGAACATGGGTACATGGGTACCGCTGTGAGTACCACTACTGCTTAATAACAGTTAGCAATAATAATAATAATAATTCCTGTCATAGCCAGGCGTGGTGGCGCACGCTTGTAATCCCAGCATTTGGGAGGCTGAGACCAGAGGATCGCGGTTCGCGGACAGCCTCAGCTACTTAGTGAGGCTCTCTGCAACTCAGTGGGACCCTGTTTCAAAATAAAGAAAAAGAAAAAAATACAGCAGGGGTTGTAGCTCAGAAGTCAATGCCCCTGGGTTCCATCCCCAGACCTGCATAATAATAATAATAATAATAATAATAATAATAATAATAATAAAAAATTCCTGTCATGTGTTGAACGTCAACCATGTACCAGACACCACACTATTCATTTTGTACTCATCATCCTATTTACTACTGTGAGTATCCTTATTTTAAAGATAAGGACTGCCAAAATAATTGGGATTGTAGAGCATGAAGTCAAATGGTAAACCAGGGCTCAGATTCAGGTTTTCCTGACTCTAAAACCACCGTGGCATATCTACCCCCTTGCCAAAAGAAGGAATCTCCAAGTATATCATTTTAAAGTTTCAGAAACACTGGACCTCATGAGAAAAAGCACAACTGTCAAGTCTAAAGAAGTATTTCTAAATAGCTTTGGAGGATTCCAGATTGGACAGAAAGGTGACTATATTCTTCAAAAAAATGTTATAGCCAGTTATACTTGGTTAATTGGGTCAGAATCATCATCAATCATCCCATTTTAGAGAAACCCAATTGTGAAGGTGGCCTCCAGAGCAAGGATGGGGATTGGGTTTGCAGGAAACTGACTGACTGACTAACTGAGAGAGAAAAGCTTGTGAGCACAGCAGGACCCTGCCCCAGCCCTGCCTGCTGCCTGCAGCCTGGGCTTCCCTACTTTGAGCAAGCTGAGGGCGGGGGGGGGGGGGGGGGGAGGAATGGGCTGCACATTTTAGTCTGAAGATGGGAACAACAACTGTGTAGATTTTCAAGGCGTTTCACAGATGACTGGAGCGGCCAGTGGGTTTCCAGGCTGCAACACAGCCCTCTAATTCTGCTAAATCGAGGGTCCATGATAAATCATGGCTAATCAGTTTGGGAATTCATTGAGAGATACTTTGAGTTGGGGAAAATTTCTGTGCATTTAGTAATAATGCTATAGGAATACGAATATGCCAAGAACCAAATGACCCAGGCGATGAAAAATAAATATGATCTAGTGAGATGACAAGGACGCCATTTTTTTTCAAGGCTGCAAATAGTAAAAAGAGGATGAGAGAAAAAGATGAGGTTTTCAAAGCAATATAAAATTTAGAGCTTCGCAGTTTATAGTAAAATGAATTTAAGACTCCGGGAGGAAAAATAAGGACCTTGATTATCGTGTCGCTTAGGGATTTTAGATGTTATACTCAGCATGCATCCTATTAATATTTGGGGGCTTATATTCTGTCTTCCTAATTCTTAATATTTGATCATTTTTCAAAGAGAAAAATATAGTCTATATCCCTGCTGAATTTACGGGAAAGAAATTCTTTTAAAGACACCACAATGTTAAGAGTTTGTTGGATCTCCTGAGTTGACCTTAGAAATTATCTCTGTATGTGCACATCTTATGTGTCATTAATTAATTTTAAGACTTCATTACAAACAAGTTTTTCCAGAAGCCATATTTCTGTACTGATGGGAAACAGTCTTTAAAAAAAAATAAGAGCTCAGCCAGAAATAGAAAGGGTTAGTCCTCTATTATTCTCACACCATAGAAACCATGGGCAAAATTCTGTTTTAATGGCAGAATAAATGGTATACTGATAATGTTTCACACTAATAAATTAAATTTGGGTCGCCAGTGTAAAATAGAAATGTTTCTGATAGTTATGGCCTGGGATGCAAAATCTGAAAAGAAGTACAATTGCTCTAGAAAATGTTTCTTTGTATTTAAAAAAAAAAAGAGGCTATCATTTTAACATTTCTCTTAACTTTGCTAAAAATAATAACCATGACAGAATGCTTTTTTCCCCTAACAGGAATGCCAAATGGGAAAAAAATAACTAAAGACCCACAGTGACCCCTAGTGGAAAGAAGCAGAATTGTTCTCCATACACAGTACATAGCTGCAGATAATTTCGGAGTAAAAAACAATCTCTTTCTACAAATAAAATCAAAATAAAATAATAATATTATTAATTTTAAAAACAATTCATATTTATGCCTGAGACTTATTTTCTTAGATACTACAGGTTTATGGGTTTTTTTTTTTTTTTTTTTTTTTGCGGGTCTGGGGATGGAACCCAGGGGCATTTGACCTCTGAGCTACACCCCCTGCCCTTTTTTTTTTATTCTTTATTTTGAAACCGGGTCTCACTGAGTTGCAGAGGGCCTCACTAAGTAGCTGAAGCTGTCTGCGAACCGCGATCCTCCAGGTCTCAGCCTCCCGAATGCTGGGATTACAAGCGTGCGCCACCACGCCCGGCTCAGGTTTATGGGTTTTTAAATTACAGTTTGTCTTGTAATCATGCCAAATGCATCATTTTGCATGCACCAACTTGCTTTTAAAATGACAACGTAAGAATTTCACTACAGTGTTAGAAAAGTTTTTAAATATCCCTTGATGTACTTTAATTCACTTAAGCATTTCTTTTTTTCTAAGGAACTCTAGAAAAAATAAGATATACTAAAGCAATGAACATTTTGCAAAGAAATCCAAGTAGTGTGGGAAGAACACCTCAAAATAGGGAAGGTCCTGGGGCAACTGCTTTGGTAAACTCATAGAGATGACTTGGGGTCAAAATATCAATCAAGTGCCAAATGAAAGTCTACTCTGTTCAAACTGTTGATGCTACAGTGGACTGCGAAGGCTTCTACCAAAGAAGTGGTATCCAAGGCGTGGGATGGAGGCAATAGAAGGCACAAGCATGTGAACACTGCAAGACTGCTCACTGCAGTGAGTACTGAACACCACACTGGACTAAGATCTGAAGGGGAAGCACCCCAACCCACTAGGAAAGCAATTGGGGGGGGGGAGCTGTCAAAGAGTTGGACAGTTGAAAAGGAGAAGGAAAGTTTGCCCAAGATAGAATGAATAGCAAAATCACACAGCCAGGAGCTCAAAGGGCTTCTCCCAAAGGATGGAGAGTGGATGGCTCCAGCGGAGGGTTTTAAAGGGAACACTTCTTGTAATACAAAGGAAGGGAGTGGGAGGGACATGTGCTGAGCACCATCCACGCCCCGGTTGTGGTGTCAGGAGGTTAACCTGCTTCTTCTCCCTCGTTGTCACCTTGCAACTACAGTAACACCATCGAGGAGGGCAGAGATGGGGGAGCCAAGAGCCTCAAAAGGGATGATTCTCAGCCAATTGGTGGAAAAGACAAGATTCAAACTCAATCAGGTGCCCCATGTGGACATATTTTCCAAAGGGAGAAAATCTTAATCTGGTGCAATCTGGTTTATTTTCCTACTTAGGAAAGAAACTCCTTTTATCATAGAAAATACGGGACTGTTCTTTCATCAAGATTCTGTCTCAATTATCACCACTGCAGAAGGCACAGCCTCTGAATTAAACGTAATGGAAGGAAATGGTCCTAAACTCTTGGATATCTCAAACCACAATTTCTCCTTGTATGTGTAACTTGTGAAGCTGGAAACTGTGATATAGAAAGTAAGGTTGCCAGGCCAGCCTTTGTAGAATGGCAAAGAGGGTAGCCCTTCTCTTTCTGGCCCAAAGCAGAAGGTTGGACGAGGTGGGGTGAGAGCCGGAGCAAGGGCAAGGCCCTGGGAGTGGCGTTTGGTGATGGTGAACCTGCGCTCTGACAGCCTCCTGTGCCCACGATGTTCTTCTTCAAAGCAAACTAACATTTGTAGCACTCTTACTAATCCCCACATTTGCCCTTAACAAACATGACTTTCTTAATCCTCAGATCTAGGCACTCTGGAATACAGAAGACTGAAAAGTTGTGAACAAGCAGGTCAATTGCCCAGAATTCTTGCATTCAAGAAGTATAGTCCAACCACAACAACGTGAGTTCAAACTAACTCAAGTTACTGCATTTCTCACACATTCTAAAGGAAATATGTAGCCCACAGTAATACTCTTGTAAAATTCCTTTTCCCTCTCTCCTCTACTTCTCTCACCAACCACACTACTCTGGCACCTCTCGTATTTCAAAACTCCTCACTAAAAACAATCATTTCTTCCAAATGAAAAACATCAAAAGACATGGTTAAGAGTATGAAAAAACGTGCCACAAAGAAATGTACCCACTGAGGAAACACATTTGCAAATCACATACCCAATGAAGGACTTGTATCTGTAATAAACAAAGAACTCTTAAAAATAAACAAAAAAAACTCCTAAAAATAAAAACTTAAAAATAAAAAATTCTTAAAAATAAAAACTTAAAAATAAACAAAAACTCTTTATAATAAAACCCCTTAAAAATAAAAAAAACTCTTAAAAATAAAAACTCTTTCCAGGTGTGGTGGTACACGCTTCTAATACTCGCACTTGGGGGAGACAGGAGGATCGCGCAGGTTGGAGGCCAGCCGCGCTGGCTAAAGAGACCCTGTTTCCAAATGAAAAATACAAAAATAGGTCTGGAAGTGTAACCCAGAGGTAGAAGGGTTTCCAGGAACCCCAGTACCACCAAAATAAATAAATAAATACTCTTAAAAATAAACAAAAAACTCTTAAAAACAAACAAAATGAATATGAAGCCGGGCATGGTGGTACACACTTGTAATCCCAGCATTTGGGAGGCTGAAACAGGAGGATCTTGGTTCGTGGACAGCCTCAGCTGCTTAGTAAAGCCCTTTGCAACTCAGTGAGACCCTGTTTCAAAATAAAAAATTAAAATAGGTCTGGGGGTGTAGCTCTGAAGTAGAATTCCCTGGGTTCCATCCCAGTACTGCAAAAAAAAAAAAAAATCTGAAAAGACAACTTACTGAAGAACATATACAGATAGAAAATAAATACATGACAAGATGCTCAACATCATATATTATTCAGAAATTGAAAATTAAAACAAGGTACCACTACATACCTATTCAAATAGCCCAAACCCTAAACACTAAAATGATATCAAATGCTGGCAAAGATGTGGCTCAAAAATGTGGCAAGAATGCAAAACAGCGCAGCTACTTTACAAGACATTTTGGCAATTTCTTACAAAACTAAACATACTCTTATCATGATCTGGACAGTTTATTCCCTGGTATTTACCTAAATAAATCAAAAAGTGGTATAAAAAAAACTGCTCATAGCTATTTAAAACAGCTTTATTTATAATTGCCAAAAATGAAAAATAATCAAGTTGACCTTCAATAAGTAAATGGATAAAGAAACTATGGTACATCCAGACAAATGAGTATTATCTACTGATAAAAAGAAATGAGCTGTCAAGCCATAAAAAGACTCATAGGAAACCCAAGTGTCTATTGTAAGCGAAAGAAACTGGTCTGAAAAGGCTACACACCATATTATTCCAACTCTATGGCATTCTAGCACAGGTAGCATTTTCAAGACAATAAAAATATCTGTGATTGCCAGAGATTGGTGGGCAGGATGAACAGGTGAAGAA
Organism: Muscardinus avellanarius; assembly: GCF_963383645.1. Classification (NCBI taxonomy): domain Eukaryota; kingdom Metazoa; phylum Chordata; class Mammalia; order Rodentia; family Gliridae; genus Muscardinus; species Muscardinus avellanarius. The sequence goes on from NC_137797.1 coordinate 62,347,213, forward strand.
CAGAGGCTTTTTAGGGCGGTGAAACTGTCCCATGTGCTACTATCATCATGGAGAAGGTTATTTTGCATTTGGCAAAACCCACAACACTTTATACAACACAAAGAGTGAACTATAATGTAAACTATGGGTGCTAGTTAAGGACAACTAAATGAACAACTGCCTCATTAGTTATAGCAAATATGCCACACAGATGCAATTTGTTAATAATAGAGAAAACTGGGGGAGGATGGCAGATTATGTGAGAACTCTCTGTACTTTCTGCTTACTTTTTTCTTTGAGCCATTATTTAACTGCTATATAAAGTCTATACATGCTTTTGTGATTTTTGTCTATACATAGAAGTGACCGCGGGGACCGTGCCCTGCCCCTACCTCCTGCTATGGGCACCAGAAGACTGGGAATGATGTAACATCCCCCTCGCTGCAGGCGTCCTGGGGATCTACTCGCACAGTGTGGGGCCAGCTACCTCTCCTTTTAGCCTTCATTTTGTTTCTTGAGATTCATTTGTATCCTGTCCCCCGGTGACACTTAAGCCCAGGTCATTGTAACACTGGTCTGTGTGAGGCCTAGAGACAGATCTCCAAACTTCAACTCCAAGAGATGTTCGCCGTGGAAGGCAGCTCCCTGGGAGGTGGCAGATGTTCTCCACTGGATGGTAGCGAGGACTTGGAGGTGACAGGGTCCTCAGGATCTCCTGGGGGCAGGGGGGATGCCCTGCTAAGGAACCCACAACTGATTGGTATGACTTTCCGTATGCTCAGACCTGAAGAGAAGACAGGGGCAAGGTCAGCCCATGGGGACTTTCTTGCTCTGACTGGTTGTTCAGAGAAATCATTCTTCAGAGCATGACCCTTCCTGTGGTCCTTTGTGAAGCTTTTGCTAGAAAGATGAAACTCAGGGTCCAGGTGTCTCCAGACACTCTGGAGCCTGCTTCAGAAAGGCCTTTTAGAAAAGGCCTGCCTTGAAAATTCCCAAGAGGCCCATGTGAAAGTACTCAGGATTTTCTGAGATAGGAAACTCTTAAATTATTTAACAAACTTCTCAAAGAAATCTGTATGGACTCTCAAGTAATTATAGCTAACAGAGGAAAGTGAACCTTAAATGGATACAAATCATCAGTCTTGTAAAAGGCCCTGGGTTTGATTCCCAGCACTTCAAAAGACAAATATATAAAGAATATCTTAGTTTCAAGAACTCATTTAGGAGTTTTAAGGGTTAAATAAGCCAGACATAGTGGCACACACTTGTAATTGCAGTACTTGGGAGGCTGAGACAAGAGGATCTCAGGTTTGTGGCCAGACTCTGCTACTTAGTGAGACCCTGTTTCAAAATAAGTAATAAAAATAGGTTAAATAGGGCTGGGGGTGTATCTCAGAGGTAGAATGCCCCTGGGTTCTATCTCCAGCTCTGAAAAAAAAAAAAAAAAGTTAATATGTGACTATCCTCCATCCTAGACCCTTATTTTCAAGGGCTAATTTTTTCCGAAGGCTCTGAACACCCTCAATTTTCCTACCTAATAATTGTCTGTCAGTCTGCCAAGTCACTCAAGAGAAAATGTTTACAGTACAGTGCATATGTTTTTAGTTTATCATTTTGCCATCTGCTCGTGGAAAGCTACGAACACCAGCACATACAAATACACTGTCGCTAGTCTTCCACTACCTAAGCAGTGAACACCAGGAGAAGTTTGGCAAAGATCTATTAGCAGCAGATGACCTCACCAAGATGCACAGGATGTTGCCTAGACACCCAAAATACGCCAGATTAGAGATGCCAAATCAGTGGGTATATTCTACAGAGAAAACTGTTTCTCTCATACAATTTCAGAATAAAAAATGTAAAAAATGGAGCCCTGGAATGTTAAAAAAAATAAAAAGAGATCTTCCCTGTAAGAAATATAATCATGAAACCATTTTAGAGCAATTTGTAATGATTTACAATATTTAGTGCGGACATATTCCCTGCATAATTTTCAAATTGTTATGTTGAAGCTTTTCTTTGCTTTTACTAGTAAGGAGGGGTATTAAATTTACTTAATGTTTCCTGAGTGCCTGTTTTGAGATTATTGCTCATTATATCCTCCTTGTAAACATATGGAGAATTTTATAATCCCTTTAAAATATGGTAACTATATCAGAGAAAGAATGTCTTCTGATAACCCCAGTTTAAATTTAAATTTCTCTGGGTTTTGATCCTCCATATTATTAAAGATGCATCTCTTTCATTATAGATATGATTTAAATTTCAGCGGAAATTTTCTGAATTCAAAGCAAAGGCTTTCTAAATAGGGTTGAGCAGTGCGCATTTGTGGGATTGTTGGTCTAGGTGGCCCAAGAAATGAACAAATAGAGAAGAGCCGAATTAGTTCTAGGTGCATTGAGTCTTTACTAAATTTAACCAAGTTATTGCTTCTCTTACATTTCAAAAAAATGAGAATATGATACCCTTAGAGAATAATTGTTCATTTCCGGGGCTAATTCATTCAGTCTGATAATGACTGAGTCCTGATGAAACCTGAGTCAGAAATTCAAGCCTCAAATGGACCAGCTTGCTTTGCACCAAGAAAACCTCCCTTGATTGGCCCCATTAAGCCTCTCAAAGATGTATCATTTTAGTTGCCATGGATACTAAGAAAGAAGTATGGATGGATTCACACAAATCCATAATCACTAATCACTTCTGGAAAAATCAACTAGAACTTTAGGCTCTGATGAAAATGATCTATAACATCCTTTTGAACAGATACAAATGTACCTTTATTCTACATGAAAACAAAAATTCTAAAAGCTAAAGCTCATTCTCACATTTCTAGCTCTACCTTAGCCACCAAAATGCGGCATATTTACAAAAGAAATTAATCATGCCATCACCATCTCCATTTTTAGTCCTGAATTCAGCTGAGAAAAATTATTGTGAGCCATGCATTATTGCCTAATATACGCAGAGCCAACATTGATTTTAGACACAAAGACAAAAAGCAAAATTAAAGCATTAGGAGGTTCTCTTTATAATCAAGAAGAGAAATACCCCCCCGATACACACACACACACACACACACACACACACACACACACAAAAGCTTTATGGAGTAAAGACTAAAAGCGGATGATTTCTATAAAAATATCATTTGCAAAAAAAATCTGAACGTCACTAAATTATTGTGTATTTTTAAGCCCTGCCATGAGCCAAGTTGTTAAAGGAAATGTAAACTCTTATTTGTTCAAAAAGCTTCTACTCTGAGAAAGAAAATTAGGCATGCACAGCAGAACAACTTGAAAGCAGCCAAGACTGCATCTAGTCTAGTTACGTTCTGGAAAAGATAGCGCAGGAAAGTCCAGTGGGGATTAAGAAACAGAAGGAACTCTATGGAATGAAGTAACCAAAGAAAGGCTTCCTGGAGAACAGAAGCCTTGGGGCAGATTTGATTTGATTTGGAGATAAATAGGAGGATAGACATTCCGGGTCTGAGGATGCTGATTCCTTTCATCAGGATGCTGGAGGAAGCCCTCTGAGAAGATGGTGTTGACCCGAGACCTGACTGATGAGGAGTCAACCTGCAGGCATCAGGCAGAGGGGGACCACAAGAGCACATGTCCCAAGGAGAAAAGCAGTTCGTATTCACATATAAAGACAGAAAGAAGGCTGACATGGCAGGCGCATGGGGCCAGGGGAGGGTGGTGTGGGTGAACTCAGAAGAGCTGCAGTGACTAATTAAGTCAGCCTTTCTCTGCTTTTCCTTCTAATTACAATAGAAAGTCACTGAACTGTTTTTGATTTGGGCAAGGGTTTCCAGTAAGCACAGTAAGTGATGTCATTTATAATTTTAAAAGATCATTTGTAGTGGCTATAAAAAGAATAAATCATGGAGAGAGAAGCAAGCACAGAAGGAGGAAGACCATTTCGGAGAGGCCTGTAGAGAAGACGGAGGCACGGACCTGGGAGGATGCAGTGGCTAAGAGATAGTATCAGCCTAATAATGTACCTTCAATTCCTGCTGGTGACTGTGAAGCAAGAGAAGGAGGCTGAGAAAAAGAAGAGCCCAGGATGATACCAGAGCTGTTGTGCAGTCTGTAGGGTGACGAGACTTCTTACTGAAGTAGGAAAGGCTTGAAAGAGGATTGTGGCCGCAGCAGGAGGAAATCAAGGCTTGCTGGATTTATATCTATTTAAAATGCCTGTTCTAGATTTATATCTCTCATGGAGAGGAACTACCCTCACAAACTTGATTGCAAGGTCCTAAGCAACAAGGCATTCCTTTTTCTTGAGTAACAAGGACCTCAAAAAGGCTAAGGAGTTCAAGGTGGATAGAACTATTCAGGGCTCTCTTTCTCTTCCTTCTCAAACACCAAAAAAATTACTTTCATTCTAATGCTCATCTCATGATTATGATATGTGTTTCATTTCCAGCTTCTGGTCCAGGTTTCAGAATGAGCACAAAAGAAGAATGTGTTTTGCCAAGGCTGACCAGCTTCCAGAAATCCCCAGAAGACTTAGTTGACATCTCCTATGGTTACTTATAGCTGCAAGGGAATCTGAAAAATACCATTCTTAGATGGGCACATTGTTACCCACCAAACAATACAGGGTTCTGGTGGTGAAGTGGATATTGGGGAGACAGCCAGCTGTGGAACCTACAATGTCAAGAAGATTGAAAAGAGGCTGTTGATGGTAGGAGTCTGGAGTCCAGAGAAGTATTTAAGGATATTAAAAAATAGTTATTAACCTATAGAAGATATCTACAGTCATGGGAATAACTGGGCATAGTGGTGAACATCTGTAATTCCAATGGAAGGCTGAGACAGGAAGATAGCAGGTTCAAGGCCAGACTCGGCAATTTAGCAAAATAATGCTTCAAAATTTAAAAGGGAGTTGGGAGTATAGCCCAAAGGTATAATGCTTCTCAGTTCAATCCCCAGTACCAAAAAATAAAAAATAAAGCCATAGGATTGAGTGAGGCCAATAGAAGAGGTGGCAAAGACAGTCAAAAGAGCAGTCAGAAAGACAGAAGGAAAACCAGAAGAATGTGCTGGACATAGGTGAGAGGTCAAGCTAAGAAGACAGGGAGGCAGCCACTGGATTTGGAAACACAGAAATTGCTGGTATCCATGAAAAAGAGTAACTTCAGTAACATTGTAAGAGTCAGATTGGAGCAATGCAAAGGGTAGTTGGAATTTGGGGGCTAAGTGTAGAAAACATTTCCCAAAGCTATGCTACAAAGGAAAGAAGTCAGTGATTGAGGATAAGTGACTTTGAGAGAAGTTTTTGTTTACTGAGCTTGCTGTCTTGTTTGCTTGCTTTGCAAGTGGAAAATACTAGAATATATTTTCCTGCTGATAGAAGATCTTGAATTCCAAGCTGAAAGGTTAAGACTTAATTTTGGAAGCATCACAAGTTTTTAAGGACTAAAATGGCATGATGAATTAAGTCAGTGTTTTAGGAAGATTCATCTGCAGAGGGCTGCCTATAAATTGTGGGAAATTGGAAAAGTATACGTAGCAATGAAAAGTGCTGAATGTCGCCTAAAGGGAGCCGACTAATGCAACAGAAAATGGCCTCAAAGAGACTCCTGAGGGAAGTCAGCCGTGAGCCTTTCAATGGCTGAAGAATGGGCCCCAGAAGGAGCACTCAGAATTGATGCCTCTCCAAAAGGCAAAATTTAAACTTAAAGTCTATTTCGGAGAGACCGTCATAAAAACTCCAAACACTGTAAAACATCTTGAGGATAAAATATTGAAGCCATTGCTAAAATCTGCTAAATATTAAATGGATGAATGTGTTGGATAAGCACTGATTTTTATTCTTATAATTTATAGAGCTGTGTAAATGTATATGGTACTTTATAGAACGTAAAACACAAAAGACAAAATTCCTGTCCTGTGAAGTTTACAGTCTAACTCAGACATAAACTAAAACACTGGATGATGACCCCCCAGAGTTTATTTCAGCCAGTGATTGGAGAAGACTCATGCACTGCCAACACAATGGATCAATGCTGTATGTATCCCATGCAGTCCTTTAGAGAGCAGGGTTACTTACTGACTTATTTATGCATGTTGTATGCACATTCTGAAAGATTTCAAAATGAAAATGGGTTTATTATCACAGTTGCTCTCTGATATGTCTCTAATAACAATTAGAATTGGTCTAAATGCTCCAATCAAGTGCTTAGAAGCACGGAAGTCCACAGCAATGAAGCAGTCCAACCCATTTTTAGATAGAAGTTAACTCACCCAAGGTCACCACACCAATCAGCAGGACTGGAACTCAAATATAAGAGCCCTGGCACATGGTCTAATACTCTTTCCCTCTTGCCTCTTGTCAGAAGCCAAGCAACTCACATAAGTTCCATTTGTTTATTTCCCTATAATATGAAAATCATGTAACTTAGGTGGTTTTCCTCTTAAATTCCCTAACATTAACAAAAAGCTTCAGAGAAGGAGAGCAGAAGCTGCTTTTTAAGGTCCAAATCTCCCATATTCGTTTCCTGTGTGTGTGTGTGTGTGTGTGTGTGTGTGTGTGTGTGTGTGTGTGTAAAACTAATCTTTAATTTCTCCACAATCATGCAGTCAAGAAATGCAGTTAAGGTGATGTCTCACTTTGTAAATATCTTCAAGTTCTGTTGAAGTGAACTATCATTAATTAATACATGCTTCAATATATCTACTTGTATTCAAAATAGCTACAGTTTTAATCCTCCAAGATCTTAACACACACTCAGTTAATTTATTTGTTTTTTTCCCACATTCACTTGCAAAGTTTTGGTGTTATATGGCTATTCTGTAGCCAGCATCTCTTTGTGCTGAGCCATTTTGTCCAGAAATGAAAAGGACTACCTGAATTATCATTAACTAGCCCACTCTAATTTGTCAAATTTTAGTTGATTAAAGCACCTGTCTAGCAAATCCCATATTCTGATAGCCCAGGGTCAACAACTGGCCATATTTAACACAGAACCACCTATGACCAGAGTCTCTTCTATTTCAGGATTTCATTTTTAATATTTTTCCCTACAAATCAGAGGGTCACTCTCAACAGTCGGTTTAAATCAGCCTAAGGAGAAAGAAAAAGCTTACAGTTTGAGATATTTCGGTGCCTAGAACAGCAGCCTACAGAAAACAGCATACAATATGTGGTAGATTAATTGACTGTGAAATTACAGTGTAAGCAAGAAAGCTTTTTTAAAGTGTTAGGAATGTAAAGAGGCATGTAAACAAACTGATTTTCATTATTTGTTGAAGTAAAACAGTTTGCCTTTTCCCCTTGCCTTTCTTTCTTTCTTTCCCTTTACAAATGTCTTACACGCACTTGCTCTGGGATCATTTCCTTTGTGAGGCTTTCCTAAACACCACTCCCTGAAAAGGGAGATTTATCTTTAGAGGTGCTAAATGATTCTCAGCTAAAGCATCTGCAGTGGTTTCTGTGGCTGTTAAAAACGAATAAAGCATTATACAAATCAAAGGTATTGTGCTAACATAATTATGATGAATAAGAAAGGTGAGTGGTCATTATTGTTAGGCAGCTTACTGATAGCCTGGCACTTTACAACTGCAGAGGACAATAGAGAAAATTAATCCAGCCCACTCATTTTAACAATGAGGAAAATGAGAGCTAATAAGGGGAAGTGGTTTGCCCAGAATCCCACAACTAGTTGGAGTCAAAGCTAGAGACAGAGCCTTATAAAGTGCAAGGAATTATAAAACTATATTCCCAAGGAGGCTCTCTCGTGCAATACTCTGCAGTCATTGAATCTCCCTCCACTGTACCACACTTGGCAGGTCCCTTAGTTGTCCCCAAGAGCAGCCCATGGGTCAGGGACTGAAGGTGTCCAGGACTAAAGCCAATTGAGAAGAAAGGCCAGTCATGTCTATGCCTAAGCTTCTCAAAGCTGAATCCAGGAGAGACGAGGCAATTATTCTGGAAGGGAGACGCTATTAGAATATCCCATGACATTTAGGAATACATCAATGCACTCAATCAGATACAAAATATAAAAGCAAAAACATCAAGTATCAAGATGTTCATTATTTTTCATCTCAATGAGGTTCTACATCGTGTTCAACTTGTCTTTTCTATCTCCGAGCACCATATTGGTCCTACATGGTAATGATTTGATAGGGCATCAGTATAGCGATTGTTCATGGTGCCCTTGAGGAAGTCTGCTTAGTACTGGATTTAATATGTTCTGCTATTTCTTTCATGTTACCTCCCTCTTGCCACTCCCCTCACTCCCCTTCCTCTAGTCTATACTAATAGTAAGATGGAGTCTCTCTTTTTATTTTTATTTATTTATTTTTGTGGTACTGGGGATGGAACCCAGGACCATTCTACATCCAAGCAACACCCCCAGCCATATTTTTTTATTCTTTATTTTGAAACAGGCTTTCACTGAGTTGCAAAGGCCCTCACTAAGTAGTCACTGAGGCTGTCCGCAAACCATGATCCTCCTGTCTCAGCCTCCTGAATGCTGGGATTACAAGCGTGTGCCACTACACCTGGCTGAGTTTCTCTTTTAAAAAAAAATAATAATAAAATAAGAAACATTCTGGCAGAACTCTTATATAATTTAATTTGTGACTCTCTTTATAGTAGTTTGGTTGAGATATTCTCAACAATATGATAGAAAGCCCCAGGGTTCCACCCCCAGTACCACAAAAAATTTGATTCTTCCTGCCTAACAAAGAAGCTGTGAGACTTCTACATATCAAAAAACAAAGGATCCAGGCACGGTGGCGCATGCCTGTAAACCCAGTACTGGAGAGGTTGAGACAGGAGAATTTCAGGTTCCAGACCAGCCTTGGCAACTTAGCAAACAAGTGAGGACCTGTTTCCAAACAAATAATTTTTAAAAAGGGCTGGAGATGTAACTCAGAGGTAGAATCCCTTCTGATTTCAATCCCCAGTAACTCCAGGGAAAAAAAGCTGAGGAGTTCATTTTTTCTCATTGGCTCCCATATGCTACATATCTTGAAGCCCCTTCTATAGTCCCATCCCTAGTTAACCAAAACACAGAAAGGTGTATTCAATCTTTTATCAAACTCACCTTTTAAAAAAAAGTGTCTTCCTAACTCAATTGGAATTTTTGAATTTAGGACTTCAATATGACCTCTAGAGCAGAGATCAGCAATTTTTTTTTTCTGTAAAGGAACCAGTAGTATTTTAGACTTAGTGTGCCATAAGATCTCTGTCACCGCAGTTGTCTACTGTTATAGCACGAAGGCAGCCACAGAAAATACCAAAAAAAAAAAAAAAGAGAATGGCTATGTTTCTTCATAAAATATTATTTAGCAAGACAGATGACAGATTGGATTTGGTTTGCAGTTCATAGTAGCTCTAAAGCTTGGGCTTAAGCCTTCTTTTTTTTTTTAAATACTTTTATCCGTGCATTATTGTCTGACATAATGTAGTTCACGGTGTCTGTGACACGCATGCACATAGCACTTAGTGAGTTTTCCCCAGCTCCCTCCCCACTCCCCTCTTCCCCATACATGATATTGAGATAGGCATTGGTGTTCCCACACAAGTACATGATGTCACTGGAAGTGTCTCCTTCACTGATTCTCCCTCCCCCGCCTCCCCAGTCTCCCAAGGCCACCTCCCTGGCTCCACTGCAGTTTCTCCTCCTTTGTCTAAAGTACCTCTTATATTCCACTTACTCCCCAACTTCTACATATAAGAGAAAACATATGACCTTTCACTTTCTATGACTGGTTAATCTCACTTAACATAATGCTCTCCATCCATCTTTCTTTTTTTTTCTCATTCTGAATCTTTATTTATTTTTTTAATTAATTTATGTATTTTTTTTAAATTGGTGCATTGTAGTCATATATCAATCACATTGGAGTACAAGACTTGAGAGGATATACAAGCACACATTATCCAATTAGCCCTCCTCCAGCCCCCATCCCATTCCCTCCCCCTCCCTCCATCGCACGCTTCTTTGGTGATTTACTTTGATACATTTGTTTATGTACCTCCTGCGTTTTAAAGAGGCTCCGTCCTCCAGTATTACATACCCTCTGATTGGTCACATTAGTTGCTTCACTATAGGGCCCTTTCTATAGCTCAACCTCTTCCTGTTGCCCCTTTCCTCCTAGTTATTGCTGATTAAGAGAAGCATCTGATTTATATTTTCTGTGATATTTCTCTGTGCATGCTGCGCTGCAAGTACTGATCCCACTCTTGACGGCCCCAGTAGTGGCCTGGCTACTCAGTGGACTGATCCAGACCTCGCTGGCTCAGACAGCTGATTTATATTTTCTGTGATATTTCTCTGTGCATGCTGCGCTGCAAGTACTGATCCCACTCTTGACGGCCCCAGTAGTGGCCTGGCTACTCAGTGGACTGATCCAGACCTCGCTGGCTCAGACAGCGGACTTGCCTCGAAGGAGGCCCCGGTTCTGGTCTCGCTGGCCCCTACACCGGCCTAACCCCTCAGCTGGCTTCAGTCCCGACCTTGGAGGCCGCAGGAGTGGCCTTGCCTCACAGCAGGCTCTGATGCTGGCCGTTGGCCCCTGCACCGGCCTAACTCCTTGGCAGGATTCCAATCCCGGCCTCGGAGGCCCCAGCACCAGCCTAGCCTCACGGCAGGCTCCAATGCCAGCTTCGTTGGCCCCAGCACTGGCCTAACCCCTCGGCAGATTCCGCTCCCGGCCTAGGAGGCCCCAGCACTGGCCATGCCTCACGGCAGGCTCCGATGCCGGCCTCGCTGGCCCCAGCACTGGTCTAACCCCTCGGCAGGCTCTTATCCTGGCCTCTGAGGCCCCAGTATCGGCCTTGCCTCACGGCAGGCTCCGATACCGGCCTCGGAGGCCCCAGCATCGGCCATGCCTCACAGCAGGCTCCAGTGCCGGCCTCACTGGCCCCAGCACCGGCCTAACCCCTTGGCAGGCTCTTATCCTGGCCTCGGAGGCCCCAGTACCGGCCTTGCCCCAAGGCAGGTTCCGATCCCAGCCTTGGAGGCCCCAGCACTGGCCTTGCTTCATGGCAGGCTCCGGTGCTGACCTCGCTGGCCCCCGCACCGGCCTAACCCCTCGGCAGGCTCTTATCCTGGCCTTGGCGGCCCCATTACTGGCCTTGCCTCAAGGCCGGCTCCGATCCCGGCCTCGGAGGCCCCAGCACCGGCCTTTCCTCATGGCAGGCTCCGATGCCGGCCTCGCTGGCCCCAGCTCCGGTCTAACCCCTCGGCAGGCTCTTATCCTTGCCTCGGAGGCCCCAGAACTGGCCTTGCCTCACGGTAGGCTCCGATGCCAGCCTCGCTGGCCCCAGCAACGGCCTAACCCTTCAGCAGGCTGTTATCCCGGCCTCGGAGGCCCCAGCACCGGCCTTGCCTCACGGTAGGCTCCGATGCCGGCCTTGCTGGCCCCAGTACCAGCCTAACCCTTCAGCAGTCTGTTTTCCTGGCCTCGGAGGCCCCAGCACTGGCCTAACCCCTCAGCAGGTTCCGATCACTGTCTCTGTGGTTATTATTTCAAAGGGTCCAGGTGTAATGTATCAGATCTCTGCCTCCCCTGAGTACTGGCCACTGCCACTGCTACTGCCTCCACCATTTCAAATCCTTCCCAGGCTCTTTTTTCACTCTTAATGTTGTCCAGTGTTCCTAAGCATGCGTGATGGTAGCATTCGACATTTAATTTCTCCAAAAAAATAAGGTTAGTAGGATCCGGTTTCTGCTTCTCCTGAATACAAGTCTCCACCACCATCGCGGAGACCTCTTTCAACACTGCCTTTCTCCTTGGTCTCCGCTAAACTCTCTCCTTTCAGGTGATGTCTGAGATTCTTAACAATATGGAGAAATAGCAGTCCTCCTTCACGGGGAATTTTTCCATAAGTTCCAGTGCATTTAGATAAGTTTTGTCTGCATCTCCAGTGTCCTGGCATCCATAACGTCTTTCTTACCTCCTCTCCGATATTTTTCTTTTTCTTTTTCTGTTCCTTTTTTTTGTTTGTTTGTTTTTTTTAATAAGAGAAGACAGTATATGTGGTTTGAGGAGGTAGTGGGATCAGGCACTCAGTAGCACTGTAACCCGGGCGGTTTCCCCATGGGTCCAGAGTGATCCGCACTACTCTGCCTGGGGCCCAGGGTCCCGCGACCCGGGCCCCGGCTGGCATGCTCCGCGCGACCCCTGCCCGGAACCCAGGGTACTGAGCCCTGTTTCTCCAGAGGTCTGGCGTGTTATGCGCAGTTCGGCCCGGGGCCCAGAGTCTCACGACCCGGGCCCTGGCTGGCGTGCCCCGCCTGACCCCCGCCCGGGTCCCAGGGTACTGGGCCCGGTTTCTCCAGGGGTCTGGCGTGCTACGTGCAGTTCGGCCCGGGGCCCAGAGTCCCACGACCCGGGCCCCGGCTCCATCCATCTTTCTAATGACATAATTTTTCCTTCTTTATTGCTGAGTGAATTCTATTGTTTGAATATCTCATTATTTTGTAATCCATTCATCTGTTGATGAATTCCTGGTTTGATTTTATAATTTGGCTATTATGCTGTTATCAACATTGATATATATGTATTTCCATGATGTTCTGACTTCAGTTGCTTTAGAAAGATACCCAGGAGTGGTATAGCCGGATCATATGGTAGATTCGTTCCGAGTGTTCTGAAGAGTCTCCACACTGATCTCCATGGCAACTGCACTAATTTGCAACCCCAGCAACAGTGTAGAAGAGTCCCTAGTCTGCCACATCCTCTCCAGAATTTATTACTGTTTGACTTCTTGATGATTGCCATTCTAATTGGAGTTAAAATCAGTCCTAAATTTTATATGAAAAAACAAAAGGTACAAAATAACCAAAGCAATTCTCAGCGATAAAAACCATGCAGGAGGCACTGAAACACTTGACTTCAAATATACTAGAGAAATACAGTAATAAAAACAGCATGGTATTGGCAAAAAGAAGACACAGACAAACAGAATAAAAGATACAGAAACAAATCCATACACTTATAACCAATACATTTTCAACAAAGGTGCCAAAAACATGTTAGAGAAAATAATAGCTTTTTAAACAAATAGTGTTAGGAAAACTGGTTATCTGTTTGTAGAAAATGGAATTAAATTCTTACCTCTCACCCTGCATAAGAATCAACCCAAGAGGTTTCAAAGACCTGAAAATTAAACCAGGGACTTTTTGAAATCACTAGAGGAGGGCATAGATCTAACACTCTAACATCTAAGCACAGGTACAAACTTCCTCAATAAGACCTTCAGAGCCCAGGTAATAAAAACAAGAATGAATAAATGGTATGACATTAAACTAAAAGTTTCTGCTTATCAAAGGAAAATTAACAACCTAAAATTCCTGGAAAAGCAAAATGACAGGACCAGAACAGGCTTTTAAAGATGCTCTATGAGTCTACAACTTTCAAATGAGCTACTCCATCTCTTCCCTACTGAAACACTACCAATGCACAATAGTAATTTATTGAGGAGATTATAGAAGCTATGGAGGCCAGTCTCCAAGTGGCCTCCAATGGGCCTCCTGCTCTAGTCCCTTTCTAAGTTGTGCCAGCCTTGGTCTGTGTTACCAAAATAAAGCACATGTGATGATGTGGAACTTCTGAAATTAGATTATAATTCTATCTTGCTTTCACTCTCTTGGATCACATGCTCAGCATGCCAAGAAATGAGCTCTACCAGAAGTGGCTCATATGGTGAAGAACTGAAGCTTTCTGCCAGCATCCACATGAATGAGCTGGGATCCTCCAGCCCTTCAGAAGACTGTAGCCCAGATAACTACTTGACTATAACTTCATGAGAGATCCATAGCCAGAACTACCCAGCTGCTCCCGGATTACTAACCCTTGGTAGCTAGAAGAGATAACAAGTGTTCGTTGTTTTAATATGCTAAGTATTGGGATAATTAGTAGCACAGCAACAGGTAATTAAATAGAGATTAACAAATATATAATATGCAAATAGGTTTAAATAAAACAGATTGTAATCCATTTGTAATCCGTTTAGAAAAGACTGAGAATATACAGAGGCAGATAATGAAATCTCCTTGGATGTTGCAGCTAGACCCTGAAATATGGCTCAGGCTGATGAGATGCAGCCATCATCTGTATGCAAATAGCCCAAATTTGAGGCAGTTTCTCCTGCCTAAGCTTCATCCTGCCCTCGAAATTCCATCTTCTTTCCTTCTTCCAGAATCAGTGTGAAGACTTTGGTCATGTTTCATGGTCCAGGTCAGTGCTCAGTTCCTTCCCAACATATTTTCAGACCATATTGATACCAAAATCTTGGTTTTGTCCAGATGCCAGATTCAATAATCACAGACAAGGCTTTGAAAAAAAAAAGGAAAAATAAACTTTACTGATTTGCTAGCAAATAGGGAAATATAGTGAACTGGTGTTTAGAAACAGTTGATCCTTCCCCCTCCCCATAAGGAGAACAGACTTTTTTTTAAGAAAAAAAAAATCCAAGGACTAAATGCCAAGTATATTTATCAGGAAATATTATTTGTTCCCAAGTGGTATCCTCAATATAGTGTTCTTTAGACCTACGGGCACCAGTTCTTCATTCCTGTGGTGAGTGAACTGAGTGACACAGTAACTACATTCATCTTATTTTTCCTAGTTAGGAAAGGGGAAAAAGAAAAGAGGAAAAAAGGCATCAGTTTTAAAATAAGCCACCTGCTGGCTGAGTACCAAGGTTCATACTCAAAGTATGAAACTGAGCCAGGCTTTAGTGGCACGTGCTTGTAATCCTAATACTTATGAGGCTGAGACAGGAAGGTCACAGGTTCAAAGTCAATGCCAGCTACTTAGTGAGGCCCTTCACAACTTAGTGAAACACAGTTTCAAAACAAAGAATAAAAAAATAGGGCTGGGAGTGTAGCTTAGATGTAGAATGCCCCTGGGTTTGACAACTAGTACTGGGGGGGGGGGGTATAAAACCAACCCCTATTACAACTCTAGCACCAACATGTCTTTCTTTAATTTTTCTACATTTATTACATTTAGTTTTATACCATTATACCATAGCTTATGACTGTTAACCAGAAATCAGTTTACTTTCCTTAAGCAACTTGAGATCAAAAGCCACTATTTTATAAGAATTCTCTACCCTTCACCTTCTTCCACTCTAATCGCCTGGCATAATTTAATCACAAACACAAGGACCCTATCTCATGACCATTTGAGCAATTCTTCAGCATTACCTATGCTATACATTGCATATGTCACCCACTCATTATTAATTTTCAACCTCTTCCAGGGTTGCCCCTGGTTTCCAAGGCTTGGGACTGAAAACTACAATTTCCAGACTCTCTTGCAGCTATTATTCTGAAGACAATTTAGGTCCTGCCAATGAAATACACCTTTGTGACATTTGGAAGGTTGAAAAGATATGGAGTCTTTATTTTTTTCAGTTGTAATTAAGGAAAAAGAGGCTCCACCTAACATGAGTATCTGCCTAGGATATAAGGAAGTTCAAAGGCAGTAATGATGCAGCAGCAGTTTTCTGATCTTAGATCATGGCTGTCATGCAACCTTGAATCAAAAAGTTCAAAGGCAGCCTCCTGCCCTTCTTCCTCCCTCCATCCCTTCCAATGATTTTGTAAGCACCTAATTTCTCATAGTAAATCTCTTTCAGGGTAAAATATCCCATTGGTTTCTGTTGCTTGCATTCAGCTCTAACTAATTTATGCACCACATAGCCTTATTATTTTTTTAAGCCCATACTAAAGACCAGGAGATTTCTTTTCCATTCATTCCTCCCCTCAAGACTTGATGGACACTTGCTAAGTGAATAAACAGAGAGAAACAAAGGTATGAAAGGAAGGAAAGTGATTTCAGGTTTTGCTAATCTGCTGCAGGTTCAGCTAGAGATAGTAACAAAAGCATGGAATACAAGATCTGCAGTTAAGGGTTGTGATCCAAAGCTTCCTTCAATACTTGATTGGTATTAGTGAAATGTCAGGGGAAGAGATTTAGCTCTCACCGTTTGTTGATTACTCTAACTGGGTCTGAATGAAACCGAGTGCTCTTATTACTTTAAGTAAGTAGAGCAGTGGGAGGGGGTAAAGAGGACAATGTGAGGTTAACCCTAACTTTTTCTTAAATGCTTTGCAGTGAGACAAGCCGCAACTATATTACCATAAAAATCCTCAACAGCACTTCAGTAAGGACTATAGTACTTGGAGGTCAATTTAAGAGAGTAGAATTATTTTCAATGTCTCTGCTTGCTACAGCAAAATTCAGAACAGAAATAAAAAGAAGGCATTAGCAGAACTTCCTTGCACAGGGATTAGAAGAACCTGGATACTCCAAATTATTCCAGCTAAGCCCTTGAAAATTCCTAGAAGGCATAGAAAATTATTGTCAGTTAAATGTTTAATGTTAATCAAAGCTGGCATATTGGTTTTCCATCAAATTTATGATATGTTATTATATTTTTAAGTGTTATGTGTACACTTGATACTACACTAGAGCTTCAACTCCAATCAAAGTATATGGTACATTTATGCCATTTTTACAGCATTTGGTTCACAATTTTATAATTTTAAATGATTATAAATGTTTATGGTTGCACTAGCTTTATTGTATAGCTAATAATGTTCAGAATGCTGTAGTGCTAAGAACAGAATATGAAGCACAAGTGCAATTACAACATGTTTTCTAATGTAAATATAAATTGTTTTATATTCTGGAGCATGCCGCACTCAAACCCAGGCACTTGCTCTACTTTGGGGGGTGGGGGCAACTTCTACAACACTTAGAGCAGTGTTACAATGTCGGGCCAAAGGTGTCTGGTAATTTCTCTTTGTTTGACTAAATGCTTTCATGTGTACATCTGTAAATAAAAAATTGGTTCCTAAAAAAACTAGTGATTTTTTTGGTTTGGCATGCTCTCCTCTCATTCAACTGTTTTATTCATGTTCTACACACAAGCTTCCTGACCTCAAGGATAGCCCATTATGAGCTACAGAACACTAAAATCATGAATGTGGTAGAGATACTAAAATTGATTCCCCGGCAGTCCACTTGTCTTTCTTCTGATTGAAACTTGTGTGGTTAGGCTCTGATGAGGCTGTATGCCAGCCTACAATCAGGCCTCACTGCCTGTTTTAGTTAGTTTTGTCATTGCTGTGACCAAAATACCCAACATGAACACTTCAGGAAAGGTTTATCTGGACTTAGGCTTTCAAGAATGAAAGTTACCAGGCAGCAGGGCATGACAGGAAAACTGCTTAACTCGTGGCCAGAAGGAAGAAAGAGAGAGAGAGAGAGAGAGAGAGAGAGAGAGAGAGAGAGAGAGAGAGAGAGAGAGCAGAAAGCAGTGAAGGACAATACAATCCTCAAGGAAGCCACGCTCTGCTCCCAGCAACCCCCCTCCCCGCCATGTCATACCTCTGAACCTTGCTGCACTGGAGCTGGGATCCAACACATGAGCTTTACAGGGGACATTTTATACCCAACCATAACACTGTCCCCATGTTTCTAGCCTCTAACACCCAGTAATTCATTCTATAATCACGCATTCTGGACCCGCCATGCCAAGCACTGAAAGGCAGTAGAGCATGTGGTTCAGAGGCCAGGCTCCAAAGCAGACTGCCTGGGTGTTCACACCCTAGCTCCACCTGCTACTTTCCATGGGCCTCAGTCTTCCCATTGATAAAATGGAGATTAAACTAGTACCTCTCTCACAAGGGTATTTTAAGAATTAAAGGACCTAAGATAAGCCCTAGCATCTGGCACAGCAGTGTTGGGGATATAAAGTCAAATAAATAATCCTGCCCTCAAGGAAATCACAGTCCTTTAAGGAAAGCACTCAGCTGATCCATTCATTACTTACAGCATACATTTTATTACCAAAAAAATAATAATAATACATACAGAACAAGATACTTAAATTAGTCCAATGCCCTTGGTAGGCTTCCTATAGGAGTCAGTATTTGAGCCAAGCTCTGACCAAAAAAATTAAAAAGGTTAGAGAAAACAATATAGCCAGAGGCAATAACTCTGAGGAGGCCCGGAGGCAGAGGCTGAAAATGGCCAGAGGCAGGGTTAGTGGCTGAATATAGCTAAAGGAGGAGCTGGGGTGAGAGGGGCTGACAGAAGACAGATGCTGACAGGCCTTGCCTGCCTGCCTAAGGGATGAGGGCTTTTAACAATAAAGCCAGACGTGCTGTTGAAAATTTGGGATTTTCAAAAGAGCTTCGTGGCCTTAGGGCAAAAACTGAAGATGTGCCAGTTCCCTCCAAATTTCAAGATCTGCCTCAATGGGTAGGAAACAGCCACCCTATCCACTGTCTCCTCATTATCTGCTGCCATTGTACCCAGTGTTTGTAAAGTCTTTTCTCTCCACCCTCTCCCTAGCCAACCCTAATACCCTTAATGAAATTGAGTTGGAAAAATAACCTTACAATTAGGCATGGACTCTACATCCCATTGTGCTCTATTCAAAGGGGACTTCAGACCATCTATCTTTGAAAGGCTGTACTAGAAAATTAGTCATGTGGCAGCCTCGATTGTTCTATGAAATTTCCATTCATTCATGAGGCAAATCTGCCCGAAGATACAGATGAGGATCATAACTCTATTTTTAACTTCCTATTCTTCCCAAGTGAAAACAGGTTAATTATATTTCAGAAGTAACCTTTACCTGCCTTTAGATTGGTAATGGTGTCAAATAATTTCATAATGGATAATAAAACTCCCATTAGTGTTATAAATTATATTAGTTGAATCTCTTCCAAAGCCTTAAAATGTTTTAGCTGAGATTTTAACTGTCTTAAAAATTGTGTTATAATGTACTTTAAAAAATTCTTTCATGAATTTTTTAATCTCCACTCACCCAAAATCGGTGATTTTAACTACTGTGTTATAGTCATTCAAGTTCTCCTCTCTTTTATATCAAGCATGTAGTAAATCTTTATCTAATGTTCATATTACTTCTATTCCTATGTATTCTTAAACAGGTCCTTACATTGCAAAAACAAAAACTAATTGCTCAGGAAGACTCCCTATGCTTCAAAACACTCCTCAAATATTTTCTAGTTGGTACATGTGACAAGGTGGACAAAACAGTTGCTTCTGGACCAAGAGATAGTTTTTGTTCTGTTTTGTATTGTTTTGTTTGCAGCACTGAGAACTGGACCAGACATAGTATTTAAATAGCCTTTCTTGTGTACTTGTTTCTGGACTCCCATTCCACCAGTTACCCATCACTCAAAGCTATCCTTTCTCAGTAACATGCTGCCCCACTCAAACTTTTTAAATTACATGTTCCATACCTCCCTATTAATGTCACAAATACTTTGACAACAATTAATTATTTGAGTCACTTTGAAATATTTCTTTGTAATTCAAATGAGTTGCCTTGGACTTTGCCTCTCTGAAGGCAAAATATTTATTTGAGAAGTAAAAAATTTAGTCAGCTTCTGAGACATTACAGATTTATTAAGTAATTATTTGTTACTTAAAATTTATTAAGTAGCCTGGTGTGGTGGCGCACGCTTGTAATCCCCGCGCTTGGGAAGCTGAGACAGGAGGATCGGCGCAGGTTCGAAGCCAGCCTCAGCTGGCTTAAGAGACCCTGTTTCCAAATTAAAGTATAAAAAATAGGTCTGGGAGTGTAACCCGGAGATAGAAGGCCCCTGGGTTCTACCCCTAGTACCACCAAAAAAAAGAAATTATTAAGTAACAGATTTATTAAATGTTTTGCTAATATCATAGAACTAATATACGTAGATCAACAAATGGCCTGTCTTCACCTAGCATCCTGTTCGGTTCGTTTAACAAGCTGCCCTCTTAACACCTTGTGTTACCTCTTAGTAACTTTCCATCCACTGGGGATAAATTCCCACTGGCCCAGGCTGTATTGAGAACTGAGCCCAATTTCTCTTCCCAACTGCAAAATTCTATTGTTGTTGTCCACATGACTATTGTGATTCTTCTGAATAAATCTTCCTTACCAAGCTTTAGCTAATAGCATTGAAGAATTCTTTTCTTGGTAAGAAAAAAAAATGTTTTGTCCTATTGTAGGTTTTTGTTTGTTTTTATTTTTGTGCATTGAAAAATTTTTTCTTTAGTATGAAAAAATGTCCTGTAGTACATTATATTAGGGATTTTTGTTTTGTTTTTTAATTCTTTTTTTTCTCCTGCATAAAAAAAACATTGCCACAAACTTGGCAAATAAAAAAACATGCATTTATTATCTTATACTTTCCATGGCTCAGAAGTCTGGGCATAACTGGGTTCTCTACTCAGAGTCCATCTAACAAGGCTACTATCAAGTCACCAGCCAAGCTACATATCCATCTGGCTTCTCACCTGAGGAAGAATCTACTTCCAAGCTCATTTAGGTCATTGGCAGAATTCATTTCCCTGCCTCAACTCGACTAAGGCTCTGATTTCTCAGTGACTGTCAGCTGGAGACCACCCTCCAGGACAAGAAGCCAGCTATAGTTCCCTGCCTCCTCATAAGCAGTTCAGAACATTGTGTGTCTCCAAGACCAGCAGGAGAATCTCCAGTCTGTGAAGACTATGTTTTATATAACAAAAGATAATGGCAGAAGTGACTTTTCATCACCCTTGTCACATTCTGTATCATTGGGAAGAAAAACACAGATTTTACTCCCACTCTAAGGACCAGCTTACACAAGAGGGACTCTGGGGGGTTTTAACTGGTATAGTACTTTCTTCTGTGGAATGAATCTGCCTTTTCACTTGCAAGGGGATAGTGTTTGAATCATCCTCCTGGAACTTTATTCATTGTTTTGGGAATTACTACTGAGAAGTCAATAACATAGCACCTGAAATAAAATTATTTTAAATGAAAAAAGTACTCTAATTAGTATGCTTCCCCCTGTGTTCTGAGACACACAGCTGAGGCTTAAAAAAAAATCTGTAATCACATGACTTTGGCATTTTCCAGAAGAACAAACAAGATTTTCAGGATAGAAGAGCACCTACCCTCCTGTGCACACTTATCTTACTTTAGGCAGGCTGGTAGCAATTAGCTCAAGAATTCAGTGTTGCTACTGTGTCTCCAGCCCCACCTCATTAGCATGCCTGTGTTTTCTGCATCCATCTACTCCAAATGTTCTCCAGAGGCTCAGACTGGGGAATGGAGGCAGTGAAGTCCTTTATCAAGAAATCCTCGACAAGATTTTCTTGGTTAAATTCAACTTGGTCCACAGTAGGGGAAAAAAATAAATTCGTTCTTCATGATGTGATTTTCCAATGTAAGGAACTGCGCACTTCTCGGGAATCTCCGGCAAATTGACAACAGTGTGTCTGACAATTTCTGCTCTGCGATGTGGCATGACTGGAATCCCTGAGAATTTTTCAGATCGGAACTAAAAACCATAAGTAGAGTGTTTGTCGCTGCGATTTCTGGCTTTGCCAAATTCAACCGAGAACAAGGCAGCACAGGAAGTCTTATGTTGCGGTTTTTAACTCAGGTTCAAAACAATTACTGCGTGAGCATGTATGCACCAGGGTACAAAAAAGGGAAGGATTCTGTATTCTTTTACTCTTGTCACCGCTCCAAATCACTCCCAACATCATCCCCGACTAGATGACCCAGTTAAAGAAATGATCGGAATTATCTGGAAAATCCATAAGGAGATAAGACTCAAGGCAGTAGTCACAATGATTAAATGAAACCAAAGCAGAATCCCCCACCAACATTTAAAAATGCACACACATTTTTTTCTATAAAAACTAGAGAGCCGAAACACTGTTTATTGTTTCAGTAATGAAGATATTATGAAAAGTGGAAGGATAAATAATTAGTGTATGTATTTTTACATAACCATCTCAATATCTTCATTACTTACGTATATAATTAAATGTAACATGGAAAACGAGTCAGTATTTGTCACTTTATTCATTCATGCACTTTCTCAATATTCAACAAATCTACAAGGTTCTCTGCTCTATGTTTTAGTAACTACAATGGTTTTTAGACAGGAGTTCCAGATGCACATATTTATAGAATGTAATTTGTAAAATATGACCTCAATTCTTTTTTTGTGTGTGTGTGGGTCTGGGGATGGAACCCAGGGCCATTTGACCTCCGAGCCACACCCCCAACCCTATTTTTTATTCTTTATTTTGAAACCAGGCCTCACTGAGTTGCAGAGGGCCTCACTAAGTAGCTGAGGCTGTCCAAGAATTGCGATCCTCTAGGTCTCGGCCTCCCAAATGCTGAGATTACAAGCATGCGCCACCACACCCTGCTGACCTCAATTCTTAAGATACTAAATTAAATTAAAAGTGAGCCAAGGCTCAAGGTAGAGGGGTGGCTCAGGAGTAAAGTGCTTGCCCACCATATAGGAGGCCTTGGGTCCCATCCCCAACACACACACACACACACACACACACACACACACACACACACATACACACACACAGAGTGAACCAATAATAGAACTCCACTGAAATCTGTAGATAAGTATTTACATGTGCATGATTGGTGTTCAAAAGAAAGGAGTGGGGAGGGTTAAATGCAAACTTTATTCTTTTCATTTACTCCTTCATTTCTTTCTTCAAGACATACATATTATTAGACATCAGTTGTATGTAACTTCAGAATAAATGTTACTATAAAAAATTGTTCCCAAAGGCTGAACTTAGCAAGGAAAATTTACCAGAGTGTTTACTATTTGTTTTCACCCTCTATTTTGATCTATTTTTAAAATTAATAATGGAATTTGGGGTTTAAATATTACATAATAATCAGCATCATCTTTCAAAGTAGATAGAGAACAAAGTAAGAATTCGGTAGTTCTTCAACCTGTTGGAGCTGAGTGTTGCGTGGTGGGTGGAATGATGTTGGGAAGGGGTCAGGAAGCGTGGGAAGAGGCCCCAGCCTGGAGCATGGTTCACCCTTAGGCTCTGTGTTTAACCTCTCTTCAACTCTGCTTTCTGTAAGCTATAAAATGGGTATAAATACTACTGTAGAGGAAAATGCCTAAAGGGCTAATGCATCCATATCTCAGCTATTGCAAATAATGTTGCACTGAACAAGGGGGTACAGATTTGATTATATTGCCTTTGGATACATATAAACAAGTGAGATTGCCAAATCATGTGACAGTTACATTTTTTATTTTTTGATGAATGCCCATACTATTTTCCACAGTGGCTGTATCAATTTACATTCCCACTCACACTGTACAAGGGTTCCCTTTCCACACACCCTTGTTAGCACCAATTATCGTCTTTTTAACAGTGGTCATCTTAACAGGTGTGAAGTGACGCCTCACTGTGGTTTGGATTTGCGTTTCCCTGATGCTTAGAGACATTAGCACCTTTTCATATGCCTGTTGGCCATTTGTATGTCTTATTAGGAGAAATATCTATTCAGATCCTTTGCTTTGTTTTTAATCAGATTATTTGTTTTTATGTTACTGGGCTGTGTGAAGTGTGTGTGTGTGTGTGTGTGTGTGTGTGTGTGTGTGTGTGTGTTTTGGATAGTAACCCATTACCAGATATATGGCTCACAAATATTTCCTCCCAACCTGTAGGCTGCCTTTTCATGTCATTGATTGTTTCTTCATTGAAAAGAGCTTTTTTATTTTGATGTGGTCCCACTTCTTTACTTTTTGCTTTTATTGCCTGTGCTTTTGGTGTCACATCCAAAAAAATCACTGCTGTGGCCAATGTCAAAGAGCTTTTTCCCTATAGGCTTTCTTTTAGGAGTTTTAGGAGTTTGGGGGTCTTACATTTAGATCAGTTTATAAAAACAACCTATATCTGTCAATGGATGACTGGATAATGAAATGTTATATGTACAATATTTATATACAAATAATATATCATTATTCTATAATATAAAATAGCATTCTACTATATAAGAATAATATTATATTTCATGTATAATATTATATATAATATACTTATTTTATATATAAGATGGAATATTATTCAGATTTTTCTTATATAATTTTAAATTTTATTTTTAAACATACTTTTATTCATACATTGTAGTCTCACATCATAGTATAGTTCAGAGTGATAAGGATATACATGTACACGGCACTTGATGTTATTCAAATTTAAAAGGAAATTCTGCCATGTGTGACAACGTGGATAAACCTAGAAGACAGATTCAGTGAAATAAACCAGACAGAAAGAAAAACATTATAGTATCTCTCTTAAATATAGAATCTCAAAATACCAAATACATAGAAACCAAGTACCAGGGTGGTTACCAAAAGCAGTGTTTTATGCAGGTTGAGCGAGAAATGAGAGACTCGAAAGTCCAAGTGAGGAGGTAGAAAGGAAATCGGCAAATAGGGAAGAGGCCTTGGTAGAAAAAAGTTAATTTCCTGAGGGGCGATGAATATCAGAACTTCCAAGGCTCAGAGATAAGAACAACCAAAGCTTCACAAAAACATCTGTTTACTAATCAACAAACCCAGGAGACATCACTGGAGAAAGTCTGACACTCCTACTGAAAGGAGACCCTTCAAAGGACATGCAAATGACACTCTTACTGAAAGGAGACCCCTCAAAGGACATGCATATACCCTATGCAAATTCTGAGAGCTGCTTCCCAGAATTCCCAGAACCCCAAACTCACCACAACCAACAGAGGACATGCAGACATATATAAACCCCTAACACAGTCACCGAAACGGTTTTTCCCTCTCGGGGAACCCCTCCCCTTTGGGGAGCTTTTCTCTCTCTCGCAGGTCGAGTTAGCCTTGAGAGAAGGTGGAGTGACCTGAAGGCCTTTGCTGGACATCAAGGCCAACCAGGGCCCCTAGGAGTGACCTGCACCTCTTTTCTGGCAGATCGCGTGGACTTTGGGGAGAAAGCAGTTTGCAACTGAAGTCATTCGGCTTGGGCTACTCTCAAGTATTGTCCTGAAGGCAGCTGCTGGACTCCAGAGTTCTGACAGCCCCTTTGGGGTGTTCGGCCACTTTTCCCTATTCCCTGCTGCTTCCAATAAACCTTATTACTCCCCTTCCTGTGGTCTGCGGGTGTTATTCTTCGCTCACCGCAGACAAGAATCCGGTAAGGAAACGCTGAGTTTCTTCTTAAGAAACTCCATTTCATCTTTGATGAGACGCCGGGTTTCTTCTCAAGAATTCCCACCCCCCCGCCCCGTTTCACAAGGGAATGTGCCAATTAAAGCCTTTATTAGCTGGCCAGGGGCGGTACCCTCAGTCTAGAAATCTGACTAGAGGGGCGCCCCGACTGACCGGGGGTAGGGGTTATAAAGACAAAAGCCACAGATGTTACATAAGGACAACACAGGTGCTCATTTCAGTGGAAGCAGCTAGCAAACCGCGTCAGGCATTGATTGGCTATTGCCAAGGTTCAGGACACCATGGTCTGGGAATTGCCAAGGAATTGTCAAGGTTCAGGCCACCGTGGTCTGGGAAACAAAATGTTGGTTAGTTTTCCAGGCCCCTGGGGACCTGACCTTTTACTGCAGGTTGAAGGCAGTTAGGTTAGGTGGCTTGCCTTTTACAGCAGCAGCAGGGTGGGGCAGGAGAGATGTAGGAAAGTCACAGTTATGTAGGATAAGTAAACCCAGGATGAGGACTCTAGCTGATAACATTGTACTGTAGACTGGACATTTTCCAAAAGAACAGATTTCAGGTACTCTTACACATAAAAAAGGCAAACATGAGATGGTGGATATAGTAATCAGCTTGACCTTCCTTTGACTACAGTAACTATTTCATTATGTATGTGTATATCAGAACATCATGTTGTACATTTTAAATACATACAATATAAACATTTAAACGTAAAATGTAATTAATAAAAATAAACAGGCAGTCAAAAGTGGTCACTGTTTCTTCATCTCTAAGTCGGAGGTAATAAAATACCACCTCATATATTGTTGTGGGACTTGTGGTGGTTTATCTGTGAGAAAATGCACAAGTGTCTGGCGCCCATAAATATCAATAAACATCAAGAGACATTTGCTATAGATGAATGAGTTGCACGTGTGTTTGCAAAGTATGTTTACTTTCTCAACCATCATACAGACTAGAAACAAAGTAAATTTATTACCTTGAGTAAGACACAAAATAGAAGGTCTGGCTTTGCCTCATGTTCCACAGCCTGTGAGATCAGCGTATTGTAATAAGATGCTATTAAAGCTAGCACAGTAAAGGTCGTAGGATGCCCCAGGAAGCCCTGAGCCTGGGAACCATCTAGTGATGCAGCCAGCATTCCTCTGTTCACCTTCTCCCCGCATATCATGACTTCATCACTCTGGTTCCTTCCTTGTCTGTGAGAATCAGGTTCGCCCACCCTGGCTCCTAACCTCTTCAGGTAGCTTTCTTTTCCTACACCTTTCAATGTAACCCAAATTTAAAATGATGCGTGGATATTTGTTTAATTTGAATAATAAGGTTTGAGATTTACTGCGACACGAGATTGGCTTAAAATATTTCAAACCATTAACAGGTCAGATATTCCTTCTAAAAGCCTCCTCCTGAGAAGGGCGCATTCCCCATTCTCAGCAATTGTTCCCCTCTCAAACTCGAGATTAATTAGATAGTTGATTGTTGTTGTCTTTTGAGACAGTCTATCAGTAATGCCCATTGCTTAAAATAAAGACCTGATCTGAATGAAACGATCGTAAAAGACTTGAATGCCTAATATTTTCTGTGCAAACGTGCAATAAAATACACTGTGATGCACAGAGCTCTGCGCTCTCTCTTTGCTTTTGCCCATCAACAGACAGTCCAGCTGTTACTGTTAAGATTAGCCACAACGAATATTTGATACATGCACAGGAGAATTAATGGAGATAATCTACCACTTTCTCTGGATTCATAGTAGGTGACATATAAATTGACTGCATATTTCATAGGCCAGAAACAGCCAGGTCCATCTCTTTCCAGTCATTAAAAGGAAAAGCTGAGAGGGCAGTCTCAAAGTCACCCCAAAGCTGAGGCTCCTACTTTCCCTTTCAAATCTCCACCAGGCCTAAGATTTTTCTGCATCCACGGTGATCCAGGTAGCTCATCCCAATCCACATGCTGAGCAGCAGAAAGAGGAAAGCCAGTGTGAGCGAGGAACAAGCTCCTTTCTCCAGGGGTGAGCTTCAGCAGCCCACGCCCAAGGTCTCCCTAGCCGGCACCTCGTCACATGACCACACCTGGCTCAAACAGTTTTGAGACAGCTCCCCGTCTTTGTTATGGAAACCAGGTCCACAGGCTACAAAATAGTCTCTGTGTGTGTATGTGTGTAGTCATGGGGATGCAACCCAGGGGCATTCTACCTCCAAGCTACACCCCCTGCCCTATTTTTATTCTTTATTTTAAAACAGGGTCTCACCAGGCGTGGTGGCACATGCTTGTAATCCCCGCACTTGGGAGGCAGAGACAAGAGGATCACGCAGGTTCTAAGCCAGTTGTGCTGGCTTAAGAGACCCTGTTTCCAAATAAAAAAGTATAAACTAGGTCTGGGAGTGTAACCCGGAGGTAGAAAGGTAGAAGGGTTTCCAGGAACCCCAGTACCACCAAAAAATAAAAATAAATAAAAAATAAATAAAATAAAATAGGGTCTCAATGAGTTGCAGAGGGCCTCACTAAGTAGTAGCTGAGGCTGTCCGCGAACCACAATCCTCCGGTCTTAGGCTCCCAAATGCTGGGATTAAAGGGTGCGCCACCACGCCCGGCTCAAAATAGTCATCCTGCTATAGAAAAGAAAGGAAATGAATACTGACACTCTGATATCAGTCCTGCCTCACTTTTTTTTTTTTTAAGAAAAATAGTGATAATGAGACAACTCTGTGAAGAATTTTATCTCAGGATGTCTGGTGTTGAGAGGAAAAAATTTCCAAGTAGGAGAAAAATAAAGAACTATCATAGTGAATACAGTCAGGCTGATCAAATAAAAGGAGAGAAAAAGAAAAAAGTTAATCCTAAATGTTTGGACTTTAGAAGTATCGCCTTGATCTCTTGTTCCTCTTACTGTTTTCTAAAAGTTTTCCAATCTTAAGTATCAACAGAAAATACATTCTAATTTGGTTTTCATTATTAAGATATTTGGAAATTTGAGGATTTAAAGGGAGTACTGGGGACTGAACCTATGGGTGTTCTACTTCTGAGCTATAACCATAGTTTCCCCCCTTTTAATTTCCATTTTTTTTTTTTTTTTTTTTGGTGGTACTGGGGTTCCTGGAAGCCCTCCTTCCTCCGGGCTACACTCCCAGACCTATTTTATATTTTTGAAACAGGGTCTCTTACGCCAGCACGGCTGGCTTCGAACCTGCGCGATCCTCCTGTCTCCGCCTCCCAAGCGCGGGGATTACAAGCGTGCGCCACCACGCCCGGCTTAATTTCCATTTTTTATTTGGAAATTTTTTATACCAGTAGAGGGAAACAAAATTTGAGACAGTAGATGTCATTAGTTTAGTTACCATCAGCTCATTATAAAAGAGAAACATGGAAATTATCTACATGATGAGAGGTTCCAGAACATCAGTGGAATAGACGGCTTCCTGTTGTGCCATTTCAGCAGGGATTTACTTCAGTCTATATACTTCCCCCACGTGTTGCCATCTCTAAATAAGAAACAACCCTTGTGGTCGGGAACTATTTTGGTGCCCCCATATTCTGGGAGAAGAACTTTATTCCCAATGTTCACGTTACCTGGTTGAATCTCTTCCCTTTTCTTGAGAGCCTGACCCACTGTTGCTTGCAATACTTTTCCTTGAGTTTTTTCTGGAAGCATAATGAAATTGTGTCTCACTGAATTGCTAAGTCTGTCCTCAAACCTGATATCCTCCTGTCTCAGCCTCCCAAGTGATGGGATTACAGGCATGTGCTACCATGCTCAGCTAAATATCTGGAGTTTTTTTTTTTTTTTGTTTTGTTTTGGTTTGGTTTGGTTTGGTTTGGTTTGAATTTTTTTTTATGATACTTGGGGTGGAACCCAGGGGCTTTTCTACCTCCGGGCTATACTCCCAGACCTATTTCATACTTTATTTGGAAACAGGGTCTCATTAAGTTGCTGAGAGCCTTACTGAGTAGCTGAGGCTGGCTTCGAACCTGCGCAATCCTCCTGTCTCAGCCTCCTAAGCGCTGGGATTACAAGCGTGTACCACCACACCTAGCCTATCTGGAGTTTTTAATGCATATTTTTCTAGAATGGGGCTATTGAAGAAACTTGGAGTTTTCCATGGAGCCTACAGAAAGGAAAGTTTTCATAATATTCAATATTAATACTCTTTATTTTTATATGTTCTAGTTTACTTATCTATAATTATGTGATACTTCATTTAAAATGTAACTACCCCTTGAAGTAGAACAGAAAGCAGGATGCTAGTATTTATGATCTGGAGGCAACATGTATAATAAAAATTACACTGGCTTAGGGGCGGGGGGCCAGGCTCTGGCCTTGAACCCTCTTCTTCCCAGCCATGTGGCTTCCAAGAGTCCTGTGCTGTGGTTTGTATATGTCCTCCAGAGGTTCATGTGTTAGAACCTTGTTGTTGTGAAGTGGGGCCTTTGGAAGGTAATTAGGGTTAGACGAGGCCCTATGCTGGGGTTAATGGCTTTATAAGAAGGGGAAGAAAACCCAGAGCTTGTGCATTCCTGTACACGTGATGCCCTTACCATGATATGCTCACCCAATACCAGCCCTGTGCTCCGAGACTTCATAGCCTCCAGACTGTAAGAAATAAATCTCTCATCTTTCTAAGTTACCAAGTCTCAGCTATTTTGTTATAGCAGCAAAAACAGACTCAGACATCAAATAATCACTCTCCAATCACTAACATTTAATTGGTAGTAACAGAAATGCAAGTGGACATCTGGGTGCTCAAGAATCTGAAATTTTTGTCTGAATTAATGTAATATGGAGTCTAGCAGGACTGTTGATTTACATATTCCAGAAGAACCTGCACTTAAAAGATATGTGTGTTTTCTTTGATCCAAATTAAAAAAGAACTGTCAGTCTGATTCTGATACAATTGTCACAACATCAGCCTGAGTATCAAGCATTTTTGCACCCCAAACTGCAATCACTGAAATCTTTTTTACCAGTGCGTATCTCACCAGACAACAGGTTTGTTGTACCATTACAATGAGTTATTCCTCTTCCTGTTTTGCATGGTGACTGGGGAAGAGTCTAAGTCCTTTTCAAAGAAGGGTTTATTTAACCATCTCTTGTTTCTGTGTAAAAACTGAAAATTATTAAAACCATCAATTTTACCTGATGTTTCTATAATCCAAAAATGTACATTAAAGGCTAAAGTTATAGAATAGTAATTATTCAGGATAGTAATCATTCACTCAATAAATATTTATAAAGGGACACCATGTACCAAGCCAACAGAAACTATAAGCTAACGGGTTGAGATACAGTAATGTATAAAGCATGGCCCCAGTCAGGCGTGATGGTGCACACCTGTAATCCCAGTACTTGGGAAGCTGAGACAGGAGGATCCTATGTTCAAGAACAGCTTCCACAATGTAACAAGACTTCCAGCAACCTAGCAAGATTCTGTTTCAAAACAAAAAAGTAAAAAGGGGATGAGGGTATAGCTAAAGGTAGAATGACTCTGTGTTTAATCCCCAGAAGCAAGAAAGGAAGGGAAGGGAGGGAGGGAGGGGGAAGAAAGGAAGGAGGAGCTTGGGCTGTGGACTCTGAAACACCCAAATTGGAATCATGGCCCTGTTGTATAATAGCTGTATAACAGTAATTAGCAATGTTTTAACATTATTAATAATAACAATATTAATATCCCAGATATTTGTCTTTAGTGTTTACAAAGTACCATCAGCTTATTAAAACATAATTAGGATCCAGCTGGAGAACGGGCCTGTCCTGTTTTTCTTTGACACTTTTTAAGTTTTCAGTTCGAATGCCTCCACCCTTGCACATTTTTGACAAAGTGCAAATAGCTGGGTTGAAATGAGAATAACCACGGTGGATGAAGGGATGACTGAAGATGTTTCAAAATCCCACATAAGCCTTCTTCTGGTGAAAATATGCATAAAGCAGCTATTTGACTATCAAGTGAAATCCTTTCTGAGCACAGACTTTAAGGATTAAAGAGATTAAACACCTACCACCTTTCTACTCCTACCAACAGGATGCTGACAGGAAACCAGGTATAACCAAGTTAGGTTTGCACCAACAGTGCACAAAACCTGGGTTAATTTCTTTTTTCTTATCATGACAAAGCCCTAGTTGTCTTGAAGTGACCGCACAAGCTTCGAATGCCAGAACTTGAGCGAAACAGAACCATTTTGTCCTTAAATTTAATTCTGAATAGAAAGTGGTTGTCAAGGATGAACCTTGTCCTCAGCAAACAGCTACTTCTCATGAAGCAGGTTAATGCAAGAGAAAGAACATAAATGGGGAATAAAATGAAGGCTATGGGAAGTTTGTTTGTGTGTTGTGTTTTGTTTTGTTGCACTGGAGATGGAACCCAGGGGCATTCCACCTCCAAGCTACATTCCTTGCCCTTTTTGTGGTTTGCTTGTTTGTTTTTAATTTTGAGACCGAGTCTTGCTAAATAGCTGAGGCTGGCCTCAAATCTAAAAGCATCCTATCTCAGGCTCCCAAGTACTAGGATTTCAGGCATGCACTGCCGCGCCCGATTGATGAGAAGTTATTTAATGGTGTCACATCTTCATCCTCTGCCCACTTTTCAGAAAACCATGTGGACCAAAAGATGTTAATCACAAAAAAATCAACAAAGAATCAAAAACTCATATTTTCCCCAAAGAAATAGTACTTCAAAGCTTGCTTTGATTTTGGTATGAGACGATTTTCAGGCTTTTTTTGTTGTTCTTGTTTGTTCATGTATTTGTTTTTAATATAAAAGGAATTGGTTTGTTTTCTTGGGCTTTTCTCCCTCAAGTTTATTTTACCCATTTGGACATGTTATGAAGTTAACTTAATACTGAATTTATTTAAACATTAGTCACCATAGTGCCCTGTTTTTGATAGCTGAGATGGCCAGTGCTAGGGCCTTGTGACCACTGTGGGATAACTAATTTTTTCCCCAGTTCTTTCTAAAGAAAAGTCAGCTCCAACACTGTGCAGCTGAAGGCCCCCATGAGCCCCAATGCTAGAGTGGTAAGATAGTATTAGAAAAGGATAAGCCAGACATGGCGGCTGATACATTTTACTTGACAATTCGAGGAGAGAAAATAAAAACTGCTTTGGTCTATTTGTTTTTTACTAAGCTGTACCCTCAGTCTATTTTATTTTTTTAATTTTTTTGGTGCATTATATTCATACATCATATTGGGGTAAAAAACTTGTGTGTACATACATGTACACATCACTGATTTAACCCCTACCCAATTCCCACCCCATGCCCTCCCCATCCCTCCTTCCCTTGCTTGGCTTAGTGGTTGACTTCGATATGTTTAAGTACATTGTATGTTTTAGAGATTTTCCTCTTCCCTCCTCCTTTCTCCTCCTTTAGGTTGTCTTGTTTGCTCCTCTATAGGATTTCCTTTTTCATCTAGAGTTCCTCCTATGACCCATTTCTCCCTAGCTCTCACATATTAGAGAAAGCATCTGATTTCTTATTTTTTGTGACTGACTAATATCACTTAGCATAATGTCCTCCAGTTCCATCCATTTCCCTGAAAATGATGAAATTGTGGGTTTTTTTAATGGCTGAGTAAAATTCCATTGTGTACATATCCCACAGTTTTGTCATCCATTCATCTGTTGATGGACATCTTGGCTGGTTCCATAGTTTGGCTATGGTGAATTGTGCAGCCATGAACATAGTTATACATGCATTAGTTTGGTAGTTTGGTTTCCTTTCTTTTCAGTAGAAGTGGTATTGCTGCATTGAGTAGTAGATTTGTTCCCATTCTTCTGAGGATTTTCCATACTGTTTTCCAAAGTGGTTGCACTAATTTGCAATCCTACCAACAGTGTTTTAGAGTTCCCACTTCTCCACATCCTGGCCAGCATCTGTTGTTGTTTGTGTTTTGAATGATTGCCATTCTAGTTAGAGTTAGATGAAATCTCAGGGTAGTTTTGATTTGCATCTCTCTCATTGCCAATGATGTTGAGCATCTCTTCATGCATTTATTGGCCATGTGAATTTCTTCTTTCGTGAAGTGTATATTTAGTTGCTTGTTCATTTTTTTTTTTGGGGGGGTGTGGAGATGGAACCCAGGGGCATTCCACCTCTGAGCTACACCCTCTGCCCTATTTTTTTATTCTTTATCTTGAAACTGGGTCTCACTGAGTTGCAGAGGGCCTCACTAAGTAGCTGAGGCTGTCTGTGAACCGCGATCCTCCGGTCTCAGCCTCCCGAATGCTGGGATTACAAGCGTGCACCACCACACCCGGCTTCCATTTTTTGATTGGATGATTTGGTTTTTTAGTGTTGAGTTTCTTGAGGTCTCTGTATATTTTAGATATTAGTCCTCTATCAGAGAGGTAGGTGCCAAAAATCTTCTCCCATTCTGTTGGCTCTTGGTTGAGGTTCTTGACAGTTTCCTTTGCTGAACAGAAGCTCCTCGGTTTCATGCAATCCCATGTATTGGTTCGCCTTTTAATTTGTTGTGCCTTTGGGGTCTTGTTGAGAAAGTGTTTATCTGTGCCTATGTGCTGCAGTGTTGGACCTATGCCCTTTTCAAGGAACTTCAAGGTCTCTGGTTTGATTTCCAAGTCTTTGATCCATCTTGAATTGACTCTTGTGCAGGGTGAGAAAGTGGGATTAATTTCCAATTTTCTGCATATGGTTAACCAGTTTTGCCAACACCATTTGTTGAACAGGCTATCTTTTATCCAGTGTATGTTTTGGGCCTCTCTGTCAAAAATCAATTGGCTAAAAGTGTATGAATTTGTTTCTGGGTCTTCTATTCTGCTCCATTGGTCTATGTATCTGTTTTTGTGCTAGTACCATGCTATTTTTATTACAGTGGCTTGTATTATAGTTTAAAGTCAGGTATTGTGATTCCTCCTGCATGATTTTTGTTGCTGAGAACTACTTTGACTATTCTGGGCCTTTTGTTATTCCAAATAAATTTAATAACTGATTTTTCTATGTCTGTGAGGAATGATCTTGGTAGTTTAATGGGCATTGCATTGAACATGTAGATCACTTTTGAGAGGATGGCCATTTTAGTGATATTTGTTCTGCTAATCCATGAACATGGAAAATCTTTCCATCCTTTAAGATCTTCTTTGATTTCTTTTTTCAGTGTTTTATAAATTGCTTTGTAGAGATCTTTTACCTCCTTGGTTGAGTTTATTCCTAAGTATTTTATTTTTTGTGGTAGATCCTCAATGGAAGTGTTTTCTGAATCCCTTTTTCAGTGGATTTATGGTTGGTGTACAGAAAAGCTTCTGATTTTTTAAGATTGATTTTGTATCCAGACACTTTGCAGAATTTGTTGATCAGTTCTATAAGCCTTTTGGTTGAGTTTGTTGGGTTTTCTTAATATAGTATCATGTCATCTGCAAATAGTGAAAGTTTGAGTTCTTTTCCTATTTGTACTCCTTTGATTTCCTTTTCTTGCCTTATTGCTCTGGCTAGAGTCTCTGGTACTATATTGAAGAGAAGTGGTGATAATGGACATCCTTGTCTTGTTTCTGTTTTTAGGGGGAATCCTTGAAGTTTTTCCCCATTTAATATGATGTTGGCAGTGGGCTTATTGTAGATTGCCTTTATGATGTTGAGATATGTTCCTTCTATTCCAATTCTCTGTAGTGTTTTTATCATAAATGAATGTTGAATTTTATCAAATGCTTTTTTAGCATCTATTGAAATGATCATGTGGTTTTTGTCTTTGATTCTGTTTATATGATGAATTACATGGATTGATTTTCATATGTTGAACCAGACTTGAATCCCTGAAATGAACCCTACCTGGCCATGGTGTATGATTTTCTTGATGTGGTTTTGAATGCAGGTTGCTAGTATTTTGTTTAATAGTTTTGTATTCAAGTTCCTCAGAGATATAGGCCTGTAGTTTTCCTTCCTTGAACTGACTTTATTCAGTTTGGGTATTAGTATGATGTTGACTTCATAGAATGTATTTGGGAGAGTCCCACTTTTTTCTATTTCACAAAATAGTTTGAGGAGTATTGGGGTTAGCTCTCCTATAAAGATTTTATAGAATTCACTTGGGAAACCATCTGGTCCTGAGATTTTCTTTGATGGTAAGCTCTTTATTGTTGTTTCAATCTCTTTGATTGTTATTTGTTGGTTTAAGTATTTTATATCTTCTTGACTCAGTTTAGGACGGTTGTATTTAAATAGGAAGTTGTCAATTTCCTCCACATTTTCCATTTTGTTGGAGTATAGTTTTCAAAGTAGTTTCTGATAATCCTCTGGATTTCTACACTGTCAGTAGTAATGTCTCCCTTTTCATCTTTTGTCTTCATAATTTGGGTTGATTCTCTCTTTTTTTTTAGTTAGGTTAGCTAGTGGTTTATCTAGTTAATTTTTCAAGAAATCAGCTTTTGGCTCTGTTGACTTTCTGTATTGTTTTTTTATTCTCTATTTCATTAATTTCTGCTCTAATTTTAATAATTTCCTGTCTTCTACTTGCTTTGGAGTTTGTTTGTTCCTGCTTTTCAAGGGATTTGAGGTGAGGACCACTACTCCTTTACTGGGTTGTATCGCTAAGTCTCAGACCCAGGGAGTTAATCGAGGCTGTGCGAGACCATGGGGGTACAAGGCTGGGTGTTTTCCTACGGGGAGCTGTGACTAGGATGTGGTATCTCTGCCACCACTACTCCTTCACTGGGTTGGACTGCAAAATCTTAGACCCAGGGAGATTTTCAAAGCTGCCCAAGTCCCTGGGGGTGCAGTACTAGGATTTCTCCTTTAGGGGCCACAATTTCACTTATGGTTATTGAGTGCACTGCTGGAACTGTCGGGGGTGTGGTGAACTCACCGCTGCCTCTGGCAATATGCTGCTACCACACCCTCAGCAAGCATGAGGCTGGCGTATTTCTTTTCTGGTTTTGAGCTCTGTTTTGAGTCCCTGGAGGGTGTGATGAGCTTGACCACTGAGAGTTTTAGACGTTCTTTGCGCTGAAAAAACTGCTGAATTACACCCCAATCATCCGCAGCTTCTCACTTCAGCTCCTTGTTTACCTTTCTTCTCTGAAGCCTGGTGAGTTGTTGAGTGCACTGATGTAGAGCTGTCGCGGGTGCAGTGAACTCATCGCTGCTGCTGGCAATAAGGCGCTGCTGCTGTGCCCTTGGCCGTAAAGCTGGCATATTTCTTTTCTGGTTTTGAGCTCCATTTTGAGTCCCTTTCTTCTCTGGAGCCTGTTGCTGCGATGCAAGATGGCGCCGGCGCAGCTCCACCATCACAATGCGAGCTGGCTTTTTTTCTGGTCTCTGGTTGTTCTTGCAGTCTTCTTTTTCTCTGTCCCTTGTATTTATGTTTTTATTTCTCTGTTGATGGTGTTTTCTGGCTATGAGAAGCACTCATTTTGTGGCAATAGAGATCGACTGCTAGCGGGACTCGTAAACGCTGCTTTTCTCAGTCACCATCTTCACGGAAGTCCTGATCTAATTTAATGTAATGATTTACCCTGTATGTGGTTGGTGGGTGTGGAAAAGATGGTGGTTGAGATGGTGTAAAGGTGGTGTTGGTGGAGATGAGGCTGCTTTTATTTATTTATTTATTTATTTATTTGTTTATTTATTTGGTGGTACTGGGGTTCCTGGAAGCCCTTCTACCTCCGGGCTACACTCCCAGACCTATTTTATATTTTTTTAAATTTGGAAACAGGGTCTCTTAAGCCAGCCTTGCTACACAATCTCACTAACCTACACGATCCTCCTGTCTCCACCTCCCAAGCGCGGGGATTACAAGCATGTGCCACCATGCCTGACATGAGGCTGCTTTTAATAAAGGAGTTATCTTTGGGTTTTGTTTTAACTTGAAGGTTAGGTAATAAAAGAAGAACCAGAAACAAACAGAAGTTCTAGGTTATTTGGGGGAGTTCACAAACCTTACCTTTTGCATAGAAACATTGCATAGGATAACAAGTCTACCAAGAATAGCCTTTTTGTGGCCACAACATGGTGTTTCTTGAGAAATATACATAAAATAGAATTTAAAGAACAAAGTGAGCTGGGCGTGGTGGCGCACCCTCCTAATACCAGCATTCAGGAGGCCAATACCTGAGGATCACAGTTTGCAGACAGCCTCAGCTACTTAGTGAGGCCCTCTGCAACTCAGTGAGACATGGTTTCAATATAAAGAATAAATGGAGTGAGGGTATTTCCAGGGAATTGGATGGATCTTGAGGACATTATGCTAAGCGAGATTAGTCAGTTGCAAAAAGTAAGGAATCAGATGCTTTCCCTCATATGTGAAAGCTGGGGTGAATGGGGTCATAGGAGGAACTCCAGATGAAAAAGAAGATCCTATAGAGGAGCAAATAAGGCAATCTAAATATGGGAATGGGAGGTGGGGAGAGGGAAACGCTTTAAAATGCATGATGTACTTATTCATATCGTAGTCAACCACTAAACCAAGCATTGGAGGGAGGGATGGGGAGGAAGTAAGGTGTGGACTGGGTGGGGGCTGGCTGGTGATGTGTGCATTTATGTCTACATAAGTTTTTACCCCATTATGATGTGTAAATACAATGCGCCATTACAAAATCTTTTTAAAAGAATAAAAAATGGGGCAGGGGGTGTAGCTCAAAGGTCAAATGCCCCTGGGTTCCATCCCCAGACCCGCAAAAAAAATAAAAAAAGAACAAAGTGTTGGCAATATTACAAACTGACCAGTGTTAGAACTTTCTCAAATCACTGTGTGATCTTGGTTAAGCCACTTGACTCCTTTAAAATTTCATTTCTGGTGAAGAAATGGAGATAATAATACCCATATCTTGGGTTGTTGCAAGGTTCAAAGTAATTAAAAAATTTAAAATGCTTAGTCTATAATAAGCACTGAACAAATACTAATTCCCTCTTCTTCCCTTCCACCCATTTTCTCTTAATGTTCTCATATTTTCTTTCAGCAGAATAAAGCTATTTTGACAGATAGGGTTAACTGTCTAGGAAACTCTAGTCAAGCATATCATAATCCCACAATTTAATTAAATATGAAACTTATCTCCAATTTCACAACACTTTGCACACCAGAAACACGTAGACTTACTGTGGTAAGAGAATAAGTTTTCTTCAGAGATGGGCGTACTGCACACCTACCTAAACATGTGATTGCTTTTTGTTCTGTCCTGTTCAGTAGATCACCCCATCATTTGCTCAATCATTGTCTGATCACAAGAAGAAAAATTGATCAGATTTTGCTCCTTAATAACATATGAAGCTTCAGTCAGAGTCACTAATTTGGAATTAAAAAAGCAATTTTGGGTGTAAGTAACATTCTCTTCTATCCCTTTCCAAGAGAAGAATGCCTTGTCTAATAACCTGCATCTTGAGATAAATGAATGCATTAAACTTCTTAACACCCCTTTGATGGACTACAAATGGTCACAATACAGGACAATGTTTGAACAGTAATGATTTGTGCTCTCTCCTTAAGTGTAAGCTGATTGCAAAGGCTCCTAGACCACAAGAAGTAAATAGCTAAAGGGGTCATGAATCTTAATAGCTTCCAAATCAGAAAGATCTGCTCTTATATGCTCTGACTGGAGTGTGAATGGAATGTATAAATATTAATAGATCTGGCTGAGCCTCTGCAGACAGGCTGTCTAAAATTTCACAGTAGAAAGATTGAAGTTGTAGTATATGGAGCAGACGTGAGGCTCCCACCTGGAAATGAACTGTCAGCAGGTGTGAAAATACATTTTTCCTGAAGCAATATGATATTTAATACTCAGTTCTGCCCTGGCACCCAGCAGCACTCTGCATCGATACTCACCTCCCGTTCATTATGTAATGTTATGAGCATGCACACCTGGTCCATTGCTAAAAGCACTAAGACACAGTACCCTAGTTTAATAATCTCACAATACAACTCTGGAAACAGCACTGTATCCCCTAGAAAATGCTTAAGCCATGACTTGGTGGCTCTTTGGGCACAATGACAACCAAGACAGTGATTCTGTTCCTAGTGGATAGAACACATGGGCACTCAATGGTCTAATGAAACTGGAAAGGTTTCAGCTTTGTGTTAGGAGTAATACGGTGAACTGCAACCAATAAACAGTAAAAAGTGACATTATTAAGAAGAAATTTTTCAATGAAGAAGGTCTACATCGAATGATGAATATTTCTTTCTTTTCTAACCCATCGCATTCTGCAAAGAATGAAACTTATATATTAGTTTTTTATACTTTTTCTGAGAACCAACTATGTGAAGCCCACTTAACTACTCATAGATGAAAGGAAAGAAAGAAGAGATGAAAAAACAAGGTGTTCTTAGGAATAGTAAAGAACACTTGGTCAAATTAAGAAACAATTCAAACTTTCCTAGTGCTTTCAGTATTTGTAAGGGAAATCAAAGTATGTAGAGATTAGTTTTTGTATTATTTTAAAGATGTGTTTGTTTCATAAAAGGAAAGACATATGAATTTACATTTTTCTGACTTTTGTCCATTTTAAATAAAACTACTCCACTAGCCACTCCTCTCCCTCAAGAGGATTTTTTATTTTACATTATTATTATTATTATTATTATTATTATTATTATTATTATTATTGCAGTACTGGAGATTGAACCCAGGGTCATTTTACCTCCAAGCTATACCCCAGCCCTATTTTTTATTCTTTATTTTGAAACAGGGTCTTACTAAGTTTCAGAAGACCTCATTAATGAGCTGAGGCTGTCCACAAACCCATAATCCTCCTGTCTCAGCCTCCCAAGTACTGGGATTACAAGCATGTCCCATAAAGCCAGACTTCAAAACGAAACTTTTAATCATTACTTTTTCTCAATGACTCAAATTAGAGAGGTGAGGAAAAAGCAAATAGTTGTTAGGTTTAAATATCTGTACATTTGGTTCCTATTAAAGATTTATCAGACATTTATCTTCACCATTTTGGAACCTAAAGGAGAAATTACTTGTGATTTTTTTTTAAATTTCTTTCAGACCAAAGGCTATCATGGGCAACAAAATCAACAAAGTAACAGGTACCACCTTCTCAATGGAAAGGTAATGTAAAATAATTAAACATTACACCAAAATAATCCAATGAAAACAAAATCTGAATTCAAACAACAGTCTTACTGTAATGATAACAACCACTCTAGCATACCTCCACCAGCAGGGATACTACCAGGAGAGGTACTAGCAGGCACCATCACTAGGCAGCAGGCACTTGATTTCATAAATGAGCTTTTAGAAATTGAGCACGTGTTAAAATGACCTTTCCACTTTGTTTTCCAATAGATCATCCTAACACTTTAGTTTTAAGTTCCTCCTTCTTTACCCTAACCCTACTAATAAATTGATAAGTTTATGAACTCTGATAATAAAGTATTGATAAATTTATTATCTCTGATAAATTGTTGGAGAATCCAACAAACCCCTTTGTAAAACTTTCATAAAATTAAATGACCCTTTAGTTATCTGCTTGTTATATTTGAGTTTTATTTTGTTTTCTTTTAAGCTGCTGCACACCTGTGCAAACATTTAGTAGATTGGAATTTTATTGGCAATTTTCAACTTCCAGTTTTCCAAAAAACGTTCCAACTCTACTAAAAAGAATGTCATTTGGAAACATAATACCAAATTGATCCTGGATAAATAAGACACATTTGGAAACCAAAATCTAGAGTGGTTAGCACTTCAGTCACCTCCAAATTACAGACCTGTAAGATTAAATCTTTATTTCAGAGCTGTCTGCCTTCAGACTACAGACTTCGGATAAAAGAACATTCCTCAGAAATCACATGAAGGCTTTATATATTAATTACAGTCATGCATAGTCCTAGCATCCTTCTGGCTTTTTGTATTTGACAGCCAAACTTCATTTTTGAAATACCTGTCTTTATCCTCCTAACTTCTCAAACTTGTTCCTTTCTATTTAAGTGATGTGCAGGTGACATTTTTAGCCCAGGTTTAGACCTATTGACTATACAAAGTCAACTTCGATTTCAACTTTATATGTGACCTCTTTCTATATGTTTTGATGACCTTGTTCATAATATAGTTACTGGAAAGAAGATTTGTGATTAATAGTCTGCTCCATTTCTTTAAAAATACAAACATTAGTGGTTCATCAACATAGTTACAGTTCTGAAAACTATGGCTGCAGGTCTGTGTATCCCAAACAAGGGTTTTCTTCTTCTGGGCTCTTTCGAAGCCTGTAGATAAGCAGCCTGAGCTGAATGACACGTGTCAGTCTTTATCACACAACCAAAATGGTTTAGAAATACTAAACTTAGTGAGTTATCCACACTGTGCATTATGTGGAGTTTTTCCTTTTGGACCATGTAAGGCTCAGTACAGATTATCAAGGCTTATAACTTAGATTATTCTACTTTCCATTTTCTTGTTCTAATTGGTCAGAATGCAGCAGAATGTCTTTAGTATAGTTCCGGAGGCTCTGGAATTAGGATATAAAATTATGTGCTTCTACACAGGTGTAAGAGAGAAATAAAATCTCACTCAATGCAGGTTCCTGGCTCATAACAACTTTTAAAAAATAGCTGATCAACAAGAGAAAAGCATAGCAAATTTATTTATACAAAGTTTTATATGACATAAGTGCCTTCAGAGATGAAGACCCAAAGACCCTAGAAGAACTGCATTTTTATCCTTAGGAGTTTTTTAGATGACTATAGTGAAGGAGATTAACATCTATCACCTTGCAAAGTCACTTTTTTGTGGCAAGAGCAACTAAAATCTGCTTAACAAAAGTCTCTAAATATAATTTTATTAACCTTAGTCTCATACTATGCATTAAATCCTTAAACTTGTTCCCCCTACATATCTGATGTTTTGTACATCTCTTCTTCATCCCCTCCCAACCCTCTGGTAACCATTGTTTTATTATCTACTTCTATGTATTTGACTTTTAAAAATTATCCCCCATATAAAAGAGGTCAAGTAATAATGTCTGGCTTATTTCACTTAGTATAATGTCCTCTTCTTCCATCTGTATTTCGGCAAATGGTGGGATCTTCTTTCTCCAGGCCAAATATGTTCTACTCTGTATGTATGAGTATGTGCACACACACACATGCATGTATGTTAATATTTCTTTATCCATTCATCTGTGGGAATTTACGTTGTTTTCTTCATGTTTGGCTACTGTAGATAATGCTGCAATGAAAATGGGAGCACAAATATCTTTAAGAAAAAGTGCATTCATCTCCTGTGAGTATATACCCAGAAGAGATAATTCTAGGTCATATGGTAATTCTGTTTTTTATTTCTTTAGGAATCTTTCTACTGTTTATCATAATGACTACACCAATCTTTATTCTCACCCAAGGTGGGCTAGAGTTCTCTTTTCTCTACTCTCTCACCAACCTTTGTTATATCTCACTTTCCTACAGTAGCCATCATTACAGGTGTGACATGATTTCTTGTAGTGGTTTCAATTTTCATTCTCCAATGACTACTGATGTTGAGCACCTTCTCATACAACTGTTGGTCATTTTTAATCTCTTCTTTGAAGAAATGTCTGTTCACGTCCTTTTCTCATTTTTAAACTTTTTTCTTGCTATTGAATTCTAAAAGTTCTTAGTAAATTTTGGTTATAATACCATTACGAAATAAATGATTTGCGAGGACTTCCAGGAAGATGGCGACCGAGAAAAGCGGGGCTTAAGACCCCGCTAACAACCAATCTCTATTACCAAAAATCAGGGCCTTTCATAGCTAGAAAACACCAACACCAGAGAAACAAAAAAAGTAACTACAAGAAACAGAGAAAAAGAGGGCTGGAAAAACGGGACACCAGAAGAAACCAGTCTGCAGTGCTGTGGCCAGAGCTGCGGTGCGGAGCGGCAGGTGCCATCTTTTCTTGCAGCACCAGGCCCCAGAGAGGAGGGGGACTCAGAATGGAGATCAGAGCCACAGAGGAGATACGCCGGCCTCACGGCCGAGATGCAGCTGCAGTGCCTTACTGCCGGTGGCAGTGGCGATTTCACCGGATGGCTACGGCTACAGACCAACGCGCTCAACAGCCCACCAGGCTCCAGAGAGGAGCGGCGGACAGTGAGCCGAGTGAGCCGCTGCGGATCAGGCAGGCTGGATTCGGCAGATTTTTCGGCACAGGGAGCATCAAAAGTTCCCAAGGGCTGGGCTCAGCACACGCTGCAGGGACTCAGAGCAGAGCTCAAAACCAGAGAAGAAATACGCCAGCCTCATGGCCGAGGGCATGGAAGCGGCACCATATTGCCACCGGCAGCAGCAGCAGCAAATTCACCGAGTCCACTACAGCTCCATCTGCGTACTTAACAACAGTGAGTCAAATTGTGGGCCCCAGAGGAGAAATCCCAGTATGGCACTCCC
This sequence comes from Muscardinus avellanarius, assembly GCF_963383645.1. Lineage (NCBI taxonomy): Eukaryota > Metazoa > Chordata > Mammalia > Rodentia > Gliridae > Muscardinus > Muscardinus avellanarius. The sequence continues at coordinate 62,390,532 of NC_137797.1, forward strand.
AGGGACTTGACCCAGTGGGGGAGTGGTGGTGGCAGAGATATCACACCATAGGAGAATGCCCAACCTGGCACCCCCCCCCCCCAGTCTAAAGTAGCCTCGATTGACTCCCTGGGTCTGAGACTCTGTGATACAACCCAGTAAAGGAGTAGTGGTGACTGAGATCCAGAGCACCTTAAGTGAAGTCGTAGTGACCCAAGGGAAGAACCCAGAGAAGGCACAAACTTCTGAAATCATGGGAAAGAGGAATAACAATAGAGCAATGAATGCCCACAACCCCACAACATCAGAACCCAGTAAAACAGAAATCCAGAGATTTCTAGAAGATCATATCAGGAAAATAACTGTAGAAATAATAGAGATGTTTTGAAAAGAATTCAGAGAGAGCCAAAAAGAGATAAAGGATGCAATTAATGAAGTAAAGGCCTCAATTCAAAGCACAAACAACCGATTAGACCACATGGAGAATAGAATCTCACTCTTAGAAGATGAGCAATCCAAAAATGAACGCATAGTTTCTAATCTAGAAAAAAATATCCAACAGCAGGAATCTGACATTGAAGAAATATGGGTCCATTTTAAGAGAGCTAACCTAAGAATAATTGGAATAAAGGAGGGAAAAGAAGGTGAAACCAAAGGGATCAAAAATCTCTTCAAGGAAGTAATAGCAGAAAATTCTCCAAACATAGAGCAAGAGGTCGATACACAGGTCCAGGAAACTTATAGAACTCCCTTTAGACAGGATCGGAGCAGAGGATCCCCATGCCACATAATTGTCAAAATGACCAATGTGGAAGCCAAGAAGAGAATCTTAAAGGCAACAAAAACAAAGGGCCAAGTGACATTCAGAGGCAAACCAATTAGAATCACTCCAGACTTCCCAAACCAAATCATGAGAGCCAAAATGGCTTCAAGTAACATATTCCAAACTCTGAAAGAAAACAACTTCCAGCCAAAAATTTTCTACCCAGCAAAACTTTCTACCAACTTAGATGGAAAAATAAGAAGCTTCCATGACAAACAGAAACTGAAGAAATTTATGTCTCCAAAGCCAGTGCTAGAGAAAATATTCAAAGAGATTAACTACAAAGAAGAAATAGGTAACACACACCAGAACCAGAGATACAAGATTTTCCATCCAACAGACAACTAAGATTAGTTATCTGTGGAGATTCATTATTTATGTTAGTCTTTTACCTATCTCTAAATTGTATTGTTTGCTTTTATTATTGTTAATTTTTAGGATTTCTAGTTGGAATATTAATATACCTTCAGATATAGCATTTGGAAATATTTTATCCCATTCTATCAGTAACTTTTAACTCTGTTTACATTGTCTTTGGATATACAATATTTTTTTTATTTTTTAGGGAGTTTGTATACTCTTCTGTTGCCTGTGCCATTGAAATCATATCCAAGAAATCACTGCCAATTTCAGTGTTGTGAGGTTTTATGACCCAGATTTTCTTCTAAAAGTTTATAGTCTTAAGATTTATATTTAGGTCTTTTATCTATTTTGAGTTAATACTTGTATATGGGATTAGGTAAGGGTCCAATTTTATTCTTTTCCATGTAATTATTATTTTTCAACAATATTTAGTTAAAAGATTATTATTTCCTCCACCAAATGTTCATGGAAATCTTGTCAAAAATAACTTGACAATATATGGAAGAATTTATCTCTAGGCTTTTATTTAACTCCAGTGTTTTGTATATCTGCCTTTAGAAGAGTACTACACTGTTTCAATTATTGTAGCTTTATATGGTTTGAAATCAGAAAATATACATCTTCTAGCTTTGTTCTTTTTCGAGATTGTTTTGGGTATCTAGAATCCATATTCCATATTAGGATAGATTTTTTCTGAAAAATAAATATATAAATATATGATAGTTTCACTTAAAAAAAGAAAAAAATTCTCTGGTAAGAAAGAAAGCAAAAAGAAATATTGAAATGTTATCTTTAAGTCATCAAAAGCTTGGTATCAGACAAATGAAACTGTTATGTGAGATTATCATTTTTAATTTTGGATAAATTGCTATAATACTAGATGTCAACCACTAAGCCAAGCATGGGAAGGAGGGATGGGGAGGGAATGTGGTGGGGATCGGGTGGGGGCTGACTGGATGATGTGTGCATGTATGTCTACAAAAGTTTTTTTGTATCCCACTATGATGTATGAATACAGTGCACCAATAAAAAAATAGAAAAAAGAAATAAATGATTTGCAAATATTCATAGCTCTCAGGTTGCCTTTTTTTCCTCTCTCTCTCTCTCTCTCTCTCTCTCTCTCTCTCTCTCTCTCTCTCTGTGTGTGTGTGTGTGTGTGTGTGTGTTTTACTGGGAATTGATTGAACCCAGGGGCATTTCACCTTTGAGCTACATCCCAGCCCTTTTTATTTTTTATTTTGTAACAAGTTGTTGAGGCTGTCCTTGAACCTGCAATCCTCCTGTCTCTGCCTCCCAAGTACCGAGATTACAATGCATGGGCCACCGTGCCTGGCTGCCTTTTCCTATTGTTGACTGTTTCCTTGCTGTGCAGAGCTTTTTGTTTAATGTAGATCTGCTTATTAATTTTTTGTAGTCTCTGAGCTTTCAGTGTGATATACAAAAACTTCATTGCCAACAGCACAGTCAAGGAGATCTCTCCCTATGCTCTCTTGAGAGTTTTATAGTTTGCTTCTGACATTTAGGTCTCTGCTTCTGCTTCATGTTTGATGAAGAATGGATGGTTGTGTGGAAGTATGATTGGACCGGAAAGGAGTATAACTTAATGGTAACACACCGGGAGGGCTTAGCAAGGCTTCTTTGCTCAGATTCTGCTTGTTCTCTCGGTGCAGCAACATCCTTCTCCTCTGAGTAGAGGGCAGGACACCTGTCACACGAGGGTCTTCAAAAGCAAAGGTCAAAGGAGAGACTGTTTCTGCTTCTGTGGTTTTCTCACTCTGCCTAAACTTAAAATTTTTGGTAGGTCAAAGGTGCCATGTTTTGGGGTGGCATTTTCTACACTTTGTTCTTGGTGGGCTTAACAGTTCCTCCATAAAATTCTCCATCATTCTTGTCCCACCTGCCAATCCTCCTACAATTCTTCAGAACTGATAAAGTAACTTTACCAAAAAAATTAACTCTAATTACCTACCCTGATACTTTTGCAACCAATTTCAATAAAAATCACAGCGCCTCTTCTTTTTATTTTTCAAAATACACATACTAAAATGTGTTCTACAGAGTTCTTTTCAAACACAATGTTCAAGGAGAGATATACATCAATTTCCCAGAATAAGCCATTCAGACAGTACTTAAATGTCTAGGTAATACTACAGAGCCTATATTTACATATAAATTAGGCCCAGCACATCAAACAAAAAATGTCGTGACTTTTAGATAATGCCATTAAATTCCACACAATAACTTAATATTCTTCACTTAAATAATTAATGTGCCTGAGTCTGCACTGACTCCAGTAATGCAATTTTAAAAGTTTTGCTTATCTTTATTTTTCACTAAATACAACCTCATCATTCTAAGAACTTAAGTTTTTTTTTTTTGTCTAATTTCACTGTGCTATTTTATTTTATATTATTGTGGTGCTGGGAACTGAATCCAGGGGTACTCTGCCTCTTAGCTACACCCCCAGCCCTTATTTTTAATTTTGAAACAGCATCTCACTAGGTTGCTGAGGGTCTCACTAAATTGCTGAGGCTGTCCTTGAACCTATGATCCTTCCGTCTCAGCCTCCCAAGTACTGAGATAACAAGCATATGCCACCATGCCTGGCTTCAGTATACTATTTTTTTTAATTTTTATATTTTTCTGAAACTTGGGGTGGAACTGATCTTAGTGAGATCCTGTTTCAAAATTAAATATAAAATAGGACTGGGAGTGTAGCTTGGAGGTAGAATGCCCCTGGATTCAATCCCAGGACCATACACACACACACGCACGCACGCACGCACACAGAGGAAATTAAGATTAAAGGAGAAGAAACAATTTTCCTACCTTCACGTAACTAATGAAGGCTGAGCAGATCTATCTCCTACTCCAGTGTTCTTTCTTTCCACCATTTAATCCTTTCCTCAATTTAGTTAAATGAGATAGCCAAAAATATGCAAATAAAAATACAATTTAAAAAACTGGAAATTCTTGAAATTCATGAAATTCAAATTCATGAAAATCAGAGCCTGCCACACCTTCTTCTTCCCAGTCTAAAACTGAGCAAGGCTCGTTTTAGCAGGAATGCTGCATGGCAGACATTCCCAGGAACAGGCGCGTGGCATCTCCTTCTGGGGAACAGTATTAGATATGGGTATTTGTAGATTTTTTTAAAATTAGCCTTGTTACCAAAAAGATACTTGAGACTTGTGTTATTAATGGCCCCAAATTGTTTAAAATAATTCAAGATTTACTCCCTGAAGCTTTAACATTTATGTACAGGTTGCATTTAAATTTCCAAATGACCAACCTAACAAGAATTCTATAAAGACTCAGACAATTACAATCAAAACAAGACTTAAAGGCAACTGATCCTCCCCAGGCTTTTCCCAAGCAAATATTAACAATATACCTAAAACAGAGCCAAGACAAGTTGTTCCCACTATCATGAGTTCTGGGAGGCCAGCATATTTAATCAGAGGTAGGCCATGGTAGAGTGCCTGCTGACCCCTCCCCCAGTAACCCTACCCCCTGTGGTTGTACAATGGATACGTGGACAGCAATAGAATAGACGGGTACCCAGGCCCAGCCTTGGGACATGGGAAAGTATGAAATGTTCCTCTCCTTAGTAGTGCCTATTGATTAAAAAACAATGATGTAGCCGGGCATGGTGGCGCATGCTTGTAATCCGCGCACTTGGGAGGCAGAGACAAGAGGATGGCGCAGGTTCGAAGCCAGCTGCGATGGCTTAAGAGACCTAAGAGACCCTGTTTCCAAATGCAAAGTATAAAATAGACCTGGGAGTGTAGCCCGGAGGTAGAAGGGCTTCCCGGAACCCCAGTACCACCAAAAAAAAAAAAAAAAAACCCACAATGATGTATATCAATCAGGCAATTTAATGCTTAATATAGGATATTATGATATTACATTAGTAGGTAATAATAAACCTCTGATCTTTTCCATGGTTCCTTGTAAGAGGAAATGTTCCCTTAAAAAAGAAACTGGCCATCTGCCACCTTGCCTTGATATATTAGTTATTTGTATATTTACCGCTGTATTAATTCTGAAAATTTTCTAAGAGTAGAATGTAGCCAAAAAAGAAAGTATAAAATGCGTGCCAAAACTGAAGGTAAATAGAGCAGCTTCACTCTCCATTGAGTCTGTGTACTGTTTCTCTGCCGTACTTCGCCGACTCCTCACCTCACACCGCTCACGGACCTCCGACTCTTGCTAGGGCTGGACCTCAGCAAAAGCCAATTATACCAGGTGTGAATAAAATGGTATCGAAAGGGTCATTAGAAAACAGTCAGTGTGAGAAGTTGTAGCACCTAGCAGGGCACGGTGGCACATTCTGGAATCCCAGTACTTGGAAGGCTGATATAGGAGGATTGCAGGTTTGTGGCTCGCCTCAGCACTTCATGAGATCCTGTTTCAAAATTAATTAATTAATTAATTAATTAATATAAACAAGCAAACAAAATAGGGCTGGAAATGTAGCTCAGAGGTAGAAGGCCCTCTAGGTTTAATCTCAAGTACCACCAAAAAAAAAAAATGTTGTAGCACCATTCACAAATCAGTTAAAAATGAAATTGTTTTTATGATGTGATACTCTAATTCACCAATAAAGATACATCATAAAATAGAAAATAAATTTTTTTTAAATGAAATAGTTTTTCACTATCACTTTTAATATTAGACTATGCTAAAGGCAACATTCACCTTGATACAAAAATTAAAAATGGACTCTGGGCCCCGGGCCGAACTGCGCATAGCACGCAAGACCCCTGGAGAAACCGGGCCCAGTAAGACGCTGGGTTCTGGGCGGGGGTCGTGTGGGGGGCACGCCAGCCGGGGCCCGGGTCACAGGACTCTGGGCCCTGGGCCGAACTGCGTGTAGCACGCCAGACCCCTGGAGAAACCAGGCCCAGTACCCTGGGACCCGGGCGGGGGTCAGGCAGGGCAGGCCAGCCAGGGCCCGGGTCGCGAGACTCTAGGTTCCGGGCCAAAATGCGCTTAACACGCCAGACCCCCGGAGAAACCAGGCTCAGTACCCTGGGTTCCGGGCAGGGGTCGCGTGGAGCACGCCAGCTGGGGCCCGGGTCATGGGACCCTGGGCCTCAGGCGGAGTAGGGTGGATCACTCTGGACCCATGGGGAAACCGACAGGGTTACAGTGCTACTGAGTGCCTGATCCCACTACCTCCTCAAACCACATATACTGTCTTCTCTTATTTTAAAAAAAAAAAAAAGGAACAGAAAAAGAAAAATAAAAATATCAGAGAGGAGGTAAGAAAGACGTTATGGATGCCAGGACACTGGAGATGCAGACAAAACTTATCTAAATGCACTGGAACTTATGGAAAAATTCCCCGTGAAAGAGGACTGCTATTTCTCTATATTGTTAAGAATCTCGGACATCACCTGTAAGGTGAGAGTTTAGCAGAGACCAAGGAGAAATGCGGTATTGAAAGAGTTCTCCGCGATGGTGGTGGAGACTTGTATTCAGGAGAAGCAGAAACCGGATCCTAACAACTTTATTTTTTTTGGAGAAATTACACCAAATGTCGAATGCTACCATCACGCATGCTTAGGAACACTGGACAGCATTCAGAGTGGAAAAAGAGCCTGGGAAGGATTTGAAATGTTGGAGGCAGTGGCAATACTAGAGGCCAGTACTCAGGGGAGGCAGAGATCTGATACAGTACACCTGGACCCTTTGAAATAATAACCACAGAGAGTGATCAGAGCCAGCTGAAGGGTTAGGCGGGCGCCGGGGCCAGTGGCCGACATTGGAGCTTGCTGTGAGGCAAGGCCACTACTGAGGCCTCCGTGGCCGGAATTGGAGCCTGCCGAGGGGTTAGACCAATGTTGGGGCCAGCGAGGCCAGCATTGGAGCCTGCCATGAGGCAAGGCTGGTGATGGGGCCTCCGAGGTCGGGTCCGGAACCTGCTGAGGGGTTAGGTCGGTGCTGGGGCCAGCGAGGCCGGCATCAGAGCCTGCCGTGAGGCAAGGCCGGTACTGGGGCCTCCGAGGCCAGGATAAGAGCCTGCCGAGGAGTTAGGCCGGTGCTGTGGCCTCCTAGGCCGGGAACAGAACCTGCTGAGGGGTTAGGCTGGTGCTGGAGCCAACGAGGCCGGCATTGGAGCCTGCCGTGAGGCTAGGCCGGTGCTGGGTCCTCCAAGGCCAGGATTGGAATCCTGCCAAGGGGTTAGGCCGGTGCAGGGGCCAATGGCCAGCATCGGAGTCTGCCGTGAGGCAAGTCCACTCCTGAGGCCTCCAAGGCCGGGACCGAAGCCAGCTTAGGGGTTAGACCAGTGCAGGGGCCAGCGAGACCAGAACTGGGACCTCCCATGAGGCAAGGCCACTGCTTGAGCCAGCGAGGTCTGGATCAGTCCACTGAGTAGCCAGGCCACTACTGGGGCCATCAAGAGTGGGATTGGTACTTGCAACGCAGCATGCACAGAGAAATATCGCAGAAAATATCAATCAGACGCTTCTCTTAATCAGCAATAATTAGGAGGAAAGGGGCAACAGGAAGAGGTTGAGCTATAGAAAGGGCCCTATAGTGAAGCAACTAATGTGACCAATCAGAGGGTATGTAATAGTGGAGGACGGAGCCTCTTTAAAACGCAGGAGGTACATAAACAAATGTATCAAAGTTAATCACCAAAGAAGCGTGGGATGGAGGGAGGGGGGGGAATGGGAAGGGGGCTGGAGGAGGGCTAATTGGATGATGTGTGCTTGTATATCCTCTCAAGTCTTGTACTCCAATGTGATTGATATATGACTACAATGCACCAATTTAAAAATAAATTAATTAATTAAAAAATAAAGGCATTAAAAAAATAAAATAAAATAAAAAAATATATGACTGAAAAAAAAATTAAAAATGATGTTGGCCCTGAATACAATAAGGCAAAGGAGTAGCAAGAACTTTGATTATGGAGTAAAAACACCTCATTAGCTGGGCAGGGCGTGGTGGCGCACACTTGTAATCCCAGCATTTGGGAGCCAGAGATTGGAGGATCGCAGTTCACAGACAGTCTCAGCTACTTAGTGAGGCCCCTTGCAGCTCAATGAGACCCTGTTTCAAAAATAAAGAATAAAAAATTAAGGACGGGGAGTGTTGCTCAGAGGTAGATTGCCCCTGGGTTCCATCCCCAGTACCAAAACACACACACACACACACACAAAAAAAAAAAAAAAAAAAAAAAACCACCTAACTTGTCTCAAGAAAGGTAATTTAGCAATATGTTTCAGGACCCGTAAAAATATCCATGCCTTTAACCTGGCAATTCAATTTCTAGGAATTCATCCTAAATTAATGATTGAAATTTTTGAAATGAAATAATTTGAGCACAAATATGCCTACTAACATTTTATTTATGAATTAAAAATTGAATATAAAGTAAATAAACATAAGAAAGTAGTTGTGTGAGCTGAAGTAAATCCAATGTGTATCCTGCAGTTAACGATATGGTAATTAAGTATAGTGTATACTAGCGTGGAAATGCGTATGTATATGCTAAGTTAAAAACTAAACAACTAATGTAAAAATATGGAGAACACAGGAAGTAAACATAAAAATATAATTAAGAAATGGAATCATGAGAGATTTTTATCCTGTTAGGTATTTATATATTTTATGATATGATCATTATTACTTTAGAAATGTGAGCCTTTAAAAAAATACAGTAGAAAATTTGAACCAACCCGTTTTGCTGAAGACAATAGGAAGGTGGATAAAATATTTAAAAAAAACAACGGCTTGTGGCAACAGTGACTTAACAAAATAATGAGGCTCAAATCTCAAAAACTACAAAAATCAAGAGAAGCGGGCTTGTCCTTTGGATCTACTTTTAATTCAGAACAAATTCCAGAGAAGGAGGCTAAGAACCAAGGAGCATTGTCGACAGTCTCTTCACCTAATGGGACAAACTCTGCAGCCCAGTCTGCTAACTGTAGGAGCTCAGGTATCACTAGAATTTGGAGTTTGGGATCTCAAAATCTGCATTATATGCACAAGGGAAAATTCGAGGAAAGCCAGCCCTCACGGGAAATAAAGCTCATCTTTAAATCTTCTAGAGGAAATAAAAATCTCAGTTCCTAAACTTAGATTAAGGTGACCCTAGATTTTTAGTACCTGTAAGCTTCTGGCAAAAGCAGAGTCTCTCTGGACAAAGAGGCCTTCATTCTACACCTCAAAGTATTTCTGCAAACATTCTTTTAAATTAAAAGTCTAGAAATAACCACAGATAAGCAGGAATGGAGAGACACAAAACTATATGAACAAAAACCAGCAAAAATAACAGAGTGAAACAGACCTATAGGAGTTCCAGATCTTAGAATTTTTAGAGATTTTTGTTTGTTTGTTTTGTTTTGTTTTTTGTGTGGTACTGGGGTTCCTGGAAGCCCTTCTACCTCTGAGCTACACTCCCAGACCTATTTTTAAATTTTTATTTGGAAACAGAATCCCCTAAACCAGCGTGCGCGGCTGGCTTCGAACCTGCGCGATCCTCCTATCTCTGCCTCCCAAGCGTTGGGATTACAAGCGTGTGCCACCACGCCCGGCGAGATAGGTTTTTTAATAAATCTGTTTACTATGTTCAAGGAGGTTAGAGATAACATTTCATTTTCTGCAGAAAGTTAGACATTAAAAACTCAGAGATTAGCAGATTTTAAGCAATATTCAAGATTATAAATTTATAGATATAATGGTCCATTGAATATAACCAAATAACTCTTAGTAAATTAGAATATAAATCAGAAGGAACTAACTAGATTGAACCATAAGGAAACCAGAGAATGGAAAACACAGAAGAGAAAGCCAGAGAGATGGCAGATATGATGTCTCACATACATTTAGTTATGGTTCCAGGAAAAAAAGAAAATAGGGCAGAAACTACATTTAAGACATAATAGCAAACATTGTTTAAAATAGATTCAAAAGATCAACTCATAGATTTAAAAACTCTTTTAAAAAGGGAATAAAAAAACTCAGAAGCCGGGTGTGGAGGCGCACCCTTGTAATCCCAGCATTCTGGAGGCTGAGACCGGAGGATCGTGGTTCACAGACAGCCTCAGCTACTTAGTGAGACCCTCTGCAACTCAGTGAGACCCTGTTTCAAAATAAAGAATAAAATACAGGGCAGGGGGTATAGCTCAGAGGTCGAATGCCCCTGGGTTCCATCCCCAGACCCGCCAAAAAAAAAAAAAAAAAACTCAGAATTTTCAGTAATTCAACTCTTTTACTAATGAGCTATGTGACCTTGAGCATGCATTTCCACTTTCTTGGATAACATATCATCTCATTTGTAAAGCAAGGACATTTAAACTGGGCATGGTGGCACACGCTTGTAATCCCATCACTTGGGAGGCTGAGACAGGTGGATTGCACAGGTTTGAAGCCAGCCTTAGCTACTTAGTGAGGCTCTCAGCAACTTAGTGAGACCCTGTTTCTAAATAAAATATAAAATAGGTCTGGGAATGTAGCTCAGAGGTAGAATGCCCCTGGATTCCATCCCCAGCACCACAAAAATAAATAAATAAGTAAATAAATAAATAAATAAATGGCATTGGGTATTATAATTTCTAAAAATTTATCAAGTATATTTCTAAGCACAGCCATAATTCTCAACAATAGTCTTTTTGTCTTCAATTTCCCTTACTGTGGTAAAATACACAGAACATAAAACTTCCTTTCTTAACTATTTTCCCTTCTGCACCAAAAAAAGACTCTATATCAATTAGCATTCTCATGAGCCCACAGTCTAGGCTTTAAAATCCTACTGTAGACATTCTTTGAATTGCCCAACAAAGCCAGGTCATTTTCCCTCAAAGAATATTATTTAAATGTTCATGTGCTATCTGATATGTGAAATGAATAATAAGTAACTCTGGCCTTCTATGAACTAACATGAATACATTTTTATTATGTTTTATTATTACCAATTAACAAAGAATTATTCTAAAGTTTACAGAACAAGTAAGTGCCATTATAGTAAATATGTAAAGTAATAATAATAAAAATATTATTTTTTAAAGTTCAAAAATAACCAGGAATGCAGAAATACAAAACTATATGAACAAAAAACAACATAAGCCATCTAGATTTTCTAGATTCCAATGGCCAACTTAATTCAATATAAGATTATAATATGTATCACTGTCAGTTTATCAGTTATACCAAGTTGTGAACATAGAGACAAATGTTGAAGTTACAAGAATAGTAGTGTTTTATCATCAAATTATTTAGAAAGACTTTTAAAATCCCTGAATCATTTCTTATTTTTCAAAAAAGGTAGGAGAACAAAAAAGAAAAATCACAAGGAAAACATAAATAAATTATATTAGCTAATATTCCACATGTGTGCTATGGGTAACACAGCTTTATTAATGTACTTTTTAAATAAAAATGGTTTACGAGCTAAAGATAAGGTGCAATGTTTTTCTTACCTTTGATAATAGCCGACAGACTTTACCACTAAACTCATGCTAACAGTTGTTTGTCCCTTCTCATCACCAGTTCTTAGTGCCCTCTTAAATGAGAAACATACATTGTAAATGTGGAGAATTGCTCAATTTTCTTTCAAGGAAAATTTAGCCAAAGTTTTTTTTATTCGAAAAAAAAAATGCTGTCTCTACCCCCAGCATGTGATTTCTAATATTTAATGAAATGCAAATTGAATGCTTCTCTCTGTTAAACATCCGAAGGGTCAATGTATAAGCTATTCTCCAATATTAAGATTCATGCTGTGAATTTTAAATGCTAATTCCATAGTTCATTTCTCTCTCACCTCACCACTGACAATATCCGCTCAGCCCTGCCCTGGCAGAAGGTTCGTTTTCTGTGGCGATAAAGAGGTTGAAATGGACTTTTCCCAGGTTTCCTTAAGCACTTCATTCCATTTGAGGCCTAGTCAGGATTACCCATCATAAATGTATAAATAAACAACAGTAATAATAATAATAATAATAATAATAATAATAATAATAATAAATGGCTCTGCAAATTGTTTGGGGTAAGTTCAAGAAAATTGGGTTATTTCAAACAAATATTAATATCGGGGAGAGGAGGAAGCATTGAAGCCAGCACATAAAGGAGCAGGGTTTTTTGAAGCCATCTATGTAGAATATGCTTCACATTTCTAAAAGCCCAAATGTATCCCTTCCTGTTCGGTCATGTGAACAGGTGATATTCAGCAACACAAACCCAGTGCACCTGGCATGCAGCCGTAATTATGCACTTTATGGTAGAATGTTTAAAAAAAAACGAGTAAAAGATTGTCTTTATACCATCAAATACAGCGCCACTCAGAAATATCAAGACAACTGAATGCATGTGTGTGTGTGGTGTGTGTGGTGTGTGTGTGTGTGTGTGGTGTGTGTGGTGTGGTGTGTGTGTGTGTGTGTGTGTGTGTGTGTGTGTAGTACTGCAGATTGAACCCATGGGCATTCTACCTCTGAGGTATACCCCCCAGCCCTATTTTTTATTCTTCATTTTTAAATTTTGAAATAGAGTTTCACTAAGTTGCAGCGGGCCTCACTAAGTAGCCGAGGCTGGGTTTGAACCTGTTTCAGCCTCCAAAGTACTGGGATTACAAGAATGTGCCACCGTGGCCAGCTTGAATGCATTTTTAAATTGCTTTGCATTTTTTTAACTTTTTTTATTAATTAATTTTTTAAAATTGGTGCATTGTAGTCATATATCAATCACATTGGAGTACAAGACTTGAGAGGATATACAAACACACATCATCCAATTAGCCCTCATCCAGCCCCCATCCCATTCCCTCCCCCTCCCTCAATCCCATGCTTCTTTGGTGATTAACTTTGATACATTTGTTTATGTACCTCCTGCGTTTTAAAGAGGCTCCGTCCTCCACTATTCCATACCCCCTGATTGGTCACATTAGTTGCTTCACTATAGGGCCATGAGGCAAGGCCAGTGCTGGGGCCTCCAAGCCTGGGATTGGAGCCTGCTGAGGGGTTAGGCCGGTGCTGGGGCCAGCGAGGCCAGCATCGGAGCCTGCTGTGAGGCAAGGCTGGTGCTGGGGCCTTCGAGGCCGGGATTGAAGCCAGCTGAGGGGTTAGGCCGGTGTGGGGGCCAGCGAGACCAGAATCAAGGCCTCCCATGAGGCAAGGCCACTGCTTGAGCCAGCGAGGTCTGGATCAGTCCACCAGGTAGCCAGGCCACTACTGGGGCTGTCAAGAGTGGGATTGTTTTGTTTTGTTTTGTTTTTGCGGTACCAGGGATGGAGCCCAGGGGCATTCTACCTCCAAGCTACACCCTCAGCCCTATTTTTTCATTCTTTATTTTGAAACAGGGTCTCACTGAGTTGCAAAGGGCCTCACTAAGTAGCTGGGGCTGCCCCTAACCATAATCCTCCTTTCTCAGCCTCCCGAATGCTGGGATTGCAAGCGTGCGCCACCACGCCAGGCTTAAATTGCTTTTTATCCAGGTTTTTCATAGTTTACAGAATGGCCTGTGAGTAAGACAAGAAGACTTAAAGTTGAAACTCTAAAACAACAGAAAATAAATGGAAAAGGAAATTTTTCTTTTTCTTTTTTTTTTTTTTTTTTTTTTTTGCGGGTCTGGAGATGGAACCCAGGGGCATTCCACCTCTGAGCTACACCCTCTGCCCTATTTTTTTATTCTTTATTTTGAAACCGGGTCTCACTGAGTTGCAGAGGGCCTCACTAAGTAGCTGAGGCTGTCCGCGAACCACGATCCTCCGGCCTCAGCCTCCCAAATGCTGGGATTACAAGCGTGCGCCACCATGCCCAGCTGGAAAAATGTTTTGATCACAGCTGATGAGGTGTGTAAACTTATCCGTGGACACTGCCTCATCTTGATTATTATACAAGATGCATCCCTCCAACCTATCTGTGGAAACGTGCCTCTATTCCCTTCTTTTTAATTTTTTTTAACTTTTATTTATAAGTGGAACATATTGAAAATACTATACATTTAGACTATGCTTTGTGCCCTCTCCCCTGCCCCATTCCCCTTCCCTTCTCCCAACACTGAATGTCCAGATTAACCATGCTATTTTCATACTTTTACACATATTTGGATGTAGCTCCTTATTAATCAACCTCAGCCTTCTTCCTCTCCTATCCTTCCATTCTAGCTTTGCTGAGGTTTCCCCTCCATTATCTGGAATTCCTCTGGTATCCCCAACGCTCCCTAGTTTGGGCATATTAGAGAAAACATATGTCCCTTCTCTTTCTGTGCTTGACTGATCTCACTTAACATAATGTTCTCCAGATCTTTCCATCTTCCTGCAAATGCCATGATTTTGTTCTTCTTTATAGCTGAATATTCCCTTCTTAAAGATCACTCCCTTTCCTCATGCTCAGTCCAGGTGGCTTGTGCAGGGGCGGAGCCTATTACCCAGGCCCCCCTTCATTAGCACATTTTACCCAATCAAAGCAAACAGGATGTTAGGTTATATATATATATATATATGGTCACAGAGTTGCAACTATATGATCAAAGGCAGAGTTAAGAGATTATGAGAGCCGGGTGTGGTGGTTCATGCTTGTAATCCCAGCATTCGGGAGGCTGCGACAGGAGGATCGAGATTCAAAGACAGCCTCGGCTACTTAGTGAGGCCATTTGCAACTCAGTGAGACCCTGTTTCAAAATAAAGAATAAAAAATAGGGCTGGGGTGTAGCTCGAAGGTAGAATGCCCCTGGGTTCCATCCCCAGTACTGGAGAGAGAGAGAGAGAGAGAGAGAGAGAGAGAGAGAGAGAGAGAGAGAGAGAGAGGCAGAGGGAGAGCATCCTCTAAAATCCTTTGTATACCACCTAGACATGTCTGAAATCAGCCCTGTCTCTGGAACTTTCCTCATGTTAGTGGTAAAATTTCTGATCTATGCATTGACTTTCTGGAATATGAAACCAATCGAATCTCAATGAATATAGTAAGAAACACATGATAGGGTGTTTGGACCATATCTTCTTTGAACTGTGATTTATGGACTAAGCTTGGGTAAGTAAATTCTTTATGGACGATGGAATGACCAAATCCATTATCTAGAAGAAAGGCCCTGAATCTTAATATCAACTATTATAAATATGCCTTATAAAGAGAAATTATTTCTTGCTGAATGGGGTGTTTACTTTCTTTGCTGAAGTTTATGCCATGAAATTTTAGTGAAGGCATTCACAGGAAGGTTATGCGAAGCTGACTATGAAGGTTTAAAATACACCAGTAAGTAATGGTAGCATTAAAACAGTAAAATATTTCTACTGAGCTGTGACAAAGTTAAAAGTGACTTTTGTCAAAAATTCTGAAGTAAAAAAATAAACCCCAGAAGGGGAAGAGATTTTTTATTTTGTTTTGTTCTTTTTTATTTTTTATTTTTATGTATTTGGTTTTTTGTTTGTTTTTTGGTGGCACCAAGGATTGAACCCAGGGGCATTTTACCTCCAAGCTGCACCTCCAGACCTTTTTTTATTATTACTAATATTATTATCACTATTATTATTATTATTATTATTATTATTATTATTACTATTATTTTGGTTTGAAACAATGCCTCACTATGCTGCTGAGAGTCTTGCTAAGTTGCTGAGGCTAATCTCAAACTTGCAGTCCTCCTCTCTCAGCCTCCCAAGTACTGGCATTACAAGCATGTACCACAATGCCCAGCATTCTATTTTATTATTTTAATATTTTTATGCAACTTCACAAAAGTTGGCATCAGAATCACATGTAAGGCTATTAAGGTACATTTCTGTGGTGAGACTTCACCGCCAAAGTCTCTGACAATAGTTCCAGGTGAGACCCTAGATCTGCATTTCTAGAGTTCCCAGGCAGTGCCTGTACTGCTGGCCACAGAGCACACTGAGAACCACTGTTCTGTACAGCTGCTAATGATTTATTATAAGATGATAATTTTCTGAAATATTTTCCAAAGTGGGAACACTAAGAAAGAACCTAGATTTATATGTAATATATTTTACAACAGTATGCAAAACTCATTTCTATGTCAAATTGCCTCATCACGTGCCCTATATATTTATTTTTTTTTTGAAGGGGAGTAAAAGGTTTATTGGAAGCAGCAGGGAATGGGGCAAGGGTGGCTGAACACCCCCAAAGGGTCTGGAACTCTGGGTCCAGCAGCTGCCTTCAGGACAATACTTGAGAGTAGCCCAAGCCGAATTGCCTTCAGGTGCAGGCTGCTTTCTTCCAGAGTCCGCACGATCTGCCAGAAGGGAATAGAGAAAAGTGGCCGAACACCCCTAAGGGCTGTCGGGTCTCTGTTGTCCAGTAGCTGCCTTCAGGTCACTACTCGAGTGTCGCCCGAGCCAAGTGCCGTCAATTACAAACTACCTTCTCCCAGAGTCCACACGATCTGCCAGAAAAGAGGTACAGGTCACCCCTAGGGGCCTGGTCAGCCATGATGTCCAGCAGAGGCCTTCAGGTCACTACTCGAGAGTCGCCCGAGCCACGTGCCCTCAGATGCACTCTGTAGCCGCTCAAAATGTCAGTAATACTCCATATGAGCGGAGATTAACTAGTTGTGCCTTTACTCGATCCTAGTGAAGATGCCTTGTACTTTTGGAAGGAAATGTAGCTCACAGATAATATCAGAAATCCCTCTCCAAAGAAATAGACAAAGGGAAAGATTGGTAACTTAAAATGTGCTCTAACATCGGGCTTATTTTAGAAGGAACAAAGTTTAAAGCTGGGGATGTGAAATGTAGCAGACTCTCGCCAGGATTCCCTCCAGAGCCCTCTCCTCATCTAAGAAAGGTTCCAGGTTTATTCAGCCAGGGCGGAACCAAGCTTATTCAGCTAAATTTCTCTTGGGAATTTAGGGCCCACAGACAGGCACTAGGGGTACATGCACAGCGGCATGTGCTGACAGTTGTCAGGGTGCTGGGCACAGCTTGCTGACATTCGGCCATTAGACCCGGGCGTCTAATGGTGGCGATGGATGCCAGTTCCAGCCACGCCGGTAGAGCATGGATAGAATCCGGTAGGCTAAAGCATCATTGTTTATGGCCATGCATGAAACAATATGCGAGCCCAGAGGACGCTCTGGGAAGGTTGCGATAGTGGGAGAAACTATGGGACGCCATTATTTTTTCCCCTGTCTTTCCGATGGGAAATCCGCCCATCTCCAAAGCTCACCAGCACCCCCAGTAGATTGCGTACGGAACAACTGGGGATCCTTATTCCCAGACATTGAGGAAGAAGCATTTGGCCTTCTTCTCCAGTCGTGCCTGACCTCTATTTATCATTTTATAAAATATGTGATGGGTTCTTGTATGTAAAGCAAAAATTTTCCTTTGGCAAATGAAAATATCATGTGCTGGAGCCTTTAGTAGAAGAAATTATACCTTAATTGATTTATGACCTACAGGACTTTACACATTGGTAAACATAAGTGTTCCACAAATACCTGTTGATTAACTGACCAGTAATTCCATTTTGTGTGGCTTGTTCAAGTCTTTTTTTTAATAAACCTAGTTTATTTAAAATACACTTTTCTAAAATGTTTCTTCCCATCCACAATTTGGGATATCTTGAACTCCTAAGTTGTCTCTAACCACCGCCTCCTGCCTCCAGCCTTCCCTCTCCCTTCTAACTCCACTTTTGCTTCACCCATTAAACCTAACTCCCTTGACCCTCCATTTCCACCATCTTCCAGCTTCCTCTGGTTTCAAGTCCTTCCTCCCAGCTCCATAATGGTTTATTTCAATCATTCTCCCAACCTCATTGCACAACTATTTTGTCTCCTGTAGCCTGAGACACATCCTTTCAATAAAAGCCAATGTGGGAATCACACCAATCAACCAATTTCTCCGTTTCTGCTTCATTCCAGCTGAGAAAGAAAAGTCAGACAACCAGAACACTGATGCCTCTGCACAGTTTGAGTTTCCCGCTTTCCATTGAGCTCTCAGTTCTACCCAATCACTGTGTACAAAAAGGGCCACCTTTTTTCACCCTCCTGAATGGTGCCTCCAGCTTCTTCATACTCCTCCCACCTTCTCACTCTCAAGAAATGACTTTGCCTTATTCTATAGGATCTACTTTTTAACCTGGAATTCTCCCTATGACCCATTTCACCTTAGCTTTCACATATTGGGGAAAGCATCTGATTTCTAGCTTTTTGTGACTGACTAATCTTGCTTAGCATAATGTCCTCCAGTTCTATCCATTTTCCCTGTAAATGGTACAGTTGTGTTTTTTTATGGCTGAGTAAAATTCCATTGTGTACCTATCCCACAGTTTTGTAATCCATTCATCTGTTGATGGACATCTTGTCTGGTTCCATAGTTTGGCTATGGTGAATTGTGCAGCTATGAACATAGATACACATGCATTAGTTTGGTAGTTTGGTTTCCTTTCTTTTGAGTAGATACCCAGAAGTGGTATTGCTGGATTGAATGGTAAATTTGTTCCCATTCTTCTGAGGATTCTCCATACTGTTTTCCAAAGTGCACTAATTTGCAATCCCACCAACAATGTTATAGAGTTCCCACTTCTCCACATCTTCACCAGCATTTGTTGTTGTTTGTGATTTGAATGATTGCCATTCTAGTTGGAGTTAGATGAAATCTCAGGGTAGTTTTGATTTGCATCTCTCTGATTGCCAGTGCATTTATTTTTTTTTCATGCATTTATTGGCCATTTGAATTTCTTCTTTCATGAAGTGTCTATTTAGTTCACTTGGATGGGAGGGGGAAAAGGAAACTCTTTAAAGCACATGATGTACTTATTCATATTGTAGTCAACCACTAAGCCAAGCATGGGAGGGAGGGATGGGGATGGAGTAGGGTGGGGACTTGGTGGGGGCTGGCTGGGTAATGTGTGCATTTATGTCTACACAAGTTTTTTTTTTTTACCTCATTATGATGTATAAATACAATGCACCAATAAAAAAATTTTTAAAGAATAAAAAAAGAAAAAAAAACATAAAAAAGAAATGACTGTGCCTCTCACTTCACTGAGAAAAATGGCACAATACTCCCAACTTCCCTTCCTCTTATACTTTGGTACTTAGCAAAGATACTCTCTTTGAGCTTGGTGGTAGCCAGTTTCTAAGATGGGCCCCATGATCCCTGCCCCCTGGTGTGCATCCTCTGTCATCTCTTCCCACACTGCAATGTGTGAAGGGCAAACGTGACAGAAGGAATGGAATGTTCCTGGGAGATCGGGGTATAAAAGCCACAGCAGCAACTGCCGCCCTCCCGGCTTTCTTCCCTTCTTCTCCCTCAGGTCACTTGCTCCAGGTGAAACCTGCTCCTATGCAGCCCTGTGGGGAGGCCAGGTGGTGAGGATCTTCCCCCATGGTCTGGACGCACCTGCTCCAGCTACACCAAGTCTCCAAAGACTGTTGCTCAGCCAACTGTCTGAGTCAGTCTCCCAAGAGATCCGCAGCCAGAGCCACCCAGACAACAGCTCTCAGGTCCCCAACCCTCAGGAACTGTGTGAGAGAAGAGACACTATTGTGTTACACTGCTAGATTAGGGGGTTGTTACATAGCAGTAGGCATCGATTGCAGAGTCTAAGACTAAACCATCCGCCTCTTCATGCCCTTCAGCAACATCATATAGTCATCTCTCTTCCCCATATTTCCAAATTTCCTTTTCTGCCTCCATCCGTATATAAGGTTGTTGAACAATTCTGTTTCAAGGAAAAAAGAAAATAAGGAAGGGAGGAAGAAGAGAGAAAGGGGAAGAAGGAAGGGAGATGGATAGGAAAGGAAAGGAAAGGAAAGGAAAGGAAAGGAAAGGAAAGGAAAGGAAAGGAAAGGAAAGGAAAGGACTCACTACTCGCTGTAATGGAGACACAGCAAAGACTGCTGCCTGGACATTCATAAGTTGAACACCACACCAAGCCAATGGCCAAAGATAAGAATTTAGAAGCATCTCTCCTACCTATCAGACTGTGTGTGTGTGTGTGTGTGTGTGTGTGTGTGTGTGTGTGTATGTATATTTTTAACTGGGAATTGAACCCAAGGGTATTTTATCCCCAAGCTACACCCCCATTTTATTTTTTATTTTAAAACAGGATCTAAGTTTCTAAGTTGTCACAGTTCTAAGTTACTGAGGCTGGCTTCAACCCTATGATCCTCCTGTCTCCGTTTCCTGAGGGATCACAGGTGTGTGCCACCAAGCCCAGCTTCTACTGCTTTCTTTAAACAGACTATTCAGGCATTTGCCCTGAGACTTAAAATAACCCACACCCTGTTCCCTTGCATAGACTGCTAGTAGCCAAGCACTTATGACTGCTTAATCTTTCTCCCCCTCCCTTCCATCTGACTCTTCATTCCTGCCTTATGTGCCCTGGGAACAGGGGACTGCTCTTACAGCTCATGGCACCTCCCTGCTCAGAATCTGGATATAACCAGTCTTTCACCTTATTTCCCATTTTGTTACTGTATTGTATTGAAATCTCCCTTCAGAAGAACTGGAGGCTGCCTCAGATGGGGTTTTCCCTGGGACACCAGAGAACATAAAGGCAGGCTCCATCAGCAGAGGAGGCATAAACTGGACACTGGACATGGGTCACACAAGAGACAGAAGGGTACCTGCCAGTATAAACAAGTTTCCCAGGGGCGGGGAAGTTTCTGGTCATAGAGCAGACGACAAGGCATTGGGCCATCCTCCAGGGAGCTTAAGTGTCCTGTGAAAGGCACCCTGTAAATTCCCAGTCCATCTCCCTTTCATTCTCCCTTGGGGCAGGGTTGCTAGCCACTCTGTGACTGACACCCAGCTTAGCCGGGAGCTCTCACACTCCTTTAACTCCTATGACCTCTCTCATGGCCCACTTCCTCTCCCCTTCCCTTCATATCAAACTTCCTGGAAGTAACGATTTGCTCTCCACAATGTCTAGCCTCCCCACACTCCTCTGCACTCAGCTTTCTGCTGTTTACAGGCACAACTTCTCACAGAAGCCCCTCGTGAGCTCCACGTGGCCAAGGCCAATGGCAAGGCTAATGAGTTTGGATTTTACTCCAAGTGCAATGAGAAGCAGACAGGAGTCAGCAGCCGGCAGTAGTCAGCAGCACACACTATTTAGGTTGACTGGGAGTGTAGCTAGGTTAGGGAGCAGAGAAAATAGAGAGTGTGATTATGGCCGGGCGAACAATGAGATGATCTTTAAAGGTGAGGCAAAGGAAATGAATGAAAAAGGACTCATTTTTTTTTTTTTTTAGATCAAACAACAGAACTTGCTGGTGGGTTGCTTACAAGAGGAGAAAACAAGGAAGAGGTTGGAAACCACTTGGGGCTCAAGCAACCAGTGGCTGGTGATGATTTTATAGAGATATAAGATTTGGAAAGAATAGGTTGTGGAGAAGGGTAAAATTAAGAGTCGAATTTTGGTATCATGTTTGAAATGTCTATCAGATACCCAAGTGGAGATATTATGAATAAGATGGAATTCATGGTAGAGTACACCGGCCACTAATAGCTTCCATCCATTTTTAAAACATAACAGTTGAATTTAAAACATCTATCAAGCCGGCCGTGGTGGTGCACACTTGCAATCCCCGTGCTTGGGAGGCGGAGACAGGAGGATCGCGCAGGTTTGAAGCCAGACTCCCTGGCTCAAGAGACTCTGTTTCCAAATAAAAATATTAAAATAGGTCTGGGAGTGTAGCCTGGAGGTAGAAGGGTTTTCAGGAACCCTAGTACCACCAAAAAAAAAAAAAAACTATCAAAAACAGTTTATTATTTGCATTTTCCAGTAACTGTAAAGAAACTACTTTCCATAGTCCAGCAGTTCCTGAAATCCTCATTTACAGAGCTGGGTTCATATTTCTTGAAATTAAGGCTCAACTAGGGTTTAATATTACATGAACAATCAGACACAGCGACAGAGTTCAAAATCGGTGGCTTGCAGGAGCAAAGTCTGCAGGGATTTTAGGCTTATGATTAAAATATGGGGACAGCACATAATATAGGGTTAAGTTTATTTCACATTCTGGCCCCATAACTTTTGCCCCTGAGGAGAAGCAAGACTTGGCATACTAAGCATCCATCAGGGAGTCTGCATGCTACAACCCAATTTGAATAAGTCTTACTGGACCACCATGTCCTACCATTCATGCAGACAATTTAAACAGTCACTCTCACTATTAAAAAAGCAATCTCAGTAAAAATATAAGAAATATGTTTCCTGAGTTCACGTAATTTGAGTATTTGGTTTCCTAGACCACAGAAGATTCGAAATAGAAAATGATCAGGGAAGTGAAGGAGAAGGCTACAAACGCCAAGATGTAACAATAATGGCAAACACAGAAATAACTAGACAAATGGAACCCCAGTAGCTTCGAGTCATTCAGGAAAGAGGGAGAGGGTGGCAAGCAGGGTAGGGAAGATTTTCCTGGATGCTAGCTGTTGCTTATGATGGTAATTCAGTTCATACTTACTAAGTACCTTCTAGCTTCTGAGCACTGTGTTTCCATAGACAAAAGAATAAATTAAGCAGATAATGATAAAATGCACATTAGGAAGTTCTCCATTAAAAATGATATTTTAATACCCTTATTTGGATGATTAGCGTGAGCCAAGTGTCTCCTTGCGCTACAGTGAAGCTTTGTAAAGAGATTTTCTTTCTGTTTTTCTTTCCAGATCATTTCATAAGCTATGGCTAATTTGAGTAGTGATGACTACCAGTGATTTTAAAAATGGAGTTGAACTCCTTCAAGGAAGAAAGTGAAGAAAAGAATAAGATGTGACTTGAGCCCCACACCACCATTCACAATGTGGGATTGCAGCAAGCTGCTTACATAATAGTATTGTTGTCCTTTCCAGTGAAATGGGGATAATTCTATCTGTCAAGGTGTTACTGTAACACTGGAATGTATGATGAATAAAAATGACTTGCCAACTACAGGCATACCTCAGAGATATTACCGGTTGGGTTCCAGACCCTGCAATAACATAAATATTGCAATAAAACAAGACACAGTTTCCCAGTGCACATAAAAGTTATGGTTACACTAGACTGTGCTCTATTATGTGTGCAATAACATTGTCTAAAAAATGTACATATCCTCATTTTAAAATACTTTATAGCTAAAAAATGCTAATGACTATTGAAGCTATTGGGGAAATGGCACAATAGGATTGCTCAAAACAGAGTTGCCACAAACCTTCAATTTAAAAAAAAATGCAGTAATGCAGGATTCCCAAAGCACAATAAAGCAAAGCATAATAAAATGTCTGTATAAAGCACAGCCAAACTATAAAGTAACACAGAATTCTTATTCCCCCTTCAGCTCATCACAAACTCACCCTAGTCCTATCACTCCTTGGGAATCTTCCACTGTGTGGATGAGACCATCATCACCAGCCTTCATGGCTCCAGCCAGATCCCGCCATGTGGATGGTCACACCCTCCTGCCCCTCTGCAGATAGCTCTAATGAGGATTGTGGGATGCAGGTGGCTAAGATGGAAGCTGCCAGGCACAGACAACTGTCCTTCATATTTCAATTAGATGGTAAAGACTAATCTTTACTGATACATTTAAGTATTTGCTATCTACATATTCCAAACCATAAAGGCCTTGTGCTGAAACTGCAGTGCTTAAATGGAGATGTGACATCTAAGTTACCATCGGCCATGAGCGAGAATTTGTGTTTTAATAAACTATGAGTGTTCCTCTCCTGGCTCCCCTATTACGCTCCTTTCCTGCTTCCTGCCTTCTTATTCCCCATGAAAGAGTACATGGTGGCAGACATTCACATAGTTTAGTGTGTCTATTACTTTTACACAATACCAGTGAATAGCTACACTGCAAAATAAGCATTTTTAAAGTGTATTATCTGTCTGAGGATAATGTTCACACAGTTGTTCCAGCCATGACATCTTGCGTATTGCTCAGTAGAAAAGTCATCACTTCAACCAACTTGTCCTCAGAAATTTTTAATATGAAAATAATCATACCCGTCACCTCCTCAAAACCCCTTCAGTGCTCCTCACCTCCTTGAAAAAGTTCAAATTTCTTAACATGGTTCGGAGGCTGTGCATGACTGACACGTCTCCAGTAGACCTCTCCCCACTCTTCACCTGGCACTCTGTGCTCCAGATACACTGGGCCATTTTAAATTCCTCGAGTGTACCATGACTTCCATCACCTCTAGATCTTGTGAGTGCTGGTAATACAATTCTTTCTCCAAACCTCATCTGATAAACTCCTATTGACTCATGTCTCAGCTGCAATGCCACTTTCTGCAATGCCCTCTCTGACTCCTACCCCAAATACCATGCCTGGTTTAGATCCCAGAGCTCTGCTAGCACCCCAAACTTTTTCAGCTAAAGCTCTTATACTACTTGGCAATATAGTCGCCATAAGAGTATGTATTCCTCATAAGAGTGCAAGGTCTCAAAGGGCTAAAACCACGTCTGTCTTGGCTCACAGTTATATAGCTCTAACATATAGCAGAGCACCCACCAGATTATGTGCAACAGAAAGAAAGACATCCTATGGATGACAACCTATAGTCTGGTTTCTCAGTACCTTGAATATCTTATTTCCATGGAGCATTTCCTCCACTCCCACTCAGCCAGCATACTCTCCACTGCTCCATCTTCAAACTCATACACCATACATCCATCCACTGGCCTCTCTCCAGTTCCCCCCAGTCACCTTTGGAAATGATTATTCAAAAATAATGAGAACTTTCATCAGTTTCTTTTCTACTCTTCATCCCTCTCTTGTCTTCATTCCTCTTCCTTGTTCACTTTGAGTTCATTTAATTATAGACACATAATATTTATACAACTGAGTCATTATCATCATACTCTGAAATATACTTCCAGCTACCATATGAATGGATTAGAAAACATGGACACTCGATAAAGGGAAACAGACCATTTTCTGAATCCTGTGAGAGCGGGGTAATTCAGACTAAGGTGGTGGCCAGGAAGATGGGAAGAAATTGATATTATCAAGAAAAACGGATGCAATAGAAGGACTTTGGGTTTTGAGATGGGGAGTAGGGTGACGAATGAGTCAAGCCACGGAGATCAGGTGAGTGGGGCACGAACCACTGTCATTCTCTGAT
Source organism: Muscardinus avellanarius (assembly GCF_963383645.1). NCBI lineage: Eukaryota > Metazoa > Chordata > Mammalia > Rodentia > Gliridae > Muscardinus > Muscardinus avellanarius. The sequence goes on from NC_137797.1 coordinate 62,415,719, forward strand.
CCAGGAAAAGGAGGAGGAGGAGCTGGTCTGGGAACCGTCACCTACACCCCAGGTACATCACCTGACTGACATGGGTATGAATCTAAAGGACAATATCTGAAAACTAAAATTCTGGCAACATTAACAGTGTGACTACTGGTAATACGTTTCCATGGGAGCCCAGTGATGTTTGATATAGATTCTTTCACAGCAGTACAATGAAGCTTTTCAAGTCTAGAAGAAAAATTAAATTATTAATAAATCTCGACTTGACAAAACTACTTTGCTTAAAGATTAAAGGAGTCCCAACCATCATAAAGATTAAATATTAAAATAAGTAATTTCAATTTCTTAATAGATGAGGCAATAAGTGGTTTTAACTTTGCATTTTAAAAGTCAGTTGAGAAGTATAACACCAGTGAGACTCAGTTGGCCTAATAGTTTGAAACCCATCGAAGAAATTAACATGTACTCCACCACAGACCACCTAAATATTTTTAATTAACAGCTGAATATATAATTTTGTCATATAATATTTTTTCTGGGTGCCAAATTCAAGCTATGTTTCTAGAAAGTTACTTTCATGCATCTCTACCTTCTATTTGCTATCTTTCAGCTTTCTGCCGTCTCATGAAAAAGTCAACATATCAACCTGGATAGTAAGAACTTGTGATTCATTCAAGTCATAACCCAATATCCATGTTAATTACCGTGATTTAATTATAGCTTCCTCCCCTTTTCCAGAATATTTATGAATTATTCTTTGTGTAATCCCCAGGTACATTATTAATGCACATCAAACGACAGTTTAGTTATAAATATTAATGACCTGCACAAAGTAATTTGGGGCATGAAATTTCATAACACATGCATTTTTGTCTTTAATTCATCATATTGCTTTATTATAAATGAGCTTCAATTAGGTATAATTATTATTTTATTCTTTTTTGATGCAAGGTTAGAAATTATAGTATTCTAACAATCAAATTTAAAATAATAATAATAGTAGTAATAATAATAATGTAATTGTGGCAGTTCTTGAAGTTTCCATTTGGTTGTAAAATACATGTTTTGATGATAATTAAGTATATAATGAATTTAAGGGACAGAAAACTTTGGTTGTTTTGTAACATTTATAAAAAATAATTTACATTATTGAGAGGAAATAAGAAGTTTTTAACATAAATGTAATTAGAATCTGCTGAACCCCTTTTCTATTAGCCTTGTAAAGCCAGATGTCTCTGATATAAACTTTTCAATATTTGTTAAGGGAAGCCAGCACTCTACTTCCCCTCTTGCAGTAGAAGTGTTAAAGGATATATGAGTTCTTAAGGCACTTTACCCTCAAGCCTCCATAATGAGTTATCAGGGTACTTATCTATAACTCTTGTAGTTTCACTAATTTATAAATATTTCTCAATTATTATCTTAGGCAGCTTAACCCCTAACATGGAAGGTCACTCCAGAAAAATCTGAAAAAGTCTGCTTATCATTTTTACATTTAGAAAACTAAAATTAAATAAGAATTCTAATGACTTGAAGAATAGAGAGATAGAAATGGCTGAAAATTTAGAAAATATTTTCAACAAAGACTTCTGGATTTTGAATTAATTTTCCCAAGTAGTTAATAGATGTTTACTAGCAATAATAAATATTTAAAATTGCATTAAAGTTATGTGTCATTTCTACCACAAAAAAACCAAGTATAACATTCATCATAAGTAGCATTCATTGAGGATTGTTTTTATTTATTTATTTATTTATTTATTTATTTATTTATTTTGCACTTCTGGGAATGGAATCCAGGAGCATTCAACCTCTGAACTACACCCTCCGCCCTATTTTCTAATTCTTTATTTTTAAACAGGGTTTCACTAAGTTGCAAAGGGCCTCAAACCACGATCCTCCTGTCTCAGCCTCCCAAATGCTGGGACTACAAGCGTGTGCCACTACACCTGGGTCAGTGAGGATTTTTAATGTTCTGGGCAGTGTGCTATTAAAAATTTTAAAGAATAGGCATAATGAAGTCAAGAGTAACAAAAGATGACTCAGAATAATAGAATATAATAGGAAAGTGAGCTGCTTTTTCTCGTGTCCTTTTTGCTACATTGAGTACTTATGCCTTGTCGTCTGAGTACTTATGCTTAAAGCCTCTTACTACTGGGCTACACTTTTCCACAGCTGGATAGAATCTCCCTTGTCAAAAGACACCAACCCCTTATATTCAGGGGAAGCAAAACCACTTGCACAAAAATTTCCATTAATCTTGGAAAGCACTAGGGATTCAACTAACTTCATGACTTGAACTTTTTTTCTTTCTGTTCTTGTTGAATGTTTATCAAATATTAGTCAAAATAATTGAAGCAGCCAGAATCACAGGTTCATAGGCAGCCTCAGCAACTTAGTGAGACCCTCTGCAACTTAGTGATACCCTTTCAAAATGAAAAATAAAATAGGACTGGGGGCATAGTTCAGAGATAGAACACCCCTGGGTTGTATCCCCAGTACCACAAAATTAAAAAAAAAAAAATGGAGCAAGATTATCCTCTTAATAACTTCAAATTCAGGTAAAAATGCCTTCCTTGATGTCTTTTAACAGTGTGTTTCAGCTTGCATGCAATCTTCCAGGAAATGAGTCCAGATAGCTTACAGAAAGAACCATCTGAACTCTGAGCAGCCCTAAGTTATTAGCCTCCTCATCTTGAGCCATCATAGGCCTCCGTGTTCTTTCCAACCACTGCAGGCAGGCAAATCTCTCTTTCACAATCAAGCCTTCAGCATTTAAAGATATCAACCAAATCTTCTGTTAGTCTCAAATGCTCCAAGAAATGCACAGGTCCTTCAAACATTGCTCAGTTGACATGAATTGTTAGGCCAACTAACAATTCTATCAGCCTGTTCTCTCAGTGACCTTCATAAAATGTACCTCACTCCCAGAACTGCTCAGAACCACAGACACCATCTAATGAAAGCCGAGTACCATGGAGTTAATGCCCCTTTATAATCTGTACACTGTGCTTTCATGGATGCATCCTAAGATCATCCTGGAGTTTGAGGAGGACAGATTACACAGGTCAGGCATTGAGTTCACAGCATGTTTACCATGAATTTGTGTTAGGTGTTTACAGTTGCTCTGCTATTTAAATGGGAGGCATCATCAACAATCTAAGCATCTCCCAGCTCTACAGCCAAAATTTTACTCAAAATTTATTTTCCCATTATTTGATCCTGCAAATTACTAGAATCTTGCCTTTGTGTAAAAACTGGCACACATTAAAATTAACATATACTGAGCTCTTACTCTCTGCAGACACTGTGTCAGCCACTTACAGGACTCATCTCCCAGTGGCCCTGCCAGCTGGGGATTATCTCATCATATCCATCTTTCAGTTAAGTGAGGCTTAGTGAATGACTTGTCCAAGGTCACAAAGCTAGTATATAACAAAGCTGGATTTGAGCCCGCTTGAGTCAAAGCCACAGAGGCTTCACTGCTCCTGTTCTATGTCACATCTGTGCTGTCCTCAAACATGTTCTGTCTTGCCAGTTACAGCTGCTTGGTTTCTCCTTCCCCATCAAGTTACAGTGTAGAGCCCCGGGGGTCCATTTGGAGATCCGCCAAGCTCTTCTCTGATCTGCCAGGAATTGTCTGAAAATAGCAAAAAGCTAACTTGGAAAAGACTGAAAACCAGTATAGGATGAACATCTCAAACTGTTTACTACGTAGTTACTCCATGTAAAACTAAATATGACAAATTATAAACAGTATACTGAGAAGTGTTAGTATAATCTATGTCTATTTTTAGTCTAGGAAAACTCCTGCCCAACCACCTAAGACAAAATATCTCTGATTAAATGTTCTGGGACTTTTTCCTCTTTTCTTTTGGATGAGGTTTCATGGAGCCTCTGTCATTTGCCAGCCTGCTCTGTCATTCACAGCCTAGTGTCTTGGGTTTTCTATTATCTGTTCAATGTTAACAGTCTCTATATCTTCACTTGTAAGTCCACGATATTTTATCATGAATATCTCTGAGTAGATGCTTTATCTCTCCCATATGTTCTACTACAAGATAGATCTGACACGAATTCTTACTCCTCTCCGAGGGCTTGTATCTTAAGGTTGTGGGACTGTGGCTCTGCTGTCGGGGATGGGGAGAGTTCTGTTCAATTACCTCTGTGTTCTGTCCCACTCCTTGACAAGGAGAGAGATTATGTTAGCTCCTTTATTTGGAAGAGGGAAGATATTAAAAATTGAATTCCAGCTAATATAGAGTCCCCAATGGGCAAAAAGTCAATATCATCATACCTCCCATGCATTAAAATTCAACATCATTTTCAATTGTAGCAGACCAGAGGCTTAACCATTATATACCAGTGACCCTGTGGGTTTTATAACATAAAATTATACAATGTTTTTTGCATCCTCTGCTTATATCTTTCCCTTCTCCTGACGAATCACACAGACTATGATCTAAAAGTCAGAAAATGTGCTATAAAATAAGTTGTATATTATACTGTGCAAGTAGACAGCTATTTCTGTAGGCTAATGGACATGCATTCCCATCTTCTTTTGGCACTAGTGCTTTAGTGTTGTCTTAGGCAATTATCTCTCATCCATTTCATCCAGTGTGGTAATTTTATTAATTAAGTAACATGGGTGGTGATAGACACAGGGGCAGGGCAATGGGAATAGACATGACCAATAACAGTCCAATCAGATGTCCCTTCCTGGAACTTGACCTCTGAACCTCATTCTTTCTAGCAGGAGAGTTCTGATGAACCCAAAGAGAGTTTCCTGCTCTATGGATTCCTGGAGCACCCAACCTCAGTCCTTGTCTGGCTTTGAACCCAATTTTTCAGTATTCCTGTTCCTCTGTATCCTTCCAACAAATTCTCTTTTGACCTCAAGTCAGTTTCTAGTGCTTGAATCCAAATAACCTTGGCATATATATATATATATATATATATATATATATATATATATATATATTCTCCACAGTGTCATTGCTTATTGCCACTGCCTATATCCTGAATAGCATGATAAGTACTATATCACATCTGCATCCATTGGAAATTTGTGGCATCTTTGGAAAGAAAATGAAAACTAAAGTAAACATGTCCATCAGCTTTACCATTTTGGTTAACTTGTGCCTAATGTTATGTGAAATTTACCAGCTGCTACTTCAGTGCACTATTTTGTGTTTTGAGCCTATTTATTCAGTGCACCATTATGATTTCATGTCTGCTTATGCAGTGTACCCACCATTTAATGATCCTCCTGGGAAGGCACATCTTCTTTCTTGATCTATGTGCCACCCATACTTAAATTCTGAGCTCGCTGTTAACTTGCCCATCACTCTGGAAAATAAAGGAATGGCATGAGGAAAAGAAAGAATAGTATGAATAGTCCACTGTAAGTAATAGAAGGAGTTAAAAATCCTTCCCTGGAACACCAAGAGATCAGTGGTGGAAAGTATGAAAATCTTACTACCTCTTGTTTGTTGAATTAGCTCCAAATAGCCTCCAGCTATTCAGCCTCTCCAGGAAGCCTGAATTTTTTCCTATTATAACCATTCCCTAGTATGAAGTCCCAGAAAATCCTTTAAAAATGTCTTTTTAGTGGTCTTACCACTGTCTACCTCCTAGTTTACAGCTACTTCACCCTAAGTGAAACATGAATTAGTGCCAGGAGTCATAGCCAGAGGACCAGACGACCTTAGGATTAGTGAAAGTGAGAATTTAGCAAGCACTGTGCACCTTATTTATTCATGTCAGAATGTTTATATTCATTCAGTACTGTTTCCTCCCTAGGAGAGAAGTGTCAAAGCTGGAAATTCATTTTATTAACTCAGTGTGATCTAGTTTTCATCTTTTCCTTACACCTGAAGCACCCGCTGTCAGTTTATCTCTCCACTGCCACACATGAGAAACCTTCGCCATTTATAGAATGTAAGGAAGCTCTATCCATGGCCCTATAAAATTGTCCTTATTTTGCCTATTTGACTATTTTTCTGCCTCATTTGTATAACTTCAGCAGAAATATAGCATAAGGACATTGCAGAATAAGGCAGCTAATAATACTAGGGATGAACAAGAGATACAATGTAGTATTATGTTTCTTTCAGCTCTAACACAGTAAATTTAAGCTGTAGACTATGGACTATGGTTGTCTTTATGACACCAAAGAAGCCCATAAAGGTCAAGAATGACAGCATCTGCAAGGGTGTGTCCAAACCAACCTGTCAGTTTGGATTGTAAATGGGACGTGCAATCAGACTAGAATGGAGTCAGCATTCAAAAGAATGGAACTGGGAGAAAATCTGATTCCCTCATTTCTTAAAAAGAATGGTTTTAATATCATATGGTCTTATGTTTATTACAAAAGAAATGAGAACAATATGCCCTCACATACCTAAATGGAGGAAGGAGGGAAAGCAGGATTTGAAGACGGAGAGAGGCTGGAAAGGCAATCTGGGAAGATATTTAACAGACACTCCCCACAGCAAAGGATAAATGCACTAGCTTCCAAGCCCTGTTAATACCTCATTGACCTGTGTTCTTCCTAAGTGATTTTTCATGATGAGTGTGGCTATTTGCTTAGGCCTCCTTTTATAAAGAGGCGTAAGTAAATGGCCTATGATACTTTCCATTCTGTGGATCCAACCTAGATGTCCATCAACAGAGGAATGGATTACAAATTTATGGGATATACACACAATGGAATTCTACTCAGCATTAAAGAGAAACAAAATTATGTCATTTGTAGGACAATGGATGGACCTGGAGAACATTATGTTAAGTGAGATTAGCCAGTCACAGAAAGTGAAAGATCACATGTTTCCTCTCATAGCTAGTGAGTAATCAGGATACAAAGATAATTTAGATAATGGAGGAGAAGCTCCAGTGGAGCCAGGGAGGTGGTGGAGGGAAGGAGGGAGAGGGAGGATCAATGAAGGAATCACTTCCATTGGCATAAGTACATATGTGAGAATACCAGTGTCAGTCTCAATATCCTGTAATGGGGAAGGAGGAAGGAGGGAGCTGGAGGAAAGCCCACCAAGTCCTATGTGCATGTATGTCACTATCTATGAACTGCATTATGATGTGAGATGACAATGCACCAATAAAAATAATTTAAAACACTGGATAAAAAATATACCACACTGTTTGTAGTAAAACAAACAAAAAGTAAACTGGAAGGAAGTCTGAGGTGGGATCATATCAAGAGACACAGCACACCAGGCACAGTGCCACAAACCTGTGTTCCCAGGACTTGGGAGGCTGAGACAGGTGAATCTCAACATCAAAGCAAACTTTTAAGAACCTGTCTCAAAATAATTTTTTTTAAATCTTAAAAGGTTGGAGGTATGCCCCAATGGTAGAGTACCCATGAGATCAATCTCCAGTAACACAAAAACAAATAAAATAAAATAAACACAGAACATTTCATATTCTTTAGCTTTATGTCATTAAAAATTATAGCCAGGCATGGTGGTGCATGCTTATAATCCCATCATTCAGAAGGCTGAGACTGGAGGATCGCAGTTCATGAACAGCCTCAGCTACTTAGTAAGATCCTGTTTCAAAATAATAAAAAAAATAGGAGAAGGGGTGTAGCTTGGAGATTAAATGCCCCTGGATTTCATCCACAGACCCACAAAAAACAATTATAGAGGTTGGTGGCTTCCCATTTCCCCCCCAAGAAAGTACCTAGTATAGCTAAAATAATGGCTAAAATAAAATCATTTGGCAAAAGAGATGGTATTTAATCAGTATTTCTTCTTATTTTTCTTTTCTTTCTTTTTTTCTAAGAACTGGGGATTGAACCAAGGGGCTTTCTACTTCTGAGCTACAACCCCAGCCTTATTTATTTCTTTATTCTTACCTTGAAACACAGTCTGAGTTGTAGAGGACTTCACTAAGTAGCTGAGGCTGGCTGCAAACCTGCAATCCTCCTGTCTCAGTCTCCCAAGAACTGGGATTACAAGCATGTGCCACCATGCCTAGCTCTCTTCTTTTTTTATTTTTTTATTCGTGCATTGTACTCATACATCTTAATGGAGTACAAGATGGTAGAGGCATACATGCACACATCACCCATTTAGCCCTTCACCAATTCCCTCCCCTTTCCTTCATTCTTATGTTTGGCTTATTGATTGACTTTGATGTTTGTGAGTATACATCATGTATATTAAGGAATTTCCCCCTTCTCCCTTCCAAACCCCTCAGTTAGGTCACCTTATTTGTTCATCTATAGTTCCTCCTGCTTTGTCTAGAGTTTCTCCTATGACCCATTTTCTCCCTAGCTTCCATATATAAGTGAGAGCATCTGATATCTTACTTTTTGTAACTGACTAATCTCACTTAGCATAATGTCCTCCAGTTCCATCCATGTCCCTGTAAATGATGTAATTGTGTTCTTCTTTATGGCTGAGCAAAATTCCATTGTTTATGTACTCCATAGTTTTGTAATCCATTCATCTGTTGATGAACATCTTAGCTGGCTCCATAGGCTGGCAATTGTGAACTGTGCGGCTATGAACATAGATACACATGCATTAGTTTGGTAGTTTGGTTTCCATTCTTTTGGGTAGATACCCAGAAGTGGTACTGCTAGATCATATAGTAGGTTCATTCACCTTCTTCTGAGGATCCTCCATACTCTTTTCCAAAGTGGTTGCACTACTTTGCAATCCCACCAACAAGGTATTAGTGTTCCCACTCTCCCCATCCTCGCTAGCATTTGTTATTGTTTCTGGTTGTGTGTGTGGGGGGGGGGTTGCAGGTCTGGGGATGGAACCCAGGGGCATCTGACTTCTGAGCTACACTCTATGCCCTATTTTTTAATTCTTTATTTTTGAAACAGGGTCTCACTAAGTTGCAGAGGGCCTCACTAAGTAGCTGAGGCTGTCTGCAAACCGTGATCCTCTGGTCTCAGCCTCCTGAATGCTGGGATTACAAGTATGCGCCACTATGCCCGGCTTGTTTCTGTTTTTAATTATTGCCATTCTAGTTTAGAGATAGGCGAAATCTCAGGGTAGTTTTGATTTACAACTCTCTGATAATTATGTTGATTATTTTTTCATACATTAATTGGCCATTTGAATTTCTTCTCTTGTGAAGTGTCTATTTAGTTTACTTGCCCAGTTTTTGATTGGGTAATTTGTTTTCTTAGTGTTGAATTTCTTGAGTTCTCTGTATATTCTAGATATTAGTTCTCTATCAGAGGAATCATTGTCAATTTTTTTTCCCTATTTGTTAAGGTTCTTTTTTTTCTTTTTTTTTTTTTTTTGGTAGTACTGGGGGTGGAACCCAGAGGCTTTCTCTACCTCCAGGCTATACTCCCAGACCAATTTTATATTTTATTTGGAAACAGGGTATCACTAAGTTGCTGAGAGCTTCACTAAATAGCTGCAGCTGGCTTCAAACCTGTGCAGTCCTCCTGTCTCAGCCTCCCAAGCATGGGGATTACAATCGTTTGCCACCACGCCTGGCTCTGTTGAGGTTCTTGATAAGTTTCCTTTGCTTTACAGAAGCTCTTCAGTTTAATGCAAGACCAAATATTGGTCCACCTTTTAGTTTCTTGTTTTTTTAGTGTCTTGTTAAGAAAGTTTTTACCTGTGTCTATGTGTTGCAGTGTTAGACCTATGCCCTCTTCAAGCAGCTGCAAGGTCTCTGGTCTGATTTCCAAGTCTTTGATCAATCTTGAATGGACTCTTGTGCATGTGAGAGAGTATGTTACTATCTTCACTTGTAAGCTATGTTTCTTGTAGGCAACAGATAGATTGATTCTGGCTTTTATTTATTTTTATTTTTTGTGTGTGTGTGTGTGGCACTGGGGATGGAACCCAGGGGCATTCTACCTCCGAACTATATTCCCAACCCTATTTTTTTATTCTATATTTTGAAACAGAGTCTCACTAAGTTGCAAGGGCCTCACTAAGTAGCTGAGGATGGTCACAAACCGCGATTTTACTGTCTCAGCCTCCCAAAATTCTGGGATTACAAGCGTACATCACCACACCCGGTCATTCCGGCTTTTAATCCATTTTGCCACCTTATGTCTTTTTATTGGAGAGTTGAGGTTATTTATGTTCAGCATGATTATTGAGAGATGATTTTTAATTCCTAACATTTTGAGTTTTAACTTTTGTTTAAGATAGTGTTTGGCCAGGCGTGGTGGCACACGCTTGTAATCCCCGCGCTTGGAAGGTAGAGACAGGAGGATCACGCAGGTTCAAAGCCAGCCATGCTGGCTTAAGAGACCCTGTTTCCAAAACTAAAAAAGTATAAAATAGGTCTGGTATTGTAGCCCGGGGTAGAAGGGCTTCCAGGAACCCCAGTACCACCAAAAAGAAAAAAAAAAAAAAAAGATAGTGTTTGTTCTTCTTTGCTTAGTGTTTGCTTGATGGTAATTCTTGTTTCTCTGGTTCTGGTGTGTATTACCTATTTCTTCTTTGTAGCTAATCTCTGAATATTTTCTCTAGTGCTGCTTTGAAAGACATAAATTATTTCAGCTTCTGTTTGTCATGAAAATTTTTATTTCCCTATTGAATTTGAGAGACAGTTTTGCTGGATGGGAAATTTTGGACTGCAAGTTGTTTCCTTTCAGAGTTTGAAATATGTTACTCCAAGCCCTTCTGGCTTTCATAACTTGGTTTAGGAAGTCTGGAGTGATTCTAATTGGCTTGCCTCTGAATGTCACTTGGTCTTTTGTTTTTGTTCCCTTTAACATTCTTTCCTTAGCTTCTAGATTGGTCAGTTTGATTATTATGTGATGTCATTTTTTTTCTCTGATCTTGTCTAAAGGGGGTTCTATAAGTTTCTTGTACCTGTATCGATCTCTCATTCTATATTTGGAAAATTTTCTATTACTTCTTTGAAAAAATTACTGATCCCTTTGGTTTCACATTCTATTTCTTCTTCTATGCCTATTATTCTTAGGTTAGCTCTTTTAAGATGGGTTCATATCTCTTCAATGTCCAATTCATGCTTTCTAATTATTTTTTTCTAAATTATATACTATGTGTTCATTTTTTAAGTGATCATCTTCTAAGAGCAAGATTCTATTCATGTGGTCTAATTTATTGTTTATAATTTGTATTGATATCTTCACTTCAATGATTGTATCCTTTATTTCTTTCAGGTTCTCTCAAAAAAAATTTTAAATACTGAATCATTTCTACTGTTAAATTTCTGATTTGTCTTTCTGGTGATGTCTGCAATTCTGTGTTGTCAGATTTGGTTATTGTGGAGTTGTGAGAGCTCATTGCTTTCTTGTTACTCCTACTTATGATTTCAGAAGTTTTTATCTATTGCTTTTGACAGATTTCTTTCAGGCTGTAAGTGTCAGCTGGTATATACAAGGGCAAGTTGTGTTGTGTTCAAAGGTGAAGGTTGAATGAAGAGAAAAGTGAAGTCTTAAATGCAAGAATAGGGTAAAGCCAAAGGTAGGATCAAATAGAATGAGAGTATGAGTTTGGTAAGGTAGTATATAGTAGAGATTAGAGATAGTGAATATGCAGTAGGATTCTAGTAACCAATGTAGAGTATTTAGTATAGTGATATGAAGTGTATTTCATATAAGACAAAGAAGAGAAAATAAAAGAAAGAAGAAGGATGAAGAAGAGAGAGTAAGTATGTACAAGGAAAGAAGCTTGTAAATGGTATGGAGAAGAGAGCAAATAAACAAGGTTATGCACACAAAAAACAACAACAAAAAAATGCAACCCTATGTACTGCAAAAAAGAAAAAAAAAAAGAAATACTCAAAAGACTTGGCCTCTGCAGTCTCTCTCTGTGCAGATGTTGAGTGCCACCAGCACCTTTCCTGCTGCAAGCCTAGTTCTCTGAGTCTCTCTCAGTCTATGAAGATGGCCGGTATCAATGGGGCTGGATCTAGTGTTAATCATAGGTTTCCTTCCATGCCTTCCAACAATGCAGAGTCTGGGTCTCTGCTATGTCCAACAGCAGACTCCACTTGCACCTTTGCCAAGTTGAACCGCAAAATCTGAGACCCAGTGAATTTATCACAGTTGGGCAAGTCCCTGCAGGTGCCACAATGGGTGTTCTCCCATAGGGAGGGTGGGTTCACTTATGGTGTTGTTGAGCTCTCTTCTGGATCTCTGGAAGGTGTGGTGAGCTCAGCCACCACTGCTGCAAGTCATGGCCAGTGCTGAGCTGGAGGAACTGTCAACTTACACTTCTGATGAGCTGCAGCTGCTTGCTTCATTTCAAGTCATTGTTTTTTTGTTTTGTTTTGTTTTCCTGTGGGTCTCTAGCAGTCCAGCATGGTGAGGCAAGATGGGGCCAACAGAGTGAGGCAAGATGGTGCCACCACAGTGCCCACAGCTGCAGCCATTGGAGGCAGGCGGGGTACGTTTTTGCTCCCTGATCTGCCTTCTAGCTTTTTTTCTGCTGCCTTTAACTTGTCATACTCTTTTTAAATTTATGCTCTTTTCATGGCAATAGAGACCAAGTGTCGCAAGATTAATATGTGCTGCTTCCCTTGGTCACCATCTTCCCGGAAGTCCTCCTCTTCTTATTTTTCTAAAAAAAAAAAATCATGTATGATGGTCCCTTAGAATATTAAGGTTTTTTGTTTTTGTTTTTGTTTTTGTTTGGCCCTGGCCCATTCTTTTTTTTCTTTCTCTTTTACTGGGGATTGAACTCAACTTCCTCTGAACTATACTTTTATTCCTTTTTATTTTTTATTTTGAAACAGAGTCTCACTAAATTACCACACTCTGGCCTCCAACCTGCAATCCTCCTGTCTGGACCTCATAAATACTGGGATTACAGGCATGTGCCACCATGCCCAGCTTTGCTGATTCTCTTCTAATGAACACCACCACCCCTGCCATCTTCTCATTTATATTCAAACTCTGATCATCTAACAACTTTATTTCCTTTCTCTTTTCCAGGGCATATAACATTTATTTTAGAATTATAGCCTATTTACTGTGACAATATTCTGTATCAATACTTATTAAAAGGATCAATATATTCATATTTTATAGCTCAGCTTTTTTAATAAGTCTTTGCATTTTTATATTCCCCTCTCTAATCAGTTGTCACTTTATTAAACACTCTAGAAACTTTATAAGAATAAAATTCTTATAGTAAAAGTTAGTCTGGATGTAGTTTTTCACTTCATAAGATACAAAATGTATAGCTGGGCCTGATGGCACATGCTTGTAATCCCATTTGGGAGGTTGAAACAGGAGTATTTGTGGTAGTGGCCAGCATCAGCTACTACTTAGTGAGGCCCTTTGCAACTCAGTGAGACCCTGTTTCAAAATAAAGACTAAAAAATTTAGGGTTGGGGGTGTAGCTCAGAGGTAGAATGCCCCTGGGTTCAATCTCCAGTACCACACACACAAAAAAAGGATACAAAATGTGTTTGTAAAACTTCCCTAGCTTAGAAATACATAAAAACACACTAATAAGTTCATGTAGCTCAATTGCTAAAGGTACAGACTCTGGAGTTGAGCCCACCTGAGATCAAATTCAAGCTCTTATATTTACTAAAACTATGTGTCAAGTTACTAAACTTCTCCAGTCCTTGTTTTCCTTATAATTAAAATAGGAAGGACGATACTTGTAACTTTGGGTATTGTAAGAATAAAGGAAATGGAATAATGTACTCAACATAGAGTATATGACCTGGCACAGAGTATATGACCAAGAACAAGCAGTGGTGAAGGCTGCACCTACACAATGCAAGGAGAACTGTAGTTAGACCCAGGACACCTGGTTCTGCTCTTAGACCTACCAGGGACTGTGAATGTGGCCTTAGTTTTTTCAGGTGCAAAGTGAAAAGGTGTCAAAGGAATGATGTCTCAGTATACTTTGGAAGCTGGCATTCTATGGGTCTTTGATAAATATTGGTTATGCTCTACCATTGTGTGTTATAAAGTCTCCTCTGCCTGAACACGCATCCCTGGTTCTTGTTGGGGCCAGCTCCTCCATTGTTTGGGGGTCCCAGTCCAAAGTTACCTTGGAAAGACCTTCTCTGTGTTAAAGAGAAACCTTCAGTGCCTCACAACCTCCTCCCCATCATCCACTCAGCTTTATCATGTCAGGTTATTTTTTTCCTTCATAACGCGTGATTATCATCTGCCTTCTCCTCTTAGATGGTGAGCTGCATGAGAGTAGGTGTATTTCAGGTTATTTACCATTTTATTGCTAATGCTGAAAACAATGCCTGGCATACAGAGTAGTTGATGAGTAAATATTTATCAAATAAATAGATATCACAACCATTTATAGACCTAAGAGAAATTAATCCACATGTCCACAAAATTTTTCCACAAGAATGTTCTTAGCATTCAGAATTCAGAATGGCCCAAAATCTGAAACAACCTAAATGTCCATCAACAGGAGAATAAATAAGCAAACTACTACTTAGACTCGCAAATGTTAAAGTAATATTGAATATATTTTAAACAGGCAAATGAATTGGAGCATTTTAATCGATGTACAGACCACACATTACTGACTGCCAGCACTTTCATATACATGCTTTCTTGTGTGATGGAGATAAAGTAGTACCACCTCCGGGACTTGTTTTCCAGATAAATGAGAGGATGTCCAAAGAAGTGGCATAGTGATCACTCCATGAATATTACAACCATGATGGAAATCAGAAGTATATATCCTTGGAAGTAAAGTTCCATCTGGTATAAAGAAAGATGAGAACCAACTCACAGCCAATTCACAAAAGCCAATGGTATTAGCAGAAGACACCAAAATTCTGTAACATTCTACTTGAAAGTTAAATGTAGTTAAATATCAGTTTTTATGGTTCATTTCCAAGAAAATTTTTCAGCTTCTTCTAAAAGCAAAATAAGCTAGTAAACACTGTCTTTTTTTATTCTAACTGGTTATTCCAAAAGAATGTATGTGTGCTTTAAAAGTCATACTAGATTACCCTGTAGATATGTAGATATGTGGCATTTTGAAAATTTGTTGGAAGTTCTGGTACATTTATTTTTCTGTACAAAGGTGAATGGCCTGGTTATAGACAAAACCCTTGGAATTTTCATTTTATAATTTTATCAAGTTATTTGAGCTTAAATGTTTCAAAAACTAAAGGCTGTTTGCCTCAATAAATATTTGAAATTAGTAGGGCATAGGAAAATACTTTGGGAAAGCCACCCAAATAAAAAAAGATAAACATGCATATAATTCTATGAAACTATAAGTGGATATCAGCAGCAATGCCTTCCTCATAACATGCAAACCAATTTTTTGTTTGTTTGCTTTTTATTAAATAATTGACTCTTCAATGGCCCCATTCTCTATCTCTGCTAACTCTAGAGCTGTCTTCTGTTTCCCCAAACAAAATTTAAAGCAGAGTGATATGCTGGTCATTCTTCGATGTTAAAACATCAGAAATGGTGTTGCATTATTGTATGACCCTTTTGGACCCTGTAAATAGGTAGAAGGCGGTGGTCTAAAATCCCTGCATGTCTAAAGAGCATCAGCAGACACCGGCGGTCCTGTGAATGAGCTACATCAGCCCATTAAAAGCAAACTGCTTTTCTTGTCAGAGGACAATTTGACCGTGGCAAGGGCTTTTTATTTCTTCTGTTGTTTCTGAAAGGAAATAGGAAATATACTATTTAGATTCTAAAGCAACTAAAATAGAGGCATTTTGTGGCAGATGGGATTTTTATGAGCTGTTTGTCACCATATACCAGTCTTGTTAAGAAGCAATCGTTTTCTGCTTCATTACACTAAGATAGCTCTGTTTAGGGTTCCACTCAGCTGTGAAATGATTTTAAAACTTCTATAAGGAATAGAGATGGGGTTTTTATATGTAATAAAAGATTGTTGACAAAAATGTACTAAAACATAAAAAAGTAGTCAAATGCACTATTTTTGTGTTGGAGAAATAGAGATATGCTGAATCTCCTACTTATGCTTAATCTGCTCATTTATGCCAGCAGAGAAAACTACATAATATGTTATTTCCTTCACCTAAGAAAGGGAAAGTTCCGTTTATGTTTTTACATCTACCATATAAATAAGAAGGGGCAAGTTCTTGAGTGAGGAGTAATTTCAGCTTAAAATGTGAAAAAAGGAAAAATGAATTTAGACAATACAAGAAAAATATGCCATTCTTAAAATAGCTTTTCTTTTCTTTAAGTTAGTCTACTTTTAGATTCCCTTTCATATTTGGCCATGTTTATAGAGGACTATCATAAGGATCAGAAATATTGTAAGCTTATTATTTCAGAGATTAGAAATTTATCGTGAAGCCAGGCATGGTATCACACACCTGTAATCCCAGTACTTGGAAGGTTGAGACAGGAGGATCGCAGGTTCAATGCCGACCTCAGCAACTTAGATCATTTCAAAGTTTAAAACAAATAAAAAGATTGGCAGTATAGCTTGGAGATAGAATGACCCTGGATTCAATCCAAGGTACCAAAACAGAAAAAAGAAGAAAAAAATAAATTTATCATTTTATTTTTGCTGGCTGTAATCCACATATGATGTAATTCAGGAGTATCAGAAGACTTTGAGTATGTCCTGGCACACCACCACTTACTAATGTGGCCTTAGATATATTAACTAACCTTCTGACACCTCATTTTCTTCATCCATAAAAAGATGATTAATAACACAAGCCTCGCAGTTTGGTTATCTGTTGTGCCGACAGTGCTGCACAGCAAATAATCACAAATCCTCGGTGGCAGACAACTAACATTTACTTAGTGCTGAGTCAGCCACGTGAATGGGATTCCCACCACTGAGACCGAGTGCAGTCAGGCCAGGCTGTGCACTCATGTGCTTGCACGTGGCTGGCTTCACGAGTCCCCCATCCTCCCGCTAGCTAGCCTGGGCTCATTCTCTTGACATGACAAAGATGCTAAGAGAGAACAACTTCAGTCTCATCAGACTTTTTATTTTTTTAATTTCATTTATTTTTTATCTTTTATTATTAACAGGTCAGGGGATGGAACCCAGGGGCATTTGACCTCTGAACTACACCCCCTGCCCTATTTTTTATTCTTTATTTGGAAACAGAATCTCACTAAGTTATGAAGGGCCTCACTAAGTAACTGAGGCTGTCCATGAACGCAATCCTCCAGTCTCAACCTCCCAAATGCTGGGATTACAAGTATGAGCTACCACGCCCAGCTCATCAGACTTTTTTTTAAAGCCCTTGCTTATGTCACAGTGGCCTGCATTCAATGGGCCACTGGGACATAAGCAAGGGCTTTAAAAAAAGTCATGTGGTCTAATACAGAGTCAAAGGCATGGTCAGGTAGCTAAGTGTAAAGAATTAGGCCATTAGTGCTACCAATCTGCACACTTGACTGTTGTAAAGACTGAGCTATCCTGTGAACACTTATGAATGCACTAGGACAGCACTTGGCATCCAGGTGGCACTCAGTAAGTGTGATAAGTGTCAGTTTCCCTCCCTCCTGTGTGTGCCCCATCTCTTTAAACCCTATCTCAATCAATCCCCTTAGTTTTTATTTGCTCAGAAGTCCAAATGGAAGTAAATGTCATTATATAAAAGACTTGTAGTTTTCCTTACTTTTCAAGGTATTTCCTCTCAGGGAGACAAGAAATCAACTGATACTCCTTCATTAATCATTGTATGCAAAGACTGGGGAAATGAAATGTGAGTTTTCCACTGAAATACACACAGATACTGTACTGTCTGCTTCGTGCTCCACCACAAAGGAGCAGCATTCGACACAGTGACTCGCTCAGGGTGAGGATGCTTCAGGAGTAAAGTTTAACAAGCTCCAGAAACAAACCTCGAAGTTCAAGCCTGTCCTGTGAGGACTGATGCTCCTCACACATGAACTGCTTCTCACACACCCCCACTCCACCCGCCCCGAATCCAAGGCTTAACCTTGTAAAATGTGTTTTGAAACAAAATCAAACATTGATAGAGGAAAAACATGGCATATTTCTCTTGCAAGCAAATTAAGTTTGGCTAAGCCAGAGCAGGAGTCTGGATGTGGCCTATTCAGAGGAAATCAGAGCATGCTTTTTGTCACAGAAGATAGGAGCAAACCCCACAAGGAGAGACTAGGGATCCCCTAGTCTCAAATGCTGTTGTAGAGACTCTGAAGCCCCACAAGGAGACCATCTCCACCTGCCACACACAAAACCCACTCAATCCAGACCTAGGCTGAGTCAGATCCTTCCCCCTCCTCCTGGGAGTGGAAAGTAGATCTTCAAACAAGGATAGCCCACAGAAGCACAGGAGAAGCAGGACCAGCACTTCTGGAGCTGGACAAGGCACAGGAAGCCCCTCCTGCTTCCTCCACCCCTCTCCTAATACCCTTTAGGGTACTCTTTAATCATCAATATATTTATAAATTTCTAATTCTACTGCATACTGTACCCTACTTGCGTGAATGATGTAAATATTGTTTTCTAGGCTTTGAGAAAGCAGGATGCGACTTCCAGGAAGATGGCGACCGAGAAAAGCAGTGTTTACGAGACCTGCTAACACTCATCTCTATTGCCACAAAATCAGCACTTTACATAGCCAGAAAACACTATTAGCAGAGAAATGAAAATTATAAACACAAGGGACAGAGAAAAGAAGACTTGAAGAACAACCAGAGAACAGAAAAAAAAAAAAAAACAGCCCACATTGCAGCTGCAGATGCCTTGCTGGCGCCATCGTTCCTCACAGCACCAGGCTCCAGAGAGGAAAAGGTAAACAAGGAGCTGAACTGAGCAGCTGCAGATCAGGTGTAATTCAGCAGTTCTTTCAGCACAAAGACTACCTAAAACTTCCAGAGGCCAAGCTCATCACGCCCTCCAGGGATTCAGAGCAGAGCTCAAAAACAGAAAAGAAATACACCAGCCTCATGGCTGAGGGCGTGGCAGTGGTGCATATTTTCTTTTTTATTTCTATTTATTTATTTATTTATTTATTTATTTATTTATTTATTTTGGTGATATTGAAGTTCCTGGAAACCCTTCTATCTCCAGGCTACACTCCCAGGACTATTTTATATTTTTATTTGGAAGCAGGGTCTCTTAGGCCAGTATGGCTGACTTAAAACCTGCATGATCCTCCTGTCTCTGCCTCCCAAGTGCAGGAATTACAAGTGAGCACCATCATGCCCAGCTCAGTGGTGCCATATTACTAGCAGCAGCAGTGAGTTCACCAAGCCCGCAACAGATCCAGATCAGCGTGCTCAACAACCATAAGTAAAATTGCGACCACTACAGGAGAAATCCCAGCACTGTACACTCAGGGATGGACTTGTGCAGCTTTGATAAACTCCCTGGGCCTGAGATCTTGTAGTTCAACCCAGTGAAGAAGTAGCAGTGGCAGATACCACATCCTAGTCACAGCTCCCCATGGGAAAATGCCCAGCCCAGTGTCCCAAGGTCTCACACAGCCTCGACTAACTCCCTGGGTCTGAGACTTTGCCATACAACCCAGTAAAGGAGTAGTGGCAGCTGAGATTACCACAAACTCCAGAGATCCAGAGCATCATAAGTGAAGTCGTGGTGACCCAGAGAAGAACCCAGAAAAGGCACAAACTGGGAAGGAGGAACAACAATGAAGCAATGAGCTCCCACAATCTCACAATATCAGAATCTGATAACAAAGAAATGCAGAGATCCCCAGAAGATTAAATTAGGAATATAACTGTAGAAATAATACAGGACTTTAGAAAAGAATTTAGAGAGAGTCTGAAAGAAATTAAGGATGCAACCATTGAAGTAAAGGCATCAATTCAAACTATAAACAATTGATTAGACCACATGGAGAATAGAATCTCACTCCTAGAAGATGATCTCTCCAAAAACTAACACATAGTTTATAACTTAGAAAAAAAATTCAACAGCAGGAATTGGACATTGGACATTGAAGAAATATGGGCCCATTTTAAGAGAGCTAACCTAAGAATAGAGGAGGGAAAAGAAGGTAAAAGCAGAGGGATCAATATCTCTTCAAAAAGGTAATATAAGAAAATTTTCCAAACATAGACCAAGAGGTTGATACACAGGTCCAGGAAATGTATAGAACTCCCTTTAGACAAGATCAGAAAACCCACACCACATAATAGTCAAAATGACCAATGTAGAAGCGAAGTAAAGAATCTTTTTGGGGGGGAGTGGTACTGAGACTGGAACCCAGAAGCCTTC
Organism: Muscardinus avellanarius; assembly: GCF_963383645.1. Taxonomy (NCBI): domain Eukaryota; kingdom Metazoa; phylum Chordata; class Mammalia; order Rodentia; family Gliridae; genus Muscardinus; species Muscardinus avellanarius. The sequence continues at coordinate 62,435,839 of NC_137797.1, forward strand.
TACCTCCAGGCTACACTCCAAGACTTATATTTTATTTGGAAACAGGATCTCTTAAGCAAGGTGAGGCTGGCTTCAAAACTGCATGATTCTCCTGTCTCACCCTCCGAAGTGCAGGGATTACAAGCATGCACCACCATTCTTGGATTAAGGAGAGAATCTTAAAGGCAACAAAAACCAAAGGCCAAGCGACATTCAGAGGCAAACCAATTAGAATCGTTCCAGACTTCCCAAACCAAGTCATGAAAGCCAGAAGGGCTTGGAGTAACATATTTCTCTGAAAGAAAACAACTACCAGCCAAAAATTTCCTACCCAGCAAAACTATTTATCAAATTTGATGGGAAAATAAGAAGCTTCCATGTCAAACAGAAACTAAAGAAATTATGTCTTCAAAACCAGCACTAGAGAAAATACTCAAAGAGATTAACTACAAGGGAGAAATAGGTAATACAACCAGACCAGAGAAACAAGATTTTCCATCCAGCAGAACTAAGCAAAGAAGAATAAACAGTATTTCAAACAGAAATAAAATCTTAACATGTTAGGAATTAAAAATTCTCTCTCAATAATCACACAGAATCTAAATGGCCTCAATGACCCAATAAAAAGACGTAAAATGACAAAATGGATTAAAAACAGAATCCATCCATCTGGTGCTTGCAAGAAACACACCTTACAAGTAAAGATAGTAACAAACTTCAGGTAAAGGGCTGGAGCAAGTTAATCCATGCTAACGGAACTTGAAGGCAAGCAGGAGTAGGAACTATATCGGACAAGTTAGACTTCAAGCCCAAACAGACAAAGAAGGTCATATTTTACTGGTAAAAGGAATAATCCAGCAAGAGAAAATAACAATAATCAACACCTATGCCCCAAACACAAGTGCAACTACATTCGTAAAATAAACCTTTTGTGACATTAAGTCACACATAAATCTCAACAAAATAATACTGGGAGACTTCAACACACCTCTCGCATCATTATGCTGATGTTCCAGAAAAAAGGTCAGTAAAGATACCGCAGACCTAAAGAACACCATTAATCAAATGGACATATAGAATATTTCACCCAACTACAGCAGAGTTTACATTTTTCTCAGCTGCTCATGGAACCTTCTCCAAAATAGATAACATCCTGGGCCACAAAATGAGCTCTAGCAAATTAAAAAAATGTTACATACTTCCCTATGTTGTTTCAGACCATAATGGAATGAAACTAGAAATCAACTATAAGAAGATGCAGAGAAACCACATAAACATGTGGAGACTGAACACCACAATTCTGAATCAAGACTAAATCATAGAAGACATAAGAGGTGAAATTGAGTAATTTCTAGAAACAAATGAAAATAGAGATAAAAGATACCAAAACCTCTGGGACACTTTGAAGGAAGTATTTAGAGGAAAAATTTATAGTACTGAGTACTCACATAAGAAAAGTAAAAAATCTTTAAATAAATAACATAATGAATGATTACCACAAAATCAACGCCTTTCATAGCCAGAAAATACCATCACCAGAGAAACAAAAAAATCACCAGGCTCCAGAGAAAAAGCAGACTGAGAACAGAGCTCAGAACCACAGAAGAGAAACACCGACCTCACGCCCGAGGACACAGCAGCAGCGCTATACTGCCGGCGGCAGCCGCGAGTTCACCGGTTGGCTACAGCAAGCCAAGGTGAGCCGCTGCAGAACAGCCAGGTGGGATTTTTCAGCGCAGGGAGCATCTAAAGCTCCCAGTGGCTGAGCTCAGCACACGCTGCAGGGACTCAGAGTGGAACTCAAAACCAAGAAGAAATAAGCCAGCCTCACGGCCGAGGGCATAGTAGCAGCGCCATATTGCCACTGGCGGCAACAGCAGCGAATTCACCGAGTCCAGTACAGCTACATTTGCGAACTCAAAAACAGTGAGTCAAATTGCGGGCCACAGAGGAGAAATCCCAGTACTGTATTTCCTGGGACTTGACCCAGTGGGGGAGTGGCGGTGGCAGATATCACACCATAGGAGAACGTGCAACCTGGCACCCCCCATAGTTTAAAGCAGCCAATATCGACTCGCTGGGTCGGAGACTCTGTGATACAACCCAGTAAAGGAGTAGTGGGGTCTGAGATACTACAGACTCGAGATCCAGAGCACCTTAAGTGAAGCCATAGTGAACCAAGGGAAGAACCCAGAGAAGGCACAAACTTCCGAAATCATGGGAAAGAGGAATAACAATGGAGTAATGAATGCCAACAACCCCACAACATCAAAACCCGATAAAACAGAAAATCAGAGATTTCTAGATTATCAAATCAGGAAAATAACTGTAGAAACAATAGAGGTGCTTTGAAAAGAACTCAGAGAGAGCCAAAGAGAGATAAAGGATGCAATTAATGAAGTAAAGACCTCAATTCAAAGCACAAACAACCGATTAGAACACATGGAGAACAGAATCTCGCTCTTAGAAGATGATCACTCCAAAAATGAACGCATAGTTTCTAATCTAGAAAAAAATATCCAACAGCAGGATTCTGACATTGAAGAAATATGGGCCCGTTTTAAGAGAGCTAACCTAAGAATAATTGGAATAGAGGAGGGAAAAGAAAGTGAAACCAAAGGGATCAACAATCTCTTCAAGGAAGTAATAGCAGAAAATTTTCCAGACATAGAGCAAGAGGTTGATACACAGATCCAGAAAACTTATAAAACTCCCTTTAGACAGGATCAGAGAAGAGGATCCCCACGCCACATAATTGTCAAAATGACCAATGTGGAAGCCAAGCAGAGAATCTTAAAGGCAACAAAAACAAAGGGCCAAGTGACATTCAGAGGCAAACCAATTAGAATCACTCCAGACTTCCCAAACCAAATCATGAGAGCCAGAAGGGCTTGAAGTAACATATTCCAAACTCTGAAAGAAAACAACTTCCAGCCAAAAATTTTCTACCCAGCAAAACTTTCTATCAAATTAGATGGAAAAATAAGAAGCTTCCATGACAAACAGAAACTGAAGGAATTTATGTCTTCAAAACCAACGCTAGAGAAAATACTCAAAGAGATTAACTACAAAGAAGAAATAGGTAACACAGACCAGAACCAGAAAAACAAGAGTTTCCATCCAATAGACAACTAAGATTGGTTATCTGTGGAGATTCATTATTTATGTTAGTCTTTTAACTATCTCTAAATTTTATCGTTTGCCTTTACTGTTGTTAATTTTTAGGATTTCTAGTTGGAATATTAATATACCTTCAGATACAGCATTTGGAAATATTTTATCCCATTCTATTAGTAACTTTTAACTCTGTTTACATTATCTTTGGATATACAATATTTTTTTAATTTTTTTAGGGAGTTTTATAATCTTCTGTTGCCTGTGCCATTGAAATCACTGCCAATTTCAATGTTGTGAGGTTTTATGACCCAGATTTTCTCCTAAAAGTTTATAGTCTTAAGATTTATATTTAGGTCTTTTATCTATTTTGAGTTAATATTTGTATATGGGATTAGGTAAGGGTCCAACTTTATTCTTTTCCATGTAATTACTATTTTTCAACAATATTTAGTTAAAAGATTATTATTTCCACCACCAAATGTTCGTGGAAACCTTGTCAAAAATAACTTGACAATATAGGGAAGAATTTAGCTCTAGATTTGTATTTAACTCTAATGGTTTATATATCTGCCTTTAGAACAGTACTACACTGTTTCAATTATTGTAGCTTTATATGGTTTGAAATCAGAAAATATATATCTTCTAGCTTTGTTCTTTTTCTTTTTTTAAATTTATTTATTTATTTTAATTGGTGCACTGTATTCATACATCATAGTGGGATACATACTTTTGTAGACATACATGCACACATTGCCCTGTCAGCCCCCACCTGATCCCCACCCCATTCTCTCCCTATCCCCCCCTCCCATGCTTGGTTTAGTGATTGACATCTAGTATTATAGCAATTTATCCAAAATTAAAAATGATAATCTCACATAACAGTTTCATTTGTCTGATACCAAGCTTTTGATGACTTAAAGATAACATTTCAATATTTCTTTTTGCTTTCTTTCTTACCAGGGAATCTATTTTTTCTATTTTTTAGGTGAAACTATCATATATTTATATATTTATTTTTCAGAAAAAAAAATCTATTCTAATATGGAATATGGACTCTAGGTACCCACAATGATCTTGAAAAAGAACAAAGCTAGAAGATACATATTTTCTGATTTCAAACCATATAAAGCTACAATAATTGAAACAGTGTAGTACTATTCTAAAGGCAGATATATAAACCATAGGAGTTAAATAAAAGCCTAGACCTAAATTCTTCCCTATATTATCAAGTTATTTTTGACAAGGTTTCCACGAACATTTGGTGGTAGAAATAATAATCTTTTAACTAAATATTGTTGAAAAATAATAATTACATGGAAAAGAATAAAATTGGACCCTTACCTAATCCCATATAAAAATATTAACTCAAATTAGATAAAAGACCTAAATATAAATCTTAAGACTATAAACTTTTAGGAGAAAATCTGGGTCATAAAACCTCACAACATTGAAATTGGCAGTGATTTCTTGGTTATGACTTCAATGGCACAGGCAACAGAAGAGTATACAAACTCCCTAAAAAATAAAAAACATATTGTATATCCAAAGATAATGTAAACAGAGTTAAAAGTTACTAATAGAATGGGATAAAATATTTCCAAATGCTATATCTGAAGGTATATTAATATTCCAACTAGAAATCCTAAAAATTAACAACAATAAAGGCAAACAATACCCTTTAGAGATAGGTAAAAGACTAACATAAATAATGAATCTCCACAGATAACCAATCTTAGTTGTCTGTTGGATGGAAAATCTTGTTTCTCTAGTTCTGATGTGTGTTACCTATTTCTTCTTTGTAGTTAATCTCTTTGAGTATTTTCTCTAGTGCTGGTTTTAAAGACATAAATTCCTTCAGTTTCTGTTTGTCATGGAAGCTTCTTATTTTTCCATCTAATTTGATAGAAAGTTTTGCTGGGTAGGAAATTTTTGGCTGGAAGTTGTTTTCTTTCAAAATTGGGAATATGTTACTTCAAGCCCTTCTGGCTCTCATAACTTGGTTTGGGAAGTCTGGAGTGATTCTAATTGGTTTGCCTCTGAATGTCACTTGGCCCTTTGCTTTTGTTGCCTTTAAGATTCTCTGCTTGGCTTCCACATTGATCATTTTGACAATTATGTGGCGTGGAGATCCTCTTCTCCGATCCTGTCTAAAGGGAGTTCTATAAGTTTCCTGGATCTGTGTATCAACCTCTTGCTCTATGTCTGGAAAATTTTCTGCTATTACTTCCTTGAAGAGATTGTTGATCCCTTTGGTTTCACTTTCTTTCCCCTCCTCTATTCCAATTATTCTTAGGTTAGCTCTCTTAAAATGGGCCCATATTTCTTCAATATCAGATTCCTGCTCTCGGATATTTTTTCCTGGATTAGAAACTATGCGTTCATTTTTGGAATGATCATCTTCTAAGAGCGAGATTCTGTTCTCCATGTGTTCTAATCGGTTGTTTGTGCTTTGAATTGAGGCCTTTACTTCATTAATTGCATCCTTTATCTCTTTTTGGCTCTCTCTGAGTTCTTTTCGAAGCACCTCTATTATTTCTACAGTTATTTTCCTGATTTGATCTTCTAGAAATCTCTGAATTTCTGTTTTATCGGGTTCTGATGTTGTGGGGTTGTGAGCATTCATTGCTCCAGTATTATTCCTCTTTCCCATGATTTCGGAAGTTTGTGCCTTCTCTGGGTTCTTCCCTTGGGTCACTATGACTTTACTTAAGGTGTTCTGGATCTCGAGTCAGTAGTATCTCAGACCCCACTATTCCTTTGTATGGCGCTGCTGCTGCATCTGCCGCGTCTCGGGCGTGAGGATCTCCTCTGTGGCTCTGTTCTCAGTCCGCTTTCTCTCTGGAGCCTGGTGATTTTTTTTGTTTCTCTGGTGATGTTTTTTTCTGGCTTTGAAAGGCACTGATTTTGTGGTAATGGAGATTTGTTGTTAGCGGGGCTCTTAAGCCCCGCTTTTCTCAGTTGCCATCTTCCCGGAAGTCTGTTCTTTTTCAAGATCGTTTTGGGTATCTAGAATCCATATTCCATATTAGGATAGATTTTTTTCTGAAAAATAAATATATAAATATATGATAGTTTCACCTAAAAAAATATTCTCTGGTAAGAAAGAAAGCAAAAAGAAATATTGAAATGTTATCTTTAAGTCATCAAAAGCTTGGTATCAGACAAATGAAACTGTTATGTGAGATTTTCATTTTTAATTTTGGATAAATTGCTATAATACTAGATGTCAACCACTAAGCCAAGCATGGGAAGGAGGGATGGGGATGGAATGGGGTGGGGATCGGGTGGGGGCTGACTGGGTGATGTGTGCATGTATGTCTACAAAAGTTTGTATCCCACTATGATGTATGAATACAGTGCACCAATAAAAAATAAAAATAAAAAAATAAAATAAATAAAAAATAACATAATGACACACCTCTAAACCCTTGGAAAACAGAAAATCTCTAACCCCAAAGCCAGTAGAAGACAGGAAATTATTAAAATCAGAATAGAAATTAATGAAGTACAGGATAAAAAAATAATACAGAAAATCAACAAAACTAAAAGCTGGTTTCTCAAAACAAATTAACAAGATAGATAAACCACTAGCCAACCTAACTAAAAAAAAAGAGAGAATCAACCCAAATCATGAAGATAGGAGATGTAAAAGGAGCTATCACAACTGACACTGGAGAAATCCAGAGAATTATCAGAAATTACTTTGAATAAATATACTCTACCAAAATGGAAAATCTGGAGGCAATTGATGACTTTCTAGATAAATGCAACCTTCCTTAACTGAGTCAAGAAGATATACAAAATTTAAACCCACCAATAGCAACCAAAGAGATCAAAACAGCAATAAAGAGCTTACCACCAAAGAAAATCTCAGGACCAGATGGCTTTCCAAGTGAATTCTATAAAACCTTTATAGAGGAGCTAACCCCAATACTCCTCAAACTATTTTGTGAAATAGGAAAAAAAAAAAAAACAGGACTCTCCCAAATACATTATATGAAGCCAACCTCACACTAATACCAAAACTGAATAAAGACAGTTAAAGGAAGGAAAACTACAGTCCTATAACTCTGATTAACTTGGATACAAAAATACTAAACAAAATACTAGCAACACGGATTCAAAATCACATAGAGAAAATCATACAACATGAACAGGCAGGATTCATCCTGGGGATGCAAGGCTGGTTCAACATTCAAAATTCAGTCCATGTAATTCACCATATAAACATAATCAAAGATAAAAATCACATGATCATTTCAATACACACTGAAAAAGCATTAGATAAAATCCAGCATCCATTTATGATAAAAGCACTGCAGAGAATTGAAATAGAAGATACCTCAACATCATAAAGGCAATCTACAATAAACCCACCACCAACATCATATTAAATGGGGGCAAACTTCAAGATTCCCCCTAAAAATAGGAATGAGACAAGAATGTCCATTATCACCACTTCCCTTCAATATAGTACTAGAAACTCTAGCCAGACCAATAAGGCAAGAAAAGGAAATCAAAGGAGTACAAATAGGAAAAGAAGAACTCAAACTTTCACTATTTGCAGATGACATGATACTATATTTAGAAAACCCAACAAACCCAGCCAAAAGGCTTATTGAACTGATTAACAAATTCAGCAAAGTGTCTGTATACAAAATCAATCTTAAAAAATCAGAAGCTTCTCTGTACGCCAAGGATAAATCCACTGAAAAAGAAATTCAGAAAACAATTCCAATAAGGATCTCCCACAAAAAAATAAAATACTTAGGAATAAATTTAACAAAGGAGATAAAAGACCTCTACAAAGAAAATTATAAAACATTGAAAAAAGCTGGGCGTGGTGGAGCATGCTTGTAATCCCAGCATTTGGGAGGCTGAGACTGGAGGATCGTGGTTCACATACAGCCTCGGCTACTTAGTGAGGCCCTTTGCAACTCAGTGAGACCAGGTTTCAAAATAAAAAATATTTTAAAAAAATATGGCAGGGGGATGTAGCTCAGAGGTCGAATGCCCCTGGGTTCCATCCCCAGGCCCACAAAAAATTAAAATAAAATAAAAATAATAAAACATTGAAAAAAGAAATTGAAGATCTTAGAAGATGGAAAGATCTTCCATGTTTGTGGATAGGTAGAATAAATATTATCAAAATGGCCATCCTTCCAAAATTGATCTACAGATTCAACCAATACCCATTAAATTACCAAAATCATTCCTCACAGACATAGAAAAATAAGTCCTAATATTTATATAGAACAACAAAAAGCCCAGAATAGCCAAAGTAGTTCTCAGCAATAAAAGCCATGCAGGAGGAATCAAAATACCTGACTTTAAACTATACCACAAACCCATTGTAGTAAAAACAGCATGGCACTGGCACAAAAACAGATACATAGACCAATGGAGCAGAATAGAAGACCCAGAAACAAGTCCACACACTTTCAGCCAATTGACTTTTGACAAAGGGGCCAAAAACATACACTGGAAAAAAGATAGCCTGTTCAACAAATGGTGTTGGCAAAACTGGTTAACCACATGCAGAAAATTGGAAATTAATCCCACTTTCTCACCCTGCACAAGAGTCAATTCAAGATGGATCAAAGACTTGGAAATTAGACCAGAGACCTTGAGACTCCTTGAAGAGGGTATAGGTCTCACACTGCAACACACAGCCACAGATTAAAACTGTTTCAACAAGACCCCAAAGGCACAACAAACTAAAAGGTGAACCAATACATGGGATTGCATGAAACTAAAGAGCTTCTGTACAGCAAAGGAAACTGTCAAGATCCTCAATTGAGAGCCAACCAAATTGGAGAAGATTTTCACCACCTATTTCTTTGATAGAGAACTAATATCTAGAATATACAGAGAACTCAAGATACTCAACACTAAAAAAACAAATAATCCAATCAAAAAATGGGCAAGCAAACTAAATAGACACTTCACGAAAGAAGAAATTCAAATGGCCAACAAATGCATGATAAAATGCTCAACATCACTGTCAATCAGAGAGAGGCAAATCAAAACTACCCTGATATTTCACCTAACTCCAACTAGAATGGCAATCATTCAAAATACAAACAACAACAAATGCTGGCAAGGGTACAGAGAAGTGAGAACTCTAAAACCTTTTTGGTGGGTTTGCAAATTAGTGCAACCACTTGGAAAACAGTATGAAGAATCTTCAGAAAATGGGAACAAATTTACCATTCGATCCAGCAATACCACTTCTGGGTATCTACCCAAATTAAAAAAAAAAAAAAAAACCAACCAAACTAATGAATGCATGTGTATCTATGTTCATAGCTGCACAATTCACCATAGCCAAACTATGGAACCAGCCAAGATGTCCATCAACAGATGAATGGATTACAAAACTGTGGGATATGTACACTGCGGCAGACTGGCTCAATTGGAATGGCCGCTGAGTCCACTTGGGATCGATTTATCTCAGAAAGATAGGAATGGATTCGGGTGCTGTTCTGCAGCCACTTATCTGCAGCGATTCTTTCCCCTCTATGAAATAAATTCCTTTAAGTTCCTATTCACGGCGCTTCGGGAAAGAATCTGACATGGACAAAGCCTCTTGAGCTATTGACACTTAATTACAAGAACCCAGAAAATTTATATCCTTCACCAGTGAGATTAATAGTAAGAAAAAAGAAGGGAGTGCAATCACTGCAAAACAATAGTGAATGACATGTAAACAAAGTAAAAGGACTTCCGGGAAGATGGCGACCGAGAAAAGCGGGGCTTAAGAGCCCCGCCAACAACAAATCTCCATTACCACAAAATCAGCGCCTTTCAAAGCCAGAAAACAACATCACCAGAGAATCAAAAAAAAAATCATCAGGCTCCAGAGAAAAAGCAGACTGAGAACAGAGCCACAGAGGAGATCCTCATGCCCGAGGACGTGGCAGCAGCGCCATACTGCCAGCGGCATCAGCGAATTCACGGAACGGCCACAGCAAGCCGAGGGGAGCCGCTGCGGAACAGCCAGGCGGGATTTCTCGGCGCAGAGAGCATCTAAAGCTCCCAGTGGCTGAGCTCAGCACACGCTGCAGGGATTCAGAGTGGAAATCAAAACCAAGAAAAAAAACGCCAGCCCCACAGCCGAGGGCGTAGCAGTGGCGCCATATTGCCACCGGTGGCAGCAGCAGCGAATTCACCGAATTCAGTACAGCTACATCTGCGAACTCAAGAACAGTGAGTCAAATTGTGGGCCACAGAGGAGAAATCCCAGTACCATACTCACTGGGACTTGACCCAGTGAGAGAGGGGCAGTGGCAGAGATATCACACCATAGGAGAACGTGCAACCTGGCACCCCCCACAGTCTAAAGCAGCCTCTATCGACTCTCTGGGTCGGAGACTCTGTGATAAAACCCAGTAAAGGAGTAGTGGGGTCTGAGATACTACTGACTCGAGATCCAGAACACCTTAAGTGAAGTCATAGTGAACCAAGGGAAGAACCCAGAGAAGGCACAAACTTCCGAAATCATGGGAAAGAGGAATAATACTGGAGCAATGAATGCTCACAACCCCACAACATCAGAACCCGATAAAACTGAAAATCAGAGATTTCTAGAACACATCAGGAAAATAACTGTAGAAATAATAGAGGTGCTTCGAAAAGAACTCAGAGAGAGCCAAAAAGAGATAAAGGATGCAATTAATGAAGTAAAGGCCTCAATTCAAAGCACAAACAACCGATTAGAACACATGGAGAACAGAATCTCGCTCTTAGAAGATGATCACTCCAAAAATGAACGCATAGTTTCTAATCTAGAAAAAAATATCTGACAGCAGGAATCTGACATTGAAGAAATATGGGCCCATTTTAAGAGAGCTAACCTAAGAATAATTGGAATAGAGGAGGGAAAAGAAAGTGAAACCAAAGGGATCAACAATCTCTTCAAGGAAGTAATAGCAGAAAATTTTCCAGACATAGAGCAAGAGGTTGATACACAGATCCAGAAAACTTATAAAACTCCCTTTAGACAGGATCAGAGAAGAGGATCCCCACGCCACATAATTGTCAAAATGACCAATGTGGAAGCCAAGCAGAGAATCTTAAAGGCAACAAAAGCAAAGGGCCAAGTGACATTCAGAGGCAAACCAATTAGAATCACTCCAGACTTCCCAAAACAAGTTATGAGAGCCATAAGGGCTTGGAGTAACATATTCCCAATTTTGAAAGAAAACAACTTCCAGCCAAAAATTTCCTACCCAGCAAAACTTTCTATCAAATTATATGGAGAAATAAGAAGCTTCCATGACAAACAGAAACTGAAGGAATTTATGTCTTCAAAACCAGTGCTAGAGAAAATACTCAAAGAGATTAACTACAAAGAAGAAATAGGTAACACACATCAGAACTAGAGAAACAAGATTTTCCATCCAACAGACAACTAAGATTGGTTATCTGTGGAGATTCATTATTTATGTTAGTCTTTTACCTATCTCTAAAGGGTATTGTTTGCCTTTATTGTTGTTAATTTTTAGGATTTCTAGTTGGAATATTAATATACCTTCAGATATAGCATTTGGAAATATTTTATCCCATTCTATTAGTAACTTTTAACTCTGCTTACATTGTCTTTGGATATACAATATGTTTTTTATTTCTTAGGGAGTTTGTATACTCTTCTGTTGCCTGTGCCATTGAAATCATAACCAAGAAATCACTGCCAATTTCAATGTTGTGAGGTTTTATGACCCAGATTTTCTCCTAAAAGTTTATAGTCTTAAGATTTATATTTAGGTCTTTTATCTATTTTGAGTTAATATTTGTATATGGGATTAGGTAAGGGTCCAACTTTATTCTTTTCCATGTAATTACTATTTTTCAACAATATTTAGTTAAAAGATTATTATTTCCACCACCAAATGTTCGTGGAAACCTTGTCAAAAATAACTTGACAATATAGGGAAGAATTTAGCTCTAGGCTTTTATTTAACTCCTATGGTTTATATATCTGCCTTTAGAACAGTACTACACTGTTTCAATTATTGTAGCTTTATATGGTTTGAAATCAGAAAATATGTATCTTCTAGCTTTGTTCTTTTTCAAGATCGTTGTGGGTACCTAGAATCCATATTCCATATTAGGATAGATTTTTTTTCTGAAAAATAAATATATAAATATATGATATTTTCACCTAAAAATAGAAAAAATAAATTCTCTGGTAAGAAACAAAGCAAAAAGAAATATTGATATGTTATCTTTAAGTCATCAAAAGCTTGGTATCAGACAAATGAAACTGTTATGTGAGATTATCATTTTTAATTTTGGATAAATTGCTATAATACTAGATGTCAATCACTAAGCCAAGCATGGGAGGGAGGGATAGGGAGAGAATGGGGTGGGGATCGGGTGGGGGCTGACTGGGCAATGTGTGCATGTATGTCTACAAAAGTATGTATCCCACTATGATGTATGAATACAGTGCACCAATTAAAAATAAAAAAATAAAAAAAGAATATAAACAACAACAAAAAAAGAAAATGTATTGGTAGACTATGATGATTTATAATCGGTATATTGGTAAATGTTACTGAACATTATTTTCATATTAAATAGATGGTTATTTGGTCATTTTGTAATTTTTTAATTAAGACTCGATATTATAGACGGTTTTTCACAAACTCTGTTAAATAGTGGGACAATATATTTTTAGTTCCAAGTTAAGTCATATATGTTCTTGATACTCAGAAAAATAAGAAAGTGGCTTTGTCTCTTAAAAAAATAAAAGTAAAAAAGTAAAAAAAAAACTAGTCCGGCATTCAAGAGATTAGCTCCGGATCTTCTCCGGATCTTTGGCAGATCCAGCTTCTCTTGCAGACAGGCAGTTCCAAAGGGCAAATTCCAGAAAACACAGGCACGCCCAGGGCTTGGAGAATAGGCCTCTCATGGAATCTTCTTTAACTTCTTTGGAGCTTTTCATCTCTAGGGCTTAGTCCATATGGCAGGCATGGGGAGATATGGCGATCCAGGGGGATGTGATGGAAGTCTCCCAGGTGTCGTCTGCATTGCCTTCTAAAGTCTGAAAGCTTAAGCAAGCTCACAACACAGTTTAGCAGATAAATACCAAAAGATACCATAAAGTTTTTAGATTTAGTTGTCAGATGTACTTCCTTAGCTGCAGAGCACTTTTCCTCAACCGATAGGCTTATTAGAAGCCTATGAATCTTATAAATAATCCATATTTCTATCACAGACCCTTTGCAATATCCTTTTCTTAGCCACGTGGCGCCTCCCTGTCTCCGGCAGAGCTCATACTGGGTGTAAAGGTCAAGAATCTTCCTAGCTTTCAGCTCTATTGTATGGGGCAGTATTAGCTGCTCATAAACTAGGTTGCTTTGATGTCACACCCAACGTTTGTCTTCTCTGTATCTAGGCAGGATCACAAGGAGAGGGGTAAACAGAGGCACCCCTTAAGGGCTTTTATTGTAAGTTAATGATTAGGATGAAGGTCAGAGATAGAGGGGAAGTCTGTGTTTTGTAATTGATGTTACTGGAATGTTTTCCACAGCATCTGAATTCTGACTAGATTTTATTACCATTTGAACAAAGCCGAGGACGTTTAGAGGCTTAGACAAATTATCAGAAAGTTTATTTTCCACGGATTCAGTTTCTCTCACAGTCCTGATCTTACATCACCGGAGCAATTTGTGTGGAAAGTTAAAAGAATCATTACCAAAAGAATAATAGTGATGAAAGAATATCTAAAAGTGGAGGAGTACTTTGGCCAGAGACAACACTTTCTCTCGGGGCTTTGCTTACATTGAGGACCAGCCAATTAACTGCATGGGAGACCATCACACAGATGCCGAGAAGAAGCAAGTGGTCTCGGCAGTACACAATGGAATTTTACTCAGCCATCAAAGAAGCACAATTACATCATTTTCAGGGAAATGGATGGAACTGGAGGACATTATGCTAAGCGAGATTAGTCAATCATAAAAAATAAGAAATCAGATGTTTTCCCTAATATGTGAAAGCTAAGAAACACTAGATGAAAAAGGAGATCCTGTAGAGAACCAAACAAGACAACCTAAATGAGAGGATGGGAGGGGAAAAAAAGAAATTTTCTAAAGTATACAATTTACCTAATCATATCGAAGTCAACCACTAAGCCAAATATGGGAAGCAGGGATGGGGAGGGGATGGGGTGGGAATTGGGTAGGGGCTAAATGGGTGATGTCTACATGTATGTCCACACAAGTTTTTTGCCCCAGTATGATGTATGTATACAATGCACCAATAAAAAATTAAAAGAAAAAAGAAACCAGGATGCACCAGGAAAAAGCACAAAACAATGTACTCCCTGCATGTTGAATGTGTGGTAAACTCTGAAGCCAGAATAAAAGAACAAAAATAGACCCAAGGAAAGCAGGAAGAAAAGACTAAACAATAAAAACATAAGCCGATTAATCAGAAAACCAACAGACAACTAGATTTATGAGCTACTCATGGAAAAGAAAAAAAATAGAAAAGTAAAACAGAGAAATTTATACAACCATGGAGGAAATGTCATATGCTCCTTATGCCCATGAATCCAGCTTCCAGTGCATGAATGCCAAAGTAACCACAGACATCTGAGTGGGTGGGCAGCACAAAAGAGGACTATGATTCAGCAAGTAGAGGAGCTTTTTTATTGTCATTCATTACTGTTGTTGTTATTGTTGTTTTTGTTGTTGTTGTTATATTATTATTGGTAGCACTGGGCATTCTACCTCTTACCTATATCCACAGCCCTATTTTATTATTTTTATTTTGGAACAAGGTCTCACTACGTAGTGGAGGGCCTCACTATATTGCTGAAGTTGACCTCAACCAGTGATCCTCCTGCCTCACCTGGGATTACAAGCCTGCACCACCAGGCTCGGCTTATTATTCTTCTTCTAATTAGTATCTGCAGAGAAATTCAATTCTCAGCAGATTATCCAGAAAAAGGAATGATCTGGAACAAGAAAGGTTTCTTGGAGATAAAAAAAAACATGGCTGCTGAAATGTTTAATTTCAATCTATATAACATGGTCTCATTTTGTTAGTAGCATTTGTGGTGTGTGTATGTGTTTGTGTGTTTCCCCTATCAAGAGATATCTGAAGCTTCTGAGACTGTTGACATACAGTTAACCTCTGAGAACTGAAATAAGGAAGATCTAGCAGGAAGCAGAGCAGAGCTTGCTTATTAGTGTAGTGCTTAAAAACACAGAGTCCATGGCAAAGCTATCACTGTCCACATTCCAGAATTTTGAGCCAGCTCTGTTTCCTTTTCCACAAATATGAGGCCATTCATACTACCCAATTTACAGAACTGTGTTGAGACTTAAATCAGCTAATTAAAGCACTCAACAAAACTTAGAACATAAATGTTAGTCATAATTTATAGATATAATTGTGTTAATGAAAATGTGCACATATAAGCCGGGCATGGTGGCACACGCTTGTAATCCCAGCATTTGGGAGGCTGAGACCTGGAGGATCGCAGTTCGCGGACAGCCTCAGCTACTTAGTGAGGCCTCTGCAACTCAGTGAGACCCGGTTTCAAAATAAAGGAAAAAAAATAGGGCAGGGGGTGTAGCTCAGAGGTCAATGCCCCTGGGTTCCATCCCCATACCCGCGCAAAAAAAAAAACAAAAAACAAAAACAAAAAAAGAAAATGTGCACATATATATAGTAGATTTAATTATTGCCCCCAATTTTTCATCCCTCCCTATATGACTATGTGGTTCCTCCTTATTTATCTTTACTAGAGAGTAGACCAAAAAAAATATCATTTAATATTGCCCATTTTTTTACTAAAAGATTTAGGAAAGAGCTTAAAATCAGGAGTAAATGTTTCTTTCTCGG
Source organism: Muscardinus avellanarius (assembly GCF_963383645.1). Taxonomy (NCBI): domain Eukaryota; kingdom Metazoa; phylum Chordata; class Mammalia; order Rodentia; family Gliridae; genus Muscardinus; species Muscardinus avellanarius. The sequence continues at coordinate 62,451,796 of NC_137797.1, forward strand.
GTGAGAGACAGTGCGTGCTCATCAACAGAATCCTGGCTGTTGGTCTGCCATGACAGCAGAAATCTTACCTCTACAGGAACTGCAAATTTTGAAACTTGACTTAAGCTGTTGGAAAACAGAGATTGCAAAATTATCTGTAGACAGTCTTCATTCAGATCATGATCACACAGAAGCAAGTTCATATCGAGTTCATATGTGCAACAAGAGATTCACATCGCTGTGTGCACAGCAATGCTGAAGGTTTCAGGCAGCTTCAATTATGTAAATCTAGCACATTTGAAATATGCAAGGGAGGGTCACATTTAAAAAACCCTCTGGTAGTTTTTTGTAAGGCAAAAATTATTGCCGTGAGTGGTGGTGCACACTTGTAATCCCCGCGCTTGGGAGGCAGAGACAGGAGGATCACGCAGGTTCCAAGCCAGCTGCGCTGGCTTAAGAGACCCTGTTTCCAAATAAAAATATAAAACCATAGGTCTGGGAGTGTAGCCCGGAGGTAGAAGGGCTTCCAGTACCAACAAAAAAAAATTATTAACTCTTGGTTTGCCTTTTTTTTGATATGATTTGCCATATGTCATATTTGAAGTAGGATAAATCTATAGTTTGGCTACAGAAGGTACATTCCATAGCAATGTTCTGAGACAGTATACACCAACACTCAGCACTCAATGAGATCTGCATCTTTCTGCCTCTGAGCAATGGAGAAGAATTTTACATGCCTAAGGGCAGAGATGGTGACCTGGTCATTCCATTTCATCCAGGTACTTTCTGTGTGCGTGCAGAAAACTACAGACACTCCTATTTCTCTTTGCCTCTCATACTTAAAACCAAATTCTCTAGCAGAAAATTAACCTCAATCTGTTCAGAACCCTTCAACCTCCTTTTCTTAAAACCAGTTTCTTTCCTACCTTTAAGTTTCTGTTTTCAATTAAAAAAAAAAAGAAAGAAAACTTACCAAAGTCAGATCTCCTATTTCAAAAAAGAAAGAAGGAAGGAAGGCATGATGGCGCATTCCTGTAATCCCAGTATTTGGAAGGCTGAAGCAGGAGGATCACAGGTTCAAATACAATCTCAACAAGTACTAAGACTCCCATCAACCTAGTGAGACCCTGTTTTGAAATAGAAATTACAATAGGGCTGGGGGTGTAGCTTAGAAGTACAGTACCTCTTGAGTTTAATCTCCAAAACCACAAAAAAAAGACGAAGAAGAGATGAAGGAAGAAAGGAAGGAAGGATAGAAGGAAGGAAGGAAAGGAGGGAGGGGAGAGAGAGAAAAAGGAAGGAAAATAAAGAAAGAAAACAGTCCTACTTTGTATAATTCAATGCTTTAATTCATTAAAACAAACATGTTTGCAAAACTAATCTGAGCTAGTTAGCCCAAGTATGGAGAAAATGTCAGTAAAAAAAAAAAAAAAAAAGGCGGGGGGGCCATGCCAGGCATTGTGTCACATACTTGTAATCCCAGCTTTCAGAAGGCTGAGACCAGAGGATTGGTTCGCAGACAGCCTCAGCTACTTAGAAGGCCCTTCACAACTCATGAGACCCTGTTTCAAAAATAAAAAGACCAAACTGGGTGTGGTGGTGCACACTTGTAATCCCAGCACTTCGGAGGCTGAAATTCGAGGATCCAGGTTCTTGGACAGCCTCAGCTACTTAGTGAGGCCCTTTGCAACTCAGTGAGACCCTGTTTTAATAAAGAATAAAAAACATGGCTAGGGTTGTAGCTCCGAGGTAGAATGACCCTGTGTTCCATCCCCAGTACTGCAAAAAATAAATAAATAAAAATAAAATAAAAAGACTAAACAAATACAGGCTTGGAGTGTAGCTCAGAGACACAATGTCCCTGGGTTCCATCTCCAGTACCACACACACAAAAAAGAAAGAACAAAAGAAAAGGGGGCCAAGCTGAATGCCATGGCACATGCCCATAATTCCAGGACTTGGGAAACTCAGACAGGAGGATTGCAGGTTTGAGGCCAGCTCAGCAACTTAGTTGTACCCTGTTTCAAAATAAAAGAACAAAAAGGGCTGGAGATGTAGTTTAGAGATAGAATGTCCCAGTGTTCAATCCCTAGTACTAAGAAAGAGAGAAAGAGAAGGGGACCAAGATGGTGATGGAGAAAAGTAGACCAAAAAAAAAAAATCACATGTTGTAAAGACAGAGCTCTTTGGTGGTCTAGAAACCCCTTCTGTGTGTCCTGTATCAAGGACACAACTGCAGATATCTGTAGTCATCTGTTAGCTACTACTATGGGGACAAAAATGTCATTAGGCCTCTTTGTATTACATATATTGTAATTTTAAAATTGAAATTCACTATAACTAGCTTCTACATGAAAAAAAAATCTTTAACTCAGAATAAGAGTGGCATAAAACCTCTCTGGTACCATAAGGTAAATGATGCCTTTGTGTGCTGACCTTGATTTTGAATGTTGCCCTTAAAAAAATCATTATGGGAAGGAAGGGACCTGAAGGAATTCCTTTCAGCATATTAATAGCTCTCACCAAGCCAATTAGGTCATCCCCGAATCAAATGCAAAGCACTTCCATCTTCAAAATATACTGAAATTTTAAAAGGATTTTTTTTACTAGTACCTTTTGTAGAACATCCTGAAATGTGAGTTGTGTCTCATCCTGAGAGACTGGGCTCTTTTGGACCTTGCAGAGAGATTCAGGAAGCCAGAGATAGGTTCTATCCTCCTGCATCTCTTATAAGTACTTCAGGTGAGAAACGCCATGGCCCTGGGTGCTTAGGAAGTCATCCAAATATCAATGTAGAGATAATAAGGTTCTGAACTGGGGCAGCATTCAAGAGAATGGAAAAAAGAAAATAAGTCAAGACACCTTGAAGAGGCAAAGTGAATGTGATTCTGCCACTTTCTGGATGCTGGAGGTAAGGAGGATGACAACAAAATTTCTAGGTTGGGGTAATGAAAAGGAAAGGCATGAAAGGGTTATAAAATTTAAGATATAGAACAAACGAGAAAACTCAGACTTAAGGAAGGAAATTGATTTCATGCTGGACTTGTTGAATTTGAAAGACTTCTTTAGAACATACAAAAAACAATTGAAAATTAAATATGAAAGAGAAATAAAGTCTGAAGAGTAAGATCTGAGATTCCCTACATATGGTACCATAAAGTTCAAGCTATGGAAACAGAGGTGCTCCCTGAGGGAAAAATTAGGGACAAGAGCTTAGAACTGAAGTTTGGGAATACCTAAAGGCACTGAGCAGGGAGGAGAAGACAAATTATTCATTCATTCATTCATTCAAACATAGCTTGCATTAAGCAGTCCCTCCCTTTTATTTTATAGAGATTTTGCCTTGAGCAAAAATTGTGTTGGATGAAAAAGAGAAGAGCAGTAGCCAACCTCTGGATGGTACAAGTAACACTAGAAACTGTCATAGGGGCTGTGTCAGAAGTCTCATACAGGGTTGATGGAAACAACTTTGGTGTAAGGGTAAAGAAGGGGGTGAGGTATGCACCCAGCCCCACCCCCTCACCATCCATACTCTGCTAACACATCTCCTCAGTCCAACTTATTCTTCCAGAAGCCAGTGTGATTAGTATTATGTGTCAAACTCCCTAGGTCACTATACCTTGATATTTGGCCCAAGTATGCCTGGATGGTACAGTAAAGGTTTTTTGTTTTGGTTTGGTTTTTGGGTTTTGTACTGGGGACTAAGCTCAGGGTCATTCTACCTCCAAGATATATTATCCTCTTATTTTGAAACAGGGTCTCACTATGTTGTTGAGGCTGGCCTTGAACATGCAATCTCCCTATGTCAGCCTCACAAGTATTAGAATTATAGGCATGAACAACCATGCCTGGATGAAGGAATTTTTTAATGCAATTAACATTAAAATTAGTAGACTGGGTAAATTACATAACCTTCCATAGTGTGGGTAAGCCTCATCTTATCAAGTTGAAGGTTCTAAGAAAAAGACTGTCCTTCCCCCTCCTCTCCACTCCTCAAGAGAGAAAATTCTGCCAACAGACTGCCTTTACATTCAATCTACAACATCAATTTGTCCCTGGGCCAGGTGCCCAACAGCCTTCTCTGCACATTTTATATGACTATTGGCTCTGTATACCATGAAAACTCTACTACTGTGGCCAAAAAAGCTTACATCAAAACATCAGGCATCTTTTAGGTCAAACAGAATAGTCACCTGTTTAGTGCCATATGACCATGTGTGGGAGAGTAGTGTAATCAAAAATAAGGGACCACCAGCTTAATTTTGACTTATCTCATGCCTTCTATTCCTCTATATTTCTGAAACACCGGCTCTAAATAAACAACTCTTCATGCCTTCTTCATCTTCTCTGCAGCTCTGTTTCTGCCCAGCTTCTTGATTTTGTTACCTGTTGTACACCTACGTTGACCCTAAAGTGCATATCAGTCATAGTGTACTATTAACACATGAACAACTACACAAATAAGCCAGCCACATGTGTGGGTAAGATGTTCCTTTTCAACCAGCTGCAAAGAAAGTACAGTATAGAGCACCTAATGTTGCTATAAATCTTGATATTAAATATTCAGAGTGCCATGGTGGCCCAAGTCAAGGAAACTCCAAGAATACATTAGAAATAAGGAGCCTTCAGAGAGACATAGTGTGCTGATGACACACATAATTTTTCTCAATAGAATTTCCTTTTTGTGAGCTAAAGCATAAATTCCCATCTTTTCCAATTGTTCAGAATTATAAGGTCAGAGTAACTATTTTAAGGAAACATTCATGGTTCCATTATTTCAGTTTGAAGAGCTGTTCTGATTCAAATCCATGTTTTCTAACTTTGATAAGCATTGTTTTTCATTACTGTACTTGTGTTTTTACTACAAAGCTCATCATCGCTGATCTATGATATTTTCCTTGCCATCAAATTATTTGCTACATCTGTCTAATCCTTTTGCCCTTTGTATAATATTTCAATTTAGAAAGAAATATCAATATGCAGTCTCCTGTGCTGAGAATACTTTAATAGTGAAAAATCTAATGGCATAGTCAATTGCCTCATTATTGTCATCAGTATATCTTAATACAATGGTAAATGTCTGAGAATGCTTAAGTCCTGAGGGGAAAAGTGAGGTCATCCACAGGGGACACATATATACTGATTATTACTGGCCTCGTGTTTTCAATTTAATCACTCTCTATGATCCATTTTCCCTTAGGATATGACTGTTGAAACAAAATTATCTCACTTACTTTCCTGTTAATGGGAGTTGTAATTCTGGCCAGGAGCCCTTTGTGCTACAGAAGAGTACACCTCCTACCAATCATTCACGAGGCTTAGAAATGCCTTATAATTCAAATAAAATTTCCGTTGTAAGGCAATGGAGCATGAGACCCTTTCATGACAAACCATAACTTTTGGGTGCATGATACAATTATTCTATCATTAGGTGTTCCTGAAGGTAAGACATAGATTAATATTAAAACATCCTGCTCTGTGTGTTTCATACAATGCTTCCTAATAGCACACCCTTTTGCTTTCTTGACAGTGGTTTAAAAGAGTTACAAACCTCTGCTATATCCAAGGAAGAACATTTTAATAATCCCCTTAATCTCCCTGAAATCTCCCTAGCATAATGTTCCCAAGAATTATTCTTTAGTATAAGCATAACTAAATATGTCCACAAAAGAAGTCTGGGCAATCTTCTGTATTTCTTATTTACTTGCTTCCAAAAAGCAAATGCCATAAGATTAGGGGTAAGTAAAGTAATACATGTTTACAGAGGCTTCTCTGTTGTTCCAGCCTATCAGTCAAAGCTATAACACCTTTCCATTTGTCATGTGACCAAGAAACAGATAAGATCTTGAGTTCCTAAATCCAAGACTGCTTGACCCTGGCCAGCCATTTCTTTCAGCACCATGGACAGGGTGTCTTCCCATTTTTATGGCCATCCATGCAAGAAGACACTCCAGAAAATCACACTCTGAGGCTGGGACCTGCATCTGCCAGCATCCCACCCTGATAAACTGGCTCAAGCTCACTGTGTGGCCCAAGCTCTCTCTCTCTCGCCCTTTTGCACAGGTCTGTATGACAGCCAACTTTCCCTTTCCCATCCAAGCATCTGCTTTACAGAACAGAAATGAGTAGAAATCAAGAGAAATTAATGCTTTTAGCCCCACCCTTGATCCAAGCAAGATCAGACTGTCTGGCTTCCTGCCTCCTTTCCTCACATGTCAATCCCCAGCCCCAACGCTGGCCACATTTTGCTGTACCTCCCAAGTTTCTGATAACCTGTCAGTGAGAAGCATCTCCTGATCCACCTTATCACAAGTTACCTCACCATAACTGTGGCATGGAAGAGAGAAAAAGAGAGAACAGAAAAGAAATGAAGGGGAGACAGAGGAAAGGGATAGAAGGAAGGAAGAAGGAAAAAGGAGAAAAGAAGGAAAGAAAGAAATCAGACAAGCAGGAGGTTAGGGCTTCTATTTATAGCTCCTCCATTTCTCCCATTAAAAGCTACCTTTCTTCCTTTCCATTCTGCCTGGATTGGGGGGCTTTATTATGTGTCTTTGAAATCTCTCAGGGCAAGTGAGGGGCTTGAGAAAATGCTGACTGCCCCTGACAAATAAGAGTATGTGATGAATGCTCTCCTGGTTCAGCCCTCAGATAAGACCAGCCCTCAACCTCTAAGTGTTTTTTACCAACTGGGGTGGGACTGTTGGTAGCCAACAGAGCAGTCCCTTCCCCATCCATGGTTAGTCTCTTTGTTCACTGAATTCTGACACATGAGAAGGAAACTAGGACAAATGTGTTCAAAAAAATTTTTTACTATTTTCCTCTCATCAAAAGAAAAAGAAAAATTAAAAGGAAATATTTGAAATGAAAAAGGAGACGTTGAACTCCAAAAGTACAGTAGTTTAGACAAAGCCTATGTTTATTGTTAAAATTTATTTTAAGTAGAGTCTACTTTAGATCTTAAGGACATAGAAATTATTCAGCCAAGAGTTACTGAGAACTAAATTAGAGTCCTTGGAGATATAAAAAGAAGGAATCAGATACTCTGTCAAGGTTCAGCCAGGGAAACTGAAGCAGTAGACATTAAGAGGTGCATGTATTTTAAGTGTGTGTGTGTTTGTGTGTGTGTGTGTGTGTGTGTGTGTTACAAGCAGTTGGTGTGCAAAATTATGAGGATGGTTAAACAAGTCCAAGTCTCTAGAAAATATACTCAGAAAGATAAACAAACTGCTACCCATGGACTCCTGCTCACATGCAGGTGGAAGGAAAAATCACAAGCAGGCTGAAACCACACAGGCACAACTGAGTCTTATATTTCACAGGCCATTGGGTAGGAAAAAGTGCACACAGGTTAGAACCCTTAGATCAAGAGTAGGGGAAGAGTAATTGCAGGCCCAACAGCTGTTGTAGGCACTGGGCCCAGCGAAAGCACCTTTGAAGGAATCCCCTGATTATGTTGCCATCCCCCTTTAATCTTCTTTGATTAATTTAAAGTCAACTGATTAAGGGCTTTAATCTGCAAATCCCTTTATGATGACACCTAAATTAGTGTTTGATTGAATAACTGGGGACTGTAGTTCAGCCTCACTAAGTAGACATGTTAGAAAGACATCATACCTACTGTCTCCTAAAAATAGTTAAAGAACTCTACTGCTCCACAAACACTGATTCTACTGTACACAGAGCCCTGTGCTGTGCACTCAACAAAAACTGCCATATTGCACAGAAACCTACAAAAGTAATAAAATGTCAGGCAATAGAAAGGCCAAAATCTCCCCCCTCCACACACACACACAAACACTCACAACCTCAACTACTGACAAGAAGAGGATTTAAAAGTAATTTAAAAACAGATTTTTAAAATTATATTAGGAAGCAGAACAAAAATCTAATTTCTCCATTTTAAAAGAAAAGACAGTTGACACAGGCATAGTATCCAGATCATATTAATATTGTATAGTAACATCCTTGGAGTACACACCATGACCTAGTTCATTTCCCAATGAAATTTAGTCAATTTACAAAAATTTATGCATGCACAAATATGTTAAAGGAGTTTCTAAGGACTAATATATCATATATCTCCATGATATACAACTTGCCCAGCATATGCAATGACTTAGGTGCCATCCCTAGCATTGTAAAAATTTAAAAAACTTCTGGGAGGAACCACTTCAATTCCAGTCTATAAAAATTAAATTTCCTCCTCAATAAGGCTATATGTTATAAAAATGTCTATATCCTTTACTTGTATTATTCTCAAGAAAGTGGAAAATAATATAAAAATATACTATATAAAAGACATGAATGAAAAAGTCCTAACAGACCAAATATTAGTATGCCCATATAGCATGTATCACTAAAAGCCTAACTTACTACCATACACTTTCTGAGAAAGAGGATGGGGCAGCAGGATGGGGTTAGGGAGGAACCACAGCAATGCACAATTATTTCACACTAATAAGATTCTTTAAAATATTTTAATAACTTTATTCGCACATTATAATTATACAACATAGTAGATTCAAAGTAAAAAAATTATACAAGTACATGTCATTGTTGTGTTTTCCTCCAGATCCCACCCCACGCCCTCCCCCAACTCCCTCTCAGTACATGTTAGTAGAATGGTAGTGATACCTTCATATCTGGACATGGCATTATTTGTTGTTTCCCTTTCTCATTTCTCTTTTCTTGTTCTCCTCTACCTCCTCTGATCCCCTTCCACTATCTCCTCGTTTATCTAAAGCTCCTTTTGTTCCTACTTTCTCTCTTTCACACATGAGAGGACACATAATCCCTTGACTTTCTAAGACTGACTGGTCTCAATATAATGTTCTCAAGTTCTATTCATTTTCATACAAATGATGTATTTTGGTCGTTTATGTCTGAATAAAATTCCATTGTGCATACATACCACATTTTCTTTATCTACTCATCTGTTGACAAATACATAGGTTAGTTCCACAGTTTAGCTATTGTGAATTGTGCTACTATGAACATGGGTATGCATGTATCACTATAGTATTCTGACTTTAATTCTTTTGGAAAGATACCAACGAGTGGTATAACTGGGTCATATGGTAGTTTTACTCCTAGTCTTTTGAGGAGCCTCCAAAATGAACATAGGAATTGAATTAATTTACAATCTCACCAACAGTGCATAAGAGTTCCTATTTCCTCACTAGTGCATCTTCACTAGCATGTATTGTTGTTTGTATTCTTGACAATTACCATTCTAACTGAAGTTAGATGGGATCACAGTGTAGTTTTGATTTGCCTCTCCCTGATTGCTAATGATGTTGAACATTTTTCATATATTTATTGGCCATTTGTATTCCTTTTGTTTTGAGAAGTTTCTAATCAGTTCAATTTCCTCTGTGTGTGTGTGTGTGTGTGTGTGTGTGTGTGTGTGTGTGTTACTAGGTACTGATCCCAGAGCTACATTCCCAGACCCTTTTTATTTTTATTTTTTGAAACAAGATCTCACTTGGTCAATGAGACTCTCACTTCTTACTGAAGTTGTCTTCAAATCTGTGATCCTCCTGTCTCAGTCTCCCAAGTATCAGGATTATAAGCATGTGTCACCACATCTGCCATTTCTTCATTTTTTATTGGGTCATTTGCTTTTTTGGTGATAAGATTTTTCAATTCCTTATATATTTTTTATATTAGCCCTTTATCAGAGGAAAAGCAGGTAAAGATTTTTCTCCCATTTTGTAGGCTCTCTCTTTAGCCTTGTTTTTATTTTGTTATGCAGAAGCTTTTTAATTTGATCCCATCCCAATTATATAAAATCCTGGCTCTTCTGTGTTTAAGAGTAAAATCTGTATAAAACTGGGCTGTCTGGAGTCCATTCTCAGTACCATGATGCATCCAAAGTCTCACTGTTCAGCACCCATTCATCCTATTCTTCCCCTCCCATCTCTTGCTCTCACTCTCCCTCTTGCTCTTTCTCCTTCCCTCCTTGCCTCTGCCCTTGAATCTCCTGGTCCTCACTACTTCTCTCTTATTCTTTTACATAAAGAGTAACCTGACCTACTTGCTTCTTGGCTGCTACCATTCTCCCACTCCCCTCACTTAGCACAGGAGGCCCACACTCGGCCCAAGAGAGCAAGGATTCCCCTCCGCAGAAGACACCAAGAGCATGCGACTGCAAATACTAATTAAGTTATATAATTTTTCCTGATAGAGCAGTAAATCTGCAATAAATTTGCAAGTAGTAAGTCAGTACTAAATGTACTCATCCCAGGTTTCACACTGAAATTTAGGGGAGGAATGCTCCATTTGATTATTTACTGAAAGCCTCTTAAGATTTTTATTTCTCTGAAGGAAGGACAAGGTATTTGGCACCCAAAATGATAGAGATCTATTCTTTGTTTGATTATTTTTAAAGTGATAGAAACAGAACCTTATTGTGGGAGATGGATTTGAAAGCCAGAACACAGAGTTGTTGCCTAGCACCATTTGTGCATAGGGTTGAAACCCAGAGTAGTTACAGGCAACTCTCAATGATTGCAGAAGCTGACTGGGAAATTTGTGAACTAACTGGAGCCTCTGCTCTGTTCTGTGACTCCCGCTGCATGCTCTTGGCCATTGCTCCACAGGCAAGGACTTCCATGGGAAGGTAAACAGGGATGAGAGAAGCATCCGGCTCAGGTCAATCCACTGGGCTTGCCTGTTGCTCACTAAAAGTTTACTGGAAGATGCTGAAAGAAACTATTAAAATTAGATGTGTAGATTTAGGGGCATTTCAATTACCTCTGCATTCCAGTCTCTCATTATCATTCATATTCAAGAGTAGGTTACATATGAAGGCATGCAATTTAATCATCTAAATTCATTATCCAGGCTGCATTAACTGAAAAAAATGAATAGTGATAAGTTAATATTTAGCATAATAATTTCAACATAACAAGTCAAGAGAATAAGGCTCAATAAAAAATTTTAAATATTTTTAGTTTTGAGAAAATCAAGAAAATTCATTCTACTCATTCACTCAAAGTTTTATAAAAGATGTTTTATTTCTTTTTTTTTTTTTGCCATACAGCTGAGAGATTTACTTAGGCAGTGGGGTTGAAAGGAGAGACAGTCAGAGAGAGAAAAGAGAGAGAGAGAGAGAGAGAGAGAGAGAGAGAGAGAGAGAGAGAGGTGTTTTATTTTTTTAGATAAACTTCACTACCCACTTTTTAAAGTGTACCTAAATTTTTCAAAGTACTTACCCAAAATCTTAAATATCTTTCTATTTAAGCACAAAATAATATCTTCATAGCAATAAAATAAAAATGAAAGTTCCCAAAAAAACAGCTGAGAAAAATGTAAAATGAAAAACATTTAAAATATAAATAAGACTGGAGATGTAGCTCAATGGTAGAGATCTTGCCTCATATGCATGAGACCCTTGGTTTAATCCCCAGTGCCACAATAATAAAATTAAAATAAAAGTTAAAAAGAAAGGATGACAGGCATTTGCATGCAAAAAAAAAAATGGTGTCAGAGCTGAGCATGGTGGTGCATGCTTGTATACCAGTACTTGGAAGGCTGAGACAGGAAGATCACAGGTTCACCTCAGCCTCAGCAACTTAACAAGGTCTCTACAACTTAGTGAGACCATGTTTCAAATAAAAAATAAAACAAAATAGGGCTGGAGATGTAGCTCAGAGGTCAAATGCCCCTGAGTTCAATCCCCAGTGCCACCAAAAAAAATGGTGTCAGAGCACACAATACTGAGCATTTTCCGCATTGACCCAGTCAACAAATGCTAGTCGTGTGTCTCACACATGCATTTATTTATTCATTCAATAAGCACTCCTGGAGTATCAGCTCTATGCTAGGTGCCAAGAACACAAATATGAAGTAAGACATGATCCCTGGGTAAGAGTGAATGGGCTCAGACTGTAAGAACTGACAGCAAGAGAGTCTAAACAGTCTGGGACAGAGGCTAGTCAAGGAAAATAGTCAGCCACTTCACTAAATGATGCCTTATTGGGCTAGTTACAAAAGAAATGGGACAGATGTACTAACAGCTAATGGGTGTATGTGTGTATGCTTGCTAAATGGCTAGCCTTGCCCAGAAATAAGCTGAAGGGAAGATATAAAAACAGCTACAGGAGACCTGCCTCAGACTCCTACTTCCAGTAATGGCAATCTAAGGAATTTGAAGCATCTTCCTGACTCTCTTTTCTTGCTCTTCGCTGAATCTACCCACATGTCACTTTGCTCTCAGTTACTGAAGCACCCAATGGGAACCGAAAATATATCCGTGGCCTCAAACCCACCATCTGATAGAGCTTGCCCTGGCTCTTGTGGATGTTAGCCAGCAGACTCTGCATCTAGTATATAAAGGGCGGAGGCTAAACATCCAACTGCTTCTACTCTAACACCTCATCCAGAGTCTGCCCAATATCGCGGCCTCTCCTAGTCAGTCATTAATTCATGTTTTTGTTCAACAAATATTTATTGACCACTGATGTTGCAGATAGTACCATGCTGGTGCTGAGGGTAGAGAGGTAAAACTGGAACGGTGCCTCCTGGCACCTTCAGCCAGGCAGATAGTTTCCAGGGGCAGAGCTCCTATCCTCCAATTCCAATTCATTTAGTTCAGCTCTGAAATCATGCTCCTGCTGACATTCTGATCTAGAAGATGAAAATCACTGGATATTAGTCAAACTTTCTCTCCTACACAGCTGGGACCAAGAAAGTACAAGGAGCTAAGGAAGGAACAAAAAAAAAAAAGCATGAATAATTTTTATTTTTATCTGTGGAGAAGGCTTACTCACCAAGACAAGAGAATAATCTAAAAATGAATCTAAATATACATGGAATCCATGAGCCAAGAAATTCACTCAAAAGCTTCATCACCAAAACTGAGTTGCCAGCGACGTGTCAGCTGGTCCAAGGTCCAGCCCAGGAGCCACCGCTAGCAGCCAAGGGGCAGAAGACAGGAAGGGGTTCTTGAGCTAAAATTTTCGTGTGCCATCCAAATATTGTGTTAAAAATGAATTTTCAATAGCTTTATTTAAGTATCCCTAATATATTATACATACTGAAAGTGCGCAATCTGATGAGTTTTTACACGGCTGAAACACATTCTTACACTGCTGAAACTCCCATCAAAGTCAAGATGGTAAGCATATCCATTGCCCTCCGAAACTGCCTTGTGCTCCTTTGTGATCCCTTCCCTTTTTTCCCCCCTTCCAGTATCTTCTTCCCAGGTGACCACTGATCTTTCTGTAACCATCTATTATTTTGCATTTTTTAGAAACTTACATAAATGGAATTACATGGTATGAATTCTTACTTTCTTGGGCGTCTTTTACTCAGCCTAAGTTTTTAAAGATTCATACATGTTGCAGTAGCAAAAAAGAAAAAGAAAGGGGACTCTAAACCAACCCAGCTGAAAAGCTAGGCCCTGCCCTTTGCCAGGTTGTGCCTTGGTCATATTTCTTCACCTCTCTGTACTTCTGCTTCACCATCTATAAAATAGAAACAATGATCGCGCTTCTCTCATGAGGCCATTGTAAAGATTCAATGACATATGTGTTTAAATTATGGTGACTGGAACACATAAGGCCATTAACAAATGTTAGCTCTTGCTATTCCTCTCCCTGGAGAGGTTCAGAGAAGGCTTCTTGAGCTCAGTTTCATTTTATCCTGTGTTCATTGTACTGCATACTGCATCTCATATGCATGAGAAGAAAATTAGGATGAGTAGATTTTCGTAGTTAGTAGTATGGCTGATGTAATCAGAACCTCATGGTGACACAAAGAGATCCTCGATAAACTATAAAATATTACAAGCTGGGCATGGTGGAACACACTTGTAAACCCAGCATTCGGCAGGCTGAGACCGGAGAATCACGGTTCGAGGACAGCCAGACTCAGCTACTTAGTGAGGTAGTCTGCAACATAGTGAGACCCTGTTTCAAAATAAGAATAAAAAATAGGGCAGCTACTTAGTGAGGTAGTCTGCAACATAGTGAGACCCTGTTTCAAAATAAGAATAAAAAATAGGGCAGGGGATGGAGTTCTAAGGAAGATGGCGACCGAAAAAAGCGGGGCTTAAGAGCCCCGCTAACAACCAATCTCCATTACCACAAAATCAGCGCCTTTCATAGCCAGAAAACACCATCACCAGAGAAACAAAAAAATCACCAGGCTCCAGAGAGAAAGTGGACTGAGAACAGAGCTCAGAGCCACAGAGGAGATACACCGGCCTCACGCCTGAGGACACGGCAGCAGCGCCATATTGCCGGCAGCAGCGGCAAATTCACCTGACGGCTACAGCAAGCCGAGGTGAGCCGCTGCGGAACAGCCAGGCGGGATTTTTCAGCGCAGGGAACATCTAAAGCTCCCAGTGGCTGAGCTCAGCACACGCTGCAGGGATTCAGAGTGGAAATCAAAACCAAGAAGAAAAACACCAGCCCCACAGCCGAGGGCATAGCAGCGGCGCCATATTGCCACCGGCGGCAGCAGCACCGAATTCAGCGAGGCCAGTACAGCTACATCTGCGTACTCAAGAAATGTGAGTCAAATTGCGAGCCACAGAGGAGAAATCCCAGTACTGTACTCCCTGGGACTTGACCCAGTGGGGGAGGGGGGGTGGCAGAGATATCACACCATAGGAGAACGTGCAACCTGGCACCCCCCACAGTCTAAAGCAGCCTCTATTGACTCCCTGGGTCAGAGACTCTGTGATAAAACCCAGTAAAGGAGTAGTGGGGTCTGAGATACTACTGACTCGAGATCCAGAACACCTTAAGTGAAGTCATAGTGACCCAAGGGAAGAACCCAGAGAAGGCACAAACATCCGAAATCATGGGAAAGAGGAATAATACTGGAGCAATGAATGCCAACAACCCCACAACATCAGAACCCGATAAAAATGAAAATCAGAGATTTCTAGAACACATCAAGAAAATAACTGTAGAAATAATAGAGGTGCTTCGAAAAGAACTCAGAGAGAGCCAAAAAGAGATAAAGGATGCAATTAATGAAGTACAGGCCTCAATTCAAAGCACGAACAACCGATTAGAACACATGGAGAACAGAATCTCGCTCTTAGAAGATGAGCAATCCAAAAATGAACGCATAGTTTCTAATCTAGAAAAAAATATCCGACAGCAGTAATCTGATATTGAAGAAATATGGGCCCATTTTAAGAGAGCTAACCTAAGAATAATTGGAATAGAGGAGGGAAAAGAAAGTGAAACCAAAGGGATCAACAATCTCTTCAAGGAAGTAATAGCAGAAAATTTTCCAGACATAGAGCAAGATGTCGATACACAGGTCCAGGAAACTTATAGAACTCCCTTTAGACAGGATCGGAGAAGAGGATCCCCACGCCACATAATTGTCAAAATGACCAATGTGGAAGCCAAGCAGAGAATCTTAAAGGCAACAAAAACAAAGGGCCAAGTGACATTCAGAGGCAAACCAATTAGAATCACTCCAGACTTCCCAAACCAAGTCATGAGAGCCAGAAGGGCTTGGAGTAACATATTCCAAACTCTGAAAGAAAACAACTTCCAGCCAAAAATTTTCTACCCAGCAAAACTTTCTATCAAATTAGATGGAAAAATAAGAAGCTTCCAGGACAAACAGAAACTGAAGGAATTTATGTCTTCAAACCAGTGCTAGAGAAAATACTCAAAGAGATTAACTACAAAGAAGAAATAGGTAACACACACCAGAACCAGAGAAACAAGAGTTTCCATCCAACAGACAACTAAGATTGGTTATCTGTGGAGATTCATTATTTATGTTAGTCTTTTACCTATCTCTAAATTGTATTGTTTGCCTTTATTGTTATTAATTTTTAGGATTTCTAGTTGGAATATTAATATACCTTCAGATATAGCATTTGGAAATATTTTATCCCATTCTATTAGTAACTTTTAACTCTGTTTACATTGTCTTTGGATATAAAATATTTTTTTTTATTTTTTAGGGAGTTTGTATACTCTTCTGTTGCCTGTACCATTGAAATCATATCCAAGAAATCACTGCCAATTTCAGTGTTGTGAGGTTTTATGACCCAGATTTTCTTCTAGAAGTTTATAGTCTTAAGATTTATATTTAGGTCTTTTATCTATTTTGAGTTAATATTTGTATATGGGATTAGGTAAGGGTCCAATTTTATTCTTTTCCATGTAATTATTATTTTTCAACAATATTTAGTTAAAATATTATTATTTCCACCACCAAATGTTCGTGGAAACCTTGTCAAAAATAACTTGATAATATAGGGAAGAATTTAGATCTAGGCTTGTATTTAACTCCAATGGTTTATATATCTGCCTTTAGAACAGTACTACACTGTTTCAATTATTGTAGCTTTATATGGTTTGAAATCAGAAAATATATATCTTCTAGCTTTGTTCTTTTTCAAGATCGTTTTGGGTATCTAGAGTCCATATTCCATATTAGGATAGATTTTTTTCTGAAAAATAAATATATAAATATATGATAGTTTCACCTAAAAAAATAGAAAAAAATATTCTCTGGTAAGAAAGAAAGCAAAAAGAAATATTGAAATGTTATCTTTAAGTCATCAAAAGCTTGGTATCAGACAAATGAAACTGTTATGTGAGATTATCATTTTTAATTTTGGATAAATTGCTATAATACTAGATGTCAACCACTAAGCCAAGCATGGGAAGGAGGGATGGGGAGGGAATGGGGTGGGGATCGGGTGGGGGCTGACTGGGCGATGTGTGCATGTATGTCTACAAAAGTTTGTATCCCACTATGATGTATGAATACAGTGCAGAAATAAAATAAATAAATAAATAAACAATTAAAAAATATGGCAGGGGGTGTAGCTCGGAGGTCAAATGCCCCTGAGTTCCATTCCCAGATCCACAAAAAAAAATATATGTATATTAAAAATGTTCATGAAGGATGACATGGAGAAAGCTATTGAAAAATAAGGAAATTAAGCCAGCCGTGGTGGGACACACTTGTAATCCCAGTACTCGGGAAGCTAAGGCAAAAGGATCATAAGTTCAAACCCAGCTCAGCAACTTAGTGACACTCAGTGCCTGTTTACCATATTCATCAACTGAGTGAGACCCTGTGTCAAAACAAAAAGGGCTAGAGATGTAGCTCCATGGTAGATTGCCCCTGGGTTCAAGGTCTAGTACTACATAAAGGAAGAGAGAGAAAAGAAGAAAAAGGAAGAAATGAAGAAAGAGAGGAAGGGGTGCGGGAGGGAGGGAAATTAGGGAGAATATAAAAGCATCTAAGATACAAAGATAATAGTTCTCCTGGAGCGTGGCAGAGGGGCTGCTGAGGAGAGACCCAACCAGCAGCTTGCCTGAGACCCTACTGTAACAGAATTGCTAATGCCTCATCTTCCTCAAGAGAACCTTTTATTTTTAGTTGCCCAAGGTATAAAATAATTAATCTAAAAATAATAAAGAAATCTTCTCTTAAAAGATAAAAGGATTAATCTTTTATCTTTTAGAAATCAAATAAGGTCAAATTTGCCCTTCAAAAGTTTTGCTTGGACCACTCTCCTCCTTCTTGCCTCATCCAACTTTATGAAGTCATCCCCCCCCCCATGAAGAATTTTCAGGCACTTTACTTTGCTCTATAAATCTCTAGCTTTTGTTTCTGCTTTGTTATGGATCCAATTTTGTGGCTCACAAACAAAATTTCTTCAGAAATGTCCTGTGAAGCAGCCTCAACGGGACTTCCTGGGACTCCAGGAGCTTTCATTTCCTCCCTGCGGAGCTGCAATGACCAGGGTGGAGACTGGCCTGGGGAGGGTGGGCGGAGGAGAAGTCACATTCAGTTGTCTGAGCACACATTGTGCAACACGCCCTCCTAGCAATTCCTGAGCTCTTTTCTGGGGTTACAGAATGAATTTCGGCCTTATATCTTAATTGGCACACAGACATAAATTTACCAGGAAATAAGACATGCTTTAAGGGGGCAGTTGAATTTTTACCTTACTCATGATACCTATTTATATTATTTAAGGTGATTCAGTTCGACCGTGGTTTTGCAAATAGATGGAATCATTTCCGGAAAACTAATAATAACAAATCAATGTCTTATTCCAGAATTATAAAAGCATAAGCCTCTTTGTGAATGACTACAGTTGCATGTCAGAAAATCTAAACAAATGTGTAGTTAAGAATGATTGTTATACCTTAGGGACTTGGTTTATACAAGACAGATTAGCAAGATAGGAGCCTCATTATGCATGAAAGTCATTTGTTTTTCCACGAAGACAGCACAGCACAAGTTCTCGGGTTGCAATTCATAAAGAGAACGAATGTGAAGACCGAGCACTATTATGACATTAATCTTCATGAATATGGAAAGAAGTGAATTATTATCTTTCTCTTTATGAGGTGAAGAGAACTGTCGTAACAAATTTGAATCTTGGTGTACATTGGAATGTGAGAACTGAAAGCCTTAGAAAATACCTTAACCCCTTCTGTTCACCCAACGGAAACTGAGACTCAATGTTCTTAAGGGATTCATCCACTTTTTATGTTGACTTAACAGGAAAGATTACTCCAGGCTCCTAAATCAGACCTCTTTTTACTAACTCATAAGAAGGGCAATTGTCCCCTAATTCCAGATTTCTAAACATTCGAGAGTCCTCTGTGTGTGTGTTCTCTTCAACACACTTAATACGGACCCTAAACTAAATATAAATATCAAATCTATTAATTTTTGAGCTCTTAGTGTGAGCTATCCCAATTTTTGGTACTTATCTACTTATTGTCTATATTTAAGCTATATAAATGCCACTCTTCTTGTCTCTTTTAATATTGTTTATAGTTATAAATCTGTTTCAGTGAAGGAGTTCAGCACAATGACCTTTTAAGGAAAACATCCAGGCTGCTCAGCTGTGGCCATGCTTTCATATATTTAATGCCTATACTTTAAAATTCCACTGAAAATCCATTGATAGTTCACTAAAAGTAAAAAATTACAATCTCTGGGGAGTTATTTGGGGCCCTTTTTGGAGATGCAAGATTCCTTAGCAAAGAAATGGAAAATATTTTTAACAAATTAAAGCGAGCATCATTTCAAACTACCTTATGCTGGAAAGTTATTTACTAATGGAGCTATTCCTAATTAGAAACACATGTTCTGTTAATTACTGCCAGATATTAAGTGGTTAAAAGGTTATACTAGTGGAAAGGCGTTTAGAAACCAGGATTGAAATATAAAAATTTTGGTTGGAAGCACTGGTTCACTTGCCAGGGAATACGGGGAAGGAAGGACTATACAATGAAGAGGACCCGGCTGCCAGGCCCCTCTTCACTACTGCCTGGGTAACCTGGAGCCCAGGTCTCCACACCTCGGCCTCAGTTTCTTACTCCTTGGTAAAAATGAATATAATTTTTATCTCAAAAGTGGTTGAATAAAATAGGATAAAGTACATGAAACACCCAGCAGAGTGCCACAATCACAGCTAGGACCCAGTAAATGTCAGTTCATCACCTCCCATGCATCTCAGTGTCCATCTCTCTCATCTCTCTGCCTTGGTTCCAGATCCAATAATCTGTATTACAAGTGTAAGGATTAATTCTAAAATGATGAACAGCAAGTATTTGAAGCATCTGACTCACTGCAAAAATGGATTGGTGAAAGAAATATACATGACAAAAAAGATCTCATTCCAAAACTGAGGACAAAAGGAGGAGGCACAGAGAACCCAGTTAACTGTTAAACGTGAAAGCTGAAAAGAGACCATCTGGGCAATGCTGGGAGCGAACACAGGGGCCTTGAACTGAGGCAGGCAAGAGGACATGGGAAGGATGCTAAGTGGGTGCGTTTTACACATGCTGGTTTGGGGCTTTATGATTCTCTAATCATTCTCCCATTCCCTCCTCCAATAGACAGTGGTCTCTAAACAAATGCTTCAAGTATGTGCATCCCTTTCAAAGACTTAATTTGCAAGAAAATCATTTTATAAAGCAGAGAATATCTTGATGAAGCAACTCCTTAACATATCTGCTTGGTGAATTCCAATGTCAGTGTATTTGAGTTTCTCCCAAGGAAAGCACATCTGCACATATGCTCGTTATGATCATTAAGAATAGATTTTCTAATTCATTGCTCAGGGAATGATGACTGCCAATTCTGAAATGTGTTTGAGTTGTGTGTCATAACTTGTGTTTAATCCCATTTATCATTATGAGTTAAGGTATAGTCTTTGTTTAGGAAAGAATTTCACCTTTAGAACTGCTTTTGGAAACTATATAGAAGCTTCTCAGAAATGATCATATTGAACATTATGGCTTTTACTTCTAGCCACAGATTTTCAAGTTTTCCCCCATCCAAAACCTCTTCGCCTCCCCTATGCTACCCCTCAACCCCATGTACACACACACATGCACACACATGCACACACACCACACGCACACACACACACACACACACACACACACAATTTTAAGATCTTTGAAAGATCTAGGATTTCCCACTTTAGAGGTACCACTTCTATAATATCTCAAATATATTTAAATAAGTCATGAAATTACTTACAATTTTATAGATTAAATTGCAGTAGACTAGTTAATATAATGTGTTCTATAGATATTTAATCTAAATATTAATTTTATTTTTCAAGATTAGTTATTTTGTTGTTACTGTTTTTTATTTGTGGGACCAACAAATTTTAAATTTTAAACTTGTGTGTGTGTGTGTGTGTGTGTGTGTGTGTGTGTGTGTGTGGTACTAGGGGTGGAACCAAGAGGCCTTCTACCTCTGGGCTATACTTCCAGACCTATTTTATATTTTTATTTGGAAACAGGGTCTCACTAAGTTGCTGAGAGCCTCACTAAGTAGCTGAGGCTGGCTTCAAACCTATGTGATCCTCCTGTCTCAGCCTCCCAAGTGCGGGGATTACAAGCGTGCACCACCATGCCTGGCTTAATTTTAAACTTCTTTATATTTTTCTTTTGGTCCTGGGAATTACCACAGAGCTACATCCCCAACCCCTTTTTTCAATTATTATTTATTTTGAGACAGGAGCTTTCCCAGACTGGCCTCAGTTTATTGTGTAGCAGATATTATAAGCATTTTGCCACTCCACTTGAAAAATTCAAACGTTTTTGGAAACTCTCAAACAGCCTGTTCAAACTTTCAACCCTTGAAAGGTGTTTGTTCATTAATACTTTTTTCTGTAATGGCCAATGGATGAAATAGTCCCAACAACATGCCCCTACTCAAAGAAAAGATATTACTACTTTAAGAATCTTTTTGCTTTTTTTCTCTCACAACATAAAGCGTTTAGATCGGTTTTAAGTGTTTCTTATAAGGAGCTTTTTGCTTTTTTTTTTTTTTTTTTTTTTTTTTTTTTGTCTGTCCATGCAATTATTGGCACGGAGCACCAAGATGTTATAGAACTGTTGATTAGCAAGCTTACCCTGAGGGTGGGGCGCACCTCTCTTTTTGCTATGGGATTCACTATGGTCAACCCTAGTCTGGAGTCAATGCACCCCTGGCCAGTCTCTTGTATCTCTGTCCTAAAACCTTGTAGCAGCAAACCCATGAAGGCCATCCAAATGGTCCAACTGAGGTCCAAGATAGAGCTTTGATCATTCATGAATTGTGTTTCAGTTTCTGTACATTAAGAAAAGCAAAGTGTGATTACTTAAAGTACTTATTTCACCAAATTGTCAAATTACGCAGTGTCAGATACACAAATACATCTTAGGTATTTCTGCCTTGCCAGAAAGCAGTCACAGAAACATGCTAAAAAACTCCTAAGTTCCTCCAGGTTGGGAGGTGTTAGAAAACTTCTAGGTTTCTTGGACGTGGCCAAGGGCAAGAAGGAAAACCACCAGTTGCTCTCTCTGTTCTTCCTTCCTCACCCAGTGAAGTCACTCTACTAATCCAGGCAGCACTTGGTAAAAAGGGAACCAGAGGAAATCAAAAGAGTGGGATAAAGAGGAGCAGATTTAAGCCCTGTGAGGAAGAGCCTCTCCCCTTCACAGACACTCAAATCTATATTCCTGCCCGTGGAGAAAACTTGAGTTAAAACAAAAAGGTGCAACGGCCTATTTAGCCAATAATCTCGCAATATCTCTGGATACCTTTTCTTCTAATTGGAAGAGCTACCTTTTTTTTTTTTGGCCATGAAAGAAAAGTAGCTCTTATAATAGAAATTTCTCAAAAACAAGGCTGTGTTGAATTTAATGTGTTCACTTAAGTTCTGCTTTTTACTCCATCTGAGACAGTGCTAGAAAATTGAGTTAAAAAAACAAAGAAAGAAAAAAATTTCAGCAAACAATAATTGTGATTTATTGATGATGTTAATTATTTTAGTTCCTGTTTTGTCCTTTCGAATATAGTTTTAAAGACTCAAGAGCTCATATGTAAAAGGAGAAAATTGATTTTAAAACAAAGCTAGTTATTTATTTTGACAAAGATGCCATCCAAGGGGTACTTTTCCTTCTCTACCAATAGAAATTCAGTGTAATGCTATAGTTGATGGAGTATTGATTCCCCCACCCCCGCTCTACTTTTGCATGTGCTTTGGGAGCTGTCTTTATGTATTTTAAATACACAGGTCCTGTGTTACATTTGGAGAAACACACATAGAGAGAAAATATATTCTCCCAAATGGGTCTAGGTATTTTGGTTGCCAGAAATCTATTTCACACACATTAGTCTAGCACCAGACCAACTGTGATGCCTGCACGAGAATAAGGTGAAAGCAGGAAAGTCACTGCTCAATAGAAAATAAAATTGATTTCAGATTTCAGATCAGAAATAATTTTAAACTGATTTTTAATTAAAGGCAAAAATATGTGGCGGTGAGTAAGAAGAGCTCTGCCTCATTAGACGCCTTCTCCTCTTCTCTCCACATTCCCTCTGTCCCAATCACATTATTTGTGCACTATAAAATAATTAGCTTTGGTAGCATGGCTGGAAGGCCCTGAAACTGACATCTTCAATCTTCTTACCAATTTCATCTCTGAGGACAAAAATGTAAGATTTTTTAAAAATGGAAAAAAGGAAACGGGAAATTGTAACAGATTTGAAACGAGACTTTAAAAAGTAATAAAAACTAACTGTGATTTCTCTGTATTAACTCAACCTAGAGTCCCCAACTTCTAACTTCATTTGGGAGAGTGTCAAGATTCTCAGGGGACATAAATGAGTTAAGGCAGACAATAGATCTGAAATATGAGCTCGTATGAAATGAAATTAGGAAGTGCCACTTCTTTGGAAGTCTTTGGCTTCTGTCTCTAATTAGCTGGGTTGAAAGCGGACATCTGGCTTAGTCTTTCAGAGTCTGTCTCCTCACCAGGGATAGGGATGAGTCAGACAGGATGACATCTACAATCTCTTCTAGTGGACTCTCAGCCTTGGGCCCAACTCAGTGCAGAATAAAATAAAGGGCCATAAGTATGATATGCTGAAAGTGATTTTTGTTTGTTTTTTAGCCTATACATGGTTTTAAAACAGGTCTGTGCCTGGTTCTTATTTCTTTCACTGTCAGGTAGGTATTTAGAGATGAGCAGGTAGCTTTGGCTGGGATGAACCAGAAGCAGAAGTATCTGAAGGCTAAGCCCACCTGCGGGTCCTCACTTAGACCCTCCCCTTGGGAAAGGGGCAAGATAATACCGAGTCACTAGGGTGTGATGTGCAAAGGGCAGCCCACCACCCTAAATGAAGTACTATGAGGAAGGAGGTGTCCGGAAGGAATATAAGACCCAACACATGGAAAATTCCATGCCATTTTTCCATTCCAAGAAATGGACCACAACAGACCTCCTGTCTGGAGCTAAAGTCCCCAGGCTACTTTTGACTGCAGAACACCGCTGTTGCTGTCATCACTTCCTAAATAAACCTCCTGGGTTCCCCATTTGTGCTTTTTGGAGTGAATGCTTTCCATGCAGAGAAGCAAGAATTGAAGTGCTGTAGAATCATGTTAAAATTTTCTACCTGGCCGGGCATGGTGGCACACGCTTGTAATCCCCATGCTTGGGAGGCAGAGACAGGAGGACCGCACAGGTTCGAAGCCAGCCTTGCTGGCTGAAGAGACCCTGTTTCCAAATAAAAATATAAAATAGGTCTGGGAGTGTAGAGCAGAAGTAGAAGGTAGAAGGGTTCCACCCACAGTACCACCCAAAAAAAAAAAAATCTTCCCCCTGGTAACACCACCAGCACTTAACACAGTGCCTAGCAAAATAGAAGGAGAGTGTGTGTGTGTGTGTGTGTGTGTGTGTGGTGAATGTGTGAATATATAAAACTTCTCATAAGAGCATTATAGATTCCCTGGAAAATATTATAGAAGTATTCTTTCTAGAGTGGAGCAGAGTAGCATAATATAACCAAGAAAAAATGGGACAGTAACCCTTCAGGAATCTTCTTTAGTCAGAAGCAACAATTACAATGCTTACAACAGTTACATTATAATAGGATATTATAGCATCCTCCCTAACTCAAGAACAACAGCCAGTTTATAACTGGGAGAAACCCTCAGATAAACAGGTATTGTTGCCACTCCTGAAATGACTGATTATCACTTAAAGAAGTGTTTGCTAATAATCACCAACTGGCCAGTGTCCTCCAAAGCTTTCCACGAGGACTGTTATCTTCCTTGTTGACATTTCCTTACAAATCAGATATTTTCATCTCTGGCAAGGTTGCATAAAATTCCTTTTATGAGCCAGGTGTGGTGGCGCACCCTTGTAATCCCAGCATTCGGGAGGCTGAGACCAGAGGATCGTGATTCTAGGACAGCCTCAGCTACTACTTAGTGAGGCCCTCCATAACTTAGTGAGACCCTGTTTCAAAATAAAGAATAAAAAATAGAGCATGGAGTGTAGCTCAGAGGTTGACTGCCCCTGGGTTCTATCCTCAGACCCGCAAAAAAAAAAAAAAAAAAAAAAAAAAAACTTTTATGAGGATTTGAAATCCTTTCTTTTCAAAATAACAAGCTTAACTTTTAAGGGAAAGGGACATTTTAAGTAGAAAGGAGGAAATAGTTTCTAAACGCCAATTTTCAGTTTCCACAGTGAAATAACTGAAACAAGATCTGCGCTTGATTTGAAAGTAAGCAGAATCCTACAGTGAAGCCACTGCACCACGCAATTGGTTTATTCCCCCAGGTTCTCGTGAGGAGGTTGGGAGGTCTCCTATTTGTCAGTCAGGAAGAAAGACAAAAATCACAGGGTGTCAGTAAAAGAAACATGCTCATGCTTCCCCAATGCCTTCCAAGAGTCCTAGCAGGACAACTACCTGCATTCTGGCCTCACTCATTTTATCTCTTTAGACAACACTTATCATTAATCATCCCAGTCTGTCAAGACAAAGAGCTGGAAAATGTTCATATTCTAAAATCTCTCAAATATCAACTACATCTCAGGCACAAAAAGCACTCCAGTTATCAATTACTATTGGATATTTGGGGTGACTTGTTCTGTTCCAGGTGACTGTGCACCTGAGAGCCACAGAAAACTAGCCATAGTCATGAAGATGGCTAACTTCACCCTAAGGAATGAACAGCCTTTCCCCTGTGACAGGAAAAGGAATGTACCTCCCAATGTGGCCAAGATCACCCAGGGAGATCAAACACACACACACACACACACACACACACACACACACACACACACACACGGGGTTTAATCCAAGATGGTGCCCTTGGAGTGGTAGAAAACCCAGTGCTTCCTCTCTCCAGCCAAAGCTGCCGACCTCAGTAGCCTGTTACACATGAGTCACATGTAAAGATAGCTTTCCATGACCCAACACCTAAGACGTTGCATTGCTAATAAGGACAGAAGTAGGTGGGCAAGCCAGCAAGACGGTCAGGACAGCCAGCTCAGAACACTGCATGTCTGCTGAGGGAGGAAAGGAGGAAGGACATGGGGTTGACTAAGATAATCTTACCCTACTTTACACCTTCCCCTGCATTTGCAGCTTGGAGATTTGTAACAGGGACCAAATTATTAGAGGAATGAGAATAACATCAGGAGTCTGCGTGTACACATGGTAAATATGGACCCCACCGCCTCCACACATCAATTTCAGGGCTCATCTGAGGACCGCACGGGCACAATTGTTTTCAGCTGTTACTACCCACCTTTTAGCACTTGACTCTCAAAACAAACTTGCAAGCTTCTCATTTTATGAAATCACGACTTTTTAATGTCAAAATATATTTTGTACCAAGTATGTAAGTGTTTTCTCACCTTTTGACTTTTGTTAATTCTGTTCCCTGTACAAGAAAAACCCTCCAACCATAGTAGCTTAACCAAATAGTACCCATCATTCAAGAACCAACTCCCCTTCCACCTCCTCTGTGAAGAGCCTCATTAAATGGTGACCTTTCCCCCTTAAGAATCTGAATAGCATGTCTATGTAAATCGTGAACTGTTTATGCACACCGAAACTGCACAGAATTCCCCTGTTATATAAAGTCTAGATGCAAGTTGGCTGGGCCAACAGAGCATAGCATCTGCCCGTCTCGGTCCTAACGAATAACCCCCAAAGGCTTTTGGTACGTGCTAGTACAGGTCAGAGGCTCTGATCAATTTCCCCAGGAATAGTTTTCTAGAATTCTAATATTGTGCTGTTCTGAACAAAATTATTTTAGCCTGGAACTAACGATAGGAAATAATTTTTGCCAAAATTAAAATGAGGCTGCTTCCTTATAATTGGGAATATGTATCTTCTCTATGGATGCTCTTCTCCCTAGTGATATTGTTTTTACTTAGTTTTATATGTCAACTCCTCTATTCTCTCTTTCATTAGTGTAATACCAGATTATTCAAATGAAAGAGCTAAGGAAGATATTTCCTATATTTTTCCTTAAAAAGTGACTTCAGACATAGAAAACATGCATTTATCAAACAAAAATAATGGAATGCCATTTTTATGGTACAGAATTTTTTGGACAGGAAGATAATTATTTTTTAAATGTTTCTGATTTGGTTTAGTTCTAGGAAATTAGGTATACCCTATAATATACTGTATTACTAATGGCATAATGTTCTTCAAAAGCATGCAAAATAATGAATTCAATATGCTACCTCATTATTTGCATTCACATTAGCCAGATAATTAAGTTAGCTTTTTACTTGTTCAAGTCTTTGAATCCTACAACTATGCTTCTTAATGGTTACATGGATTGACTGACTATATTAATTGAAAAAAATAAACTGCTTTAAAGATAAAACATAATAATATAAAAACAATGTAGGCTACAACAAAAATAAGAAACTTGTGATAGCCAACATTTTTCTATAGAAAAGAGCAGCAGATTCCTGGGTGTATGTACATCCACAAAAAAGTTTATTAAAGATTTAAACACTGTCTTCAAAAAAATTTTTTTTCAGATTCCAAAAAGAGTTTATGTTATACTCACACAAATTCTTCTCATTATTGTGATGGGTCA
This sequence comes from Muscardinus avellanarius, assembly GCF_963383645.1. Classification (NCBI taxonomy): domain Eukaryota; kingdom Metazoa; phylum Chordata; class Mammalia; order Rodentia; family Gliridae; genus Muscardinus; species Muscardinus avellanarius. The sequence goes on from NC_137797.1 coordinate 62,479,151, forward strand.
CATGAACATTACCATTTAAATGTAGCAGATGAATTTCTTACATTTTAGATAATGGGTATTATTAGTTCTCATTAGGAAGAAGAGAATTTACATTAACTGAGCACTGACTGGAGTTTGTCAGTCACTTTTAATATGTTTTACCCTCATGTAGTCATATGCAGCAAATATTTCACTCTACATTTTTCAGATTTAAAAAGTAAAGATCAGAGTGACCTAGCCGGGCGTGGTGGTGCATGCTTGTAATCCCCGTGCTTGGGAGGCGGAGACAGGAGGATCGCGCAGGTTCGAAGCCAGCCGCGCTGGCTTAGGAGACCCTGTTTCCAAAAATAAAAAAGTATAAAATAGGTCTGAGCGTGTAGCCCGGAGGTAGAAGGGCTTCCAGGAACCCCAGTACCACCAAAAAAAAAAAAAAAAAAAAAAAAATCAGAGTGACTTTTTTTTCAGAACTGGGAATGGAACCCAGGGGCATTCTACCTTCAAAGCTATCACCCAGCCCTATTTTTTAATTAAAAAATTTTATTGGTGCATTGTATTCATACATCATAATGGGATAAAAAAAAAAAAACTTGTGTAGACATACATGTACACATCGCCCAGATAGCCCTACCCAATCCCCACCTCCTTCCCTCCCCGTTCCTCCTTCCCATGCTTGGCTTAGTGGTTGACATCGATGTTTAAGTACATCATGTGCTTTAGAGAGTTTCCCTCTCCCCCACTCCCATACCCTCTGTTAGATTGCCTTATTTGCTCCTCTGTAGGACCTCCTTTTTCCCCTAGAGTTCCTCCTATGACCCATTTCTCCTTAGCTTTCACATATTAGGGAAAGCATCTGATTTCTTATTTTTTGTGAATAAATGCATGAAAAACTGCTCAACATCACTGGCAATCAGAGAGATGCAAATCAAAACTACCCTGAGATTTCACCTAACTCCAATGGAATGGCAATCATTCAAAACACAAGCAACAACAAACTGCTATCGAGGATGTGGAGAAGTGGGAACTCTAAAACATTGTTGATAGGATTGCAAATTTGTGCAACCACTTTGGAAAACAGTATGGAGAATCCTCAGAAGAATGGGAACAAATTTACCATTTGACCCAGCAATACCACTTCTGGGTATCTACCCAAAAGAAAGGAAACCAAACTACCAAACTACTGTACGCGTATCTATGTTCATAGCTGCACAATTCACCATTGCCAGACTATGGAACCAGCCAAGATGTCCATAAACAGACGAATGGACTACAAAACTGTGGGATATGTACACAATGGAATTTTACTCAGCCTATTTTTTATTCTATATCTTGAAACAGAGTTGCAAAGAGCCTCACTAAGTATCTGAGGCTGTCCAAGAACCACGATCCTCCTGTCTCAGCCTCCAGAATGCTGGGATTATAAGCATGTGCCACCATGCCTGGCATAGTGACTTTCTTAAGTGACTAAATTGGAGTTTATATTTAGCCTGACACCAAGGGCCATGATCTTCCCCACACCGAGTGGCCTCCTTAAATTAAGCCACTCAACAAGCCTGGGGGTAGGGGAGGGCACGTAATAACCACAAAGGAGCCAGCAGTAGGAAGGAGATAGTCAATGCGTCCCCAAACAGTCCAAACAAAACCCTGGAAGAGTTCAAGCTAATCAAAACCAGCACTAGAGAAAATACTCAAAGAGATTAACTACAAAGAAGAAATAGGTAACACACACCAGAACCAGAGAAACAAGAGTTTCCATCCAACAGACAATTAAGATTGGTTATCTGTGGAGATTCATTATTTATGTTAGTCTTTTACCTATCTCTGAATGGTATTGTTTGCCTTTATTGTTGTTAATTTTTAGGATTTCTAGTTGGAATATTAATATACCTTCAGATATAGCAATTGGAAATATTTTATCCCATTCTATTAGTAACTGTTAACTCTGTTTACATTGTCTTTCGTTATACAATTTTTTTATTTTTTTATTTTTTAGGGAGTCTGTATACTCCTCTGTTTCCTGTGTCATTGAAATCATAACCAAGAAATCACTGTCAATTTCAATGTTGTGAGGTTTTATGACCCAGATTTTCTCCTAAAAGTTTATAGTCTTAAGATTTGTATTTATGTCTATTATCTATTTTGAGTTAATATTTGTATATGGGATTAGGTAAGGGTCCAATTTTATTCTTTTCCATGTAATTATTATTTTTAACAATATTTAGTTAAAAGATTATCATTTCCACTACCAAATGTTCGTGGAAACCTTGTCAAAAATAACTTGACAATATAGGGAAGAATTTAGCTCTAGGCTTTTATTTAACTCCAATGGTTTATATATCTGCCTTTAGAATAGTACTACACTGTTTCAATTATTGTAGCTTTATATGGTTTGAAATCAGAAAATATATATCTTCTAGCTTTGTTCTTTTTCAAGATCGTTTTGGGTACCTAGACTCCATATTCCATATTAGGATAGATTTTTTTCTGAAAAATAAATATATAAATATATGATAGTTTCACCTAAAAAATAGAAAAAAATATTCTCTGGTAAGAAAGAAAGCAAAAAGAAATATTGAAATGTTATCTTTAAGTCATCAAAAGCTTGGTATCAAACAAATGAAACTGTTATGTGAGATTATCATTTTTAATGCTGTCTATGTATAACAACCTATCCTTCTCTCTTCTCTCTTTTCTCTCTTCTCTCTTCTTCTCTCTTCTCTCTTCTCTCTTCTCTCTTCTCTCTTCTCTCTCTCTCTCTCTCTCTCTCTCTCTCTCTCTCTCTCTCTCTCTCTCTCCTTCTCTCTCTCCTTCTCTCTCTCTCTCCTGCTCGCTCTCTCTCTCTCTCTCTCTCCAAGAGTGGCAACCTAAATGACCTACCCACCTTCCACCAGGCCCCACCTCTTAAAGGTTCTATACCTCTTAATACCACCGTGCTGAGGACCAAGCCTCCAGCACATGAATGCTTAGAAGACAAACCATAGCCATCCCATATCCAGCACCTTCCAACCCCAAAGGCAGAAGGAGAGGTGTGCATAACTAAAAAATTTTCATTGTCAAATTATGTATAGTTTCCTTATAAGAAAGAGCACTCCTCAAAACAATGAGCACCCCGATGCCATTCTGAGGAAGAATTAGGACTTGTCATCACTTACTTGGAAGGGGAGAGTAGAAAAATGCATTGATTTTTGTCGAGTTTTAGCATTTGAAGCAGAGAATTTGCAAAAGCCAAGTTGACTGAAGTACAATTCTCAGGACATGAAAAGCAGGTCGGCACCAGAAAAGATGTGCTTTGATCACATGCTTACAAGCACATACACACGTGTATGCGTGCACACACACACACACACACACACACACACACACACACACACAGGCTGGCCATATTCCCAAATCACATCTATTCCATTTCAGTATTTGGAAGGTCTAGATATCATGAATCTGAGACCCATGGATGCACAATGTAAGGTTGGAGGACACTAGCAAGACCAAAAGTGCCATCCACAGGAGAGTACAGACAGCCTGCAGTAACAGGGGTCCCGTGACATGGCACAGGGCTGTGTAGGAGATGAGAGGCCATCACCTTGAGCAGGGACAAAAACTGCTCAAAACAACAAGACCTGTGGGACTCAAATCTGTGCCTGGGATTGGAGGCCACAGGGGCCTTTGGATGGGCCCCATTTGATATGCAGGCCCCCAAACTTCTCTGACCATGATGTGAGAAGCTCAGCACCTAGAATAATAATTCTACAGTGCCACATACCTGTAACCCCAGTGCTTGGGAGGCTGAGACGGGAGGATCACAGGTTCAAAACCACTCTCAGCAACGTGTAGCCACATACCTGTAACCCCAGTGCTTGGGAGGCTGAGACGGGAGGATCACAGGTTCAAAACCACTCTCAGCAACGTGTAGCCACATACCTGTAACCCCAGTGCTTGGGAGGCTGAGACGGGAGGATCACAGGTTCAAAACCACTCTCAGCAACGTGTAGCAGGCCCCTACAAAATAAAAATATAAATAAATAAAAATAAAAATAAAATAAAAAATAAAAAAATAAAAAATAAAAAATAAAAAAATAAAATAAAAATAAAAAATCAAAATAAAAAATAAAAATTAATGGCTGAGGTATAGTTTGGAGGTAGAATGCCCCTGAGTTCAATCCCAAGTACCAAAAAGGAAAAAAAAAAAGTAGCCACTTTTTTTTTATGGTACTGAGGGTGTAACCCAGGGCTTCTCTACCTCTGGGCTATGCTTCCAGACCTATTTTATGCTTTATTTGGAAACAGGGTCTCACTAAGTTGCTAAGAGCCTCACTAAGTAGCTGAGGCTGGCTTTTTTTTTTAATTTATTTTTTATTGGTGCAATGTATTCATACATCATAGTGGTATAAAGAAAATACTTTTGTAGACATACATGCACATATCGCCCAGTTAGCCCCTACCCAATCCCCACCCCATTCCCTCCCCATCCCTCCTTCCCATGCTTGGCTTAGTAGTTGACATCTAGTATTATAGCAATTTATACAATATTAACATTGATAATCTCACATAACAGTTTCATTTGTCTGGTACCAAACTCTTGATGACTTAAAGATAACATTTCAATATTTCTTTTTGCTTTCTTTCTTACCAGAGAATATTTTTTTCTTTTTTTTTTTTAGGTAAAACTATCATACATTTATTAATTTATTTTTCAGAAAAAATCTATCCTGATATGGAATATGGACTCTAGATACCCAAAACAATCTCAAAGAAGAACAAAGCTAGAAGATGTATATTTTCTGATTTCAAACCATATAAAGCTACAATAATTGAAACAGTGTAGTACTGTTCTAAAGGCAGATATATAAACCATTGGAGCTAAATAAAAGCCTAGAGATAAATTCTTCCAAACATTGACAAGTTATTTTTGACAAGGTTTCCATGAAGTTTTGGTGGAGGAAATACTAGTCTTTTAACCAAATATTGTTGAAAAATAATAATAAATGAAAAAGAATAAAATGAGGCTGGCTTTGAATCTGTGCGATCCTCCTGTCTCAGCCTCCCAAGTGCTGGGATTACAGGTGTGTGTCACCACGCCCGGCTACAGTGGCCACCTTTTTAAAAGTGCCCAGAGCTAAAGCACTGTAGAAAATTAACATGCCCCAAAGATGACCATGAAAATTCAAACAACACTGCTTTTGACTACTCAACAGAAATAGTTTCGCTCACTCAATGAATCCAAATGTAAGTGGTGACTAATAAATATTTCTTCACAGAGCCTGGTATTTTGACTAAATGTCATCTTTTTCAAGAAATCTTATCTATGTATAGACAGAGCTTTAGATTTGTTTACATAAAGTACCCAAACATTCTGACAAATTTGCCATCATCTGTCAAGCCAAAGTCCAGAAGCTTCCTCAGGGAAGAAGCTGAGTGCAATTAGCAGCTTAACAAGTACAGCTGCAGCACGGAAACCACCTCAACACTAATCCTCTTAGCCCTGCAGCTGGGGCGAGACTGCAGCTAAAACCCTCCCAAGGGCCCTGGTGTGAGGTCATGCTGTTAAAGGAAATACATACATGTCAGACACAGGCTGGCAGCCCACAGCCCCCTTCAATACACAGCTACTCTGCTCTGCTCCAGAACCCCAATCTGTGGCCACAGACCCATGATTTACTTAGTTAACATCACTACTCTCTCCTGGACGAACAAGTATATGAATGTAGTCTATCCATGGAAAAAAAAAGCTATTGACTTTTATTACATTTCTATTATGGAAAAGCAGCCAGGGCAAATTGTGCACTTGGACTTAATTACTTCGGTCAGCAGTCCAGTAACTTCAAAGATAGAGCTGTGAGAGGCAGCTATCACGGATCTATGGGGAACTTCCAGCAGCTCAGACTCACTGTATACGAGGCTGTGACCTCAATTCAGCTGGAGTCAGATTTTACCTGCAGTGCTGTTTTTATGAGTCTGTTTGAGGAATGAAGAATCAATTATTAAAACAAAAGATCTGAAACCTGGAATGAAAAATCACAACTTAACCCAGCAACTTTGGTTTTCATATACTGAAGCCAGTTAAAGCTAGCAGAGTCCTTTGGAACAATCTCATCCAGTGTTTTCTATTTTACTGATGAGAAAGAGGGAACCCAGCGAGCTGATGACTTGCCCAAGGTAACGTCTCTTCTTGGAAATGCTCCTTTTACTCCAGAACAGTGACTTCAGGCTGGAATTTGCTAAGCAAAATGCCATTCCCAAGAAACCCCTCCATGGTTGGTGCTACAGGCACCAACAAACTGCCTTCTTCTTTTTCTACTAAGGGGATGATATTAGGCTCATATGCTTGCTTAACTGTTAAGGCCCCCTGCATTTACAACCAAGTTGTAAATGTTCAAAATCTTTGTAAATTGGTGGGTTTTATTTTCAATTATATTTTTTTCTGTAGAAACAATGCTGGAAAGGGTGGGTTGGTACCAAAACAACTCCTAGAAATATATTTTATTTATGATGAAACTGCAATATCATAGGCATAACAGAAAATAGAGTAAAAAGGCACACTTTTGCAATTCTTATAATTAGCAAGTCAGAGAAAATCGGAAGCAATCCATGCTAAAGAAATTTTTCAGCATTTAGTTACTACATGTTGGTTGTTAAAAGCGATTTCAGTAAATATTCATTCAACAAAAGTATACTGGGTTCCACCAGATTGTGATCCTGCCAGAAAAAAGCTATGGAATCCTGAAGGGAAGGAGGACAAGAAAGCAAAGAGAATGAGAAGGCTGGAAGTAAAGCTCAAACCCTAAAGAAAGCAGAGGTGACTTCTGACCAAGTAAGGAACATCATCCCTGAAAGCAGATAGAAGCATGTTGTCACTCTGGTGAGAATTCAGGCACTCTCAGGGACTAATTATTTCTAATTTTATTTAAGAATACAAAATTTCTGTTTTTGCTTAACATAAGAATTTCAGTAGCACTGCTCATACTCCTCAGTCACATCAAAGGTTGTACTTAGCTGTGAACAGAAGAGGGGAAAAAAAAGCAGCAAAAGAAGAAAATGTAACCAAGAAAGAACTACAAAGAGGCAAGAAAATCAAGCTCAAATGCCAGCTGGACATGGTGGCACATGCCTGTAATCCCAGAACTTGGGAGGCTAAGACAAGAGGATCCCAGGTGGGAGGCCATCCTCAGCAACTTAGCAAGGCCCTCAGCAATGTAATGAGTCCCTATTTCAAAATAAAAAATAAAATAGGGCTGGGTGTAGCTCAGTAGTAGACTGTCCCTGGGTTCAACCAGTAACAACAACAACAAGAAAAAGCCATGTGTTTTCCATGTTGGCCTTCTCTATAAAGAGCCAGGGTCTTCATTCATTTATTGTTCAATCTTCCAAGTTACAGTGTGTAACTTGTCTTAACTATCCAACAAAGGTTTATTTGTATTAAAGGTCACATTTTTGCAAGGAGATACTACTCCATACCCACGATAATGGCTGTAAAAAAAAAAAGACAATAGCAAGTATGAGTTAAGAGGATATGGAGAAGATGGGACCCTCATACATTACGGGTGAGAATGTAAACCACGCAATTGCTTTAGAAATCAGTGTGTCAGAGCAGGGTGTGGTGGTACACACCTCAATTGTTGATACTTGGGAGGCTGAGAAAGAAGATCTCAAGTTTGAGGCCAGCCTCAGCAATTTAGTGAACCCTGTTTCAAAATAAAAAGGCCTGGGGATATAACTGGAGATAAAGTACCCCTGGGATCACTCCCCAGTACCAAAAATAAATTAGTCTGTCAGTTCCTAAATATGTCAACCATAGAGTTACCAGATGACTCAGCAATTCCACTCCTAGGTATATACCCAAGAGGAATAAAAATATATCTCCACACAAACATGTATGTCACAGACATGTACATCAATGTTTATAGCAGCATTATTTATAATAGTCCAAAACTGGAAACAATTCAAATGTTCATCAACTAATAAATGGATAAATAAAATGTGGCATAGCCATAGAATAGTATAATACTAGGCTATCAAAAAGAATAAAGTACAGGCCAAGGGAGATAGCGCAGTGGTCGAGCACTTGTTAGTATACTCCAGCACCACACACACACACATGCAAATGAAGTACTAACGCATGCTACAACTTAAATTAAATGAACTTTGAAAATACTATGTTAAGTGAAAGAAGGAAGATACAAAAGATCACATATGACATAATTCGACATGTATGAAATATTCAGAATAGGTAATTCTATATAGACAGAAAACAGATGAGTGTTTGCCTATGGCTGGGGAACTGGAAAAAAGAGAATGACTACCAGCAGGCTCAGAGTTCCTTTCGAGAGTTGAATATGTTCCTAACTTGAGCGTGGTGACTCTGAGAATAGACCAAAACCATGGAACTATACTGTGTGTGTTTGTGTGTGTGCGCGCGTGTGTACACGTGCGTGGGCGCACATATGTTACAGATTGAACTCGGGAGCATTCTACTTCTGAGTTACCAAGTTACACCCCTAGCCCTTTTTATTTTTTATTTTGAAACAGGGTCTCCCTAAGTTACTGAGGGTCTCACCAGGTTCTGAGACTGGCCTGGAACCTTAAATCTTCCTGTTTCAGTCTCCCAAGGACTGTGCTCTGGGATTATAAGGTATACAGCTAAACTGTACACTTTAAATGGATGAATTGTGTGGTAAGTTAATTTTATTTCAATAAATCTTTTTTAAAGTCACAAGGTTACCACATCTATGAACTTCCTGTATCCTTTCATTCAACAAACCTGTGTGTGGTGGTGGGAAGAGGTATTTGGTATTGAACCCAGGGACATTCTACCTCAGAGCTACATCCTCAACGCTTTTTATTTTTAGTTTTAAAGAGGATCTTTTCTTCGTGTATATGGTATTAGGGATTGAACCCAGAGGAATTCTACCTTTGAGCTACAATCAAGCTCTATTTTTTTTTTTTGTTTTGTTTTGAAACTGGGTCTCTCTAGGTCAATGAAAGTCTCACTACATTGCTGAAGCCATCCTTGAACTTGCGATCCTACTGTTTCAACCTTCCAAGTACTAGGATGACAGACATGAGCCACCATGCCTGGCCTTCAACAAACATTTTTAAGGTGTACTGACACAATACACCTGCCACTCTGTGCCAGGTATATTAGAGGCCTGATGTGTAATAATGAACAACACAAAGTCCCTGCCCTTGGGACACCTATACACTAGAGGGATTGGGGTCAAACAATAAACATAAATTCCAGGACTGGATAAACACAAGGAGTTGAATACAGGCCCTATGTGTGCCACCTTCCCCAAATCCAGGTGAAATGACCTATAAGGACTAGCTAAAAAAGACTAAAAAGCAGAGACAAAGCGAACAGGAAACAACTCCACCTCAAGAAGTGACAAGAGAAAATTTTGAATAAGAAAAGCAAAGGGATATGTGGTCATGGATTTAGTAAAGCTGAGAAATATAAGACCCAACTGCTACAGTGGGAAAGCTCAGGAAAAAGTGTCAAGGCCCCTGGGAGGCAAGGGAGGTGGAGTCAAAGCTTAAGGAGTAACTGCTCCCAGCCTTTCACCAACATCCTCCTCCCTCCTCAAGCCCTGGGATCCACACTCCACAGAGGGGGATCCAGACACTGGGCTCAGTACAGACCAGCAGGTAGGTGGGGCACTGTATTGCAAACAACCAAATCCAACAGTGAAATTTCCACTTCCATTCCCCTCACTGCTCCCCGCCAAAATCTCAGCAGCTAGGCTCAAATACCTCAGGCAGAGGCTAGGTAATTCCTTTCCAGAGAAAATAATTTCACCCATAGAAAAGACTATTAGAACCCCCCCCCAAAAAAAAAATCAAAAATTCCAATTACCTACCACTTTGCAACTCTGCCCAAACAGACCTGTCAATTAGATTTTTAGTATCTCAACTGTGGATCTTACCCCCGAAGGTATGGATCCCAGATCACATACTGGCCGCCACTGAGCCTCTTTAGTAAACTGAGAAGAGATTCAAAGTCCCTTCTTGTCCCCTACACTGTTTAAAGGAGTTCCTTTTTGGACGGGATTCGATCATGGTCTAGTGTCTTGGCTGGGGGTCCCCACAAACCAGACTTGCCTCCCAGATGCCAGACAATCACGGTCATTCTGGGGGAACTCCTAATCACTGCAGGAAGGTACATACCTTTTGGGGTGCACTGGTACTAGGACCACTGTTGGCTGGAACCGCCATTGGCTCCTAAGAGAGAAAGCCACGTGTGGGCACTAAAAACTGTTATGGTGCCCCACTTTGGTGCCAAAACTGTAACAGTGAAATGTAGCTGCAGGTTCTTGTTCTTAGCTATTTGTAGAAAAGAATAGCCAAAACTCCTCTTTTTTGCTGTAAGCTTAAGTGATTTTATTATTACAAATATGGAAAGATAGAAACAGATATTAAAGACCTACACCCAAAACAGGGTGGGGGGTGTAGGGTAGTAACTTGAAAATAAGTCACTGAAGTTTTTGGATACAAAACACTTTTATACCAATAATCTTCTGACCCGACTAGATCTGCTCCTACATCCACTCCTTCTTGGGGCAGGCCTTTTTTTTTTTTTTTGGTGGGAGGGGGGGTCTGGGGAATGAAACCCAGGGGCATTTGACCTCTGAGCTACACTCCCTGCCCTATATTTTATTTTTTATTTTGAAACCAGGTCTCACTGAATTGCAGAGGGCCTCACTAAGTAGCTGAGGCTGTCTGCAAACCACGATCCTCCAGTCTCAGCCTCCCTAATGCTGGGATTACAAGCCTGTGCCACCATGCCCAGCAGGGCAGGCCTTTCGATGTGGGATTTCCTTCCTGTAGGCTGCCCTGTTCCGGTACAGACCCCAAGCCTTTTGTTACACCCCAAGTCTGGAATCTCTTGAGGGCTTATGGCATCCTCCCACATCCTTGGGAAATCTTAGCTTGTCTTTACCATAAAAAAGGGCCCTGGGGCCCTTGTTGTTCTCCTTAGTGCTGGGAACTCTGCAGGGTTCCTTCTCTGTCTGAATGCCTGCCTGCACCCAAGCTCTGTCTTTTTAATACTAAAGCTATTTTCAAATACATTTTGAAGTCATTTCCCAACACAGGCACATGAATACCAAAGTTATCTTTAAATACATTTTGAAGCCCTTTCCCAATACCAGCACATCATCCTTACATTATAACACAGAAATCTTGGGCATAAATAGTAAAAAAATGATAAGATAGTTAAGAAAATCTTCTACAGTAAAAGAGGGGGGAAAAGTAGTGGTGGGGGTAGAGTTGGAAAAAGTTAATAAAATTTTGGAACAGAAGAAACTTTTTAAAATTCAGTAATGAATAGCTTAAGAATATTGTATCTATTAATAGAAAAAAATCACTTTGAAAAGAAAAAGAAAAAGAAACATTCAAAGAACAAGAAAGTGTGCTTTGGAAATTATATATATGACAGGTATTTTTGAAAGCAGGTTTTAAGACAACAGCAGGGAATTCTGTCAGAGAGTAAAACAAAAGATAAAGAGATGGAGTATAAATGATAAAAGATACATGATAAGTTGGGTCTCTCCCCCAAGTGAGGTCAGTGGGAACAGGAAGCTGAACCCCGGAAGCCAGAAGCAGAGATATGGCGAAACTCCAGATGCCTCAATACTCCAAACATCGCGAGACTACAGATGTCACAAGAGAATTGGCATGCCTATAAAACAGCGTTGCCTCGGATCCACCACATGACTCAGCCTGCCAATCAGGACTATGCTCATCTCTCCAGACGTGTGGTCCGTCGGTCCCTTCCCCTACAGCCGGCTGACTCTCTGGAGGATGCTGTGTTCCGAATAAAACAGCAGTCTCTGATAACCCGGTTGGTGTTTTTGCCTCCCCCCTAAACCCCCTAACTCTATTTTCAACCTAACAATACAGAAATTAGTAAATCCCTTCAGAACAAAATAGCAGTTTCAGTAAGAGCAAGCAAAGGAAATGGCAGAAAGGAAATTACAAAGAAGTTATATAAAAACTATTTTAATAACTGAACAAGATAAATTACCGGATTGAAAAGGCCATCAAATGTACCTTCATCAAGGTGCACTTTGATGAAGTTTTGCAACAAAAGGGAAGAAGAGTTGCTTATAAAAGATCAGGAAGCCAAATGGTGGAGTGTGTGTGTGTGTGTGTGTGTGTGTGTGTGTGTGTGGTACTGGGGACAGAACCCAGGGACATTCTACCTCAGAGCTACACCCCCAGCCCTATTTTTTATTTTTTATTTTTGAAACAGGGTCTCACTGAGTTGCAAAGAGCTTTACTACATAGCTGAGGCTGGCCACAAACCACGATCCTCCTGTCTTAGCCTCCCAAATGCTGGGATTACAAGCATGTGCCACCATGCCCAGCTCAAATGGCAGAATTTTAATAGCAATATTGGCATTCATAACTTCAAATTTAGAAACATCTATAATCTACTCTCTAGAACTTTATACCTAACCAAATATCAAGAATGAAAGTAGATTATAGATGTTTCTAAACATGAAATGTCTCAGAATAAATGAAATACTAAGAAGATATTTTAAAATGTGCTTAACCAGAATAGACGATTGTGATGGAATTTGGAAAACAAAAACTCCAACATAGGAAAGAGCTAAGAGACTTCCAGAATGATAGGAAAGAGTCCCAGAACCACAGCTGACCAGCCACATTAATTGAGGCAGGGAGAGGGAAGACTCCAGGGTCAAAAGCTCTAAGCTAGAAGAAAAGTGAGTTCAAGAGTAGCTGCTGTGTCAACCTCTTCTGAAAGCAGAGTTATATTTCATTCCAAAATTTGGAGGATGAATTTGGAAACAAAGCAAACAAAAAATGCAAGAATACATAATTGTGTAAGAAAGGAAATCCAGTCTTTACATTTCAAGAACTGGTTGTGAACAATATTTACAAAGTAGTCATGTAAATACTGAGTGCTGATTTAAACAAAAATTTTTATACAACTGCATTGGTAGGATAGGGAGAAAGAAGCTGTTATCTTTCATAAGAAGAAACCAATAAAAAAAATTGTCTAAAACTGAAAAAAAGAAAAGAATAAAGGAGGAAAAGGTGAAGATATTATTTAGAATTTTGGGGAAAAAAATACAAGAAAAAAATCTAAATGTCTGTGGGAAATATATGTATGAGGAAGAGTGGAAGAGGGGTTTACCACTTTTGCTCTAGATCTTGTATTGCCATTAACCTTTTTAAAGTATGCATATATATTTGCTAAATTTTTTAAAATTAAGCTTAAAAATCAAGTATTCAAATAATTCAAATTGGGGTAAGAGTTAAAAAGGAAATAAACAGGACAATTTCAAGATGAGAAATTGGGAGTGCTGTTTTATTAAAAATGCAATGGAAAGTCACTGAAGTTTTAAAGCAAGCCAAAGGACTTAGCATTGAGACAATTACTCTGGCTGTTCCACATAAAATGGATAACAGAGCAATCCATAGAAGTCAGTAGAATATTAGGCATTAGCATGGTCCAAATAGATGAAGATGCCATGTGATTAGTGAAATTGGGAAGGATCAGGGAATGGGGCTAGATTTGGGATGTATCTTGAATGTAGAGCCAATGAGATTTGCTCGTTAGTTGACCATGGGACATGAGGAAAGAGGGATAAATGACACCAGATATTTTGGTAGAATATCTAGATGTCTTCATTTACTCAGTGAAGATGGAGTAAGATCGAGGAGGAAATGCTTGAAAATAGGGAAAAGAAATTGGGAATCGAGCATTCCATTTGGGATGTGTTAGTTCTGATATGCCTATATGAAATCCAAGGGTCCAAGATGAGTGCCTTGTAGATATTCTGGAGATAATATATTTGAGATTCATCAGCATATATATGATGTTTATAGCTATGGAACTAAGAGGATATGAGGTCCCAGATCTGAGCTCTGAAACAGAGGTGAATCCCAAGTAATTTGCTGAAGACTGGGAAACAGTCTGTTTTCTTTAACTTTGATCATAAAATTGCACCCTATAAAAGTTTCATATCAACCCTTAATGTTTCTGCTTTTAATGTTAATGTCTTTTAATGTTTTCATGCCATAATAAGAAAGTCCTTCCCCATTCAACATAATAAAAATCATTCTTATATATTTCCTCCTAGCTTCTTTCCATATTTATATGTATATCTGTAACATATCAGGTAAGCTAAAGACACCAAAAGCAAGAAGTTGGACAATTAGAACTTATTTCATCTGTTTTTTGTCTCTCTGAGATCCCTGACTTTGGTTGTTTGATATCCTGTGTCTTGAAAACCACCCCACAAGTCAGGCGTGGTGGCATACCCTTGTAATCCCAGCATTTGAGAGGCTGAAACAGAAAGATTGCAGTTCGTGGACAGCCTCAGCTACTTAGTGAGGCCCTTTGCGAAAATATAGAAAATTTAAACCAACCAATAGCAATCAAAGAGATTGAAACAGCAATGTTTACCATCAAAGCAAAGCCCAGGATCAGATGGTTTCCCAAGTAAATTTTATAAAACCTTTATAGAAGAGCTAATTCTGCTTCAAAATAAAGAATAAAAAATAGGGCTGGGCTGGGGAATAGCTTGAAGGTTAAATGCCCCTGGGTTCCATCTCCAGTACCACCAAAAAAAAAAAAAAAAAAAAAAAAAAAAACCTCCCACATATGTTTTTAACATGTTTAATATAAATGAAACAATATTAAATATATTCTCTAGAATTGTTTTACATAAGTAAAATATGCATGCATAAATATTCATACTAGTAAAAGTGATCATATTGTTCTAAGTTCAAGAAATAGAACTGGAATGATATACATCAAACTATTAACAGTGATTACCTCCATGCACAAAGGGATAAAAGTAAAGCAGAGATCACTTTTTATTTTACTTTATACACTCCTTTAATATTTAAGTTTTCTACAGTGTTCATGTGCTTTCCTTGTAAGTTTTGTTTTGTTTTGTTTTGTTTTGTTTAAAGAAAGGCAGACTGCCACGTGCAGCGCCTCATTTGGATGTGTCTGGAGTCTTGGAAGCTTGACTACCCTACGTTCTCCTACAAATGGACCTTGAGAGCTTGTTTGGAGGTTCTAGCAGGGGAGCGCAGCTACTCGTATACCCTTGACCGAAGACCGGTCCTCCTCTCTTCGGGGAAGGTCGTCCTCTTCGACTGAGCGCAACGTGCAGCATCAGGAGGGATGCACATGGAGCGGTGAGGGAGGAAGGGGACACCTGCCTAGCCAGCCAGATCAGCCGAATCAACCCTGGAGATCAATGGGGTGACAGATGTCACAGCCAGATCGCCCTCACATCCCCTTGTAAGTTATTTTAAAAGTCACAAAAATGTTGATAAGAACATTGTGAATCATTTCCCCTAACTCAGCCAACTGTGCTGAAGAAGAGGTTCTCCTGACTGACAAGTCCACGGCTTGAACGGCCTTTTTTCCCTTCACATTGTGGTTTCTTATCTAGGCTTCTTAGACTGTACCTCTCCTTCAAGTTTTGAAAAGATAATCATTTAATTCAAATAACATGAGAAAGAGAATCATTTAAATCAGCAAATGTATATCCCTCAATTCAGTTTGAGTAAAATAACTCTACCGACTATAATTTGAAATATAGCTGTGGCTATTACCATCCCCACTGGAACTTTCTTGCTGGTAGAAAGGCTGTTTTGTCTTCAGAGAAAATTGGAAGGCTGTCAAAAATCTAGTACGCAGTATAGCCCATCCCTACCATCTCTAAAACTCTTGGTTTGTTGTTTTGAATGCTGTATTTAAGTTAGATGACAGGTTTTGCATTGTAAATTGATGGGGAAAATTTTTGTGCAACAAAATGTCAATCTTGTTTCCAGAGTTTAGAGCCCTAAACGTAAATTCTACTATATATTTTGAATGCACTTTGAATAAAAGAGTTCAGCAAGAAAGGTTGGTCTACATGGAGAGAAATGCTTCTTAATGGGTCTCCCATTGGGGTGTCAATCCTTCAAGTATTTAGTACCTAGGATAAGTCACCATATAAAATATATCAAACTTTTTTTTTGCTATAGTGAAATAGGTGATGTGGATCTGTCTGGAGGTTCCCTCAAGCTTTAGGCTTTTCAAATTTCATCCTGTATTTTTTACTCTCATAAACAACATGCATACATACACACAGTTGTCCATATATTAGTCAAGGCTCTCCAGAGGAGCACAACCAATAGAGATCCTTCTAAGAGTAGATTTATTATAGGAATTAGCTCACACACTTATAGAAGCCAAAAAGTCCCATGGTATGCCATCTGCACACTAGAGAACTAAGAAGTCAGTGGTGTGATAATAAAATGTGACCATCAGAATGGCATGGTGACCTGCCAACCAGAAAAAAACATCAGCTAAAAGCCTCTAGTAAGACTGTCCCAGAGCATAATAACTGAATTATTGTTGCTAACAAAAGCTCAATAAATGTTTGGAATTTTTTCTACAAACAACATGAATCGACATAAAGTTTGTTCACTAAAAAGTTTGTTCACATAGAGTTTGTCAAAGTTAAATTAGTAGCCGGGCGTGGTGGCACACGCTTGTAATCCCCGCGCTTGGGAGGCAGAGACAGGAGGATCGCGCAGGTTCGAAGCCAGCTGCGCGCACTGGCTTAAGAGACCCTGTTTCCAAATTTAAAAAAATGTAAAAATAGGTCTGGGAGTGTAGCCCAGAGGTAGCAGGGCTTCCAGGAACCCCAGTACCACCAAAAAAAAAAAAAAAAAAGTTAAATTAGTAAGTAAAGGACATTATTATTATAGTATAGATGCTTTTAATTGAGTTATAGAATTGTCTTTACATTTTTATTAATCTCATTGATATTAGAAGACTACAGAAAACTATCTCCCAAGGATTTGGAAATATGATAAATAAGATCTCCTTCTGTGAGTTAACTGTGAAATGAACTTTTTCCTGGGAGAAGTTATCTGCTATAATAGCTAGAGAATGCCTCAAATTTAGTAACTAGAGATAAATCAAAGCTGTGGAATACCTCATTAAGAAAAAGAGAGGTATATAGAAAAAATTATCAGAAAATATTCAGAACTACCCCATAGAAAAAGAGCAGATGCTGGCCTAGATGGGGAGCCCTGGCTAGCACACTTGGTCTCATTGGCTCAAGTCATGGCTGTTTCTAGAGGTGGAGAACCTCTGGAGTGATATTGCTGAAGTAGTTTTTCCTGGGATTAACTAAATTCCTTCATTTTGACCTACTTTCTGATTTGGTAAGGAACAAGGATCCGCTCATATGGACATAATCATGCAGCTCTCTGGCTCCTGTGAAGTTTGTTTCCATTGTAAATTAGTAATTGACCTTCTGGTGTCTAACTCAGCCCCGTGTGCATTTCAATTAGTAGGAATCAGCCTTTTAGAAATTGATGACCTCCCAGCACTGATTAGAGGGGTAGGCGTAGAGCATTATGCTAAAGACTACAAGATTTTAAGTCACATAGATTGGGATTCAAATACCAGTTATAGCTCTCACAAGGTCCATGATTCTAAGCAAGTTTCAACTTTCCTAAGCCTTACTTCATGCATTTATAAAATGTGCATAATTCCTCCCATGTAGGGTGATTGGAGAATTAAATATGGTAAAGTCCCTGGGCTTTCAAAGCAGAAGGACACATCCTCATGACCATGACCCTGGTGTACTATCCACCCAAGGAAGGCCTTTACCTATCATCTACAAATGTTAAAAATGTACTGAGTTAGGTTTGCATGGATGTCTTCTTTGCTAGACTCTGAGCTCACATTCATCTTGTTGTTGTTGTTGTTAGTACTAGGAACTGAACCCAGGGACATTGTACCTATGAGCTATACTCCCAACTCTATTTTATTTTTTATTTGGAAATAAGGTTTTGCTAAGTTGCTGAGAACCTCACTAAGTTGCTGAGGCTGGCCATGAGCCTCCTGTCTCGGCCTCCCTGATCTTCAGTGAGTGTCTTAAAATAGAATGGTGTTGTTCCCTTAAACTGTTTAAAATCCTGAGAAAACATGACCCCTGAAAATGCTGCCCATCTGTAGAGTTTTTACCCTACCTCTAATATTACGTCTGTTATTCTGCAGCAGTGATAATTCAGAAATGGAGAAGTATGTACAATGACTGACTACTAATACTAGTAATAATTACTAATACTAATATTAGTAATTAACTAGTAATGACTGATTACTAATACTAATAATTAATATTACATTACATATTAACACTACTTAATTCAATTCTCATAGACAACTGTGCTGTTACATATTTATTTCTACACTGAAGAATAATACTTATAAAAGTAGAAAAATAAATGTAGTCAGAGGTGAATCAGAGGTCCTCAAATATATCCCACATACTTTTGAAAACACTACACACCACTATTCCCAACACACACACACACACACACACACACACACACACACACACACACTCACATGCCCACAAGACCATTTGGCAGACATCTTTTGAGGGTGAACTACTATTAGCATCTGTTGATTTACTGAGTTGAAAGAACCAGGGCTGCTGTTGAACAACCTTCAGCCCCCACACAAAATAGTCCTCCACTACAAAGAATTGTCTGGCTCCAAATGTTAGCAGCACAGAGACAGAGAAATCCTGCTCTCGGGTCTCTCCTGAAACCCTCTGCCTATAAGTCAAGCATCTTTTCCCAGTTATTTTTACACACAGCTCTTCTCACCATATGATATTTGACCTATTAGCACCCAGGAGGGCAAGCAGACAGGCCTTGTAGAATAGTCAAAACGAAGTTTAAATTTGTTTCATCAGATTATGTTCCTATATTAGAAATGTCAATACAAGATGGATTTTGACAAAGGAGAAGAGTAATTTCTGGGACCATGGATGTGTGCATTGAGAGGATTTTGTAAGAAGGAACTAGAAATTTGTGGGTAAAGGTAAATATTCAGGACAGGTATAAAATCATTGTTTAAATGCAGAAATATAAAACAAATTATGTTCAAGTTGTTTGCTCATTAAATTTTCATGCTTGGAATATTTAGAAATATTAAGATGCTAAGAAAAAAAAAACATCTTTTTCCCTCTGAAAATTTCCTGAGTTTCTCTAATCAGCAAATAAACAAGACACAATTTCCACAGTCAGCAGTTTTAGGAATATGCAGTTTTTTGTACTTTTATCATCTGTTTGGGGAAATTAGATGTGCTGTCCAACATAATTCTTTTGAGTGATTTCTTCTTGCTCATAGAAAATTTTGAAAAAAATATTTTTTTTTAGTATTTAGGTTTTAAGATATGAATTTCTGTCACAAGTGCCCTGGGCCTCGATTTTCTTATTGGTGTAGAGCAAAAGTTTCTGAAATCTCACATTGTCAGTGTGGATTATTAAAAAAAAAAATAATCGCCATTTTCTTAACCTTCCAGCTTTGTTCAAACATTGTCACTTTGAGCATCTGAATTTGACCCCTGTCCTAGATTCAGTATCGACTAGAAATCCTGAAATGTCCTGGAGTCAAGACAAATCAGATTGTAGCATGAGGCCTCTTGAGCCTCCTGGGAGAGGCAAAGTTTGTTGGTCTAGACTGACACTGGTCCCAGGACTCTGACTCATAAGCTATCGAGAAGCAATCTCCTAGCTGCTGTACCTCAGGTAGAAAGAACTTACTAGAAGGAAGAGAAAGATCACAGAACAATTTTGGTCTGAAGTTATTATTTACCATTAACTAGAGAAAAAAATGGACAGAAAAAAAAGGCATATTCAATCTCAAATATCCTTTTCAAGTACCCATAGGGAAAATGTGCAAGCTCCATAAAGAGAACGGGAGTCTGGCTGGGTGTTGTGGCTCATGTTTGTAATTCCAGTACTTGGGAGGCTGAGTGGGAAGATCGCAGTTCACAGACAGCCTCAGCTACTTAGTGAGGCTCCCTCCAACAACTTATTGAGACCCTGTTTCCAAATAATGAATAAAAAAAGAGGGCTGGGGGTATAGCTCAGAGGGAGAATACCACTGGGTTCAATCCCTAGTACTGCAAAAATAAAAATGAAAAGTAAAAGACGAGAGAGAGAGAGAGGGAGGGAGGGAGAAAGAGAGGAGAATGAGGCCTTAACAAATTAGGAAGAGCTCATATTTTTATTTTATTTCTATTTATTTATTTTGGTGGTTACTAGGGATAGAACTTAGGGGGATCCTACTTTCGAAATATACCCCCAGCCCTATTTTATTATTTTGTTTGGAAAGAGGATCTCACTAAGTTGCAGATGCCCTCACTAAGTTGCTGAGGCTGGCCAGGAATCTGAGATCCTCTTGTCTCAACCTCCCAAGTACTGGGATTACAAGTGTGCACCACCACACCTGGCTAGAAGCTCTGGTTTTTAAAAAGTGCTCCCAACTGAGACTTAGTTAAAAGAGAGCCAAATGACTTAATTGTGTGACACAATACCAGCTTCCAACCAGGTAGGGCCAGGGCAATCACAGGTGAGAACAAGAGAACTATTTCATGTTGACCAAAGGCTCCAATATAAATTTGTTATGTGGTCTCTAAATTAATCACAAAGTTTAATTGTTGTATTGTGGCAGTATTGAAAAAATTGCTTTGGTATTAATTTCAAAATGTAAAAGATAGTCAAGGCCTGGGTGCTGCGCAGGCATTCAGGCAAGGAGGGAGGCTGCTGTTACAAGGCAGAGTTACCCTCACCAAAAGTGATTACCAAGTACACAAAAGAGTTGTAGCCCAGGGCCTTCATATTTTAAAGACAAGTTTACATAATAAATAACTTCTCCCAGATAGGCTAAAACTACCCAAAGACACAGGAGGATGGTACAGGCCTTCCTCAAAGGGCATATACCATGTGACTCCTGACTTTGTTAACCAGGTAACGCATCTTGGTCATACCAAAGGCTTGCACTTGGAGATAATGGGTGGGCCCACACCTACATCACTCAGGAGCAGATAAAAAGACTTGATCAAGCAGGATGGGAGACAGTAAATCCTTATAATCATAACAAAGCTTGCACCAGAGATAATGGGCAGGCCTATACCTACATCAGGTCAGGGGGTGGTAAAAAGACTATTGGTTAAGCAGGATAGGAGATAATGAATCCTTATAAAAACTGTTTTATGTTAAAAAAAATGTCAGTGTCTTATTTTCAAAGCACTCCACTGGTCTCTCTAACTCAGTGCTTTGATGGTCTGTCCCTTCCTCTTACCTTTGTAATGATAAAAATTGCTTAAGCTTACAGCAGTATATTTCTGGCTATTTTTTCTGAACTAGCTAAGAACAAAAACTCACATCAACATCTCAGACCATTACAATGTGGTCTGTAAATTAATCAAAAAGTGTAATTGTTGTATTTGTTACATTAAACATACTACCAAAAGCAAACCTTGGGATCCAGGGGAGATGGCGACCAAGAAAAGCAGCGTCTACAAGTACTGCTGACACTCAATTTCCATAGCTTCAAATATAATGCCTTACATGGCCAGAAAATACTATTAATAGAGAAATAAAAGCTATAAATACAAGGGACAGAGAAAAAGAAGATTAGAAGAACAACCAGAGAGCAGAAAAGATATCTGCCTGCCTTGAGGCAGCAGCCACCACTACCCCAGCACTATCTTGTCTCACAGAACCAGACTCCAGGGATGAAAACTGGAGCTGAAGTGACCAGTTGCAGTCCAGTCGGTTGTAATTCCTCAGTTCTTTCAGCACAAAGACCGGCTAAAACTTCCAGAAGCCAAGACCATCATGCCCTCCAGAGATTCAGAGCTGATCTCAAAACCAGAAAAGAAATACCCAGCCTCATGGCTGAGGACATACCATTGCAACTTGGCAAGATAGTAACAAACTTATGATAAAGGGCTGTAGTAAGGTAATCCATACCAACAGAGCTCAAAGACAAGCAGGAATACCAACTATGATAACAGACAAGTTAGACTTCAAGCCCAGCTTATTAGAAGAGACAAAGAAGATTTTTTACTGGTAAAAGGAACAACCCAGCAAGATGAAATAACAATAATATAGAATATTTCACCCAAATACAGCGGAGTTCACATTTTTCTCAGGTGCTCACAGAACCTTCTCTAAAATAGATCGTATCCTGGGGCACAAAGTAAGCACTTGCAAATTCAAAAAATGTGACATACTTTCCTGTGTCTTTTCAAATCATAATGGACTGAAACAGAAATCAACTATAAGAAGACCCAGAGAAACAACATAAACATGTGGAGACTGAGTACCACACTTCTGAATAAAGAATGGGTCATAGAAGACGTAAGGGGTTAAATCAAGAAATTTCTAGAAACAAATGAAAATAAAGATACAGCATATCAAAACCTCTGGGACACTGTGAAGGCAGTATTAAGAGGAAAATTTATAGCACTGAGTGCTCAAATTAGAAAAGCAGAAACTCATCAAATAACCTAATGACACACGTCAAAGCCCCTGAAAAACAGGAACAATCTAACCCAAAGCCAGTAGAAGACAGGAAATTATTAAAATCAGAGTAGAAATTAACAAAGTAGAGAATAAAAAAAAATACAGAAAATCAATAAAACCAAAAGCTGCTTTCTCAAAAAAATTAACAGAATAGATAAATCACTAGATAACCGAACTAAAAAAAAAGAGAGAATCATGAAGAGATGAAAAAGGAGCTATCACAACTGACACTGCAGAAATCCAGAGGATTATCAGAAACTACTTTGAAAAACTATGCTCCAACAAAATGGGAAATCCGAAGGAAACTGACAACTTTCTAGATAAATACAACATTCTTAAACTGAGTCAAGAAGATACAGAAAATTTAAACCAACCAATAGTAAACAAAGAGATTGAAACAGGATTAAAGAGCCTACCATCAAAGAAAAGGATGGCTTTCTAAGTGAATTCTATAAAACCTTTATAGAAGAGCCTAACCCTCCTCAAATACTCCTCCTCAAATACTCAAATACTCAATATCATAAAAGCAATCTACAATAAGCCCACCACAAACATCATTAAATGGGGAAAAACTTTGATAATTCCCCCTAAAAACGGGAACAAGACAAGGATGTCCATTATCACCACTTCTCTACAATATAGTACTTGAGACTCTAGGAAGAGCAATAAGGCAAGAAAAAGAAATCAAAGGAGTACAAATAGAAAAGAATAACTCAAACTCTCACTATTTGCAGATGACATGATACTATATTTAGAAAACCCAACAAACTCAGCCAAAAGGCCTATAGAACTGATCAACAAATTCAGCAAAGTATCTGGATACAAAATCAATCTTAAGGTCAGGTGTGGTGGCACACGCTTGTAATCTCCGCGCTTGGGAGGCAGAGACAGGAGGATCATGCAGGTTCAAAGCCAGCTGCACTGACTTAAGAGACCCTGTTTCCAAAAATATATATATAAAATAGGTCTGGGAGTGTAGCCCAGAGTAAGAAGGGTTTCCAGGAACCCCAGTACCACCAAAAAAAATTAAATAAAATAAATCAAAATCTATCTTAAAAAATCAGAAGTTTTTCTGTACACCAATCATAAATCCACTGAAAAAGAAATTCAGAAAAAACTTCTACTCAGGATCTCCCACAAAAAAAAAAAAATACTTAGGAATAAACTTAACCAATGAGGTAAAAGATCTTTACAAAGAAAATTATAAAACATTAAAAAAGAAATTGAAGAAGATCTTAGAAGATGGAAAAATGTGCTATGTGCATGGAAAGGCAGAATAAATATCATTGAAATGGCAATCCTTCCAAAAGTGATCTACAGATTCAACATAATACACATTAAATTACCAAGATCATTCCTCACAGACATAAAAAATTAGTCCTAATATTTATGTGGAAGAACAAAAAGCCCAGAATATCCAAAGTAGTTCTCAGCAACAAAACTATGCAGGAGGAATCACAATACCTGACTTTATACTACAAACCCATTGTAATAAAAACAGCATGGTACTGGCATGTTTCACTGGATAAAAAGATAGCCTGTTCAACAAATGGTGTTGGCAAAACTGGTTAACCATATGCAGAAAACTAGAAATGAATCTCACCTTCTCACCCTGCACAAGAATCAATTCAAGATGGATCAAAGACATGGAAATCAGACCAGAGACCTTGAGTGAGGCTCCTTGAAGTGGGCATAGATCCAACACTACAACACATAAGCAAAGATAAACACTTTCTCAACAAGACCCCAAAAGAACAACAAATTAAAAGGCGAATCAATATGTGAGATTGCATGAAACTGAAGAGCTTCTGTACAGCAAAGGAAACTGTCAAGAACCTCAATCAAGAGCCAACAAAATGGGAGATTTTTGCCACCTACTCTCAGATGGAGGACTAATATCTAAAATATACAGAGAACTCAAGAAACTCAACACTAAAATCACAAATAATCCAATCAAAAAATGGGCAAGCAAACTAAATAGACACATCACAAAAGAAGAAATTCAAATGGCTAATAAATGCATGAAAAAATGCTCACCATCACTGGCAATCAGAGAGATGCAAATCAAAACTACCCTGAGATTTCACCTTACTCCAACTACAATGGCAATCATTCAAAACACTAACATCAACAAATGCTGGTGAGGGTACAGAGAAGTGGGAACTCTAAAACATTGTTGGTGGGCTTGCAAATTAGTGCTACCACTTTGGAAAACAGTATGGAGAATCCTCAAAAGAATGGGAACAAATTTACCATTCGATCCAGCAATACCACTTCTGGGTATCTACCCAAAAGAAAGAAAACCAAACTACCAAACTAATGCATGTGTGTCTATGTTCATAGCTGCACAATTCACCATAGCCAAACTATGGAACCAGACAAGATGTCCATCAACAGATGAATGGATTACAAAACTGTGAGATATGTACACAATGGAATTCTACTCAGCGAAATGGATAGAACTGGAGGACATTATGCTAAGTGAGATTAGTCAATGACAAAAAATAAGAAATCAGATGTTTTCCCTAATATGCAATTGCTAAGGAGAAATAGGTCAAAGGAGGAACTCTAGATGAAAAAGGAAATCCTATAGAGGACCAAAGAAGACAACCTAACTGTGGGGATGGGAGGAAGGAAGAAGGAAACTCTAAAGCACACGATGTATTTATTCATATTGTAGTCAACTACTAAGCTGAACATGGGAGGGAGGGATGGGGAGGACTTTGGGTGGGGACTGGGTGGTGGCTGGCTGGGTGATGTGTGCATGTATGTCTATACAAGTTTTTTACCCCATTATGATGTATGAATACAATGCATCAATAAAAAAATTTTTAAATAAAAATGCACACCTTGGAAATATAGCCCAATGTTCTCTGTTATCCTTTGCTAATTCCTTTATTTCTTAAATATAGAAGGAGCTTTAAAAATGGCCTGGGGCCTTTCTCGACATCAGAGTAAATTCATTTGGAGTCATACACTGAAGTGGGGCAAAGGAACAGCTACTGGATATAAGTGCTGACCTAGGACAGCTGTGGGCCCATCCCCCAAGAGCAGCAGCAAGTCCTGAGAGAAGGTGGAAAAACCTGAGGCCCCTCAGGTGAGGGATGGAGAGGGGCCATCCTGCTTTGGACTGGTGATTGTGTGGGACAGTGGCCTTGAGAAGGAAAGTGACCCTGCACAGACATGGGATCACAGAGAGAAGCTTGCTTGCTTTTCTTTGCCACCACCCCAAGACAAAGAGCATTGTCCCCATCCCTGGTCCAGTATCCTCTGCAGTGAAATCATCTCTGAATAGAAAGCCTTTGTGCACAGGAGGAGCTGGGGATAATGGGTGGGACCTGGCTGAGCCTGTCAGCTGCTCCTTCACTCTTGCCCCAACCTCACCCAGGGCTGGGGAAATGGCCCCAGAATGAGAGTGTCCACCCAGGGCTGCTGGAAGGAGGGGAGAAGTAGAGGTCTCACCTGGGGTGTTGTTTTGTGGGTGGAGAAAACACACAACCAAGAGGAAATATGAGGTATAAAACAGGTAATAGTGAAATGAAGAATGAATAGAAGAAAGAGAGATGGCAGAGTGGAAAGAGCCAAAGCACAAATAGAAAATTGGAAAATTATGGGAGATTGCAGTGACCTCCTAGAAGAAAGGAAGAAAAGACAAGTAACAGAAAATATAAAATAGAATCTAAGAAGCCGGGCATGGTGGTGCATGCTTGTAATCTCAGTACTTGAGAGGCTGAAACAGGAGGATCACAGGTTTGCAGCCAGCCTCAGCTACTTAGGCCCTCTGAAACTTAGTGAGACCCTGTTTCAAAATAAAGAATAAAAAAAAAAATGGGGCTGGGGATGTAGTTCGGTGGTAGCATGCGCCTGGGTTCCATCCCCAGTATTGCAAAAAGAGAAAGAAAAAAAAAAAGCTAAGAAAAGTGAAGGCTAAAAGCAAAGCATTAAAATCTAGATAATGGCCGGGCGTGGTGGCGCACACTTTTAATCCCTGCACTTGGGGGGCAGAGACACGAGGATCGTGCAGGTTTGAAGCCAGCCACACTGGTTTAAGAGACCCTGTTTCCAAATTTTAAAAGTATAAAAATGGGTCTGGGAGTGTAGCCCAAAGGTAGAAGGGTTTCCAGGAACCCCAGTACCACCACCAAAAAAAAAAGAAATCTAGATAATGGTAATCTTAGACAAAGATAAACATAAAAAGAGGATTTCTCTATTTCTGTGTATGTTTGAAACTTCAGAGAAGTGTTTGAAGCAATCATGGAAATATATTTCCTAAAATTATTTTTCTTTTTTTTTCTTTTTTTTTTCTTTTTTTTTTTTTTTTTTTGGTGGTGGTACTGGGGTTCCTGGAAGCCCTTCTACCTCCGGGCTACACTCCCAGACCTATTTTATGCTTTTTTTTTTTTTTTTTTGAAACAGGGTCTCTTAAGCCAGCGCGGCTGACTTAGAACCTGTAGGATCCTCCTGTCTCCGCCTCCCAAGCACAGGTATTACAAGTGTGCGCCACTACACCCAGCTATTTCCGAAAATTAAAAAAAAAAAAGAAAGAACTTAGGGTTAGGGTGCCCATGGAGAGAGATAAGAAAAGCCTCATTTCTAGTGTAACTTAAGAATGTCAATAACAAAGAAAAGAACTCTCTTTTACAGAAAAAAAAATAAGAAAAAGCAGAACAGAAGGATAGATAAATTATTTTTCAACAATTACATAGGAGATAAGATAATGGAGCAGTATTTTCAAAATATCTCCTAATAAACCATTATCAAGTTAGTTTTCCCTATATGCAAGGATCATTACATATTAGCAAATTCATAAATATAATTACAACATTAATGAGTTAAAAATATACCACATAACTATCTTAATAATGGCATAACATTAAATGATAGATTCAATATTAATCCATGATTTAAAAAAATAACCCCTAATAATTTCATAAATTAAGACATTATTAACCTGATAAATAAACCAAATACATAAATGGTTTCCCCAAATGGAAAGCATTATTGGATTGGCGAGAGGATCCCTTAGATCTCCTTTGATGCAAACAGGTGTAGCTACTCTGGAAAGACATGGAGCTCAGTTTGGAGCATGGACTTCTCTGAGGAAAGCAGGTTTGAGGGAGCACAGGATGGGGAGCTTCATACAGGAGATAGCATGAGAGGATAGGAAAGGGACCCATCAGCAGCAAAGTCAAGACATAAAGAAGAAGCCGAGCGTGGTGGCACACGCTTGTAATCCCAGCATTCGGGAGGCTGAGACCGGAGGATCGCAGTTCACAGACAGCCTCAGCTACGTAGTGAGGCCCTCTGCAACTCAGTGAGACCTGGTTTCAAAATAAAGAATAAAAAATAGGGCAGGGGGTGTAGCTCGGAGGTCGAATGTCCCTGGGTTCCATCCCCAGACCCGCAAAAAAAAAAAAAAAAAAAAAAAAAAATGACATAAAGAAAAATCTGGGAAACAGTTTATTTTTTTTTAATTCCTAAGGTGAATCCTGCCCCTTCTCCAAACTTCCTCATTTCCTGAAGCCAATTCCAATGTCTTTAAATTTTGCAGAAAACTGTCTTCCCTCCATTCATTACTAGAGTAAAGACAGGTGGCTCTGGGAAGGATGGAAGAGCCTCTGCCTACAGAGCCTTTGTAGAGTGAGTCCAGGACCCCAGCAGGGCACAGCTGGGAACCGGGACCCTGATGATGCAGCATGGGTACCCTTTAGCAGAAACTCTTGTCAAACTTTGACTCCTGGGGACACAGGGAAAACCTTAAGCCTTGTATTTGGCTTTTTATGCTTCTACTACCCTTCCATAGCTTTCAAATCTCAGTGTGATTTAAACCTGTAGAAAGAAGGTGAATTCACTGTATCTGAAATAGCACAGTGGGCTCTAACCATGTAAAAAGATGACTCTTTTCTCCACATAGCATTTGAGGTAGCATATGTTCTGAAGCTATCTACCATGCAGTGTAAAAAAAAAAAAAAAGCTAGAAGGAAAAAAATGCTGTACCACAGAGTTTAAAATCTATGCTTAATTATAAATTCTTGCACCAAAAAAAATGGAAGAGGGTGCTTAGATCTAAGAAATCTAGGGCTTACTAACCTCTCTCCTTTGTTCATTTTCTTTTCATAAGTATGAGACTTTTAGGCCTATTAAATAACACAATACCCAATATTCACCATCTACATTATTAAATACTATATTTATTTTGTAAGATTCCGATTATCAACCCGGTGTGCATTAAGAAAAAGAAATAAAGAGAAAAAAATACTCAGGGCCTCTCTGAAGAGACATCCAGAATTTGGCACTCCTTACCATCAGAGGGCTCTGGTTTTTTAATTTCCACAGTTAAGTTGCATTATACTTATGACATTATTTGAAAAGGAAAAATCTAGCTCTGCAGTAGAGAATAGATTGAGCAGGAAATTTAGCAGCTTTACAACTAAATGAGTCATTACTTCATATATTTGGGGGAAAAAAAACTTGGAAGAAAAGAAAAGAAGTATGAATGTGATCTACTTGCACCTAAGGAGACATTTAAACTGTGTATTAAAGCATGGGTAGGCTTTCACTTGAGAGACCAAATAAATAACATTCCCAGAAAATTCTCAAAGAGGGAGTTATATGAACAGAGTACAAAAAGGGTCCGGTGGATTCAAGGCCCAGCGTGTTATGCAGCATGGCAGAGCCGTGGGCGCTCTCAGGAAGCAGAGGGGAGGAGGCTGGAAAAGGGAAATGAAGGGGCTGTGTCACAGGAGCCTCGGATATCCCGCTTATCATTCAGGAACTGTCCCTCTATGAGTGGGAAAATACTGGTTTAAGCAAAAATGGGGAAGCTTATTGTTGCATGAAACTGAAAGATTCAGATGTAGACTTCAGGCACCTCTGGATTTACAGTTCAAATGATGTCATCGGGGCTTGAGTTTCCCCCAGCCTTCTACTGGCTATATCTTCATTTTCAGACTCAACAGAGAACTTTCCAGAATCAGCTCCAGAATCACATGCAGGATCCAGACTAGAATAAAACAAATGAGGCACTCGCCACCTCAGGCACAAAATTTAAAGGTGTATCCAAAAACTCAGTAATCAAATATTGAATATAATGGTTTTTAAATCAAAAGTAAGAAAAAAAAGCTTTGATGAATAAAATTTCAAATTTCAAATAAAGACAGGATCCCTATTACTACTTTTCCCTTTTGCCCCAGGCTTTTACTATGGCTCCAATTCTAACTAGGCACAGAATCTATGGTGGTACAACTGATAGGAGAGAAGTCAATGGGTGCTCGGGTTTAGGAGAGAACAATTTGATGCCCATTACATTACTAGGGGTTAGGAGTTTAAACTTTGTAGGCAATAAAAAACCATGGGGGTAATCTTGGGCCAGAAGACAGTAGAGAAGATAAAAGAAGTTATGGAGGAATTAGAGGAGAGACATTCAGGGGGCAGAGGTAACAGACACTCTGCCCGAGCAACACATGGCAAAATACACATATTGAGCACCTGCTGGAGATGGGAGAGGTGTAGAATTAAGGAATAACTATGAATGGAAACAGCAGAACTTGGATAAATAGAAAATGAGAGATGTTGAGTACTTGGGGATAGGGCTCAGGTGTCTGGCTCTAACGTCTGGCTGAATGGTAGTACCAATAACCAAGGTTAAGGTTATGAGAAAATTGGTGATTGCCCCCAAGAAAGGCAAGGTGCAATTTTAGATATGTTTGGACAGTGAGGTGGCAAAATCCAGGACACCACAGAATCTAAATCTTGCAAGAGAGTTCTGGAGTGGAGATGTGGTTTAGGGAGGTATTAGCATACAGAGGAGATCCCTGAAGCTCTGAGAATAGCCAGGCATCCCTGAGAAACTGCCCAGAGGAAGGACAGTGGACCCAGGAGGAAAGGATTTTCATCTAGAGTTCTCTCCAGGGTGGATTCCTACCTTGTGACAATTTCTAGAATTTTCACCCTACTCGGCCTTAGATTAACTAGAGGCATCTTGAATTACTATAGATGCTCCCTATTGTCTTTGGACTTTTCGTGTAACATGTTAACACAGCAAGGGCAGCCACTGAGAGGACAGACACAGAACACATCACTTCCTAAAAGGCCTGGTGGGGGCAGAAATCAGTTATGTTCTATCAGCTTCATGGCCACCTTAAAAAATAAAAAATAAAGATCCTGAAAAACCCTTGGTTCAGGAGGAAGATGGCGACCAAGTAAAGCAGCTTCTATCAACACTGCTGACACTTGATCTCCATAGTGGCAAAAATAACGCCTTAGAGAGTCAGAAACTACTCTCAATAATGAAATAAAAGCTATAAATATAAGAGACAGAAAAAAGGAAGAGTAGAATAATCTGAGAAGCACAAACGAAAGTGGTCCACCTCCACGGCAGGGACGACCACCATGCAAAGGCCACCATGACTCACAGAATCAGACTCCAGGGAAGATAAGGAGCTGAAGTGACCAGATACAGTCCAGGTGGATGTAATTCAGCAGTTCTTTCAGCATGAAGATGAGCTAAAAGTTTCAGCAGTAACCCCAGCACCATCTTCAGGGATTCAGAGCAGGGCTCAAGCCAGAAGGGAGATAGGCCAGCCTTACTGCCGAGGGCGTGGCCAAGATACCATATTGCCAGCAAGCCAGTGAGTTAGCCATGCCCATGAAGGCTCCAGCCAAAGTGCCACCACTACAATCATAAGTGAATAGGCAGCCCCTACAGGAGAAATCCCAGCATTGCATCTGCAGGGACACAACCAGCTTTGATAAACTCTCTGGGTCTGAGTTCTTGCAGTTCAAAGCAGTGCAGGAATAGGGGTGGCAGAAATTTACACCCTAATCACAGTTTCCTGAAGGAAAGCCCCCAACCCAGCGACCTCAGAGTCTGGCACAGCTGCAACAAACTCCCTAGGTCTGAGACTTTTCAATACAACTCAGGAAAGGAGCAGTGGCAGTGGAGATAACCACAACCCCCAAAGATCCAGAGCACAATAGGTGAGGTCCTGGTAAAGTGGAGAAGAACTCAGAGAAGGTGGGAGTGGGATCTACTGTGGATCATATCAGAAGCCCAGACTGACTCAGGCTCAGACCTGTGGTAAGGGTAGGGGGAATCCTACGCTTAACTCTAAACCCAATGAGCAGGACTGCCGGGAACACCACAGACATTCAAACTGTGGGGAACAGGGAGAGGTCAGAATAGCCCAGCCCGAGTTGTGCAGAACTGAGACCCCCTACATTGAGTTAGGTTTCAGAAGCATACACTGCCAACAGAGGCCAGGGAAAGACCTAGGCTCCAAGTCTGTGGAAAGTATGGAGGGTGACCTTCACTCAATATTAATTCCAACCCATTGATATTGTCCATCTGCATAGACTGAAAAGACTCAGAGAACCAGATTCACAGAGGGAAAGGTCACTGTAGCAATTGGTTATCTACATAGAGAGAGACTGCTGAATTTGCAGTGTAACACCAATTCATTGGGGGAATTATTTGGTTTTTTTCATTCTTTTTGTGTGTGTCTATAAAAAATAACAAACAGTATTTCAAAAAGAAATAAAATCTTAACATGTTAGGAATTAAAAATTATCTCTCAATAATCACACTGAATGTAAATGGCCTCAACTCCCAAATAAAAAGACATAAAGTGGGGGCCCCAGGCCAGAACGCGCATAGCACACCAGACCCCTGGAGAAGCCGGGCAAAGTAAGACGCTGGGTCCCGGGCGGGGGTCGCGCAGGGCACTCAAGCCGGGGCCCGGGTCGCGGGACTCTGGGCCCCGGGCCAAACCGTGCATAGCATGCCAGACCCCTGGAGAAACCGGGCCCAGTACCCTGGGTCCCGGGCAGGGGTCGCGCGGGGCATGCAAGCCAGGACCCGGGTCGCAGGACTCTGGGCCCTGGGCCAGAATGCGCATAGCACGCCATGCCCCTGGAGAAACCGGGCCCAGTACCCTGGGTCCTGGGCGGGTGTCACGCAGGGCACGCCAGCCGGGCCCGGGTCACGGGACCCTGGGCCCCAGGCAGAGTAGTGCGGAGCACTCTGGACCCATGGGGAAACAAACTGGGTCACAGTGCTACTGAGTGCCTGATCCTACTGCTTCCTCAAACCACATATACTGTCTTCTCTTTTTTCTTTTAAATTTTTTTATTGGTGCATTATATTCATACAACATATTGGGGTAAAAAAAAGTTGTGTGTACAAACATGTACTCATTGCTGATTTAACCCCTACCCAATTCCCACCCCATTCCCTCCCCGCAAAGGGGTTAGGCCGATGCCGGGGCCAGCGACCAGCAGCAGAGCCCGCCGTGAGGCAAGGCCAGTGCTGGAGCCTCCGAGGCCGGGATAAGAGCCTGCCGAGGGGTTAGGCCGGTGCCAGGGCCAATGGCTGGCATCGGAGCCTGCCGTGAGGCAAGGCCGGTACTGGGGCCTCCAAGGCCAGGATAAGAGCCTGCCAAGGGGTAAGGCCGGTGCCGGGGCCAGCGGCCGGCATTGGAGCCTTCCATGAGGCAAGGCCGCTACTGAGGCCTCCGAGGCCAGGATAAGAGCCTGCCGAGGGGTTAGGCCGGTGCTGGGGCCAGCAAGGCTGGCACCAGAGCCTTCCGTGAGGCAAGGCCAGTACTGGGGCCTCCGAGGCCAGGAAAAGAGCCTGCTGAGGGGTTAGGCCAGTGCCGGGGCCAGCAGCCGGCATCAGAGCCTTCCGTGAGGCAAGGACGCTACTGAGGCCTCCGAGGCCAAAATCAGAGCCTGCTGAGGGGTTAGGCCAGTGCTGGGGCCAGCGAGGCCAGCATCGGAGCCTGCCATGAGGCTAGGCCAGTACTAGGGCCTCTGAGGCCAGGATAAGAACCAGCCCAGGGGTTAGGCCGGTGCCGGAGCCAATGGCTGGCATCGGAGCCTGCCGTGAGGCAAGGCCGCTACTGGGGCCTCCGAGGCTGGGATTGGAGCCTGCCAAGGGGTTAGACCGATGCCGGGGCCAGTGGCCAGCATCGGAACCTGCCGTGAGGCAAGGCCAGTGCTGAGGCTTCCGAGGCAGGATCAGAGCCTGCTGAGGGGTTAGACTGGGGCTGGGGCCAGCAAGGCCATCATCAGAGCCTGCTGTGAGGCAAGGCCGGGGCTGGGGCCTCCGAGGCCGGGATCGGAGACTGCCGAGGGGTTAGGCCAGTACTGGGGCCAGCGAGGCAGGCATTGGAGCCTGCCATGAGGCAAGGCCGGTGCTGGGGCCTCCAAGGCCAGGATAAGAGCCCGCCGAGGAGTTATGCCAGTGCCGGGGCCAGCGGCCGGCATCAGAGCCTGCCGTGAGGCAAGGCCAATGCTGGGGCCTCCGAGGCCAAG
Organism: Muscardinus avellanarius; assembly: GCF_963383645.1. NCBI lineage: Eukaryota > Metazoa > Chordata > Mammalia > Rodentia > Gliridae > Muscardinus > Muscardinus avellanarius. The sequence goes on from NC_137797.1 coordinate 62,512,808, forward strand.
ATAAGAGCCAGCTGAGGGGTTAGGCCAGTGCCGGGGCCAATGGCCAGCATCAGAGCCTGCCGTGAGGCAAGGCCGGTTCTGAGTCCTCCGAGGCCAGGATCAGAGCCTGCCGAGGGGTTAAGCCGGTGCCGGGACCAACAGCCAGCATCGGAGCCTTCCATGAGGCAAGGCTGCTACTGAGGCCTCCGAGGCCGGATCGGAGCCTGTCGGGGCCCACTTGGCTGGACCGAGATGGCACCCAGGCTTGTTGCCAGCGTGGATTCAAGATGGCGCCTAGGCTTGCAGCCAAGTCATGAGATTCACAAGATGGACGTCTCCTTGAGCATGCGCAGTGTGCCATGCTACGTGCCTGCAGAATGATCAGTGACGCAGCACCTCGTGCTACCACCAGCCTGCCTATGAGAGAGTCAGAAGTGTGCATGCCCTAGCTGTGGGAAGCTTGGGGTTGGTAGGGAATAGAGGGAGGGATTTTGATGCTGATATATATTGTGCTTGCTGTACGCATAAAGAAGGGAAGAAGAAGAGACATATTATTGAGACATATTAAGGATCCATTAAAGAAGAATTCATATTTCAGCTGAAGAGGTGTCTGTGTCGTTCTCTAAGCCCCTGCGGGTCAGAGTCTTAGGGAACGATAAGTGGCGCCGAAACCCAGGAAAAACAACGTAGCAAAAAGTTCGCAGGTAAGCGACAAAATAAGATAAGGCTCGCGGATAAGCGAGGGACAGTTGTGAAAGTTCGCAGGTAATTGCGACGATAGGCTTGCAGGTGATTGCGACGATAGGCTCGCAGGTGATTGCGACGATAGATGTGTAGGAGTTTGTGACAAAGTAAAACTTATCGTGGGGTCTAAGGTTGCTACCATGAAGGTCAAAGAGGCTCTTTGTAACATTCTGTCTAAGGGAGGAGTGAAAGTGAAAGCAGCCACTTTAGAAAATTTTCTTAGCACAGTTAAAACGATAGCTCCATGGTTTTTGGAAGAAGGATATGTTAACATTTCTCAGTGGAAACGTCTTGGTCAGGATCTTCTTAAGGCCGATGCCGAAGGGGCTCTCCCACCTGGGACATTGGCTATCTGGAGTTTAATTAAAGCATGCCTGGCAGATAAAACAGGAAGGTATCGTCAAGTTCTGGCTGAAGGCTCTAATGCTTTAGAGGAAGCAAAAGAAGAGATTTCAGAGCAAGGTCAACAGGCAGATTCTCACAGGGATGAGGAGTCCTCTGAAAGCAACTCCTCCGATTCCTCCGAGGAACAAGACATGGCCTGTTCCACCAGAAAGAGATAAGGAGGAAGAAGCCTTGTTAGAATCTTGGTGCAGGTTCCAAATGTCTTATAACAGTAAAAAGAAACATCCTGAACCTTCCGCTCCTCCCCCTCCCTCTCCTAGTCCGCCGCCATATCTTACTAAAAAAGGAAAGTCTGATAGGTGGAAGACATCTGAGGCTAGTCCGTGGGCAGAGATTTTGCCTACACCAGGAGTATTTCCTGTGTTTCTTGACCAGAATCAGCAAAGGTATCATGAGCCATTAGATTGGAAGGTTGTTCAAAGATTAAAAGAAGCTGTGTCCACATACAGAGTGCAGGCTTCATTTACCTTGTCACTGGTAGAATCCTTTGAAAGATACTCCATGACTCCAAGTGATTGGATGAATTTGTGCAGGGCTGTACTGTCTGGTGGAGCCTATCTTAAGACTATCAGAAAAAACTGCTCTTATGTATTCTTACCACAGATCTCACACCCACTGGAGTGTTGTGGCAAGAGGGTCCCATAATGTGGGTACACCTCCCTCATTCTCCCAAAAAAGTGTTGCCATGGTATCCAGCCTGTATTGCACAAATAATTATTAAGGCATTAAAGGCAACTCTGACTGCATTTGGGATGCAGCCTGATCTTATCATCACTCCATATACTAAAGAACAGCTTGCCACTCTAGCTGCCACCAATTCTGACTGGGCCATTGTCCATGTAATGGCCACAGGACAATTCGATAATCATTATCCACAACATCCATGGCTCAGGTTTGTTTTGGCTCATCCTATTGTTTTTCCTAAAATCACTTGATCTGCACCGATTGCTGGAGTGCCAAATATTTTTACAGATGGATCCAAAGGAGGTATGGGAGTGATATTCAAAGAAGGCTCAGATCCACAAACTTTTCTTTTTCCCCATTCATCAGCACAGGCAGTAGAGATTTTGACAGTGATTCAAGTATTTATGCTCTATGATTCCACTCCATTCAATTTAATTTCAGATAGCTTATATGTGGTACAGGCACTTAATAGCCTTGAATGTGTAGGACATATTAAGGGACAATCTACTATTCTTTTATTATTGGCTAAGTTACAACAATATATTTGGAACCGAAAATGTTCCTTCTATGCAACCCACATACGTGCTCATTCAGGACTTCCTGGACCGCTTGCTGAAGGCAATGCTATTGCAGATTTTCATACTCGAACTGTACCTATTTTTTCAAATGAAGACAAAGTGTTACAGGCTCAAGAATTTCACAATAAATTTCATGTAAATTCCCAAACGCTGAGACTAAAATTTAAAATCACTAAAGAACAAGCTCGACGCATTATATTGCAATGCAAAAATTGTTTGACATTACTGCCACAGCCTATTACAGGAGTAAATCCTCAAGGTTTGCGACCTCTTCACCTATGGCAAATGGATGTCACACATGTTCTTGAATTTGGCTCTCTTAAATATGTACATGTTTCCGTGGATACATGTTCCGGAGTTATCTTTGCCTCTGCTCATACTGGAGAAAAGGCCCAACATATAATTTCCCATTGTCTGCAGGCTTTTGCTGCCTGGGGCATCCCTCACCAAATTAAAACTGATAATGGACCTGCTTATGTTTCTCAAAGATTTTCTCATTTTTGTGCCCAAATGGCTATACAATTAAATTATGGATTACCATATAATCCACAGGGCAAAGGCATAGTAGAACGAGCCCATGCCACTATTAAGTCTGCTTTAATAAAACAAAAAGGGGGAATAGGGGCTCAATGGACCACACCAAAAGATAAACTAAATCTTATATTATTTATTCTAAATTTTTTAACGTTGGATGCCAATGGACGAACAGCAGCAGAAAGACATTACAGGCCTCATGAGCGCTATGCAGGGCAAGCAATGTGGAAAGATATTCTTACAGGAGCATGGAATGGTCCGGATCCAGTGCTAACGTGGGCTCGAGGGTCGGTGTGTGTTTTCCCACAGGACAAAGACTCGCCAATTTGGGTTCCTGAAAGATTGGTGCGCCATGTACAGGAACCAATAGAAGATGCCAAGCAACAAATGGATATGGCTAACTCTGTTGGTAATGTTCAACATTGGAATGGGTGAAAAAGATCTTTGGGGAATTATTTCTGCTTTCCCTCTTCCTTTACCTGTGTCCACGACTGCCACCATTTTTCCTCAGTTCTTTATGACCAATAGTTCCTTAAATTTGCCCTGGATTCCCTTTGATGAATAAATTATGCCTTATGCATTTTTAATATAACTTTAAGTGGCAGTTTATGTTTTTATGCTAATAAAATTTTGAATGATACCTATGATAGTCCTAATCCATGTGTGCAGTTATATAATCAGACTATGGGAAAATTTCAGCCATTTAATGATTCCAGTCCCATAGGAAATGTTGCTGTTTTAGAAGGATATGCTCCTTTAGCATTTTCTAGATATGAACATCCCGAAAATAAAACAGCTCCTTTGCAGCCGCATTGGGCTCCAAAATGTTATAGCCCACGTAGCTGGCCATTTAAATGGACTGACTGCCAAGACTCCAAGGTAGTCTGGGCCTCTTCAGGTTATGATTTAAGTTTTTCTCCAGGCATATCTACTATGCGCAATCATACTTGGGCAGGATATAATTATACATATCAAAATCCTATACAGTATAAGCCGCCCAATCCTTTTAATATTTGGCTTCTCTGTGGGATAGCAGGAGGCTGTACTGATATAACAGCTATGTCTATGATTTTAGGGGGAACTGTAAAAAATTGCAGCTATTCTCAGAATTTTTCCGATACTTTTGAGGATAGCGTCAAAGTAAATTGTTCAATGGGACCACAACTCCCGTTTGGACCCACTCCTTTTTGTGTAACTACTCCATTTTTTTGGCTTGTTTCTAATAGTTCCTTAGTTAATGATAGTCTAGGTTGTTTTATTGATACCTGTTTTCTAACTTTCTGCTGGAATGCTTCTATGCACCCTTGGGCAGTAGTAATGCGACTGCCTATAGCAGTTCCTTGGCCAGTAAGAGTGGATGTAAATTCCCTTCCAGTTTTGCTGAACCGAGAAAAGAGAGATTTTGGAATTTCTGCTCTTACTGCTGTAATTGTGGCCTCTGTGACCGCGGCAGTTACAGCTGCTGCCGCTTTGGTGATGTCTATAAATACTGCAGCCACTATGAATGCCCTATCCTCACATGCGGCTACTGCCATGGCTCAGCAAGCTCAAATAAATGGACAACTTAAAGCTGGCATATTAATGGTAAATCAAAGAGTAGACCTGTTACAAAAACAGGTTGACATTCTAGGGCAAATGGCCATGGTACCATGTATTCATAAATTATCTGGATTATGTATAACGTATGTGCAGTATCAGAATTTCTCCCATGCAGGTAATTTGTCTCGGCAATTAAGCAAGATGCTTCTAGGGACTTGGAGCCGTGAATTTGAACACACCATGATTGAGCTTCGAGAGTCCATCGTTGCAATTAATTCTACCCGTGTAGAAGTCGCCACAGTACAATGGATGGACTTGATACATGGAACATTGGGTTTCTTAAAAGATTGGGGTGGCATGGCATTCTGGGCATTCTTGCTGGTGGTATCAAGCTGTTTCCTGGTTAGATATATCAGGCGAACTCGACAACGCACACTGCAACAACAGTGCATATTGATGCAAGCTATGGCAGCCCTTGAAGCTGGCTCATCTCCCCATGTATGGCTCAGTATGCTGGATCGGTAGTCAGTGACAGGTAAGATCGTCCCCGGGACCATATCAACCTAAGACAGGGAAACAATCATGCTATTGTTCTCCCAATGACGGGTAAGAATGGTCCTTGAGGGTCGACAACCTAAGACAGGCACGATCCCGAGCCTTATTTTAATAAAACAAAAAGGGGGAGATGTCGGGGCCCACTCGGCTGGACCGAGATGGCACCCAGGCTTGTTGCCAGCGTGGATTCAAGATGGTGCCTAGGCTTGCAGCCAAGTCATGAGATTCACAAGATGGACGTCTCCTTGAGCATGCACAGTGTGCCATGCTACGTGCCTGCAGAATGATCAGTGACGCAGCACCTCGTGCTACCACCAGCCTGCCTATGAGAGAGTCAGAAGTGTGCATGCCCTAGCTGTGGGAAGCTTGGGGTTGGTAGGGAATAGAGGGAGGGATTTTGATGCTGATATATATTGTGCTTGCTGTACGCATAAAGAAGGGAAGAAGAAGAGACATATTATTGAGACATATTAAGGATCCATTAAAGAAGAATTCATATTTCAGCTGAAGAGGTGTCTGTGTCGTTCTCTAAGCCCCTGCGGTTCGGAGTCTTAGGGGACGATAGGAGCCTGCCGAGGGTTTAGACCGGGACTTGGGCCAATGAGGCCATCATCGGAGACTGCCGTGAGGCAAGGCCCGTGCTGGGGCCTCCGAGGCCGGGATCGGAGACTGCTGGGGGTTTAGGCTGGTGCTGGAGCCAGCAAGGCTGGGATCGGAGCTCACTGTGAGGCAAGGCCAGTGCTGGGGCCTCCAAGGCCAGGATTGGAGCCTGCCAAGGGGTTAGGCCGGTGCTGGGGCCAGAGAGGCCGGGATCGGAGCCTGCCGTGAGGCTAGGCCGGTGCTGGGGCCTCCGAGTCCGGGATCGGAGCCTGCCGAGGAGTTAGGCCAGTGCCAGGGCCAATGGCCAGCATCAGAGCCTGCTGTGAGGCAAGGCCACTACTGCGGCCTCCAAGGCTGGGATCAGAGCCAGCTGAGGGGTTAGGCTGGTGTTGGGTCAGCAAGACCAGAATTGGGGCTTCCCATGAGGCAAGGCCGCTGCTTGAGCCAGCGAGGTCTGGATCAGTCCACCGGGTAGCCAGGCCACTACTCGGGCCGTCAAGAGTGGGATCGCGACTTGCAATGCGGCATGCACAGAAATATCACAGAAAATATAAATCAGATGCTTCCCCTAATCAACAGGAAGAGGTTGAGCTATAGAAAGGGCCCTATAGTGAAGCAACTAATGTGACCAATCAGAGGGTATGGAATAGTAGAGGACGAAGCCTCTTTAAAACACAGGAGGTACATAAACAAATGTATCAAAGTTAATCACCAAACAAGCATGGGATCGAGGGAGGGGGAGGGAATGGGATGGGGGCTGAATGAGGGCTAATTGGATGATGTGTGCTTGTATATCCTCTCAAGTCTTGTACTCCAATGTGATTGATATATGACTACAATGCACCAATTAAAAAATAAAAATAAATTTAAAAAAAGAAAAAAAAGACATAAAGTGGCAAAATGGATTAAAAAACAGAACCCACCTATCTGCTGCTTGCAATAAACACACCTTACATGTAAAGATAGAAACAAACTTAAGGTAAAGGGATGGAGCAAGGTAATCCATGCCAATGGAACTCAAAGGCAAGCAGGAATAGCAACTGTGGTATCAGACAAGTTAGACCTCAAGCCCAAACTTACTAGAAGAGACAAAGAAGGTCATTTTTTACTGGTAAAAGGAACAATCAGAAGAAACAACAATAATCAACATTTATGTCCCAAACATAGGTGCAGCTACTTTCATAAAACAAACACTCTGTGACATTAAACTACACATAAATCCCAATACAATAATACTGGGAGACTTTAACACCCCTCTTACACCATTAGACAGAACATCTAGACAAAAGGTCAGTAAAAATGCCTCAGAACTAAAGAACACCATTAATCAAATAGACCTGTTGGACACATATAGAATATTTCACCCAACTACAGCAGAATATACATTTTTCTCACCTGCTCATGGAGCCTTCTCCAAAATCGACCACATGCTGGGCACAAAATGAGCATTAGCAAATTTAAAAAAGTGACATACTTACCTGTGTCATTTCAGATCATAATGGAATGAAGTTAGAAATCAACTTTAAAAAGACCCAAAGAAACCACGTGAACGTGTGGAGGCTGAACACCACACATTTGAATGAAGAATGGGTCATAGAAGACGTAAGAGGTTAAATCAAGAAATTTCTAGAAACAAATTAAAATAAAGAACCAACACTGGGACACTTTGAAGGCAGTATTAAGAGGAAAATTTATAGCACTGAGTGCTCACATAAGAAAAAACAGAAAATCATCAGATACATAACCTAATGACACACCTCAAAGACTGTTGGGAGTCCAGCCCAACAGCTGACAGGGCTTGGCGAGATGATGAGTACCAGCGACTCGAACACAAACCCACGAGCCGGGAGTCAAGTCAAGCAAGATCTCATTCATTTCTCTCCAAGCACTCATATTATATAGCACCAAACCACGAGGGGAATTCCCATGAGAAATAGCCTAGCCTATCCGGGATAAAGATCACTAGCACGTAGTTTACAGCCAATCCCAGGCCAGTACATGAGCCATTCATGTGTGTGGAAAGCTCCTTTAAAGGTAGAAAAGGAAAAACCGCTCAGTCTCCCCACCCATAATGAATGGGGAAACCACACCTTCGTAGCTTCCTCCAGGCGCCATCTTTAGCCCATTTTCTGCTGAATCACTTTACTTAAAGTTTTGCCTTAGGCCCTAGGCCGCTCAGGCCGAATCTCCTTAGGCGCTATATAGACACACCCCATCAAAAGCCCTTGAAAAACAGGAACAATCTAATCCCAAAGCCAGTAGAAGACAGGAAATTATTAAAATCAGAGCAGAAATTAACAAAGTAGATAATAAAAAAAACAATACAGAAAATCAACAAAACCAAAAGCTGGTTTCTTGAAAATATTTAACAAGATCAACAAACCACTAGCCAATCTAACTAAAAGAGAGAGAGAGAGAGAGAGAGAGAGAGAGAGAGAGAGAGAGAATCAATCCAAATTATGAAGATAAGAGATTAAAAGGAGACATTACTACTGACAGTCTAGAAATCCAGAGGATTATCAGAAACTACTTTGAAAAACTATACTCCAACAAAATGGAAACTCTGGAGGGAATTGACAACTTTCTAGATAAATACAACCTTTTTAAACTGACTCAAGAAGATATAGAACACTTAAACCAACCAATAACAATCAAAGAGATTGAAACAGCAATGAAGACCCTACCATCAAAGAAAGCCCAGGACCAGATGGTTTCCCAATTGAATGCTATAAAACCTTTATAGAAGAGCTAATACCAATACTCCTCAATCTATTTCATGAAATAGAAAAAAAAAAAAAACAGAATTCTCCCAAATACATTCTATGAAGCCAACATTTGGTATTCTATGAATACCAAAACCAAAACCAGTTCAAGGAAGGAGAACTACAGGCCTATATCTCTGATTAATTTAGATAGAAACTGCTAAACAAAATATTAGCAACACACATTCAAAAACACATAAAGAAAATCATACATCACGAACAGGTAGGGTTCATCCCAGGGATGCAAGGTTGGCTCAACATATGAAAATCAATCTGTGAAATTCATCATATAAACAGAACCAAAGACAAAAATCACATGATCATTTCAATAGATGCTGGAAAAGTATTTGATAAAATTCAACATCCATTTATGATAAAAGCACTGAAGAGAATTGAAATAGAAGAAACATATCTCAACATAATAAAGGCAATCTACAATAAACCCACAGCCAACATCATACTAAATGGGGAAAAACTTCGAGAATTCCCCCTAAAAGCAGGAACAAGACAAGGATGTCCATTATCACCACTTCTCTTCAATATAGTACTTGAGACTAGCCAGAGAAGGAAATCAAAAGAGTGCAAATAGGGAAAGAAGAACTCAAACTTTCACTATTTGCAGATGACATGATACTGTATTTAGAAAACTCAATAAACCCAACCAAAAGGCTTATAGAACTGATCAACAAATTCAGCAAAGTGTCTGGATACAAAATCAATCTTTAAAAATCTGAAGCTTTTCTGTACATCAACCATAAACCCACTAAAAAAGAAATTTAGAAAAAACTTCCACTCAAGATCACCCACAAAAAATAAAATAAAATAAAATACTTAGGAATAAACTTAACCAAGGAGGTAAAATACCTATACAAAGAAAATTATAAAACATTGAAAAAAGAAATCAAAGAAGATCTTAGAAGATGGAAAGATCGTCCATGTTCATGGACAGGCAGAGTAAATATCATCAAAATGGCCATACTTCCAAAAGTGATCTACAGATTTAACGCAATGCCCATTAAACTACCAAGATCATTCCTCACAGACATAGAAAAATCAGTCCTTAAATTTATTTGGAATAACAAAAGGCCCAGAATAGCCAAAGTAGTGATTAGCAACAAAAACCATGCAGGAGGAATCACAATACCTGACTTTAAACTATATTACAAACCCAGTGTAATAAAAAAACAGCATGTTGCTAGCACAAAAACAGTGGAATTTTACACAGTGGAGCAGAATAGAAGACCCAGAAACAAGTCCACACACTTTCAGCCAATTGATTTTTTCACAAAGGGACCAAAAACATACACTGGATAAAAGATAGCCTGTTCAACAAATGGTGTTGACAAAATTGGTTAACCATATGCAGAAAATTGGAAATTAATCCCACTTTCTTACCCTGCACAAGAGTCAATTCATGATGGATCAAAGACTTGGAAATCAAACCAGAGAGCTTAAGGTTCCTCAAAGAGGGCATAGGTCCAACACTGCAACACATAGGCACAGGTAAACACTTTCTCAACAAGACCCCAAAGGCACAACAAGCCATAAGACAAATCAATACATGGGATTTCATGAAATTGAAGAGCTTCTGTTCAGCAAAGAAACTGTCAAGAACCTCAATCGAGAGCCAACAGAATGGGAGAAGATTTTTGCCACCTACCCCTCTGATTTAGGACTAATATCTAGAATATATAGAGAATTCAATAAACTCAATACTAAAAGACAAATCATCCAATCAAAAAATGGGCAAGTGAACTAAGTAGACACGAAAGAAAAAATTCAAATGGCCAATAAATGCAAAAAAAATGCTCAACATCATTGGCAACCAGAGAAATGCAAATCAAAACTACCCTGAGGTTTCACCTAACTCTAACTAGAATGGCAATAATTCAGAACACAAACAACAACAAATGCTGGCAAGTATGTGGAGAAGTGGGAACTCTAAAACATTTTTGGTGGGATTGGAAATTAGTGCAACCACTATGGGAAACAGCATGAAGAATCCTCAAAAGAATGGGAACAAATCTACCATTCAATACAGCAATACCACTTCTGGGTATCTACCCAAAAGAAAGGAATCCAAACTACCAAACTAATGCATGTGTATCTATAATTATAGCTGCACAATTCACCATAGCCAAACTGTGGAACCAGCCAAGATGTCCATCAATAGATAAATGGATTACAAAACTGTGGGATATGTATACAATGGAATTTTACTCAGCCCTAAAAAAAATACAATTGCAGTATTTTCAGGGAAATGGATGGATCTTGAGGACATTATGCTAAGTAAGATTAGTCAGTCACAAAATGTAAGGAATCAGATGCTTTCCCTAATATGTGAAAGCTAGGGTGAATGGGGTCATAGGAGGAACTCCAGGTGAAAAAAGAGATCCTATAGAGGAGCAAATAAGACAACCTAACTGTGGGGATGGGAGGTGGGGAGAGGGAAACACTTCAAAGTGCATGATGTACTTATTCATACCGAAGTCAATCACTAAACCAAGCATGGGAGGGAGGGATGGGGAGGGAGTGAGATGGGGACTGGGTGGGAGCTGGCTGGGTGAAGTGTGCATTTATGCCTAAACAAGTATTTTACCCCATTATGATGCATAAATACAATGCACCAATAAAAAATAATTTTTAAACCCTTGGTTTATCATTTATTTCTAAGGTTGGCCTAAAGATGTTAAGTATTAAATGTTCCCTGATATGCCTTCTGAAACTTCACATATGATTGAATTTGGAGGATCAAAGAAAGCAGAAATAAGAAATACTGCAAAGAAGGAGGGCCTGAAGGTGGGTTTGGGGTCTGAGCCCACCATAGATTTCTGAACCCTTTCCTTGTTCCCTCCATTTAGAAGTTTAAGTATCAGTCATCTCTGGGGCCCATTGCTGGTGCCAACTCTTAGGGGGGAATGAAGCCCATTCCCTGCCTCTGCCTGAGGGATAGACAGACAGCATACTTACTCCCCTCCTCACATTTAAGCAGAAGGCCCACAAAGCAAAGCATCTGAAGAATGCTGGAATATTCCATCAGAAAATGCATGATTCAATAACAGCCTGCAATGTAACTTTTGAAAAAACCCAGCAAGATCTACAACAAGGAGAAAAATTACTTTCATTTGCAGCTTAGGCTGGAATCATTATTTTTTATTGTGTGAGGTTTGGTGGATTTTTAAAAATCTCTTGTTATTCTAAAACTTTAGCCTGTTTTTAATTAAGACACCCACATCAGTTGAAAAATGTGGTATATTTGCATAGAAATAACTATAGCAAACTGAAATCTTAATTTTAAACCATTTTAATCACTTTCCCAGACACACTGGTAATTACTTCTGGTTGACACCACTGAAGTGCTTTCTGGCAGCATTGAATATATTCATATCACTTAAAGTTTTCCCTCATGCAGAAGATGAGATGCCCAGGATAACTCTGGGAGTGGGCAAATCACATTTTTCATCAGTGCCTAATAATTAGCAGAAATTCATTACTCTGTGTTTATTTGAGCCCAAACAATATCGGCTTGTAATTACTGGTCGCTTAGGGCAAGGTAAATATTTGATGTGATGCTGGTAAATCAGTTCTTAGTAATACAAGGAGTTAGCGGATCATGTATTTCTTTAGCCTTTAATAAAATCCTAAGTGTTAGCAACAAAGGTGAAGCTGAACCCTCCCCATCTTCTGTTGGGCCTCATACTGCCAACGGATAGCGGGAAAGAGACTGCCTTGATGCACCAAACTAATGAACCCCTCGGGGACAGGTTGTCTACCTGGGTTAAAAACAGGAAATTGCTTTTAGCAAATTCAATGCAGAAAAAATAACTACAGTGGCCTTATCACTCAAGTCCTATCACAAGTTACAAGGCTAAGCTTTGGCCTAGTTTTGGTATAAATCTATTTCTTTCCTTCATTCTCCCCCACCCCAGGGGGCAGGCTATCTGAATGCCTGATACTAAAGTCAAATCTTTATGCCTTCCTGGGTGGCTTACCAAATATGTTTTAAGTCTCAAAATTAAGTGATTTTGTTGATGTAATAACACAGCAGGTAAGTTCTATAACAGTCTTCTCTGGGGGTAAATATACAAACACAAATAAAAGCATACAAGACACTTTAGCAGTGAAAACATGAATATGTACACATATCTCACTTGACCCCACAACATCTCAGCAAAGTGGACAAAACTGGTGACCTTATCCCTGCTTTGAGAACAAGAACACTGAGTGTTAGAGAGGGTAAGGCACTGATAGGAGGCGACAGTTTTAGCATCTGGTGGCTGAGAACACAAACCATTTAACTTCCCTGGGCGAAGAGGGTAAGACTCTTCCTTTTTTAATTTTTTTATTGGTGCATTATAGTCATACATCTTAATGGAGTACAATATGGTAGAGGCATACATGCACACATCACTCATTTAGCCCTCCCCCAACTCCCACTCCATTCCCTCCCCCTCCTACTCCTCTTGTTTGGCTTAGTGATTGACTTTGATATGCTTGTGAATGTACATCATGTACATTAGGTAAGATTCTTCCTATGACACCACAGTATGGCTAGAGTCAAGAGTCAGATGGCAGTGAGGGGTTCAGAAAATATGACTGCCTCTCTAGGCTTAGCAATACACGGTAGACCATTCAGTACCTCTCAATGATGCTTAGTTTTATGTATCAAACTTGACTGGGCCATAAGATGTCCCATCCCTAAGGCTCCGACCTGCAGAGCCCTGGGAAAGAAGACACAAACGCCGAGTCTGCTGATGATACTTCTTCTTTAATGCTTCCCCTCTTTAATGCTTCCCCTTCAATGCGCACAGCAGGCAAATATATATCAATCTCATAACCCCTCCCTCATCACTCCACCAACCCCAAGCTTCCCACAGCTAGGGCATGCACATTTCTAACCCTCTCATAGGCGGGCTGGTGGTAGCATGAGGCGCTGCATCACTGATCATCCGTAGGGCGCCTGATAGCGCTCACTGTGCAGGCTCAGGGCACCGCCAGCCTCGTGAGCCTCATGACTTGGCAACATGCTTAGGCGCCATCTTGAGCCACCGCCCCATCCCAGTCTAGCCGAGCGGGCCCCAACAATAAGATACCCAGATATCTGATTAAACATTATTTCTGGATGTGTCTGCAGATGTTCCTGAAAGAGATTAGCATTTGAATCCACTGACTGAGTAAACCAGACAGTCTTCCCCAATGTAAGTAGACATCATCCAACTCACTGAGGGATTGAACAGAACAAAAAAGCAGAGAAAGTTTCTCTCTTCCTGACTGCTTAAGCTGGGGCACCAATCTTCTGCTCTTCATGTGCCTGGTTCCCAGGCCTTCAGACTCAAACTGGACTCAGACCTTCACTATGCCATCTGCTTTTCTGGGTCTCCAGCCTGAGGTCAGCAGGTCATGGAATTCCTCCACCTCCATAATTCTGTGAGCCAATGCCTTATAATGAATCTCTGGATACACAAATAAAGATATATAGAGATATCCAGGTGTAGTGGCACATACCTGTAACCCTGGTACTTGGAAGGTTGAGATAGAAGGACCACAAGTTCAAAGTCAACCTCAGCAACTTAGGAAGGCCCTCTACAATTTAGTAAGACCCTGTCTCAAATTTTTAAAAATGGTACTGGGGTATAGCTTGGAGGTAGAATGTCTCAGGGTTCAATCCCCAGTAACACACACACACACACACACACGCACACACACACACGCACACACGCACACACGCACACATGCACACATACAGATAATTCTGAGTATAGTGGCACCATGTTTATAATCTCAGTACTTGGGAGGCTGAAACAAGAGGATTGCAGGTTTAAGGCCAGACTCAATAACTTAGCAAAGTATTCAGCAACTTAGTGGGACCTTGTTTCAAAATAGAAAATAAAGTGGGGCTAGGGGTGTGACACAGAAATAGAAAGCCCGTGGGTTCAAGTCCCAGTACCACCAAGAGAGGAAAAAAAATACACACACACACACACACACACACACACACACACACACACACATACAGATAAGAAGATGCAGATACAGAAGTGAAAAGATAAATTAAACAGACAGATAGAGATAGACATCTCCTTCTGGTTCTATTTCCATGGAGAACCCTAAAAAGTACATTCCCCAAAGCCATCCCCATAGAATACCATATAAAGACCCACCTAAGTAAATTGAGGTAAAACCAGAGGAAGGCACCAGTTTGGGAAGCAGACTTGGTGAACACCAGTATAAGCCCCTTGCACACAGGGATTATATTTCTCTTTTCTTTATATCCTTCAGCCTAGCACAGTACCCATGTTAGCAGAGGCTCAGTAACTATGTGTCATATTGATGAGCCCACTGAGAAGAATGGGGAAGGCAGATGCGGAGGAAGGCATACTAATCCAGTCTCACTCTGATGTCAGGTTCTTACTACACAAAGTTCCAATCAAACCTTTCCCCTACTCAGAAATAACCAGGGCTCCATAAGGCCTACGCCTCTGTGCAGCACTCTACATACATCCTCTCTCCACTATAATTTACCCAGAATGGATTCTTATTCTTTCCAGGATGTATCCTGAAAGGCCTCCCTTCTGCAGCACTAGCTCCAGCTGTTTCTCTGAATGCCACTGATATCCTGGCCCCTCTTCAGCTTCAACTCAGAGGTTGTCTCCCTATGAAGACCTTTTATATTCTCCCACCTGAATAAGGTTTCACCCCCTTGAACTCTCATGGCCAAACACTTGTGTCTATCTTCTTATTCTTCCATGAAGTTGAAGAAACTGTCACATTTTCTATGTTCCAAATGATTGCTTTTCCCATGTTTGAGAACTTCTGAAGGGCTGGAACCATCTGTATTCGTCTTGATCAGTATCCTCTGCAAACGGGGCAGGAAAAAATAGAATAAACAAGAATTTTCAGTCAGCAAAAAATGCTTCTGGGTGTTTTATAAACTCTTTGGTTTTCTTTTACATAATTCTTATTCTGTAAGGCATATTCAGCCTTAACTCCATCACCATCATCTTTTATATGCCATTGTATATGTTTTAAACCCCCAAATGTGGAAAAAAAAAAAAAAAACATGTTCTTTGAACTTGCTAAGTGGGCACTCCTGATGAGGAGGACAGAGCTAAATAAATGAGTGCCTTCCTTGACAGCTTTACTTGGCTTTTCCTTACCTACTGTACATTTCCTTTTCATTCCTTCCACTTTATCTGTTGAGCTGGGGAGAGATGCTTTACCACCGATGTGTGTGATCTACAATGCCATTTCATTTCCTCTAGGTGCAGTCTGCTTCATGACTGCCTTGTGACTTGGAGGATCTTGGTTAAAGAGTCAAGGTTGTTTTAATTTAGAGGTAAGACTTGAAGAGACCCACATGTGAGGGAAGGGAGTGATTTCACTGCCTCCTACCTCACGAGAGGCCTTGTGCCTTCATTTACACCAGGGGCCCCTGGTGTAAATGCTTCTATATAATCTGTTTGGACCATAAAATAAAGTATTTTTATGAGCTTCCAAAGGCTGAAAAAAGATTGGAAGACAAGAACTTCATAAGCAATATAATAGGACAATGAGGTGAAACCTTCCCAGCTGTCAACACTTACCTAGCAAAGCTTGATGCTACCATGGGTAGCCTCTGCTTGTGTAGTCAATGAGAAGCACCTCTCCCATGTGTACTTACTTTTCCAGAAGTATCTCTACTGTTATTTATATGAAAGATTCGGATTGGCACCGAATCTCCTATTAATACCTATGACGTGCATTTTCCATGTATCCGGGAAATATAATAATATTGAACTGCATAAATTCAAAGAATTCCCCTGGTGATGACTTTTCAATAGCCCTCTTCTCTTCTCAACAGCTGCTGCACATCTTCAAAGGTCATATCACTTAGGAGTTAAGAAATATGCCTGTATCATTTTGAGAAGTATAACAAATGAAATCCTTAAAGAAAACATCAGAAAGTTCATTTTTCAAAAAAATGTCCTTGCTATCAATTTGTCAAGGATGTCTGAAAAGAGTGATTTGTGACCAAAAGCTCCTTCCATAGAAACTATGTACATTTCCACTCTGCTTCATGATTGACAGGAATACTCAGTAGTAATATACCTAATATTTACAGTTTAACCTTTGTTTTTGACAGAATTTCAAAACCAGCTTTTCTTATAAACTCAAGCTTATTGCCATGCCAACTTTTAAAAATAAAAATCTACTCTTAAAATTAAAGATGTAAGCCAAGCCGGGCGTGGTGGTGCACACTTGTAATCCTAGCACTTAGGAGGTTGAGACAGGAGGATTGCACGGTTTCGAAGCCAACTTAGTGAGGTTCTCAGCAACTTAGACCCTGTTTCCAAATAAAATATAAAAAATAGGTCTGGGAGTGTAGTCCAGGGGTAGAAAGCCCCTGACTACCATCTCCAGTACCACACAAAAAATAAAAAATAAAAAAGATGTAAACTGGGAGTGGTGGTGAACGCTTGTAATCCCAGCATTCAGGAGGCTGAAACTGGAGGATTGCAGTTCGCAGATAGCCTCGGCTACTTAGTGAGGCCCTCCACAACTTAGTGAGACTCTGTTTCAGAAAAAAAAGAAAAAACTTAGGACTGGGGGTGTACCCTGGAGGTAGAATGTCCCTGGGTTCCATCCCCCATACTACAAATAAAAAATTAAATAAATAAATATGTAGTTACTACCATTTTTATTTCTAGTTAAACAACTAGACAACAGAGGAACACCAAAAACAGAATTTCAATATGCCTGATGATCTCCAAAATTTCATCTCCTCATATGTATACTCAGTTCCTACTATGATCAGGATGCCATACCATATATAAGAGGAGGTCTAGGAAGAAGAAAAGAAGATTAAAGGAGGGACTTCAACTTGAAGAAGCAAAATTTTTATGAGGTCCTAAGAATTTACCTAAGAAGAAAAATTATTAATAACATGATATTAAAAATGCAAAGTAGTATGTCTACAAGCACAAAATCATTTGATACAAAGAGTGTCTCTCACAGCTAGGAGAATGACAAATAAGGAACTATTGCTGTGGAATTCATGAGCAGCCAGCTGTTGTTCTGGGAAATATTTCTGAACAAGTTAAATTTCAAATTGATGCCACAGGGAGATAGTGTATCAGAACCTTGCTTTTCTACAACACCCTTCTGCTCATCTTCCTAAATTGCCTATTTAAGTCTCAGTTGTTCATTTACTACTTAGGAGGTGCCAGTCACTGGGCTGCGTGTGTAAATCCACAAAATAAAGTACCTGAATCCCATTCTCAAAGCGATAAGGGGGGAGGGGGGATGATGTCAGCAAGATGGCAGAATGAGAGGTCCCAGGCTTCACTACCTCCCCCATCCCCTTAAAAGTTCAACTAGCAACTATCTGTAGAAAATAACACCCTGGCTAAATAAATAAATAAACCCAAGTTCCTTCCATGATCCACAGAATAGAATAAAGACTGTATGGAAGACTATAGAAACGACAGGAGAAACAGTCTTGATTTGACCTTGACCCATTGTGTCTCTTTCCCATGTAACAGCACAGTACCTTTCAAAGAAGATTCCCCAGTAATCATGGTTTCTACAGGGAAAAGAGAACTGAAGATAAAATGCCCAGCTTCCCTCTCCTTCAAAGACACTTCTCAGGAACCTCATTCCCATGTCACCTCAAAAGGAACATAGTGGGCAATAGCCTGGCTGGACCACCTGAGGTCAGGTAGAAACAAGGCAAGGGGGAGAGTCCACAGTGACCAGCATGCAAGTCTCAGTCATAGCTCTGTGATGTCACCTGATCGGAGGTATCAGCTTGCAGTAGCTCACCTACAGAGTGATCAGGTTACTCCCAGAAGTAGAAAAGGTTCCAGCTGGCTTGAATCCCTACGTGGCTTGCCTCTAGGTCTAGCCTCAAATCCTACCCAGGGATCATGCCCAGAGAAGAAAACAGCCACCATAGTGAGTTATGGCAAAGAGCAAGGGATAGGTATGCCAAACATAAAAGTTTGACAGCATCCCATGAAACTTTAAAACCCAACCCCATCGCCTACCTAGAGAGAGAGTTGACTATCATACTGAATTTCTACATAGAGTAGAGGTTGGAACTGCCATCCTTAGAAGTTTAAACAGTGCTCATCCAAGCTTCAGCACCCACTCAAAGCTCTCACAGGGCAAGGGAGGCACCTCTACCATGCATTTCTAGTGAGCAAAGCAGCAGGTCTCATCCATCCTAATCAATGAATCCATGTAACCTTGGGGCCCTTCCTGTACTTGAATGGTAATACCACCTGTCCAGGGAATACACCCTGTGGCTCAGCCTGATCTGAGACAATTGCAGTGCCATCCAGCAGCTCAGCTTCATTGTAGAGCTCATCCGGATGTTCTACCTGAACTCAGAGCAAAGGCAGCAGCCCAGGCCTCTGGAAAACCCAATAGCAAGCTCTGCTTCCCTGGGTTTTTACCAAATGATTCATCCAGAACCATAGGCTAAACTAGAAACTGAAGGCCTATACCTGCCAAAGAATCTGCTTTGAAAGCTGGGAAAAAATAACTGTCTTTGCAAATGCCCAGACATCAATGCAAGGCAAAAAAAAAAAAAAAAAATTACAAAGAGGAAACTACAATACCACCAAAAGAAACTAACAAAACTCCAACAATGGAACCTGAAGAAAGGAAGATCTATGAAATGACAAAGAAGTCAGAATAATCCTGTTAACGAAGTTCACTGAACTACAAGAATACATTGAAAAACTGAAAAAATTTTGGAAATAATACATGAACAAAACAAGAAGTTTGACAAATAAATAAGACAATTTAAAAACCAAATGAAAATCCTAGATATGAATAAAATAACTGAAATTTTAAAATGTAATAAATATTTCAATAAATATTCCAATAAATATCAAGTTGAAGAAAAATACGATGAACTCAAAGACAGATTTGAAATTATCCAGAAGAGCCAAAAGAAAAAGAATGAAGAAAGCCTATGGGATTTATGGGAAACCATCAAAAGCTTTCAAACAAACATAATACAATTCAAGAGAAAAAGGAAGAGAATGGACTGGAAGTATATTTAAAGAAATAATAGTTGAAATTTTTCAAAGTCTGGGGAAAGATGCCTACATTCAGGCACAAGAAGCACAAAAGTTTTCAATCAAATTCAATCCAAGAGGTGTTTGCCGAGACAAATAGTAATCAAAGTATCAAAAATCAAAGAAAAAAAAAAGAGCTGCAAGAAACAAGAAACACATCCTAATCAAAGAGATACTAGTATTAC
The DNA here is from genome assembly GCF_963383645.1 of Muscardinus avellanarius. Taxonomy (NCBI): domain Eukaryota; kingdom Metazoa; phylum Chordata; class Mammalia; order Rodentia; family Gliridae; genus Muscardinus; species Muscardinus avellanarius. The sequence continues at coordinate 62,532,439 of NC_137797.1, forward strand.
TATCAGCAGATTTCTCGGCAGCAACCCTGTAAGCCATGAGAAAGGGGATGATATATTCAAAGCCGTGAAGGGGAGGAGGGGGAAAAGCTTCCAACCAAAAATACTTTACTCAGCAAATATATCTTTCCAAAATGAAGGAGAAATAGTTCATCACTGCTAGGAACTGCTAAATGAAATAAATGTTTCTAATTAATAACATAAAACATACAAAAGCCCCAAATTCACTCATATAAGAACTTGGAGTTATAGTCAGAATATTTTAGAATTGTAATGCTGATATATAATGCAATTTTATCCATAGTATGTGAGTTAAAAGACAAAACTAGTAATAATGATTATAGTTAAAAAAAAAAAAAAAAGAGAGCCAGGTGTGGTGGCGCATGCTTGTAATCCCAGCATTCGGGAGGCTGAGACCGGAGGAACACAGTTCATGGACAGCCTCAGCTACTTGGCGAGGCCCTTCACAACTCAGTAAGACCCTGTTTCAAAATAAAAAAGAAATTTAAAAAATAGGGCAGGGGTGTAGCTCGGAGGTAGAATGCCCCCTGGGTTCCATTCCCAGATATGCAAAAAAAAAAGAGTATCAAGGATATATATTACAAAATTAAGTAAATTCTGACATCAAAAACAAAAAGAATTTTTGGAGGACAATAAATTGTAGGAGTTATTATATAGGATCAAAGTTAAGTTGCTACCAGCTTGAAACAGACTATTAGTATAAGATGGTCTATGTAAGCCTCATAGTAACCACACAGCAAAACTCTGCAGTGATATACAAAACAAGAAAAGATTCAAAGCATCCCACTACAGAAAACCATCAAACTGCAAAGGAAGTAAGCAAGACAGAAGCAAAGTACCTGAAAAATAAACAGAAAACAATTAACAAAGTGGCACTAATATATCCTTGTCTATCAACAATTTCAAGTGTAAATGGATTAAATACTTCAATAAAAAAGAGAGTGATTGGATGTATAAATAATTAAGATTCAGCTATGTGCTGCCTACCAAAGACTCCTCTCACTTTCAAGGATGCACAGATATTGAAAATGAAGGGATTGAATTTTTTTACAAAATATTCTACAAAATATTCAAAAATATTTTAATGATAAGTATTGAAAATATTCAAAAGCAAAATATTCTACAGAAATGGAAAACAAAAGAAATGAAGAAGAGCTATACTTAGACAAAGTGAACTTTACAACTCAGTGAGACCCTGTTTCAAAATAAAGAATAAAAAAATAAGGCTGGAGGTTATAGCTTGGAAGTAGAATTCCCCTGGGTTCCAGAGAGAGAGAGAGAGAGAGAGAGAGAGAGAGAGAGAGAGAGAGAGAGAGAGAGATTATATAAGGATAGTCAGTTCTTCAAGGAGCTACAATATTGTAAACATATATGTTACAATATTGGAGCACCTAATAGACAAAACAAATCCTGAATGATCTGAAAGGCAAAACAAATTGCCATATATAATATTAGGAGACTTTAGTGCTCCACTTTCAACAATGATGGGTCATCTATATAGAAAATTAATAAAGAAACATATGATTTGAACAACGCTTAAGAGTAAATGGACCTTACAGACATACACAGACCACTCCATCCAATAGCAACCGAATGCACACTCTTCCCAAGTGCATATCAAATATTCTCCAGGATAAGTCATATTTTAGGCCACAAGCTAAGTCTTAACAAATTTAAGGATATTTAAATCATCTCAAGTTTCTTTTCTGACCACAAGAAGGAATTTCAGAGAATGTATAAATACATGGGAATTAACCAGCATGTTCCTCATCAGCCAAGAAAGAAGTAAAAGTGTCACCATTTGCCAGCATGGTATTATACAAAGAGAACCCAACGCACTGCCGAACTAAAAGTGAATGCCATGAAAGTACATAGAAAATAAATCACAAAAGTGATTAGCATTTCCATATACTAACAATGAACTATTTGGGGGGGGAGTAACGATCCTATTTCCAACAGTTACAAATAAGTAACCCAGTAAGTAAATAAGATACTTAGGAATAAATTTAACCAAGGTATTGAAAGACCTGTACATAGAAAACTATACAACATTACTGATTAAATTAAAGAAGATAAATAAATTTTAAAATGCCCCATGTGTGTGTGGTACTAGGGATTGAACCCAAAGGTAATCTACCTCTAATCTACACTCCCAGGCCTTTTTTATTTTTTAAGTTTTTTTGCGGTACTGGGGATGGAACCCAGGGACATTCTACCTCTAAGATATACCCCCAGCCCTATTTTTTTTCTTTATTTTGAAACAGGGTCTCACTGAGTTGCAAAGGGCCTAAGTAGCTGAGGCTGTCCTCGAACCTGCAATCGATCCTTCTGTCTCAGCCTCCCAAATGCTGGGCTTACAAGCATACGCCACCATGCCTGGCTATTTTTCACTTTTGAAACAGTCTTACTAGATTGCTGAGAGTCTTGCTAAGCTGCTGATACTGGTCCACAAACCTGTGATCCTCCTGTCTCAGTCTCCCAAGTACTGGAATTACAGGTGTGTGCTACCATGCCTGGCTGACCAGAAGATTTAATATTGTTGAAATGTCTACACTACAAGTGACCGATAGATTTAATGCAATCAAAATGTCTTCTTCATAGAAAGAGAAAAATAATATGAAACTACAAAAAAAAAAAAAATCCCAAATAGCCAAGAAAACCATGAACAGAAGAATAAAGCTGGGGGCATCACGCTATTTTATTTCAAACTATATACTACAAAATGATAGTAAGTTTTAGATACTTTTATTGGTGCATTATAGTCTCACACCTGATGTATATCGTGTTGAGAGTGACACGCAGGCACACAGCACTTGTGTCCCCAGCTCCCGCCCCATTCACTCCTTTCCCATACAGAGTACTGAGATTGACATTGGCATGTTCACATATGTACACAAGGCTGGTGGTGGTAATCACCGACCAATTAAACAGAACGGAGAGCTCAGTAATAAACTCATGCGTGCACTGCCTATTGATATTTACAAAGTGATAAGTATATATGTTGAGAAAAAAGCAATCTCGTCAATAAATGATATTGGGGAAACTAAATATCCATATGCAGGAGAATTAAATTAGAACCTTACTTCTCACCATATACAAAAATGAACACAAAAAGGATTAAAAACTGAGAATTAAGCGTAAACATAAGGGAACTGGTCTGTATGACATTGGTCTGGGCAATGATTTTATAGATTTGACTCCAAAAACACAGTTAACAAAAGCAAAAATAGGCAGATGAGAGTATATAGAAATTAAGGAAACAATTGACTGAATGAAAAGACAACCTGTGGATTGGGAGAAAATATTTACAAGTCATATACCTGATCCAGATAAGGGGTTAGTATAAGGAACCCAAACAACTCTTTAGGAAGAAAACAAACAATGCAATTTTAAAATGAACAAGTAACCTGAATGGACATTTCTTGAAAGAAGACATTCAGATGGCCAACAGATATATTTTAAAAAGTTTAACATCACTAATCATTATGGAATTGCAAATTAAAAGCACAATGATCTGGGTATGGTGGCACACACCTGTAATCCTAGTACTTGTGAGGCTGAAAAAAGAGGATTGCAGGTTTGAGGCCAGCCTCATCAATTTAGCAAGACTGTTTCAAATTAAAAAAAAAAACAACAACTGCTGGGCATGGTGGCTCACTCTTGTAATCCCAGTATTTGGGAGGCTAAGACAGGAGGATCACAGGTTCAAAGCCAGCCTCAGCAACTTAGTGAGATCCTGTTTCCAAATAAAAAATAAGCTATATCTGAGATATAGCTCAGAGGTAGAAGACCTCATCCCCAGTACCAACAAATAAATACATAAATAAGCAAACTAAAAGGGCTTGGGATATAACTTGGAATAAAATGCCCCTGCATTCAATCTCCAGTACCAAAAAGCAAAAGCAAAACACACACACACACACACACACACACACACACACACACACACACACACACAATGAGCTATCACCTCACCTTTCAGAACAGCTATTATTAAAAAAATGGCTTAAGACAGAAGATAACAAATGTTATCAAATATATGGAGAAGGGGATATTTGTATATTTGAAATGTAAATTATGTTACTGTTATAAAAAGCTGTATGGAATTTTCTTTATAAACTAAAAATAAAATTACCATATGGTCCAGCAATCTTACTTCTGGGTATTTGAAATAAATGAGATAAAGCAATATCTGCATGCCCACGCTCACTGCAGCACTATCACAACAGCCAAGCTCTGGAATTGACCTAAGTGTCCATCAGCTGGTGAACAAACAAAAAAATGTGCTACATGCACACAAGGAATGCTACTCAGCCTTGAAAAAGAGAAATTTTTTTATTCTCATCAACATGAATGAATCTGGAGGCCATTACGCTAAGTAAAATAAACTAGGCAAAGGAAGACAAATACTGATTGTTCTCACTAACAGGTAGAATCTGTAATGTCAGAGTAGAAGAGAATGAAATGGTAGTTACTAGAGGCTAGCAGTGGGTTGGGGTGGGTAGAGAGACGACAGTTGAAGGATACAAAGCTTCAATTAGACAAGAGGAAGAATTCTTTCCCTTTGAGGTATATTTCACAGAAAGATGGATATAATATGTAATTATGTATTTCCAAATCACAGAATAAATTTCAAGTATTCTTATCATAAAACGCAAGTCCTTGAGGTGATGTATATGTTAATAACCTGGATTTAATAGTTCACATTGTATTCATGAGTCATAATATAAATACATACAAAAGTTTAACATTTTGTTACATAAATAAATAAGGAGATACAAATATATCACATAGCTATATACAAAATCACATAAATATATACAAAAGTATCACATAAATATATACAAAAGCTTAATTTTTTTAATTTAGGAAACAAAGTGAAGAGGGTATAACAATGTAATCAAGTTTCAAGAGAAAAAAAACACTCTCCCTTGCAAGTTGGAGTTGTTTTTTTAAAACAGCCACCCCATAGAAAGAGGGGGAAAGAGAGAAGACCACCCAGGCAGAGCAGCCCTGAGGTTGGAAGGTAAAAAAAAAAAACATCCTGGGCTTTGAGAGAGCAGCTCAGAGCTGGCTGGCTAGCTGGGCCCCAAAGCTGAAACAACCAGGAGAAATGTCTGCTAGAGTCAGGGACACAGAAGATCTGCAGAAAGGCCAGTGTGAACTAGGATGTAGAGATTATTCATTTCCAAGTCTGTTTCTTCCTCAGCACTAACATATTTCAAGAGCAATAGCTATTTATCATCATCATCATCATCATCATTACTGTATTTACTCGGCTTTTTTTGTTTGCTTGTTTATTTATTTATTTATTTATTTATTTATTTATTTATTTATTTATTTATTTTAGCCCTGGCATTGTTACCCAGTTGATGTACAGGGAACCAAGGAGGAAAATAACATGAGATACTCACATTTTACTATTTGAATGTATTAAATTGAATTGAAAATTAATCTTTGTGAGTGAAAAAGAAGCACATACGTAAGTATTTTTATGTTGAGTACTGACTTGCAGTACTGATTCCAGTTCTTAAATAGGGCCATCTTTATTATTCAGAAAAGACTAATGTGTAATATTGGATAAAGACCATATTTATTAGTAAGCACTTCACTTAATCAGCCTGATAGTTACTATTGGCCTGACAAGTGCTTATGAATTATGGCATTGCTTTTGGCAAAACTATTTATCTGTGTGACACGATATGTCACTTTTGAACTTCAACTTGACATCCATAAAATTACATTTTCATCAAACTGAAAGATCAAGCTTTCTGTGCTGACTCACTTGGGTCAACATTTTGCAAATGCCTAGATTTACCACTTGAACCATAAACCCTTTGTGAATAATTTTGTGCACTGATGTTTGATAGCCTAGGGCACGGATCATAATTTCTGAGCAGACGAAGAGGTGTCAGAGCAAAATGAATTTCCCCTCTGCATACGGGATGACTTAACTCCAAAGCGGGTTCTCATCGAGTCATCTGAAAATCACTAGGTAAACACGAACTTCCTGGAGCTCCAGAGAGAGTAAATACTCTAAATAGCTCATCCTTTTCTTCTTAGGGAGTAGAAAAGCCACTCAACTCCACTGCTGGAGGATTTTCCCTGGTGTAATAGACACTTTCTAAGAGTGGGGGAGGTTCTCTTCTTTAGGTTAGACATAGTTTTAGATTCTTTGGGTGGAGGGGCGCAGGCTGGGGATGGAACCCAGGGGATTTGACCTCCAAGTTAAACCTCCTCCCCTATTTTTAATTCTTTATTTTGAAACAGAGTCTCACTGAAGTAGTAGCTGAGGTTGTCTGTGAACCGTGATCTTCCGGTCTCAGCCTCCCGAATGCTGGGATTACAAGCGTGCGTCACCACGCCCGGCTTAGATTTTATAAGAATAAGTGATGAGCTAGAAAATTCAGGACCAACCAAAAGAATTAGAGATGAACCAAAGGTTATCCTGTCCTTTATTCTCAACTCAAAATAACCTCACACACCCTTTAGGTGTTACAGCTCCTGGTCTAATTCTCTGTGTTGCTGCCTTTTTTTATATGAACAAGCAGATTTGAACCTCCCACCCTAGTAAGTAGATGTAGATGGTTTAGGCCTCAGACACAGGCCTGCTTGAGGAAGGACAGAAATGATTGTCGGTGCTGAACTCCAGTCATAACTCAGTTCCCTCATTCACAGATGACCCAATGAGTCAGATTTTTCACTCGCCTTTACCAGCCATATTAAAGAGCAACCCAGCACCATTTTTTTAAGCAAGATTTTTCACAATTTTGCAAGCAGAATAAATGCTGTTGAGTGCAATAATGTAACAGTGTCCTCTGAGAAAGGCACATATTCGTTTTGGAGAGTAGACCTCTAAAAAGGGGGAACAGATATGGAAGAATCTGGCAGATCCTGCCACAGTAACCCAGGATGCTCTGAAAGACAGAGAAGTAGGAGAAACTATGCCTCTGAGCAAGAACAGGAAGGCAGGGCACTGCCACCTCTGCCTCAGAACATGCCACCATTAAGCAAAGACATTGCTGCTCAACGCCCAGAACAAAGACTGCTTTTATCCTTAAGTCACTCACTTGAGAGTCAAGGTCCTGAACTAAAGGATCTGACTGTCCAAGTCTAAATCATGTGCTCATCCTTGGAATCCAAGAAGTAGTGCCATGGAAACCCTGTGTCCCACCAAAAATACAGACAATGAGGGATTCCTCAAGAACAAGAAGGGAGACTAGATACTGGACAGCAGAGTAAAAATGACAAATGCCCACAATGGATGGGATATGGTTTCTCCTAACTACCTTTTATCATCGCATTGATCTGCTTAAAATGTATGAATGTTAGAGGAGCGATGGTCCTGATTCTCAGCTAAGTGATGATACTACAAGTCAAAATGACTCTAGCAAGAGCAGAGAACTCCACCAGCTTTTTAAATTTTTTTTTAATATTTTTGCAGTACTAGGGATGGAACCCAGGGGCATTCTACCTCCAAGCTACACCCCCAGCCCTATTTTGTGCGTGTGTGTGTGTGTGTGTGTGTGTGTGTGTGTGTGTGTCTGGAAATGAAATGCAGGGGCATTTGACCTCCGAGCTACATCCCCTGCCCTATTTTTTTATTCTTTATTTTGAAACCAGGGCCTCACTAAGTGGTGGAGGCTGGCCATAAACCTGCGATCCTCCTGTCTCAGCTTCCCGAATGCTGGGATTACAAGCATGCACCACCACACCTGATCCACCAGCTTATTTAAAAGAAGAATCATAAAAATATTTGGGGGTAAAGTTTTATGAATCAAGGAAGGAATTGTTATATTCCTGTAGCCTCAAGGTCTCACATATAAGTGAGGAGAGGGCTTTGGGTTTTCAGGTAACATAATTTTCTTTCATCTAAATCGGTTTGAGAAATCAATGTATTCCATTTCTCCTTTAAAGACTCTCTGAAAATGTTGATTCAACTTTTCAATTAATTAAGAGAACATCATCATTACAGTAAACCAACACCTTCTATGTACAGGAAATAAACTTGATAAAGAAAGAGAGTTTATAAGAAAGATCTTGTCCCTAGATCCACTTACAGCAGTATTTCTGGAGGAAATAATATTATCTTGGGGCAAGCTGGGGTGCAGCTCAGTGGTAGAACACTCCTGGGTTCAGCCCCAGCACAAATAAGTAAATAAATAAAGCAACAAGGTGCCAGGTTCTCTCTTAGTCCCCAGACCTTATGTCTCTGGAAGTCTTTACAATAAAATTTATGCCATGATATTAATGATATTTATACATCAAAGATGTGGTTGTGGATATTATTTACATTTTCATGTTCATAATATTTTCTAATTGTTCACAATAAATCTTTTAAATCTGTCTATTTTTATTATTCATATGAAAATTTTAAAAAATAAAATAACCTAAAACAAGCTGAGCATGGTGGCACATACCTGTAATCCCAGCACTGGGGAGGCTGAGACGGGAGGATTGGCAGGTTCCAGGACAGGCTCAGCAATGCAGTAAGCCTCTCAGCAACCTAGTGAGACTCCATTTCAAAAACCAAAAGAAAAAAAAAGAAAAAGGGCTGGAGGGCTGGAGGGCTGGAGGGCTGGAGGGCTGGAGGGCTGGAGAGCTGGAGGGCTGAGGGCTCATGGCTCAATTCCATATACAAAGGAGGATGAGGGGAGAGGAGGAAAAGGAAGAGGAGGAGGAGGAGGAAGAGGAGGAGGAGGAGGAAGAGGAGGAGGAGGAGGAAGAGGAGGAGGAGGAGGAGGAGGAGGAGGAGGAGGAAGGAAGAAGAAGAAGAAGAAGAAGAAGAAGAAGAAGAAGGAGGAGGAGGAGGAGGAGGAGGAGGAGGAGGAGGAGGAGGAGAAGGAGAAGGAGAAGGAGAAGGAGAAGGAGGAGAAGGAGAAGGAGAAGGAGAAGGAGAAGGAGAAGGAGAAGGAGAAGGAGAAGAATAGGATGACAGGTTGGGTCCCTCTGCGCAGGAGCAGAACCCTAGAAAAGTAGAAGACTCTGCTGGGTGATGTCTTGAGAAGGGCAGTGCTCCTACGCATAGCCCCACCCACAAGACATAAACCTTAAAACAGAGGCATTTCCTCTCCAGTGGTGGAGGGGCTCATAGGTCTCCAAGGGTGGTCCACCCCCTATCCCCGAGAGAAGACCACATTAAAATTATTTTCCGGTACCCCGGTCTCTCTCGCCTTTTTACCGCACCAACCTAACATCTGCTGCCCACCCCAGGACAAAATATTTTTATTTTTATTTTTTTAATTAAAAAAAAATTTTTTTTAATTCCCTGCCACCACTGCTGCCATGGCGTGCTCTGGGCGGCCTTGGCGGAAACCTCCGCCTGGATCTGCCTGGGCACTCAGATCTGCTAGAATCACTCCGACCCTGCCCGCTGCTCCAGGACCACTGCCGCAGCCTCTGCCCGCCCAGACTGGAGACCATAAGCCACCCTTTTCTGGCCCCAGGCTCTGCCTGAGAGCTGGTGGCCATCTTGCCCAGCCCCAGCCCTGCGCTCTCCGGGAGAGCCAGAGACTATCTTCCCAGACCCCATGCTCTGCCTGAGAGCCAGCAGCCATCTTTCCCAGCCCCAGCCCTGCACTCTGCCTGAGAGCCAGTGGTCAGCTTCCCCCACCTCACGCTCTCCCTGAGAGCCGGAGGCCATCTTCCCCAGCTGCATGAGCTGGTGGCCATCTCACCACTCAGCCAAGCCCCTGTAGCCATCTTAAACCTCATCCAGCCCTGATTCCATCTAACAGCTCCACAGTGTGCCCTCCCGGCTCTGCAGCCTCTCAGTGCTTCGGTTTCAGTCAGCACTGGCTGATAACACTACATTGTGGTAAGCTTCCCCTTCCTTGGACAAGCAGGTTCCAGCTTCTAGCTTCTTCCAGACCTGGGCTCACGGCTGTTAAATAAACCCAAATATTTGGTTCCCAAGTTCTCTGGAGGTAGCCAGGCTGCCCTATGGTTGTGTAAAGGAAATGGAGACGTCCTTCTCTAATACAACCACACTGTTTCCGGACGGTAAGCAGGATCTTGGGATGCCAAATTACTGTTTTCGTCCTCACCTGCTGACCAGTCATGGAGGGATGCCAGCCATCAAAAATAGACTCCCAATCCACACTAGGCCATGTTCTGGTTAATCTCCAGACTCTATGTTTATCCAGGGAACTGTGCCCCAAGCGGCTCATATTTTTCTGCACAAAAGTCTGGCCCACTTATGAGTTGGGTAATGGTTCTCGGTGGCCTAAGATGGGTACCTTAGCTCTTAAAATGTTGACTGATCTCAGTAACTTTTGCAAATGGGCAAGTAAATGGTCAGAGGTTCTGTACGTGCAGGCTTTTCTGTTCATGCGTTCTCGGCTTTCCCTTTCCACCCCTCCTGACTCTACTGCTAGAATCATGCTGGCTAGGGATTCCCGCCAGCTGCAGCTGCCATCTTGGTTACCACGTGGCAACTCACGGGCACCACCTGGTTGCCTTTCTGGGTCACAGGCCTGCAATTCTGCTGACTCGCGGTCACCATTCTGGATGCCAAAATTTGACCCAGCCGAGTTACAGGCCCCATTTCCTGATGACCCTGACCCACAAGACCTCTCCTTACCACTGCGGTCATCATCTTATTCCGGGGAAGCCTCCATTTCTAATCCACTCCTTTCTCCCCTGCCTTTCTCCCTTAAGGGACCAGCCCTTACCTCCCTCTTCCCTATCCCTGTAGGTCACCCTATCCATTCCAGAGACCCCACCACCTTCTCTTTTGGCCCTGCTTCGTGAGGTGGCTGGTGCAGAAGGCATGGTCCAGGTCCAGTTCCTTTTTTCCCTTCCTGACCTTGCTCAACTTCAAGAGACTGGGTTCTTTTTCTACCAATTTCTCTGGCTTTATTAAGGAATTCCAACATATTGTACAAGCATATGATTTAATTTGGCAGGATCTTTATGTCATTTTAACCTCCTCTTAAACTCCAGATGAACAAGATCATATTCTTTTTTTTTTTTGAAAAAGAACAAAGCAAGAAGATATATATTTTCTGATTTCAAACCATATAAAGCTACAATAATTGAAACAGTGGAGTATTATTCTAAAGGCAGATATATAAACCATTGGAGTTAAAATAAAAGCCTAGAGCTAAATTCTTCCCTATATTGTCGTTATTTTTTACAAGGTTTCCATGAACATTTGGTGGTGGAAATATTAATCTTTTAACTAAATATTGTTAAAAAATAATAATTACATGGAAAAGAATAAAATTGGACCCTTACCTAATCCCATATACAAATATAAACTCAAAATAGATAATAGACCTAAATATAAATCTTAAGACTATAAACTTTTAGGAGAAAATCTGGGTCATTAAACCTCACAACATTGAAATTGGCAGTGATTTCTTGGATGTGATTTCAATGGCACAGGCAACAGAGGAGTATACATACTCCCTAAAAAATAAAAAAAAATTGTATATCCAAAGACAATGTAAACAGAGTTAACAGTTACTAATAGAATGGGATAAAATATTTCCAATTGCTATATCTGAAGGTATATTAATATTCCAAATAGAAATCCTAAAAATTAATAACAATAAAGGCAAACAATACCCTTTACAGATAGGTAAAAGACTAACATAAATAATGAATCTCCACAGATAACCAATCTTAATTGTCTGTTGGATGGAAACTCTTGTTTCTCTGGTTCTGGTGTGTGTTACCTATTTCTTCTTTGTAGTTAATCTCTTTGAGTATTTTCTCTAGTGCTGGTTTTGAAGACATAAATTCCTTCAGTTTCTCTCTGTCATGGAAGCTTCTTATTTTTCCATCTAATTTGATAGAAAGTTTTGCTGGGTAGGAAATTTTTGGCTGGAAGTTGTTTTCTTTCAGAGTTTGGAATATGTTAGTCCAAGCCCTTCTGGCTCTCATGACTTGGTTTGGGAAGTCTGGAGTGATTCTAATTGGTTTGCCTCTGAATGTCACTTGGCCCTTTGTTTTTGTTGCCTTTAAGATTCTCTGCTTGGCTTCCACATTGGTCATTTTGACAATTATGTGGCGTGGGGATCCTCTTCTCTGATCCTGTCTAAAGGGAGTTCTATAAGTTTCCTGGACCTTTGTATCAACCTCTTGCTCTGTGTTTGGAAAATTTTCTGCTATTACTTCTTTGAAGAGATTGTTAATCCCTTTGGTTTCACTTTCTTTTCCCTCCTCTATTCCAATTATTCTTAGGTTAGCTCTCTTAAAATGAGCCCATATTTCTTCAATGTCAGATTCCTGCTGTCGGATATTTTTTTCTAGATTAGAAACTATGAGTTCATTTTTGGATTGCTCATCTTCTAAGAGCGAGATTCTGTTCTCCATGTGTTCTAATCGGTTGTTTGTGCTTTGAATTGAGGCCTTTACTTCATTAATTGCATCCTTTATCTCTTTTTGGCTCTCTCTGAGTTCTTTTCGAAGCACCTCTATTATTTCTACAGTTATTTTCCTGATTTGATCTTCTAGAAATCTCTGATTTTCTGTTTTATCGGGTTCTGATGTTGTGGGGTTGTTGGCATTCATTGCTCCAGTATTATTCCTCTTTCCCATGATTTCCGATGTTTGTGCCTTCTCTGGGTTCTTCCCTTGGGTCACTATGACTTCCCTTAAGGTGCTCTGGATCTCGAGTCAGTAGTATCTCAGACCCCACTACTCCTTTACTGGGTTTTATCACAGAGTCTCCGACCCAGAGAGTCGATAGAGGCTGATTTAGACTGTGGGGGGTGCCAGGTTGCACGTTCTCCTATGGTGTGATATCTCTGCCACCGCCCCTCCCCCACTGGGTCAAGTTCCAGGGAGTACAGTACTGGGATTTCTCCTCTGTGGCCCGCAGTTTGACTCACTGTTCTTGAGTACGCAGATGTAGCTGTACTGGCCTCGCTGAATTCGCTGCTGCTGCCGCCGGTGGCAATATGGCGCCGCTGCTACGCCCTCAGCTATGGGGCTGGCGTTTTTCTTCTTGATTTTGATTTCTACTCTGAATCCCTGCAGCGTGTGCTGAGCTCGGCCACTGGGAGCTTTAGATGCTCTCTGCGCGGAGAAATCCCACCTAGCTGTTCCGCAGTGGCTCACCTCGGCTTGCTGTAGCCGTCCCGTGAATTCGCCCGTGCCTCCAACAGTATGGCGCTGCTGCTGCATCTGCAGCGTCCTCAGGCGCGAGGCCGGTGTATCTCCTCTGTGGCTCTCTTCTCAGTCTGCTTTCTCTCTGGAGCCTCCAGTTAAAAATTCTAATGGGACTTATCGTTTAGTCCAGGATCTCCATTTAAGTAATGATGTGGTGGTCCCAATCCACCCAGTTGTCCCTAATTCCTATACCCTCTTATCTCAGATTCCCCCCAATACCATCCACTTTTCAGTTCTTGACTTAAAGAATGTGTTTTATACAATTTCTCTGCATCCTGAATTGTACCCCCTTTTGGCCTTCACTTGGGAGGACCCCAATACCCAGGTTGCTCAACAACTAACCTGGACCGTCCTCCCCCAGGGTTTTCGAGATAGCCCACATCTCTTTGGACAGGCTCTAGCACAGGACCTCCTCCAGTGCCCCTTGGAGCCTAGTTCTCTGTTACAATATGTGGATGACCTTTTACTTTGTAGTCTCTCCTTAGAACAGTCCAAACAGCACACTACCCTTCTTCTTAATCTCCTTGGAAGCAGGGGGCTACACATAAAGCCCAGTTATCAGTGCCTGAGGTGCAGTATTTAGGCCTACATCTCACCCCAAACACCTGAGGACTAACTGTTGACCGGGTCAAGGCCTTACGAGACTTGCAGCCACCCACCTCAGTGGACCAGATCCAATCTTTCTTGGGTTTTATAGGATTTTTCTGGCACTGGATCCCCAATTTTGCCATTCTAGCTAAGCCATTACATGAGGCAAATAAGGAAACCTTGGTTGGCCTCCTCACTTCACCCTCGGTCATTCGCCAAGCCTTCCTGTCTCTCCAGGAACCCTTCTTAAATCCCCCCCGCCTTAACACTACCCAATCCCACTAAGGCCTTCTTCTTATATACTGATGAGAGGCAAGGGAAAGCCACAGGAGTGCTCACTCAACCCCTGGGACCAACTCAGGCACCAGTGACCTATTTATCTAAACAGCTTGACTCTACCACTCGTGGGTGGCCACCCTGTCTCAGGGCTCTGGTGGCAGCAGCCATGCTCACAAAAGAGGCTCTTAAAATTTGTCTCCAGATGCCCCTGCAGGTTTTTCCCCCACATAGACTCCAGTATTTGTTCTCTCCTCAAGCACTCCCTCTTCTCTCACCTTCTCACATTCAGGAACTTTATTTGTTGTTCATGGAAAATCCAAATATTAAACTGTCTCATTCCCTAGCCCTTAACCTGGCAACTCTTTTACCAGTGAGCTAGAGTTCAGGCCCTGATTCATGTTCACCTAACGATGTTCACTCATGTGTTGATATAATTGAAGCTTTTGCTAAACCTCAGGCAGACCTCCAGGACACCCCTCTTCTTAATCCAAATGTTACTTATTTTGTTGATGGCAGCTCTGTTTCTGACACCAGAGGTAAAAAAAAAAAGGCATCCTATGCAGTGGTCACCTAACTCAAGTCATTGAGGCTGCCAGGTTACCAGATAGTACTACCTCTCAAAAGGCTGAACTGATTGCCCTAACTCAAGCTCTACACCTGGCAAAAAACAAGCAGGTAAACATATATACCGATTCGAAATATTCCTTTTTAACAGCACACTGCCATGCCTCAGTTTGGAGAGAGAGGGGATTTCTCTCCACAAAGGGTTCACCCATTGTTAACGCCACCTTGATTAAGAAGCTCCTAGACTCCCTTTCTTTGCCATCTGAGCTGGCCATCATCCACTGTCAGGGCCACCAGACAGAATCTTCCTTAGTGGCCAAAGGAAACAGTAAAGCTGATTATACAGCAAGACAGCTGACACAACAAGCTCAGCCAAGCCCACCAGCCTCTGTACTATTTTTAACCCTCCCCTCAATGGCACCTAATGAAAGTCTGGCTGAATGAAAACACCTGATCAAACTTGGGGCATCCAGCACAGGGGATGGTTGGCTCATGATACAGGATAAGATTGCTCTGCCTGAGGCTCAGGCCGTAAAGGTCATTAGCCTAATACACAATTCCCTTCATGTGGGACCTATGGCGCTAAAGCATTTCCTAAGCCCCTTGTTTTATTCTCCTCTCCTGCAGCAGCTGATTAGTAAAGTCAGTGCCTCCTGTTCTACTTGCGCTGCTGTGTCTCCCCAAGGAGGCCTTCGAACCTCCTTTTTTCCTACCCACCAAATTAGAGGACACTTGCCAGGACAGGACTGGCAAATCGACTTCACCCATATGCCGCCTCACAAAAAACTTAAATATCTTCTTACCATGGTCAATACCCTAACAGGTTGGGTAGAGGCTTTTCCCTCAAAGGACGAGACAGCTAACACAGTGGCCAGTGTTCTATGCTTGGACATCATCCCTCAGTTTAGACTCCCTAATTCTTTACAGTCTGATAACGGACCAGCTTTTATTTCTAAGGTTACTCAACAGGTGGCACAAGCTCTTGGCATTTCATGGAAGCTCCACATCCCATATCGACCACAGTCATCAGGAAAGCAGATCCACTTGTTCACATACTATGGTGCTCTCCCACTTCAGATGCCATACTGTCATAACTCCTTGTCTGCTAAAGTCTCCTCGAGCACACATCACCAAGCTGTCCAGGGCAACCTCTGACTCACGCCACAGCCATACTCCCACCTGCCCATTTCTGGAGGACCCGACCTCTCCCGGCTGAGGAACCTCCTTACGACACCCCTTGATGGCAGGAAGTAGTTTAAGATGCAAATCTCTGCCCATTGTCACCAAAAGGCCGGGGTGACAGGTTGGGTCCCTCCCCGCAGGGACGGAACCCTAGAAAAGGAGGAGGAGACTCTGCTGGGCGATGTCGCGAGAGGGGCAGCATTCCTACACATAGAACCACACACAAGATGTAAACATTAAAAACAGAGGCATTTCCTCTCCAGTGTTGGAGGGGCTCACAGGTCTCCAGGGGTGGTCCAGCCCCTATCCCCGAGAGAAGACCACATTAAAATTCTTTTCACATACCCTGGTCTCTCTCACCTTTTTACTGCACCAACCTAACAAAGAAGAAGAAGAAATGACTTACAACAAGACCAATACTGAACACCAGAAATTCTTTTTTTGTGTGTGTGGTACTGGGGGAGCAGGGGGACCCAGGGGCATTCTACCTCCAAGCTACACCCACAGCACTATTTTTTATTCCTTATTGTTTTGAAACAGGCTCTCTCTGAGCTGCAAAGGGCCTCACTAAGTAGCTGCAAACTGCAGTCCTCCTGTCTCAGCCACCTGAATTCTGAATTCTTTAATAAATTCTTTAATAAATTATTCTTATCATTAATATTAATGAATTCTTTAATAAATTCTTTAATAAATTATTCTTATCATTAATATTAATGAGCAATCTAAACATACTGGCAAATTTTTGCACCAATGTCTGTTCAGAAGGACCAGCAGTCCACAGGGAGCCAGTAAGAGTGACCAAGTGGCTTCTTCGCAAAGGTTCTGTTGCTCAGGGCAGGAATGATGGAGCTCGGGCCTCCATCATTGGAACCATCATTTCGTTGGTACCCATGAAAGCAAAAGGCAGAGGGGAGCCCAGAGCTTTGCTCCCAGGCTGTTGGAGTCAAGTGATCCTCCATTACTTTTCATGTCATATTCTATCAGGCAGAGTTACTTTCACTATTGGATGATTATTTGAACAGGGTTAAAATAAAAAGCCACTTATTTATTTCAGGCAAGTTTTTAAGGCATTGCTTTAGGTTCCTTTCTGAGTTTATCATACTACTTTGCATATAAAATGCAATAAATACTTGTTGATGCAATACATTATGCAAAATATAGTGGTGGTTACCGCTACAAGGCAGTGCTTTACGTGTAATTATGTTCCATCTCACGATAGCTACAAGAATGTTGTACAAAATTGGGGACACATTATCAACACTAGTGATTTTAGCATTTAAATGTGTATAGCTTAATTTATACCTTAGTTTGTGAGTAACATCATAGAAAACCAACCATTTGAAAGTGAAATAATTCCATCAAACTGATGATTAAGAAGAATGTAACTGTTTTGATTGTATGTGTGTAGACACAGCCCTACAGTAAAATTTCTGCACATGCTGTGAATTAGAATGTTCATATTCTTATACTTCATCTATAATTTGGTGTGATCTATTAAAAAGGTTTTCCATGTACTCTAAATAATTGAATTTAGCTAGTTAACAGGCAATTAACATTAATAGCTTTTAGAGATGTTATTTCAGCAAAGAATTTGTTTAGGTGTTTTTTTTAACCTTACACTCAGAGAAAATACAGACAGACACAAAGGGAATACCATCTATGATTTTTTCCTCTACACTTTCAAATGATCTCCCTCCAGGACTTAGCTACAATAATAAAAAGCTACTTTAAATTGAACACTTCTCTTGGGCCTGGTACAAAGCCAAGTGCTTTCTGTACTTTCCCTTACTTAATCCCCCCAATGGTCCTTCATTGAGAATGAAACTGTGGCTCAGAAGGGGTAAGTTACCCACACAGGATCAGAGTTTATAAGTGGCTGGGTCAAGATTTAAGCCTCAAGCTGTTTGGCTCCTAAGCCCTTGCTCTGCTCACACCCTAAGAGACACAATCAGCAATCCCATCAGGCCCTTTGGAGGGGGCTGTCATCAGCCAGGTCATCTTGGGGTGGTGGCACAGTGGAAGGGGTTAGTGACTTTCATTAATGTTCTTGTCAAGTAAAAAGCCATGCCTTAGAGAAGACCACTAAATAATTATAGCAAGTCCTTGATGTAGCATTTATTATGTGTCAGGCACTGTCTAAATGTTATACATGTTTATTTTTAATCCTCAAAGCCCTACAAGGTAGATATTATTGTTGTCAACCCTAATTTACAGATAGTAATTTGAAAGAGAAAAATTAAGTAAATTGCCTAAGGTGGCTTGGCTGAGCTTCAGATGCAGACAGGCTGGGTCCCCTCAGGGGTCTCAACCAGCACAGCCACCACCTCTCAAGAGACTGGCCTCTCTTGCAGTGGTCAAGACTTTTAGAAGTTGCTTCACCATTTAAGGTTTGGAAATAGCACACTTCTTTGTAAAGTGTTCAGGACAGTGGAGGTAAATGACTTGATTCAATAAATAGACACTCTGCTTGTATACTCATGTACTTTTTTGCTCAAAACACTCTGAACTTATATTTCCTTGAGCAAGACATAAAGGTAAAACAAACAGGAAAGAAATCCTCACTGTGAGAAAAACATTATGATCACATAAAATGGCTTTTTAAATATACATAGACTGCAAGACCTTTCTTTGTCAGATAATCTCTAAACGGCTACAGAAAGATTAACAGGTGTAAAACAATATATTGGAATTGCTGAGAGTTAATATTTAATTTGGTGTCCACAGTACATTTTCAGGCACAAGGTGAGTTTAAACAACCAAAGTAAAGAGATAGCATCGTTCACATAGAACTCAATGGCTGCAAGGAACCTCTAGGGCCCGACTTATATAAGTTAACCAGTCAATTAATTTAATTAAGTTAACCACCTATGTTAACACTTTTCCTATTTCAATCTCATAACCTTTGGTCCCACAGAATTGGAACTCATACAAATCTATTAAGCAACTGCACATTGACTACCTCAGGCACACAAAAACAGAAAATCTCTCACAATCCCACTGCAGAAAAGAGAACTGGAGGCTGAACCATAAACCATTCAACTGACTTCCCCTCGCCCCTGATTTAATTGTACCACACTGAGTTGACTAACAAGACCAAAATGAGAAAACCCATCCAACTATTAAGAATTGGGTGTATCCAGTGCCCTTCATACAACATTGGCTTAATTCACTTTGGAAAGCAATGCAGATCCAAGCAATTCAAATATTTAAGTAGACTCTTCTCTGAGAGAGAAATGGCTTTGTCATAAGATTAAAATTATTCTGCAGTATGAGAAAACGGAGGCCTCAGGAACAAAGAAAGGAGACCTAAAATAATTCAAAGAAATAGAGTTCTATTTGATTTTATGCATGGCTGCAGAAATAAAGAAAAATAGCTATCATTTGCTGGGTACTTACTAGACATAAAGTACTTGCTAAGCATTAGGGGTTGTGTAACACATTGGGAATAAAGAGTCAGATTCTGTCATCTCTCCTCCCTGTGTGGACTTTTTCATGTTAATTCCCTTTGTTTGTAAAAAAAAAAAAAAAAAAAGAGGTTGAGACAAGAGGCTCACAGGTTGAGGCCACCTTATGCTAACTTATCAAGATCCTGCTTCAAAATAAAAAGAGATAGGGGTATAGCTCAGAAGTATAATGCCCCTGAGTTCAATCCTCTATACCACACCAAAAAAAAAAAAAAAAAACAATTCAAAAGGACTCACCAATGCCCATCTGACTGTCACTGCTCTAAAAATCAATTGAGATCAGGTACATGTGGCAGAGGTTGCTGTAGGGACTCCACATTTTTAACTAGGAGCTTGGATACCAGGAACAAATACAACACTTCCTACAGACCCTTTCAGTGAAGTGTAGCATATGAGCAGACAGTGGTCAAGTGGCAATTGTCTTTTAACACCCTGAAGAGAAAACACAGGAGGGTACCCTCTGCCTCTTCTTTGTCCTTTTCTCCTGCAACCTAGAACACAAGGCTGCCATCTTGGACCATGAGTTGTAGTCCCACTTGTTCCAAAAAAAGATAGAAATAGCCTGCATCTCTAACACATTAGAGTGGCATAACCCTGAACCACCCACCCAAACCTTATTTAAAGGAGAAATAAGGGACTTCCGGGAAGATGGCGACAGAGAAAAGCGGACTTACGAGCCCCGCTAACAAGCAATATCTATTACCACAAAATCAGGGCCTTTCATAGCCAGAAAACACCATCAGCAGATAAACAAAAAATGTAATTACAAGGGACAGAGAAAAAGAGGGCTGGAAAAACAAGACACCAGAAAGAAACCAGACTGCAGTACTGTGGCTGGTGCCACAGCGCAGAGTGGCACAGGCACCATCTTCCCTTGCAGCACCAGGCCGCAGAGAGGAGGGGGACTCAGGACGGAGCTCAGAGCCACAGAGGAGATACACCAGCCTCACACCCGAGATGCAGCAGCAGCGCCATACTGCCGGCAGCAGTGGCGAATTCACCGGACAGCTCCAGACCATCGCACTCAACAGCCCACCAGGCTCCAGAGAGGAGCAGCAGACAACGAACCGAGGTGAGCTGCTGCGGATCAGCCGGGTGAAATTCAGCAGATTTTTCGGCGCAGGGAGCATCTAAAGTTCCCAGGGGCTGGGCTCAGCACACCCTACAGGAAATCAGAGCGAAGCTCTAAACCAGAGAAGAAATACGCCATCCTCATGGCCAAGGGCATGGCAGCAGCGCTATATAGCCACCGGCGGCAGCAGCAGCAAATTCACCAAATCCACAACAGCTCCAATAGTGTACTCAAAAACAGTGAGTCAAATTGCGGCCCCTAGAGGAGAAATAACAGTACTGATTCCCAGGGATTTGACCCAGTGGAGGAGTGGCGGTGGCAGAGATATCACACCATAGGAGAACACCCAACCTGGCACCTCCCATGGTCTAAAGCAGCCTCGATTGACTCCCTGGGTCTGAGACTCTGCAATACAACCCAGTAAAGTAGTAGTGGGGACTGAGATACCACAGACTCGAGATCCAGAGCACCTTAAGTGAAGTCATAGTGACCCAGGGAAGAACCCAGAGAAGGCACAAACTTCTGAAATCATGGGAAAGAGGAATAACAATGGAGCAATGAATGCCCACAACCCCACAACTTCAGAACCTAATAAAACAGAAATTCAGAGATTTCTAGAAGATCAAATCAGGAAAATAACTGTAGAAATAATTGAGGTGTTTTGAAAAGAATTCAGAGAGAGCCAAAAAGAGATAAAGGATGCAAATAATGAAGTAAAGGCCTCAATTCAAAGTACAAACAACCGATTAGACCACATGGAGAACAGAATCTCGCTCTTAGAAGATGATCATTCCAAAAATGAACGCATAGTTTCTAATCTAGGAAAAAATATCCGACAGCAGGAATCTGACATTGAAGAAATATGGGCCCATTTTAAGAGAGCTAACCTAAGAATAATTGGAATAGAGGAGGGAAAAGAAAGTGAAACCAAAGGGATCAACAATCTCTTCAAGGAAGTAATAGCAGAAAATTTTCCAAACACAGAGCAAGAGGTTGATACACAGGTCCAGGAAACTTATAGAACCTCCTTTAGACAGGATCGGAGAAGAGGATCCCCACGCCACATAATTGTCAAAATGACCAATGTGGAAGCCAAGCAGAGAATCTTAAAGGCAACAAAAACAAAGGGCCAAGTGACATTCAGAGGCAAACTAATTAGAATCACTCCAGACTTCCCAAACCAAGTCATGAGAGCCAGAAGGGCTTGGAGTAACATATTTCAAACTCTGAAAGAAAACAACTTCCAGCCAAAAATTTTCTACCCAGCAAAACTTTCTATCAAATTAGATGGAGAAATAAGAAGCTTCCATGACAAACAGAAACTGAAGGAATTTATGTCTTCAAAACCAGTGCTAGAGAAAATACTCAAAGAGATTAACTACAAAGAAGAAATAGGTAACACACACCAGAACCAGAGAAACAAGATTTTCCATCCAACAGATAACTAAGATTGGTTATCTGTGGAGATTCATTATTTATGTTAGTCTTTTACCTATCTCTAAATTGTATTGTTTGCCTTTATTGTTGTTAATTTTTAGGATTTCTAGTTGGAATATTAATATACCTTCAGATATAGCATTTGGAAATATTCTATCCCGTTCTATTAGTACATTGTCTTTGGATATACAATATTTTTTTAGGGAGTTTGTATACTCTTCTGTTGCCTGTGCCATTGAAATCACATCCAAGAAATCACTGCCAATTTCAATGTTGTGAGGTTTTATGACCCTGATTTTCTTCTAAAAGTTTATAGTCTTAAGATTTATATTTAGGTCTTTTATCTATTTTGAGTTAATATTTGTATATGGGATTAGGTAAGGGTCCAATTTTATTCTTTTCCATGTAATTATTATTTTTCAACAATATTTAGTTAAAAGATTATTATTTCCACCACCAAATGTTCGTGGAAACCTTGTCAAAAATAACTTGACAATATAGGGAAGAATTTAGCTCTAGGCTTTTATTTAATTCCAATGGTTTATATATCTGCCTTTAGAATAGTACTACACTGTTTCAATTATTGTAGCTTTATATGGTTTGAAATCAGATAATATATATCATCTAGCTTTGTTCTTTTTCAAGATCTTTTTGGGTATCTAGAGTCCATATTCCATATTAGGATAGATTTTTTTTCTGAAAAATAAATATATAAATATATGATAGTTTCACCTAAAAAAATAGAAAAAAAATATTCTCTGGTAAGAAAGAAAGCAAAAAGAAATATTGAAATGTTATCTTTAAGTCATCAAAAGCTTGGTATCAGACAAATGAAACTGTTATGTGAAATTATCATTTTTAATTTTGGATAAATTGCTATAATAGTAGATGTCAACCACTAAGCCAAGCATGGGAAGGAGGGATGGGGAGAGAATGGGGTGGGGATCGGGTGGGGGCTGACTGGGCGATGTGTGCATGTATGTCTACAAAAGTTTGTATCCCACTATGATCTATGAATACAGTGCACCAATTAAAAAAAAAAAAAAAGAAAATCATTCACCATGACCAGGTAGGGTTCATCCCAGGGATGCAAGACTGGTTCAATATATGAAAATCAATCCACGTAATTCATCATATAAACAGAATCAAAGACAAAAACCACATGATCATCTCAATAGATGCTGAAAAGCATTTGATAAAATTAAACATCTATTTATGATAAAAACACTGCAGAGAATTGGAATAGAAGGAACATATCTCAACATTATTAAGGCAATCTACAATAAGCCCACTGCCAACATCATATTAAATGGGGAAAAACTTCAAGAATTCCCCCTAAAAACTGGAACGAGACAAGGATGTCCACTATCACCACTTATCTTCAATATAGTACTAGAGACTCTAGCCAGAGCAATAAGGCAAGAAAAGGAAATCAAAGGAGTAAAAATAGGAAAAGAAGAACTTAAGCTTTCACTATTTGCAGATGACATGATACTATATTTAGAAAACCCAACAAACTCAACCAAAAGGCTTATAGAACTGATCAACAAATTCAGCAAGGTACCTGGT
Source organism: Muscardinus avellanarius (assembly GCF_963383645.1). Classification (NCBI taxonomy): domain Eukaryota; kingdom Metazoa; phylum Chordata; class Mammalia; order Rodentia; family Gliridae; genus Muscardinus; species Muscardinus avellanarius. The sequence goes on from NC_137797.1 coordinate 62,555,731, forward strand.
TACAAAATCAATCTTAAAAAATCAGAAGCTTTCCTGTACACCAACTATAAATCCACTGAAAAAGAAATTCAGAAAACACTTCCACTCAGGATCTCCCACAAAAAAATAAAATACCTAGGAATAAACTTGACCAAGGAGGTAAAAGATCTCTACAAAGAAAATTATAAAACACTGAAAAAAGAAATCGAAGAAGATCTTAGAAGATGGAAAGATCTTCCATGTTCATGGATTGGCAGAATAAATATCATTAAAATGGCCATCCTCCCAAAAGTGATCTACAGATTTAATGCAATGCCCATTAAACTACCAAGATCATTCCTCACAGACATAGAAAAATCAGTCCTTAAATTTATCTGGAATAACAAAAAGCCCAGAATAGCCAAGGTAGTTCTTAGCAACAAAAACCATGCATGAGGAATCACAATACCTGACTTTAAACTATACTACAAAGCCATTGTAATAAAAACAGCATGGTACTGGCAAAAGAACAGATATATAGACCAATGGAGCAGAATAGAAGACTCAGAAACAAGCCCACACACTTTCAGCCAATTGATTTTTGACAAAGGGGCCAAAAACATACACTGGAAAAAAGATAGCCTCTTCAACAAATGGTGTTGGCAAAACTGGTTAACCATATGCAGAAAATTGGATGTTAATCCCACTTTTTCACCCTGTACAAAAGTCAACTCACGATGGATCAAAGACTTGGAAATTAAACCAGAGACCTTGAAGCTCCTTGAAGAGGGCATAGGTCCAACACTACAACACATAGGCACAGACAAACATTTCCTCAACAAGACCCCAAAGGCACAACAAATTAAAAGGAGAATCAATACATGGGATTGCATGAAACTGAAGAGCTTCTGTTCAGCAAAGGAAACTATCAAGAACCTCAATTGAGAGCCAACAGAATGGGAGAAGATTTTTGCCGCCTACACCACTGATACAGGACTAATATCTAGAATATACAGAGAACTCAAGAAACTCAACACTAAGAAAACAAAGCATCCAATAACAAAATGGGCAAATGAACTAAATAGACACTTCACAAAAGAAAAAATTCAAATGGCCAATAAATGCATGAAAAAATGCTCAACATCACTGGCAATCAGAGAGATGCAAATCAAAGCTACCCTGAGATTTCACCTAACTCCAACTAGAATGGCCATCATTCAAAACACAAACAACAACAGATGCTGGCGAGGATGTGGAGAAGTGGGAACTCTAAGACATTGTTGGTGGGATTGCAAATTAGTGCAACCACTTTGGAAAACAGTATGGAGAATCCTCAGAAGAATGGGAACAAATCTACCATTTGATCCAGCAATACCACTGTTGGGTATCTACCCAAAAGAAAAGAAACCAAACTACCAAACTAATGCATGTATATCTATGTTCATAGCTGCACAATTCACCATAGCCAAACTATGGAACCAGCCAAGATGTCCATCAACAGATTAATGGATTACAAAACTGTGGGATATGTACACAATGGAATTTTACTCAGCCATCAAAAAAAAACTCAATTACATCATTTTCAGGGAAATGGATGGAACTGGAGGACATTATGCTAAGTGAGATTAGTCAGGCACAAAAAATAAGAAATCAGATGCTTTCCCTAATATGTGAGAGTTAGGGAGAAAAGAGGAGCAAACAAGACAACCTAAAGGAGGAGAAAGGAGGGGGGAAGAGGAAAATTTCTAAAGCACACAATGTACTTAAACATATCGAAGTCAATCACTAAGCCAAGCAAGGGAGGGAGGGATGGGAAGGGAATGGGATGGGATTTGGGTAGGGGTTAAATCAGCGATGAGTACATGTTTGTACACACAAGTTTTTTACACCAATAAGTTGTATGAATATAATGCACCAATAAAAAAAATTTTTAAAAAAGAACAATTTCTTTTGCTTCATGGTTTCAGAAGGTTCCTGTCAGCCTGCCATTCTGTTCCTCTGGGCCTGAGGTTAGGCAGAAAAACATCATGGCAGAAGGGCAGGGTGAGGGAGAGCTGCCCACTCATGGCAGTCAGGAAACTGAGAGAGAAAGAAGGGACTGAGAGAAGACAATCTCTTCTGGGGCCAGCCCCCAGCAACCTACTTCCCCCCGCTAGGAACCATTCCAACTGCCCATGAAGCCATCAACGGATGAGTCTATGGGTGAAGGCTGAGGTTGGAGCACTTGTGTCCAAAAGACCAGTCTCTGAGCATGTGAGAGTGTGGGGAATATTCCAGGTTCAAACCACAACAGCATCTATCTTGTTTAATTCGCTGTTTTATTTCCATTTTCAATATAACTTGTGGTTCTTGCTCTTGCTGTAGTTGTTAAAATACCAGGCAAACATAGATCTCATTAGAGTGGCATAGAAGGAAGGAACAAAATGAAAGAACAGTTGAGAATCCAACACAACTAAAGCAAACCAGGTCCTTCTCAGATAGAGCTTAAGGGTCCAAGTTTGTAAATATAGAGTCTCTTCTCTTTTTGTCTTTATAACTTTCATATTGTCTAGATCCCAGATCTAAAATGCTAGGGTTCTCTCATCCCGATATGGTTGTTTTCATAAAATGTGAGCTCAGAGGAAGAGTCCAAACAATGTCCCCCACCAGGAAGAATTAGGCGTTTCAGACACACAGCCCCAGCAATGCTGTAATAGCAAAGAAGCTGCAACAGCCTGACACCAGGCTGGAATAAGGCTCCAGATTACAGGTTTGCTATTTGGAGATCATATATATGCCAGACAAAAAGAGTAGTTGAGATCCCATAAGACCAGGTCTTTCCACACTGAGCATAATCTGGAAACAAGAAAGATGGTAACAATGTATTGCTGGTGTCCATGAATGTCCACTGTGAGATTCATCCTCTCCAACCTTCTCCCAGTGTTGATGAACTCCAGCTCCCTTCACCCTCTCCCTCACTCTCCAGAAGTACCACAGCCCAAATGGCTGGTCATTTGCCTTTATCATTCTCACTGTTGTTCTAAGAGGTGTGCACACCTACCTCAGCTCAGCAGTGTGACATGGGACAAGTCACTCAATTTCTTCAGCTTTAAACCTGGAGAGCTAGAAAATCTCTTGCTAATATTTCTTCTAATACAGTAGTTAGCGATTCCAGGCAACCGTGTCTGATGACCCTCAGAACCCCGATAGCAGCCCTGGTGGAGAGAAATAGCACTCAAGGGTGGCAGGGCTTCCCCAGGCTCCAGGGGCCCTGAAATTCTTCTCACCAGAGGTTGACATCATAGGGATTCTGAATCCTTGCCATCTTTACTTTGAAAAATATTTTCCACTTCTGCCCACTGCAAGTAGCCTATTTCACTCTACCCTGAGCTAATATTAGGCACAGGTATATAATGTCCCCTCCCATTTTTTCCACTTTTAATGACACCTCCCTCTGCCCAAGTCTCAGTGCTCACATATATGTCTAAGTCCAGGAAAGTAAGATGGGAGGTTCATACCCAAAGGCACACTTGCTGACTCCCACCCGTCCTCAAAGGTCAACTCGGCTTCAGCAACCCAGGAGACCTCGCCTCACTCTCCAGAGGGATTATATGTTCTATCTGCTTCTGTGTGTGACTCTTCAATAAACCAGCACACTGTCATGTCTGTCTCCATTTAGACTGAGAGCTCCTTGAGGGCAAGCGTCAAATATTTCTGATTTCTCTTTCTCCTGTTTTTATTAAAAAAAAACACCTGAAATATAACAGGAACATAGAAAATACTTGATAAATAAATGACTATTCTGCTATTATTACTCAAATGTGTTTTTAAGCTCCAAGATCACCTGAGGAAGGTAATTTTACCTTACCTTTGGGCAGACGGTTTCATGGCCATGAGTGCTGTTAACTTGACACTTTCTACTGTCATTTGAACCCCTTTCCTTCACTGAGTCTTCAGTGAAGATGGGGGAAAGCGAGTCAGCAATGTCCACACCTCACTGACCTGGCTTGGGGATTCCAGGCTTTGTTTCAGCTGCAGAACGGTCATCATGGGGAATGAACAAGAGGAAACCCTCTTCAGAGGTTATTTTTTTCTGCAGTACTGGAGATAGAAACCAGGGGCATTCTACCTCCGAGCTATACCCCCAGCCCTATGTTTTATTCTTTATTTTGAAATAGGGTCTCACTGAGTTGCAAAGGGCCTCACTAAGTAGCTGAGGCTGTCTGCGAACTGTGATCCTCCTGTCTCAGCCTCAAATCCCAAATGCTGGGATTACAAGTGTGCGCCACCACGCCCAGCTTTTAACAGTTTTTAACTGGTAAAAGCCTTGGGGTGGGGCAGAAGCAGAGGAGGAGGTGGCACCAAGAGAACCCCATAGGGGTTGAGTGGCAGTTTTGCTAACCAGCTGATAATTTGGTCCTTCTAGTCCCTGGTGAATTGCTGGGGAATTTCAACTCTTCAAGTGGCCTGGTCAACCTAGAAAGAGGCAACCCGAGGTTGGCCAAATTTGATAACTGAGCACAAGAGAATGGGAAAAGAAAATGATCTGAGAAGAGAACTGGGAATTTTCCCTTAGTTCTTCAGTGAGAGGAAAGAATTTATCGTTGCTCTTTAAAAGAAAGTAGGGAATAAAAGAGAAATGGAATGGTGGTGGTGTCAATAAGGAATGGAGAGAGGGGGCCTCTTTATCCCATTTATTGCTAATGTCAAGAATGTGAGCAGGAAAAGATAGCTAAGTAAAAGGCTCCTGGGAGGAAGAGACACAGCCATATTGTCCCTGTGGAGTGCGGGGTCCCAGAGGGGAGCTAGTGCCTGGCCCCTGGTGTTGATCATGGGACATAAAGTTTCTTCACATCTTGGTTCAATTGACAGTAATTTGTGATGTTGTTTTTCTTTAACAAAAATCTCTTATTGCTGTAACCATGGAACCAAAGAACCTGCAAAAGTTCTCCCAGTCAAATTCTTGCCTCCCTTCCAGGGTCCACACAAGTCATTCTACCATGTTCTTCTCCTGTGTGTCAAGTGCCGGTTCCTGTCCTTGCCACTGAGTGGACTTCTAGATATCCTGTGGAATTCAGCTCCTGGAACATCTTCTCTCTAAAGCCATCCATGATCTCTGAAGACAGAGACAAATGTCCTCTTCAACACACCAGCCCCTGAAGCATTTTCCTGATGCTGCAATTGTTAGTTTACATGTCTGTCTTTGCCACCTGCATGTTAGCACCTGCAGAGTAGAGATCATACATCTTTGTATCCCCAGTGCTTAGTACTAAGATAGCTTGGACTCTCAACAAGTTACTGATAAACTTATTAATAGTTAATAAGTAACTAGCTATCTATCTAAAAGGATGTCTTACATGATCTATGGTCTCTAAGTAAAGCTCCCCCAAACTAAATTCGAGTCTGGACATCAGGGGCATACTGACCCTACATTACCTATCTATTTAATGGAACGGTAGAAAACCTCTTATTTTTTTGGGGGGGGGGCAGCAAGTAAAAGTTTAAGGATTGATAAATACAAACCTACATTGTGAGACAACAATTTAACACCTAGGTTTATACTCAAGAGAAATGTAGACATAGGCCTGCACATGAAGACTCATAGCACTTTATTCATAACAGTCAAAACCTGGAGACAGCCCAAACACCCAACAAAAGTACATGAATAAGCATATTGTGGTATAGTCATACAACAAAATATGAATACTATATAGAAATAAAAAGGGAAAATCAAGAATACATGCAACAGCATGAATTAATCCCAAAACAGTATGTCAACTAAGAAAAACCAGTCAAAAATATAAATACCATATATTTTATTTAAGTGAAATTGAAGTCGAGGCAAAAAAAAAATCTCAACTTCAGTGGCTGTCTTGGGTTGAAGAAGTTGACTAAACTTTTAAGGATAATAAAACTGTTTTGCATCTCAATTTGAATAATGAGAGCACGGGTGCATATATTTGTCAGAAGTCACTGAACCTAAGATCTGTATGTAAATTATTCCTCACTAAAGAAAAATTCTGAGGATTACTTTTTTATTCAAAGCATTCACGTTAAGAAGTAATGCTCCAGGCATCTCCCCTTAGGAGATGGGAACCTCGGGCATGTTCTTTGAGATGTCACCTCATAGGACAGAATATACAGCATTCCAGCAGCTCAGTGACGGTGCACGATATAAGCCCTTTTGAAGCTGAAAAACCACCAGTCCACTAAGGAAACAAGGTTGTTAGAAAGCCTTTATTAAAATTTCATTTTTGTTTGCCTGTTACAGTAGACCTTAAGTCGATTCTTTGATTATAAACTGCCTATTATAATATTGCTTATTATTTTTAGCCTCTTCTTAATGAGATTGGAGAAAAATATTTTAACTCAAGAAGGCAATTAGGGTAATGCGATAATGATGGTAAACAAAGACATTTTATGAAGCCAAAGTTATTGGGAAGTGCTGTAAGAGCTGTGAATTAAGAGCTATATAGAGCATACGCCTGGCTACTCAATAAGAAAATGCTATCATCTTTTACAATCTGTGTAAAAACTGCGATCAGCATAGCAGTCCATAAGTTTATCCAAAATCCAAACCTCATATCCATTTTCAGGACTCAGGTCAACATTTCTCAGCTTTTTACTGCTAGACTCCCTCCTCAGTGAATATTGCAAAGGCAGAAATTCCTTCATCTAGCCGGGCGTGGTGGCACACGCTTGTCATCCCAGCATTCGGGAGGCTGAGACCGGAGGAACGCGGTTTGCGGACAGCCTCAACTACTTAGTGAAGCCCTCTGCAACTTAGTGAGGCCCTGTTTCAAAATAAAGAATAAAAAATATGGCAGGGGGTGTAGCTCGGAGGTCAAATGCCCCTGGGTTCCATCCCTAAACACGCCAAAAAAAAAAAAAAAAAAAAAAACAAGAAAGAAATTCCATCATCTTCATGCGTGTACCTGTGTACATGCATGTGTGTATATACACATGCACACTCATACATTTGTCTTCTACCCACTGAGTGGGCTTTGGAGTCACATTTCAAACTCTTCTACTTCTTAGCCCTGTGACCTTGAGCAAGTCACTTAAACTGTCTGTTGTTGGGATTCCTCATTTGTAAAACAGAACAGTAACAGAATGTACCTCGGGATTGTTTGCAGGTTAAATATGATTATGTATTTAGCATTAGACATAGTTCAGTAAATTCTAGAAAAGCAACCATAGAGTAAAATTTTCAAAGTGGAAAGACCTGGGGTATTATCAGTTAATAGATGAGGATATTGGTGCTTAGGAAAATTGACTCCCTAAAATCACACAGACATGGATGGCAGAGCTAGTACAGTATCACAAATTCCCTGATTCTCAGAACCATATTCCTCTTTCCAAAATTCTTGCTCTTTTTCCCTCTGTCCCCTTTTACTATACCAATTATCCATGAATAATAAAACACTATGATAAATGGAGTTAAAAGACCTTTATTGTACCCCCAGTCTGACATCTCCCTCAACTTCTGGTTTCTCTTCTATAAAGAGAAAGGAATGGGACTGTATGGTTGTAAATATTCTGACCATCAGTAGCATCCTATGATTGACAAATCTAAACTCAGTGCCATGTTTTTGGGTGGAGAGTGGACAGGAATCACACTGCCATCTACAGCCTTGTGCTCTACTGATCACCTTCTAACGCGGCCCAGTCTTGCCTCAGTTCCTTGATGTCTCCCTCCAATGCTTTCCCCTTCTATTGGAGCATGGTGGGAGGAACGTTATGAACACAATAAGGGAGGGAAAGAAGATATAGAGAGGCATTGCTAGCAGGAGACTGGACCATGTATCCCTCATGCCTGACCATGCCTGATGGCTTACGCACCAGGTATTGAAGCAAAGAGCAACCAGTTCTATAAAAGCACAGTGTGTGTGTGTGTGTGTGTGTGCTCATTTTGGATACTGGAGATTGAACCCATTCTACCTCTCAGCTACATTCCCAGCCCTTCTAATTTAAACATTTTATTGTGAAACAGGGTGTCCTTAAGTTGCTGAGGCTAGCCTCCAACCTGCAAGTCTCCCATCTCTGCCTCTCCCAAGTACTGAAATTATAGACATGTGCCACCATGCCCAGCTACATAGCATGTTTTGTAGAAATAAATAAGCAGTAGACAAAACCTGAGAAATAATTTAATTTCAATTTTATCTCCAAGATACTGCATATCTACTCTTTCAGGACTATTATACACACAAGTTTTTTAGTTACTATAAGATGGAGTAAGCATATTCATGTATTAGGTGTAAAAAAAGGGCAGAAGCAAGCTCGACCACTATAGTTAGGCAAAGAAGCAGACCCATCACCCCTCCACTGGCTTCCAGATAATGTGGGAGAGGCCCAGAAGACCAGTAGAGCTTCTGAAGTGGCACAGAGGAGGCCAGCAGAGAAGTCTAGAGGAAGGGGCTGGAAGGAACTAGCAGAATCACATCTACATTCCAGGCAGAATTGGGAACATGAAACGGCTGCCTGCTTTGTCCCTCGATTCCTTTTCCTTTAAACCCCACTGTAGCCATCCTTATCCACAGGCAAAGCCAGAGGACCTGATCCACTAGATGGAAACAGCGGTAGAACAGTTTCAAGCAAAGTCCAAGCAAAGGCACTGAATAGTCCTATGCTTCCCACAGGAAGGGGTCAGTGCAGATGCCCACTTAGCATGACGAGCAGAGGAAGGGACTGAGGATATTTAACTTACAGATCAATTTGAGGTAAGGGCTTCCGACATGCGAAGTGCTGAGACATGGAATAGAAAAGAGGTGACTTCTCCTTAACTAGGGTGAAGAGCATTCTCCTTGTCTCTAGGAGAGTCTTGGCCTAAATCTGTTGAGCCAGAGCCAGTTTTGCATTGGTGCCTATTAGAATTGTTTATATTAACACTTCATTAAAATAAGTCAAGATGCACAAAGTGGGCATTGTGGCACACACATCTTTAATCTCAGTACTTGGGAGGCTGAGACAGAAAGGTCACAGGTTCGAGGCCAGCCTCAGCAACTTAGTGAGGCCCTCAGCAATTTAGTGAGTCTCTGTTTCAAAATAAAAAATAAAATAGGACTGGGGTACAGCTCAAAGGTGGAATGCCCCATGGTTAAATCCTAAATACCATACACACACAAAAGTCAAGATAGGTTTGGTAGACTTCTACTTTGTATTTCCAACTTCTGCCATAATTCTCTTCTAGCTTTATATAAGATACATACACAGTAAACAGAGATCTAACCAACACATGGCTTGAAACTCAAAGGAATCCATAATCCACCTCTCTTTTCCCCACCCTTTCCAGAGGCAATGCGATTCATACTTTACTTTCAAGAATATGTAAGATGTTCGCTTGCCCTTAAGACAAAAGATGCTCCCATACTGCCCCTTAGGAATGATTTCCTGTCTCAGGTGCTGGGAGACAGAGCATTGTTCTCTCTGCTGGCAACTTGTTAAATGAGCCCATTGGGCAGCCGGTGAGATGCTTAAATGCACAAAGAAGCTATTTCCCTAGTTCACTAGTTCCCTGATGCCTGGCAAATATGGGAAGTTACATTATAGAGAAGAATAGAGTCTGGACAGTTTTGCCATAGAAATACCACAGAAAGCTCTTACTAAAGTGGTTTTGCCATTTATAATGTGATGTTTTATTATTCAGTAATGATTTTCTTTTATTTCACAATAAACCCTTTGGCTGCAAAGATCTCTTTTAAAGTGCTTATTAATAAAATATCAAGCATTGAATTTCTATTTCTCAAAAAGGTTTGTTAATATTTAGCATCTTCCATGAGAGCTGTAGCAAAATCATTGACCACGTGAAAACCTGAAGACTAGTCTCTGAAGGAGCGTCAGCATTTGCCTCGAAAGTTAATCCCTTTAAGAAAGTTAAAAGTTGTCCGCTTTGTGTCATTGTCCTCATGTGAGTTTCAAATACAAAAAAATCAGTCATTGTAATATTAGTTCTAATATTTGAAATATGTTTATTGTTCTCACAAAATAAATTCATCAGTGAAAATTTAAAAATTTTTGTGGGGAAAATAAACTTGGGGCAGGGCAGAGTGTTATGGAAAAAGCAATACCTTATTCATGTAAGAACCCCACAGAAAGAATAGCTGAAAAGGAAACTTCAATTAAAGACTGTGCATTCTAATCCTGCTGTGTCTATGGCTATTCTGATAAATTGGATGAATTTCTTAAGTGACAAACCAACCAAAAAACCTGTAGGAATAAGCTGAAATTGATGCAGGCACAATTCATAGTTTTGTCAATGAGGTATTTGAGGCATTGTGATGAGCCAATGAGGCATAGCAATCTCAGATCCCTGACCCTCAGAAACCATGAGAGAGAGTAACTGATTTTTTTTTCTTTTTTTGTACTGTGGATGGAACCCAGGGGCATACTACCTCCAAGCTGCATCCTCAGCCCTATTTTTTATTCTTTATTTTGAAACAGGGTCTCACTGAGTTGCAAAGGGCCTCACTAAGTAGCTGAGGCTGTCTGTGAACTACAATCCTTCTGTCTCAGAGTACCGAATGCTGGGATTACAAGTGTGTGCCACCATGTCAGGCCTGATTTTTGTTTTAGGATGCTATTTTTTTTTTTTTTGGTGGTACTGGGGTTCCTGGAAACCTCCGGGCTACACTCCCAGACCTATTTTATATTTTATTTGGAAACAGGGTCTCTTAAGCCAGTAAGGCTGGCTTTGAACCAGCACGATCCTCCTGTCTCCACCTCCAAAATGTGGGGATTACAAGCGTGTGTCACCACGCCAGGCTTTAAGGTGCTTTTTAAAAACTTGAGTGCCACCACCTGCCAGGCATTATTCTATTGCTGCAAACATAAAGGAAATTAGTGGTGATGATTCCTATGGTACTGTATTTGTATGAAGGTCTAATAATCACTTAATATCTGCCTCCCAGAAAAATGGATAAGTAAAACAAGAGTAGTGAGAAATGTAAAAATACGTTTCTGAAAATGCTTAGAAAATTGTCAGGGGCAATACAAATGGAAGTTGTAATAATCAGTAAATTTAAGTATATATTAAGGTCTTTAATGTGTCCTACATGTGATCATTAGTTATACAAATGGCTGTTTAATTTACTCCGATTTTAGTCTTCTAAGTTCAGGTTTTCAGATTTCTGTTGCTTAGGCTAGGCACACCTTAATTTGCACTTACTTTTATTTAGTTTTGTAAAAGTCATTCTTAAAGGAAAATATAATTTTTTTCAGAGGCATTCTATTTCCAAACTACACCCCCAGGTCTGTTTTTTGTTTTGTTTTGTTTTTTTCAATAGGATGTCGCTAAGTTGCTACGGGCTTCACTGTCACCGAGGCTGGCCTCAAACCTGCTATCCGCTAGTCCCAGCCTTCCAAGTACTTGGATTACAGGCCTGTGCCATCACTCCTGGATAAGATACCTTCTTTCCATGTCTGATAAGAATAGTTTCAAAATTTTAACACTTTCTCCTATAAAGAGCAAAGGTTCCATTCCGTAAGCTTTCTTTTCCCTACCTCCTAGTATTTCCAACACAAAATAGAACTTTATTATGACCTGGATTCAGCCAACAAAAATAGCATGGCTCAAATCCTTAAAACTCTAAGAATGCTTATCCATATAAGAGGAGTTCAAATCCACAGGTGTGTCCAGCAGCTTTTGATTCCCAGAAAGATAAAACATGTGGCTTAATATCTAATCCTTTCCCACTTTTTTCAATTGCACTGGAATCCTTTTATCATTATTTTAATGTTACTTTGCATAAATGGCTGAGAGCCTTCATTCTGCGTTCCGAGAGCTGATCTGAATCACACCCACAAAGCATACTGTGTGGACTGGCAATGCTTTCCTGCAAATGTTCTGTGAATGTGTTGCACTCAAACATGAACATTTCCAGCCAAAGGACAAATTTATTTTTTTAGGACCTTTATGCCCATCCCAAGTTCTGAGGACAAGGGGCATTAATAGTACTTTCTAATACAAAAGCTATGGATGCTCAGTTAGCACAGGCAAAGGCCTCTGGTTCCCACATTCATGATTTTAACGTTAAAATTGCAAATCATAAGTAAAATTTGATCAGCACCACCTCTCTTCCATTCTTCACTAACTGTTACAAGAGAAAGACAATTACAGGAACAAAAGGGACTCACCATGGTTGCCTGATAACATGTCATTAGGAAATATTTATGAAACCATCTATGACGTGTGGTTAGGGCTCCCTGGCAACCCTTCCATCATTACAGAGCGAGGGGAAGGGAAAGAAGATGCTCCCCAAAGAAGGAGAAGATGGTGTCAAGGAAGTCCCTACCCAACAAGAAGAGAAGTGGATAGGCTTCCTCCTTTGAATCCCAAGGGCATACAGGAAAAAGCAATTGAATAAATGCTCAGGGTTCACTTGCCCCTCAAAGTAGATGCTTCAAAGATGGCACAACAGAAACATCTAGATTGGCAGATGGGGGAGCACAGGAGCTGTGGTGAGGACTGGGGACTGGAGGGCTTCCTGGACCATGAAGGGCCCCATGCTAATGTCTTAGGAACCTCAGTGCAGCCCTGGTCCAGTAAGAAGACTGAAAGGAGCCTTGACAGTATTCCTGGCTTCTCAAACCCTGGGCATAGAATGCAAAAGACCCAGGGCCTCCTGTGTTCTAGAGCAGGGGTCCAGAGACAGGAGGGATTCAGAGATGGGGGATATTGCAACTGGAACAAAGTGGTCATGACATCCAAGGATTTCATGATCAAAGTTAACATGAGCTCAGTATTACATGTCACCTCCAAGGGGCTAGATAGGCTCATCTGAACACCACCAGCCCAGGGACGAAACAAATGAGCCACTGAGCACTGAAGACCAGGGAGGACCCCAGGGACACTGTAGAGATCCCGAACTCCTGTCTCTCCTCTGTAATCTGATGACACATGAGCCCCACACTCTGAACTACACAGGTGCCATCTTAGAGGCAGAGGGGCAGGAGAATGGAAATCTAAAACACTAGACATTTACCCCAAAGAGACCTAGTCATGCAAGAGAGATTCGCAATAACAACAACTGGCACAAGAAGTCAATTTCCACATCTTGTTCTAACTACCACCACCCAGCAGTGTTGTGGCCAGTAAGGCAGATAACATCAGTTTTAAGAAACAAAGAAACTCTATTTGCTTTTCACATCTGTGTGGGGCATGTGAATATATCATAACTCTGCCCACAGTACTCAGCTATCCTTTGCTGCCCTCCAATTCCAAGACATTCCATTTATTTCAAATGTTTCACACACACACACACACACACACACACACACACACACACACACCACCGCCCTCCCATCCCAACCTAAGATTTTTTCCCCCCTCTGGGGTCTCATCTCAGTTAGATGCACCTGAGAAAAAACTGAGAGCTGGGAAAAGATGACAAAAAAGAAGACAAGAAAATAAAAGCCCACACTGCTCTAGGAGAACCAACAGAGACGTCCAGACCTCTGGCCCAGGAGTTGTTGGCTGTGCTGAGTCCAATCAGAGGGAGAAAGTCCACATGTGCTGTTCCCCCTGCCAGGGGGGTGAGGTAAATTTGTCCACCAAAGCATTCACAACCAGATGGGGAACTGCCCTGGCTTCTGAATGATAGGGAAAGATACCAAATTTGCCCTGTTTTGTTGGTCCTAAATGAAACGTACCCTCTAGATCTGTGGAGACTTGAATAGTAGCTATAACTCACCCAGTGTAGTAGATTAAAGTGAATCACCCTTTCATGAAACTTACACACACACACACACACACACACACACACACACACACACACTTGCTCATACACTCAAAGCTATCATGTGTTAAGCATTCCCCTGTCCCCTACCACCACCATCACACACCATCACTGAGGCATCTAGGCAAATCCATCCTGCTCCTTATTTCCAGGGCACAGAATCCGGCTTGAGGCCATGTTACCCTTTTGCAAGTTATTCCCTTCAGGCAAGCTCAACCTTGAAGTTCCTTCCACTAACCTCTTCAAACCCTTTTAGCAAGTGGAAGCAAATGGATGAATTCATTTTCTTTTCATAAGAATAAAAAGCTCCTGTTCAGATCAACCTGGGAAGGGAGGAAGAAAGCAAAGGTTGTGTTCCTCCAGGTGCGCCACAGCCCCGCTAGACGGAAAACAGGCTGCCTTCTCTGTTCTTTAAACTACTTTAGTCAAGGTCCATTCCCATTCACAATTCCCTTTGCTTTCATGTGTTTGGGGTCTGCTATTGTTTGGGATTTAGTCATTCAAGCCTGAGACTCCATTCTACACAGTGATGCCAAAAACCTTTGCTGCTTTCTTCTCATTAACCTGACATCTAGTGCAGAAGCCAGCTTACATTTTCCCTCTGAATTCCTTTCTGGGCAGCATGCCCAAGGTCAGAGAACACACACCATTACCCTCTGGCTTGCTCTTTAGATGCTCTCGTTCTTTCTTCAGCTTTGCTTTGTGAAACGTCTCCTTTCTCTCCTGGCTCAAGCAATAGTCAGCACCTGGGAAGTCTGTTGTTGAAAATAAAAATGAAGGGCATCCTACTCCTTCTAAATAATCGTCTTCCTCCTTGAGGCCTGGCACCTATTGGATGAAAAGTCTAGGATACATTGATTAGATTTCCCAGAGTTGTTTCCTTCATTTTTACTTCTAGAATTAAAAAAAAAACTATGCTCTATCAATATTTAACGATAGCAATTATCTTTAACTGGCAAAAGTGCCTTCCATTATATAAGGTAGAAGGACAACATTTGTACAGTCCTTGTATAAAGATTCTTGTTCCATTACATCCACTAGGAGGAAGAAAACATAATAAATAATTAAGTATCTAAAATTGTTACCATGAATAATAACATGGTCAGCAAGGACTTCCATCAATAGAGAAAAGTCGATCCTAGGAGGGTGCTGCCACCTGAACCTGCACACACACTACGCTCTGGCCACTCCTGATGCAGACCCAAAGCACCTGTTTCCATTCAGAATACATAGGCCTCTTCTGGAACTTGCAGCAATGTTTAGCAATCAGACCTGAAATGCACAGGATCACAGGAGTCCACGGGGAAGGTTTCCTAAAGGAGCCCTCAGCCAGGCCTGTTACCTCTGGAGTGGAGAAGCACCTCGGACCCAGCACTGTCGCTCCCAGGCCCTGAAAACTCAGGAAACCCAGCTGACCCTGACAAGCCCCTGCCTAAGGACCAGCCATGTCCACCCACTGCAGGACTTTTTATTTAAAAGAAAAAAAACACTAAGTTTTCATATAAAAAAATAGATTACTTATGTCTTGCTAAACACTTTTAGAACTCTAACCTAACAAAGATGTTCATAAGAATTATTGATTGAAAAAAATGAGAAGCTACCATCTTAGAGTTAGAGTTGACAGGTTCTACCACCCAGGCCACAGGCACACAATGGACTTGTTCTCTTGCCCCACTTGGTATTTCCTGCCACAGCCACTGAAGCTCCATCTTTGAAGAGCATGTATCTCCCTGGGAAGGGAGTAAAGAAGACCAAGGCTCTGCACATGAGGCCACCAAGTCTTACACATTATCTTCTCTGCCTGAACCCAGGAAAAGTTTTTCATGGATGATTCCTGAGATTTCTTCCAGATTCATCTTTAAACTAGAGCTCAGGACCTTACATGTTTTGTACAGAGCTTATTATGTAGTTTCTAATCAAAGAATTCTTTCTTGCTACCTTGATGACCTAGGAGCATTAGCAACATTTTTCTTCTCATATATGTAATCAAAAGAATACAAACCCCAGGCCAGGGGCTATGGTACACAGCTTAATTCTAGTATTTGGGAGACTGAGACAGTAGGATCACAGGTTCAAGGCCACAACATGGTAACTTAGTGAACCTCTAAAAATAAGGGGCCGGGCGTGGTGGCACACGCTTGTAATCCCCGCGCTTGGGAGACAGAGACAGGAGGATCGCACAGGTTCGAAGCCAGCCACACGCGCCAGCTTAGGAGACCCTGTTTCCAAATAAAAATGTAAAAATAGGTCTGGGAGTGTAGCCCGGAGATAGAAGGGCTTCCAGGAACCCCCGTACCACCAAAAAAATAAATAAATAAAAAATAAAAAGGGGCTGGGAATGTCACTTAGTAGTAGAACACCTCTGGGTTCAATCTAGTACCAAGAAAAGTGATATGAATATGAATTCCCCTAGAATTAGCTGATAAATGCCATCAGCAACAATCTACAAAGAGTAATTCTGGCTTCAATCAAACACATTTAGGATTTAGTTGATTTGGGAAAAGATAACAGGCCTCCATTCAGATACCCCAGAGGCTGAAACAGGAGGATTGGAGGTTTGAAGCCAGCTTCAGCAACTAGCAAGGCCCTCAGCAACTTGGTGAGACCCTGTTTCAAACTACAAAATAAAAAGGGCCAGTGTGCAGCTTGAAGGTAGACAGCCCCTGGGTTCAATCCCTACTACCATAAAAAATAAAAATAATAAGGCCAGGTGTGGTGGCGCACACTTGTAATCCCTGTACTTGGGAGGCTGAGCCAGGAGGATCACACAGGTTCGAAGCCAGCCTCAGCTACTGAGTGACGCTCTCATCAACTTCGTGAGACCCTGTTTCCAAATAAAATATAAAATAGGTCTGAGAGTATAGCCCAGAGGTAGAAAGCCTCTGGGTTCCACCCCCAGTACCACCAAAAATAAAAAATAAAAATAATAATTTTTACAAATATTATTTTATGCCTTGAGAAATGTTGACACATTGCGTAAAACAAAAACAGAAAATAATATAGTGTTTACACAAAATTGTCTTAAAAAAACCTGAGTGAAAATATCCCAAACAGTAACTTTTGTGTGTGTGTGATTGATTATATACCACAGAGGTTATTATCTTCTTTATATTTTTCACGTTTTTCTGTGTATGTATCTGATGTCCACAAGAAAAACATTGCTCATGGTACTGAAGGACCATGTAACTTTTATATAAAGAAAAACAGTGGGGGTTTTTTGGTTTTTGTTTTTTGTTTTTAAAGACTGGCTCAGCCGGGCGTGGTGGCGCACGCTTGTAATCCCAGCATTTGGGAGGCTGAGACCGGAGGATCACGGTTCGTGGACAGCCTCAGCTACTTAGTGAGGCCCTCTGCAACTCAGAGAGACCCGGTTTCAAAAATAAAGAATAAAAAATAGGGCAGGGGGTGTAGCTTGGAGGTCGAATGCCCCTAGGTTCCAAATCCAGACCCAAAAAAAAAAAAAAAAAAGACTGGCTCAATCACAGAACACTGGTCAAGGATTGAAGTGTATAATAAGATAAGTCAGAGAATAAAAAAGCCAAGATTGGAAATGACTTCCGGGATACCACCTGGGTGAGATGACCTCAGGTTACAAGCTCCCTGTGACCAGAATCAGGGACAATAGCAGGACGCACTGACTTGGATTATGACAGATTCCACTTATAGCTAACTCTCCATTTTGGGGGTTAATTTTGGGGGGTAATCTCTACACGATTACTAGAAAGTTCACTTTCGTTTCAATTATATCTAAATTAAAGCAGGTAAAATCTATAGCCCATTATTATCTTCTACCCTAGCCATGTTTTATGACTTTCTGCAATGATTAATAAAGGGCTGTACAGGCATAGAGGTTTAGTCTCCTAACAACACAATGTGACAGCGAGATAGTCCTTATCTCTTTATATTGCATGAAAGAAAACCCCATTAAGGGAAGTGGTTTCTATGGTAATGAACAGAGAATATAATCAGATTTTAATCTTTTTTCAAAAAACCTACATCTCAGTTGATCAGTCAGGTATCCAAAACCCTTCAAGTGGTTTACTAGATCATAAATCCAATCTAATAGCCCAATGAAAGTGAGTAATTTTAGATACATTGTTTACAAGTTTCCCTTTAATTAAAGATGATTTGCTTCATAAAGGAAGCCCCTGCTTCTGGTCTTATATATTATTTCTCAAAAAGGGAGCTTGTATTATTTCCAAATACAGCATACCAGTTGGCAGCAGGTAGTGCAAGTTTTCTAGACAGGAGCCTTCCAGCTGTGGAACTCAAATGTGCGAGAGGCATCTTTTTTAAATTTTTTATTGGTGCATTATATTCATACATCATATTGGGGTAAAAATCTTGTGTGGACATACATGTACACATCACCCATTTAGCCCCTACCCATTTCTCACTCCATTCCCTCCCCATCCCTGCTTCCCATATTTGGCTTAGTGGTTGACTTCGATATGTTTAAGTACATTGTGTGTTTTAGAGAATTTCCTTCTTCTCCCCTCCAGTCCCCTCATTTAGTTTGTCTTGTTTGCTCCTCTATAGGATTTCCTTTTTCATCTAGAGTTCCTCCTATGACCCATTTCTCCTTAGCTTAAACATATTAGGGAAAGCATCTGATTTCTTATTTTTTGTAACTGACTAATCTCACTTACCATTAATGTCCCCCAGTTCCATCCATTTCCCTGTAAATGATGAAATTGAGTTTTTTTTAATGGCTGAGTAAAATTCCATTGTGTACATATCCCACAATTTTGTAATTCATTCATCTGTTGATGGACATCTTGGCTGGTTCCATAGTTTGGCTATGGTAAATTGTGCAGCTATGAACGTAGATACACATGCATTAGTTTGGTAGTTTGGTTTCCTTTCTTTTGTGTAGATGCCCAGAAGTGGTATTGCTGGATCAAATTGTAGGTTTTTTTCCCATTGTTCTGAGTATTCTCCATACAGTTTTCCAAAGTGGTTGTACTAATTTGCAATCCCACCAAAAATGTCTTAGAGTTCCCACTTCTCCACATCCTCGCCAGTATTTGTTGTTGTTTGTGTTTTGAATGATTGCCATTCTAGTTGGAGTTAGGTAAAATCTCAGGGTAGTTTTGATTTACATCTCTCTGATTGCCAATGATGTGGAGAATTTTTTCATGCATTTATTGGCCATTTGAATTTCTTCTTTCATGAAGTGTCTATTTAGTTCACTTGCTCATTTTTTATTGGATGATTTTTTTTTTTTTAGTGTTGAGTTTCTTGAGTTCTCTGTATATTCTGGATATTAGTCCTCTATTGGAGGGGTAGGTGGCAAAAATCTTCTCCCATTCTCTTGCTCTCAGTTGAGGTTCTTGACAGTTTCCTTTGCTGAACAGAAGCTCTTCAGTCTCATGCAATCCCACATACTGATTCGCTTTTTAGTTTGTTGTGCCTTTAGGGTCTTGTTGAGAAAGTGTTTATTTGTGCCTATGTGTTACAGTGTTGGACCTATTCCCTCTTCAAGGACCTTTAAGGTCTCTGGTTTGATTTCCAAGTCTTTGATGCATCTTGAATTGACTCTTGTGCAGGGTGAGAAAGTGGGATTAATTTCCAATTTTCTGCATATGGTTAACCAGTTTTGCCAACACCATTTGTTGAACAGGCTATTTTTTTTTCCAGTGTATGTTTTTGGCCCCTTTGTCAAAAGTCAATTGGCTGAAAGTGTGTGGACTTGTTTCTGGGTCTTCTATTCTGCTCCATTGGTCTCTGTATCTGTTTTTGTGCCAATACCATGCTGTTTTTATTACAATGACTTTGTAGTATAAAGTCAGGTATTGTGATTCCTCCTGCATGGTTTTTGTTGCTGATCACTACTTTGGCTATTCTGGACTTTTTGTTATTCCAAACAAATTTAAGTACTTATTTTTCTATGTCTGTGAAGAATGATCTTGGTGGTTTAATGGGAATTTCACTGAATCTGTAGATCACTTTTGGAAATATGGCCATTTTGATGATATTTATTCTGCCTATCAATGAACATGGACAATCTTTCCATCTTCTAAGATCTTCTTCAATTTCTTTTTTCAGTGTTTTATAATTTTTTTTGTAGAGATCTTTTACCTCCTTGGTTAAGTTTATTTCTAAGTATTTTATTTTTTTCTGGGAGATCCTGAGTGGAAGTGTTTTCTGATTTTCTTTTCCAGTGCATTTATGGTTGGTGTACAGGAAAGTGTCTGATTTTTTTAAGATTGATTTTGTATCCAGATACTTTGCTAAATTTGTTGATCAGTTTTATAAGCCTTTTGGTTGAGTTTGTTGGGTTTGCTAAATATAGTATCATGTCATATGCAAATAGTGAAAGTTTTTGAGTTCTTCTTTTCCTATTTGTACTCCTTTGATTTCCTTTTCTTGCCTTATTTCTCTGGCTAGAGTCTCTAGTACTATATTGAAGAGAAGTGGTGATAATGAACATCCTTGTTTCGTTCCTGTTTTTAGGGGGAATTCTTGAAGTTTTTCCCCATTTCATATGATGTTGCTGGTGGGCTTACTGTAGATTGCCTTTATGATGTTGAGATATGTTCCTTCTATTCCAATTCTCTGCAGTGTTTTTATCATAAATGGAGGTTGAATTTTATCAAATGTTTTTCAGCATCTATTGAAATGATCATGTGATTTTTGTCTTTGATTCTGTTTATATGATGAATTACATGGATTGATTTTCGTTTGTTGAACCAGCCCTGCATCCCTGGGATGAAGCCTACCTGGTCATGGTGTATGATTTTCTTTTTTTTTTTTTTTCTTTTTTTTTTTTTTTGCAGGTCTAGGGATGGAACACAGGGGAATTTGACCTCCGAGCTACACCCCCTGCCCTATTTTTTATTCTTTATTTTGAAACTGGGTCTCACTGAGTTGCAGAGGGCCTCACTAAGTAGCTGAGGCTGTCCACGAACCACAATCCTCCAGGTCTCAGCCTCCCAAATGCTGGGATTACAAGCATGTACCACCACGCCTGGCTATGATTTTCTTTATGTAGTTTTTAATGCGTGTTGCTAGTATTTTGCTTAATAGTTTTGCATCCAAGTTCATCAGAGATATAGGCCTGTAGTTTCCCTTCCTTGAACTGTCTTTATTCAGTTTGGGTATTAGTGTGATGTTGCCTTAATAGAATGTATCTGGGAGAGTCCCGGTTTTTTTTTTATTTCACCAAATAATTTAAGAAGTATTGGGGTTACCTCTTCTATAAAGGATGTATAGAATTCACTTGGGAAACCATCTGGTCCTGGGCTTTTCTTTGATGGTAAGGTCTTTATTGCTGTTTCAATCTTTTGATTGTTATTGGTTGGTTTAAGAGTTCTATATCTTCTTGACTCAGTTTAGGAAGGTTGCATTTATCTAGGAAGTTGTCAATTTCCTCCAGATTTTCCATTTTGTTGGAGTATAGTTTTCAAAGTAGTTTCTGATAATCCTCTGGATTTCTACACTGTCAGTAGTAATGTTTCTTTTTTCATCTTTTTCTTCATAATTTGGGTTGATTCTCTCTCTCTCTCTCTCTCTCTCTCTCTCTCTCTCTCTCAAGTTAGGTTGGTTAGTGGTTAATCTATCTTGTTAATTTTTTCAAGAAACCAGCATTTGGTTTTGTTGATTTTCTGTATTTTTTTATTCTCTACTTCGTTAATTTCTGTTCTAATTTTAATAATCTCCTGTCTTCTACTGGCTTTGGGGTTCGATGGTTCCTGCTTTCAAGGGCTTTGAGTTGTGTCGTTAAGTCATTTATTTAAATTTTCCTCTTAATACTGCCTTCAAAGTGTCCCAGAGGTTTTGATATGTTGTATCTTTATTTTTATTTGTTTCTAGAAATTTTTTGATTTCACCTCTTACATCTTCTATGACCCATTCTTCATTCAGAAGTGTGGTGTTCAGTCTCCACATGTTTATTTGATTTCTCTGGGTCTTGTTATAGTTGATTTCTAGTTTCATTCCATTATGGTCTGAAATGACACAGGGAAGTATGTAACATTTTTTGAATTTGCTAGTGTTCATTTTGTGTCCCAAGATGTGATCTATTTTGGAGAAGGTTCCATGAGCAGCTGAGAAAAATGTAAACTCTGCTGTAGTTGGGTAAAATAATCTATATGTGTCCAACAGGTCCATTTGATTAATGGTGTTCTTTAGTTCTGAGCCATCTTTACTGACCTTTTGTCTAGAAGATCAGTCTAATGTTGTGAGAGGTGTGTTGAAGTCTCCCAGTATTATTGTACTGGAATTTATGTGGGACTTCATGTCACAAAGAGTTTGATTTACAAAAGTCACTGAACCTATGTTTTAGGCATATATGTTGATTATTGTTATTTCCTCTTGCTGGATTATTCCTTTTACTAGTAAAATATGACCTTCTTTGTCTCTTCTAATAAGTTTAGGTTTGAAGTATAACTTGTCTGATATCATAGTTGCTACTCCTGCTTGCCTTCGAGTTCCATTAGCATGGATTACCTTGCTCCAGCCCTTTACCTTGAGTTTGTTCCTATCTTTACTTGTCAAGTGTGTTTCTTGTAAGCAGCAGATGGATAGATTCTGTTTTTTAATCCATTTTGCCACTTTATGTCTTTTTATTTTTGAAACAGGGTCTCTTACGCCAGCGCGGCTGGCTTCGAACCTGTGCGATCCTCCTGTCTTTGCTTCCCAAGCACGGGGATTACAAGCATGTGCCACCACGCCCAGCTTTGTCTTTTTATTGGGGAGTTGAGGCTATTTACATTCAGTGTGATTATTGAGAGATGATTTTTAATTCCTAACATATTAAGATTTTATTTCTGTTTGAGATACTGTTTATTCTTCTTTGCTTAGTTTTCTGCTGGATGGAAAATCTTGTTTCCTTGGTTCTGGTGTGTATTACCTATGACTTCTTTGTAGTTAATCTTCTTGAGTATTTTCTCTAGCACTCGTTTTGAAGACATAAATTCCTTCAGTTTCTGTTTATCATGGAAGCTTCTTATTTCCCCATCTAATTTGATAGTTTTGCTGGGTAGAATATTTTTGGCTGGAAATTGTTTTCTTTCAGAGTTTGGAATATGTTACTCCAAGCCCTTCTGACTTTCATGACTTGGTTTGGGAAGTCTGGAGAGATTCTAATTAGTTTATCTCTGAATGTCACTTGGCCTTTTGTTTTTGTTGCCTTTAAGATTCTCTACTTGGTTTCCACATTGGTCAGTTTTACAATTATGAGGCATGGGGAAACTCTTTTCTGATACTGTCTAAAGGGAGTTCTATAAGTTTCCTGGTCGCTCTTGCTCTATGTTTGGAAAATTTTCTGCTATTACTTTCTTGAAGAGATTATTGATCCCTTTGGTTTCACCTTCTTTTCTCTCCTCTATTCCAATTATTATTAGGTTAGCTCTCTTAAGATGGGCTCATATTTCTTCAATGTCAAATTCCTGCTGTCGGATTTTTTTTTTCTAAATTATAAACTATGCATTCGTTTTTGGAATGATCATCTTCTAGGAGCGAGATTTTATTCTCCATGTGGTCTAATCAATTGTGTATACTTTGAATTGAGGCCTTTACTTCAATGATTGCATCCTTTATTTCTTTTAAACTCTCTCTATATTCTTTTCAAAGATCCTGTATTATTTCTACAGTTATATTCCTGATTTGATCTTCTGGAGATCTCTGAATTTCTGTGTTCTGATGTTGTGGGGTTGTAGGCATTCATTGCTCCATTATTATTCCTCTTTCCCATGATTTCAGAAGTTTGTGCCTTCTCTGAATTCTTCCCTGTTTCACTACAACTTCACTTAGGGTGCTCTGGATCTCAAATCTGTGGTAATCTCAGTCGCCACTACTCCTTTACTGGGTTGTATCGCAAAGTCTCAGACCCAGGAGTTAATCGAGGCTGCGCAAGACCATAGGGGTACCAGGCTGGGTGTTTTCCCACAGGGAGCTGCAGCTAGGGTGTGATATCTCTGCCACCACTACTCCTTCACTGGGTTGGTCTTCAAAAATCTCTGACCCAGGGATGTTATCAAGGCTGTGCAAGTCCCTAAGGGTGCAGTACTGGAATTTCTCCTTTAGGGGGGTCACAATTTCACTTACAGTTATCTGGATCTGTCGCGGGCTCGGTGAACTCGCTGCCGCCTCTGGCAATATGGTGCTGCTGCCACACCCTCAGCAGGTGTGAGGCTGGCATATTTCTTTTCTGGTTTTGAGCTCCATTCTGAGTCCCTGGAGGGTATGATGAGCTTGTCCACTGCGAGTTTTAGATGTTCTTTGCGCTGAAAAAACTGCTGAATTACACCCGAATGACCCACAGCTGCTCATTTCAGCTCCTTGTTTACCTTTCTTCCCTGGAACCTTGTGGGTTGTTAAGTGTGCTAATCTGGAGCTGCCACGGGCACTGCTGGTGATATGGCGCTGCTGCCGCGCCCTCAGCCATGAGGCTGGTGTATTTCTTTTCTGGTTTTGAGCTCCGTTCTGAGTCCCTTTCTTCTCTGGAGCCTGGTTCTGTGAGGGAAGATGGCACCGGTACAGCTCCGCCACTGCAATGCGGGCTGGTTTCTTTTCTGGTCTCTGGTTGTTCTTCTAGCCTTCTTTTTCTCTGTCCCTTGTATTTACAGTTTTTATTTCTCTGCTGATGGTGTTCTCTGGCTATGAAAAGCACTGATTTTATGGCAACAGAGATCGATTTTTAGCAGGACTCATAAATGCTGTTTTTCTCAGTTGCCATCTTCGCGGAAGTTCAAGAGGCATCTTTAAGTATGCCTTACATATGGAGAAGGGTGTTGGTGAACATACAGGTCGCTTAGGCAGAGGCAGGTTATAAATGCTTCCACTGTCTTTCAGCAGCAGCACTCATCATCATGTGTTGTTATTGTCCATGGAGAGATGTGGTTGGCAATGTGCACCCTGATATCTGGGTTCAGAACCTGGCTTTGCCACTTCCTAGTTGCATGACTTTAGGCAAGTTATATAATATCTCTGTGCCTCCATTTCATTGTCTAGAAAATAACCACTATAATAAATAGTATCTACCTGAATGTTATTGGGCAGATTAAATGAGAGAGTTCAGATGTATGAGCTGGAGCAATTCCTGGCACGTAGGAATTCTTCAATAAATATTATTATAATTGTTATTGATGGCTTTATAATTTCTTTCATAATTATTTTACCACATTGTATAGTTTCCTAGAAGCCAGAAATGAAAGAGACTTACTCAACATTCTGAATTTGATGGTCTTCAAAATTCCTCCATTTCTATTGCCCCAAAAGTGGGGACAATTAGTGGTTCAAGTCCCCAAATCTGGCTTATGTAATGAGGTTCCAGCACAACAATGCAACATATGCTACTCTATCATGGAGGCCAGATTTGATATTAAAATACATTTGTACCAGGCATGGTGGTGCACGCTTATAATCCCAGCATTCGGGAGGCAGAGACCAGAGGATTGCGGTTCACAGACAGCCTCAGCTACTTAGTGAGGCCCTTTGCAACTCAGTGAGACACTGTTTTAAAAAAGACTAAAAACAAGGGATGGGGGTGTAGCTTGGAAGTACAGTGCCCCTGGGTTCCATCCCTGGTATGGAAAAAAAAAAGAAAAAAGAAAAAAGAAAATACGTTTATCCCAAAAGTGAGTTTTAGTATTCAATCACAGCAGCTTCACATGCTACGTGATGATCAGTAAGCTGTTCATTCACAGCTATAGTTTTAAAGACCCTGGATTCATTTTGGTCCTGAGTAACAGGCTACATATTTAAAGCATCTAAGTGTAAGTTCTGCTGAAGTTGAGCTTGCATATGGGCTTCAGAACTATACAGTGATCAGTCAAAGAAGAAACCACTGGTTTCAAAGGAAACAGAATTATTTTCACAGACTTTCAGATCTCTTCAATGGCAGAAAACCCCTGGCAATGTCATCAGAATCCTTATTTAAATGAAGTCATCTTCTGAAACCTCAGGTTGCCCATTTTGAATTCAGAATCCTTCACTTAAGAGATTTGCTCCATCAACACTTACTTTAAAGTAGATCTTTAGAAAATCAATCCCATTTTCCCCTTGACTGCCATGATAAAATGGAGTTTTTTCAAAACTTCCTAATAGAGTTGAAAGCTTTTGCCAGCCAGTGGCCAAAAACCACAACATGCTAAGTATTGAAAAGTGGAAATATTTGCACAGCACTTTCCAGAACTATTTGGCCTCAGTGTCTCTGCTCAGAACTTGTCCTCCACACTGTAAATTTCTCCAAAGCACCATTTCTCCAATGCCTGACACTTGCAGTCAGTGTTTTCCCTGCACCTAATAGAACTCATTCATTAAACAGAAGCTTATTGACTATATCCTACTTAACAGGCACTGTAGCAGGTACTAGTGATAAGACACTGAATAAGACAGACCCCTGCTGCTTCTCATGAAACTTTCATTGAATAAGGAGAAACCGATGAGTAGACTTATAAAGCCAATTTCACCTAGTATAAGATCAATGAAGAAGATTAAGCAAAGTAATGGAAACAGGATAGAAAGTGACATGGGTGGGCAAGTGAGAAGTTCCCCAGGAAGACAGCATCAAGTCCTAAAGGCCAAAACAGAAGCCAGTTGAGTTCGAGAAGAGGGACCAAGAGGAAGCCAGACTCCCTCCAGTCTAGGAAGAGGAAAACCAGACACCAGTACAAAAGTTGACTGAGACCAAATCATACAAGATTTTGTAGGAAGTAAGTTCAGATTGGGGTTTAAATGTGAACAGGGAGATACTAAAATCACTGCCTGAAAAGGCTACCAATGGATCTCTAATATTTTAGAGGGTGCCCCCTCCTTTGTGTGAGGGGCATGGGTGAGTGCTGGTCTGTATTATTTTATGTTGAGCCAACCCTAGCACTGGAATTTCATAGCAGAAGTAGCTCTGGGGTATCTCCTCAGCATCACAAATCAGAAGCTGGTGAATTGGCCTTTCTGTACTCGTTAGTCTTCACAAAATGCTTTTGCTTTCCCTTTCCATTTTGAAGGTACCACAAATGTTAATCATGGTTATGCAGAGTGTAACCTAGATGTATTTATTCAACTGCCTCTGGGTCCTTCAAACTCAACCACAACCCACTCCTATCAGTCCATCTCTCAAACCCTTTTCTTCTAGTGTCCCCCACCTAAGGAATCACACCCCCACTTCTCCACTTTCATAATTAGAGTCTCTTGGAATTTTCCAACACCTTGCACTCTCTTGCCCCCATATCTGGTGTCAGGAATCCAGCCCGACAGCTGGCGGGGCTTGGCGAGATGATGAGTACCGACGACTCGAACACAAACCCATGAGCCAGGAGTCAAGTCAAGCAAGATCTCCTCTCTTTCTCTCCAAGCAATCATATATATAGCACCAAGCCACGAGGGGAATTCCCATGAGAAATAGCCTAGCCTATCTGGGATAAAGATCACTAGCATGTAGTTTACAGCCAATCCCAGGCCAGTACATGAGCCATTCATGTGTGCAGAAAGCTCCTTTAAAGGTAGAAAAGGAAAAACCGCTCAGTCTCCCCACCCATAATGAATGGGGAAACCACACCTTCGTAGCTTCCTCCAGGCGCCATCTTTAGCCCATTTTCTGCTGAATCACTTTACTTAAAGTTTTGCCTTAAGCTGTAGGCCGCTCAGGCCGAGGAAGGCTGCATCTCCTTAGGTGCTGTATGGATACACCCCATCAATCTGGTGCTGGCCAAGTTCTCCTAAACTCTCAATTCTGTTTGCTTCTCTTCATCTCTACCACCACCAAGATGCCTGATTAAAACCACCAGCAAATGGCAAGCGACTGGACTGCCTGCTGCAACTCCTCTTTTCTCTTACAGTACATTGCAGGCAGCCTGAGCATCCTTAACACCTTTACAGCTCTGTGGTGACTTCTTGTTATGCTCACAACAGCCACAAATCTGCCTGCAAGGCTCTGAGCAGCCAGGCCCCGGTGCTCTCCACATCCTTGGTACCTGTGTTCCAGCCAGCCTGGCCCCATCCATTCCTCAAGTGCACCATGCTGCCTGCATCTCAAGGCTCCTTCCCCATCATCTTTCCTCACCTCATAGCTTTCTTTTACCTGGCTCTCACCTGTGTAATTTTTAGATCTCACTGCAACCATCACTTCCTTAGGAACGTCTTCAGGGGTTTCTCTATGTCTTGGCCTGTTTACAGCTGTAATTTTTTTCATTCATATCAATTATTGCATTGTGTAAGTGGAATGTTAAAGTGAATGATTTACTTGTTGAATCAGTCTTCTCCCCAGTCTATGAGCTCCATGAGGGCAAAGGTGCTGGCACCTAACAGATGCTCAGCAAGCATGTGCTGATTGGAGGAGCTACTCGCAACCATCACGACTGTTCACTTTCATTCACAGGCCATGCATGGCCTGGGCTAGGTTTTGTAGCTAAAGTAAAGTAAATAAAATGTGACCCTGCCCTTGAGAAGCTTTAAAGAGGAAAACAAACATGCAATAAAATCACAGCGGGGAGGCAAATGGATATTAGAAGTAGCCAGAGAAGGGAGAGACAAACTGCCCAAAAGAGATGGAGGCAAAGTTAGAAATGCCCAAATTCCCAACTTTTATCTATGCCTTTCTTCAGTGTCCTCATAGATTTCATTTTTTATCCTGCTCAATATTCCAGCTTTCCAAAATGAAGATCTAATTCTTTGATCTACTAATCTCTATATTGGACTGAAGCATTTAAAGGAGAAATGGGGGGAAAAATTAAACACATTCCTTTTCAAAGTGAAGCCAAGACGTTCCTTCTCCTCCAACTGGGTGCTATTTGGAATGCCTTCAGAAAATCTGGTGTCGACCCTCATCCCTAACTTCTTGTGTCTTCTCAACAGCTCAGATTGTCATGATAAACTATCATATATTAGGAGGATTAAGTAACAGGAACTTATTTGTTCACAGTCCTCAGGCAACAAAACACCTTTTTTTCAGAGAAAGCCTACTAGCATTCTGAGAAACAAGAAAGAAACAAGTGTTTCTCAGAAATCACTTTAGAAAAATACTTTCTGTCTCATGCCAGCAAATTCCACCTAAGAATATCTCCCAAAACAATTTGTTGTCTCTGCCTATGCCTTTTTCCCATTGTGTGATACACATCCTGAAGGGGGCAAAGATGGGAAGCTATCTTAGCCAGGCATTGGTGGAATATACCTGTAATTCCCACTACTTGGAAGGATGAGACAAGGCCAGGTATAAAGCAGGATGCCAGCATGGTGGCTTCTGGCAAGGCCTCCAGTTAGCCTTGCTGGTTTGCAGATGGCTGCCTTCTAACCATGTCCTAACGTGGTGGGGAAAAGAGAGAGTCATGCTCTAGAGTGTCTTCTTTTAAGGACACTCACCCTGTCATTTCAGGACCCCCTCCTTAGGACTTCATAGAATCTTAATTACCTCCTTTTAAGCTCTGTCTCCAAATGCTGTGTCACCGGGGTTAAGGCTGCAACATGAATTTTGCAGAGACACAATTCTGCTCAGAACACTATGACTTTGACCGAATCCCTTAATTACCTTGGTCTTCATCCAGATCAAGGTTCATCAACCATTCCCCATGGGCCAAATCCAGCCTGCCTCTTGCTTTTATAAATAACTGTTTATTAGTCCACAGTCACCTTCACCTATTTACAGATTGTCTGAGGCTGATTTTGTGCCATAACAACACAGTCAAATAGCTGCAGCATAATCTAATAGCATGCAGAGCCAAAAATATTTGCTATCGGCCCTTTACAGAAAAAAAAGGTGAGGTGCCAACCTTGATCTAGGTGATCCCTGAGGACTCTTCTCTCCCTAATATTCTGGGGCCCTGCTCATGCCTTCAGCCTACGACATCTTTAGTTCCAGTTTTTCAATTCTGAAAAAGCCATTAGTGGCCTAATGACTGTTTCAATGGGTATTAAATTCTCACATCCACACAGGTGCTTTCATTCATCTCGAATTGTAGCTAACCTCTTCACTGCTACTGAGAGAGCTTAAGTAGACATTGGACAAAGCCCTTCCATGTAGCAAATGGATTTTATATCTCTATAGCCAAGTATATTCTCGTTAAATCACTGTTTAAGGGGCTCCATTGAGTGCCTAATGCAGCAAGGAAAAACACAGAGGGCTCAAAGTGCTGTAGCCTCGCTGCTGCCCCTCTGCATTTGCACAGCCCCTCTAATCTGCACCACACAATTTGGCACGTGGATATGTACCATTCCGAATTGCTTGCTAGTTATGTCATTTGCAATAGCCTTTTACCCCAAGCTGGGCACTTATTACCTTGGGATCAAGGATTATGCTCTTTGAATAAAAAAAACCATAGAATTAAAGATCTGGAAAAGACATTAACAATCATAACTCAATCTCATGTCGCAGATGGATAAACTGAGATCCAAACCAAGCAAATCACTCGCCTTTAAGTGCCCTGGTACATACTGAGTACTTCATTTAGAACTTCTGTCCAGCAAAGACTTACAGAACTATAACAAAGAAATTTAAAGAAAATAAAGAGGTTTAAAAAAGAAAAAGGAGGATTCCTGGGTCCTAAATTGAGAAGTTAGGTTTTGAGTGAAGTGTTCCAAAAGTTAGTCTGCAGTCTGCATTTTTGTGTATCTCTCTGGGGTCATTTCCTGGTGTGCACACAGTGAAGCACCCATCCTACCCCACAAAATGTTGAAAGCATGGTCCTGCAGCTAAGTATGTTTGGAAAAGCCTCACAGGAGGTGCCCCTTTGGGAGAGCCACATTCTCATCAGCAGAGTGAGGCTCTGAGAACCTCAGCAGCCAGTACACCTGATTAGCACTGAGATGCCCACGCACTTGGCATCTTTTTTTTTTCACAGAATGCCTACTAGCATTCTGAGAAACAAGAAAGAAACAAGTGTTTCTCAGAAATCACTTTAGAAAAATACTTTCTGTCGCATGCCAGCAAATTCCACCTAAGAATATTTCCCAAAACAATGTCATCTCTGCCTATGCCTTTTCCCATTGTGTGATTACACATCCTGAAAGAAGCAGAGATGGGAAGCTATCTTAGCCAGGCATCGGTGGAATATACCTGTAATTCCCACTACTTGGAAGGATAAGACAAGGCCAGCCTCTGCAACTTAGTGAAGCAACCCAACCAGACCCTCAAAATTAAAATAAAAAGGGCTGGGGATGTAGCTCAGAGATAGAGTGTCCCTGGGTTCAATCCCCAGTACCAACAAGAAAAAAAGTAGGCTATCTTCCTTATTGTAAGGCCAGCCTCAACCAAATTCCTGTGCCCCCTTTCATGATGGAGTATCTGCCTCCAATGCACCAGGTGTGAACTCCAGGCTGCCCAAGAATCCACCTTTGCTCAAGTTATTCCCTTTAAGGGTGACAGGTGAAGGAGACTGGAGAGGAAGGGGTCCTGAAACCAGTGCTGCTGTGATCATTGACATTTAGGAACAGGCAGATCCCCCTAGGGGATTCCTCCTCTGCTTTTATCAGTGTTTGAAAGAAAATTGCACAACTTTTTTTTGAGTCTTTTAATCCTTGAGATCTTCTAAAGATAGTAAATCTTAGACTTCATTTCTCACTGAATTTGACCCAGTAGCAGCTATACGCCTACTTACCTCATACAATTTGTCAAGGAGAATTTGTTTGCAAAGACTTTAAACTTTTCACTTTAAATGACCACCTTGACCCCTCAATACTAATACTTCTAATTGTATCCACCTTGCACACTTCATATTTTGGCAACACAGTATACAAAGGTCTAAATAGAAAATTATTCTTCTGGATTACATTTAAAAATGGGATCTTAGCCAGGCATGGTGATACACTAGCCACTAGAGAGGCTGAGTCAAAAGGATGACTTGAATCTAGGACTTGGAGGAAAGCCTGGGCAACATAGAGGGACCCTATATTAAAATAGATAAGAGATTAAAATAGATAAGAGATAGGTAAATAGATAATATACACTGATCCCCAATTCTTTTTTTCCTTTTTTTTGGGGGGGGTGGTACTGGGAATGGAACCCAGGGGCCTTCTACCTCCAGGCTACACTCCCAGACCTATTTTATATTTTATTTGGAAACAGGGTCTCTGATGGGGTGTGTCTATACAGCGCCTAAGGAGATTCAGCCTGAGCAGCCTATGGCCTAAGGCAAAACTTTAAGTAAAGTGATTCAGCAAAAAAGGGGCAAAGATGGCGCCTGGAGGAAGCTAGGAAGACATGGTTTCCCCATTCATTATGGGTGGGGAGACTGAGCAGTTTTTCCCTTTCTACCTTTAAAGGAGCTTTCTGCACACATGAATGGCTCATGTACTGGCCTGGGATTGGCTGTAAACTACGTGCTAGTGATCTTTATCCCGGATAGGCTAGGCTATTTCTCATGGAAATTCCCCTCGTGGCTTGGTGCTATAAAGGACTTCTTGGAGAGAAATAAATGAGATCTTGCTTGACTTGACTCCCAGCTCGTGGGTTTGTGTTCAAGTCGTCGGTACTCATCATCCCGACAAGCCCTGTCAGCTGTCGGGCTGGATTCCCAACAGTCTGGTGCCCCGTGTGAGGACCCTCCTCTTCACCCCCTAATGAAAGAAATCGCTGGCCAGCAATCGGTCTTCGGGTGAGTATCCCCCCATATATTAATGTGGAGATTAATATGGGGAAGTCCAGTTCTAAACCTGACCCTGCCCTAGAATCCCTTTGACTTGTTCTCAAGAGCCTAGGACTTAATCTCGCTCATAACCAAGCCACCCAGGCCTGGGGGTACCTTCTAAAAACTGCCCCATGGCTCCCTAAAAGTAATCTTTATGATTGGGAAACCTGGGATCAAGTTGAGGGGCTGGTTAGGCGAGCCCAGACAGAGAAAGGGGAGGTTCCCCCCCCCCTTGCGGTTCTCCCCACCGTCTCCATGCTTAAAAGTTGTTTTCCCCCGCGACCCCCAGATAAACTCGCTGAACATATCCCCAAGCCAGCGAAAAATGGGGCCGCCGAGCATATACCCCCCTTCTGGTCCTGAAGCCCCTAAAAACCCTCCCGATTTCTTTGGGGATGCCAAGGACTCCCCACAGCCCCTTTCCCTGGCCAATTCATTCTCCGTACCCTCCCCTCCGCTGCCATATGCGGGCGAAGCGGGAGCCGGAAGAACCCTAGTGGAAGGGCTGGCCCAGCAGGCTGCGCCTCCCAGGCTGCCTCATGGCTGCACCTCCCTGCCAGACCCAGCCCCCGCCCCAGCCCCAGCTCAGAACAGGGCTGCACGCCCTGCCACCACCCTTGCTTGGTGGCTGCTGATCCTGGGCTCCGCCTGTTGGCTGTTTCTTCTGGGCTCAGCCCTGCTCTGAGGGCGCGAAGGGGCCTCCGTGATTATTTATCCCACTTTTGTAAAAGGAATGGATCCTCAGCCCCCAGAAACCATCTTCCAGCCTGTAAAAGGATTCTCCCAATTCAAAGAACCTTTTTCCATAGCCCTAGCCCTACAAGGATTTTTTGAGTCTATAAATTTATTGTCAGATAGTTTATATGTAGTAAATTTGTTACCTACTTTAATAGATGCTTATATTAAATTAGATGCCAACCCCGCCATCCTCTTAACCTACGGCATGCTTACGGGGATGGCCGAGCCGCATACCACTGGCCTACAACAGGCGGCCTTGTCCCCCCCATACCGGGATCAGGTTAGGGCGGGTGCACTGGCAGCACGGAGAAAATTAGACGATGGGCCCACTGAGGTCCCTATTGCGGCAATCACTCAAAAGCCCAGTGAGGATCTACCTACATTTATAGAGAGAGTTTATAACAGCCTTGGGAGGAGGTTTCCAGCCGGTCCATTGGGAGACAAGTTTGTCAAAATGCTAGTGTGAGACGAAATGACAGCCGACCATAAGCTGGCCTGCATGGGGTTGAAGAGGCATGCTTTAGAGAGATGGATAGTGGCCTTTCGGGATATTGGCTCTATAAGCCACCAACTTCAAGCCATGACAGCTGCGGTAAAGGAAGGGCAATGGGAGGGCTCACAGACTCTGATACAGGTAATACAGCAGTCAAGGGTTGCTCCCGCCACGTGTTTCAGATGCGAAAAGGAGGGCAATTTCCACCGAAAATGTGCGTCCCAGGCCACACCTCCTATGGGAGGAGGAAGAAAAGGGGAAACTCCCCGGACGCCCTGCCCCAAATGTCTTAAGGGATTTCATTGGGCCCAGGACTGCCGGTCCAAACTTAACTTAAAAGGAGGAGCCTTTAACCTCCCAAGGGAGCTTCTCCCAGCCCCGTTAAAAAAGGTGAACAGTTCCACTGAGATCCATTGGACGGTACCTCTGGTGACTGGGTTAAGACCCAAAATGGTGATCACAATTGGAGGTAAAAATTCTAAATGTTTAATTGATACTAGAGCCGATCGAAAGGGAGTCGGGTTCAGATCCCCAAGTCCGAAGTGGAGGGGATGGTCGCCGCAAGGCATCCAGTGCGGTAACGTGACCGATTCCGGAGAAGCCAGCGGGAGCCCCAGGGAGAGTTCTCTTTTCTTTGTGAAGGGCAGGGCACCAGGAAATGGATTCGTCCCAAGAGAGGGGCCTGTGCTTTGGAAAGTATCGAGGTCCCAGGGGCGTCCGGTGAGCTCTCGCTGGCCCTTAAAAATCAGGGGAAAAGGGTGTAAATTTCGCACTGGGCCACAGCAGGTCTCCAAGGTAAACAGCCTCTGGCATGCTGGAACAACAGCAGTCGCACATGGGACAGTAGGTCCTAAGGAGATGGGCAAGTGCCATTCAGAAGGGACGGGAGCTGGCCTGCACAAAAGTTCAAGCCCTATCTGTAAAAGAGGCATGGATTTTCATAGATTAACCCATGTAAATTGGAGGGGATTAAAACACAAATATCCTCAAATCCCTACTAAGGATTTAAAAAGAATTGTTCGCACTTGTAAATCATGTCAACCCATCTTCAACTACCCCCTCTTCAATCGTCTGGAGTTAATATGAGAGGCCTATGCCCCAATGGATTATGCAAGTGGATGTAACTCATTTTCAACCATTTGGAAAACTTAAATATATTTTTGTTTCCATAGATACCTATTTCAGGGCTGATTGGGCCTCAGCTCATTCGGGTAAAAGACAAAACATGCTTTAAGTTATTTTCTTCATTGTTTTGATTCCTGAACAAATCAAAACTGATAATGGCCCTTGTTTTATTAGTCAACATTCCATCTCCTTCCTACAATTATGGAAAATTATTCACACTATGGGTATTCCATATAACCCAAAAGGACAAGCTTTAATAAAAAAATATATATAATCATACCCTAAAGGTTCAATTACAAAAACAAAAGGGGGAGTCGCTACCCCCACATGATCAATTAAGGAATGCATTATTAACCCTAAATATTTTAAATTTTTCAAAAGACTCCAACCTGTCCCCTTTTCATAGGCATTGGACCACAGAGATTCTCTTTTCCTCCATCAAAGTAAAATGGAGAGATCCCCTGACGGGAATGTGGAGGGGCCCAGATCCCCTCATAACTGCAGGAAGGGGCTTTGGGTGTGTCTTCCCCTATGATGATAAAAGACCACTTTGGGTCCCAGCAAGAGATATCAAACACTTGCCTACAGTAACTGGTAATTATGATTCCAGGGAAGAGGAAATCCCTGAAATTAGTCCTTTGTTTTTTATTTTAAAAGAAGATAGTCATGAAAACCCTAATGTTCGTCATCCTGTCCCTGCAAATACGGTATAGTATGCCAGGCTTTGGAGACGCAGGTAAGGCAAGGGAAATATTAAATGCAGGCCTTTGCACCCTTGCCTCCCTGCTCTCCGATATAAATATTATCCTTGAGGAGAAATCAATGCCCATCCCCCCTTTTTGATTGGGAAGGGCGAAAAAGGAGAGCAGTACAAGCCATTCTGCTCTTAATCGGCCTGGAGATTACTGCCAGAACTGACATGGGTGCAGCTGGCCTTGGGATGGCCTTTGAGTTACATAGGAGACTCCCTCCGAATAATTGATGGTATTAAGTCTGTCTCAGAAATTGTCTGAGACTTACAAGCCCAATTAGATTCCCTAGCCTATGTGGTATCACAAAAAAGATGTATATTGGATTTATTAACAGCCAAAAAGGGAGGCATCTGCTTATTTTTGCAGGAACAAGATAAGATTAAGCAGCTCCAACATGATCTGGAGAGGTGGCGAGGAAATCTTCAGGAGAATCCGTTCTGGACCAGCTTTCATGGACTTTTGCCCTATTTTCTTCCTTTGTTGGGCCCCTTGCTGTTTATCATAGTTTTGTGCATCGTAGACCCCTGTGATTTTAATAGATTAGTCCAGTTTCTGTTAAAATCAACCAAATAGAAGTGCATTACCAAAGGCTTGCCAGCACAGAAAATAAATATTAGGATTGGCGCTCTGAATATGACCACCCCTCTCCTGCCTTACAAGTTCCCCAGATGGGGAAAATCAAAGCATGTTGAAGGGCTGGTAGCCAATAACGGGTAAGATTCCCAGGGGCCATGGAAACCTAAGACAGGAAGTACAGCATCGATCTGTACTATCCAATGATGGGTAATCCCTGGTACTCGATGGGGACAACCTAAGACAGGCACAGTCCCAATAAAATAAAAGAAAAAGGGGGATATGATGGGGTGTGTCTATACAGGCCTAAGGAGATTCAGCCTGAGCAGCCTATGGCCTAAGGCAAAACTTTAAGTAAAGTGATTCAGCAAAAAAGGGGCAAAGATGGCGCCTGGAGGAAGCTAGGAAGGCGTGGTTTCCCCATTCATTATGGGTGGGGAGACTGAGCGGTTTTTCCCTTTCTACCTTTAAAGGAGCTTTCCGCACACATGAATGGCTCATGTACTGGCCTGGGATTGGCTGTAAACTACGTGCTAGTGATCTTTATCCCGGATAGGCTAGGCTATTTCTCATGGAAATTCCCCTCGTGGCTTGGTACTATATAAAGGATGGCTTGGAGAGAAATAAATGAGATCTCACTTGACTTGACTCCCGGCTCGTGGGTTTGTGTTCGAGTCGTCGGTACTCATCATCTCGCCAAGCCCCATCAGCTGTCGGGCTGGATTCCCGACAGGTCTCTTAAACCAGCTGAGGCTGGCTTTGAACCTGTGTGATCCTCCTGTCTCAGCCTTCCAAGTGTGGCGATTACAAGCATGCACCACCACGCCCAGCATCCCTGATCCACAATTCTGTGTGATTGGCTATTTTTGAAAACAGGGAATTCTGAAACAAAGTTTGGCAAAGAAAGCACAACTCTGCAATGATTGGTTTATTTCTAAGATAGCTGGCAATTTTTTTTCTTGGTGGTACTGGGGTTCCTGGAAGCCCTTCTACCTCCAGGCTACACTCCCAGACCTATTCTTTTTTTTTTTAACAGAGTCTCTTAAACCAGTGCGGAACCTGCGCGATCCTCCTTTCTCCACCTCCCAAGCATGGGGATTACAAGCATGGGCCACCATGCCCGGCAATAGCTGGCAATTTTGAAACAAAGTTTAACATTCTGGAAGATTCATGGTCAACCAAAGGTCATATGAGCTAAGATGGCCTCACACTTAGCTATAAATATGGCATAACCATGCTAACCTTTGCAGTAAGCAGCAGGGTTGTGCCACTTACCCAAAACACTGGTAATTAACAGAGGAGGTTACATGTAGCCAATCTACTGTTAGAAATGGATTCCAGAGAAGCTTCAAATAACTCATGAAATTAAGTCATTTGGCTACTTTCTAAGACTGAAGAGAATTCTGAAACAAAGTTTGGCAAAGAAAGTACAATTCTGCAGTGGTTGGTTTATTTCTATGATAGCTGGCAATTTTGAAACAAAGTTTAACATTCTGGAAGATTCATGGTCAACCAAAGGTCATATGAGCTAAGATGGCTAACAGTCAGGAAGACTCCAGGAGTGGACCATACAGATACTGACTCCTGGAGTCAGTTACAAAATAAATGCCTAAGCTACAGTTACAAAATGGGAAATAGTACAGTACCCTTCAATGTAATTTTGCTTCTTTGATAGAAAAGATTATTTTTATGCTTTACATTACCTTGGCAATTCAACCACTTCACCAAATTAAGGGTTTGGGTGGAAAAAGGATACTGTGACCACCTCCGGTAGACTCGGGGCCCAGCAAGGAGATTCCAAGTCCAGCTCAGTGTCTCTCAGAGCCTGCAATCTACCACCCTCCAGTCAGCAGTTCTCAGCCCTAAGTGACTGTATTAGTTTCCTGGGGCTGCGATAACAAAGAGCCCGGGTGACTTAAACAACAGAAATATGTTGTCTCTAAGTTCTGGAGACAAGAAGTTTAAGATAAGGTGTCAACAAAGTCGGTTCCTGTCTTCACATCTAGGTCTCTGAGTCTCCCCTCTACTATTGTGCCCAGATCCCCCATTTTTATAAGGACACAGTCATGTTGGATTAGGGCACCTCCTGCTGACCTCCTCTTCACTTGATCATCTGCAATGACGCTATTCCCAGCCAAGGTCACAATCACAAGAATTGGGAATTAGGATCTCATCAACATCTTTTAGGAGATACTATTCACCCATAACACTGCTTATTAGGATAATTAGAGGCTTTTAAAATATAATGGGCTGGGCACTGTGGTGCACACCTGTAATCCCAGTACTTGGGAGGCTAAGATAAGAGGATTGCAGGTTTAAGGACAGTCTCAGCAACTTAGGGAGAAACTCAACAACTTAGCAAGACCCTGTTTCAAAATAAGAAATAAAACAGGGCTGGTAGCGTACCTCAGAAAGAGAACACCCCTGGGTTCAATCCCCAATACCACATTAAAAAAAAAAAATAGATACTGATGGACAGGACTTCCCCATTAACAACAAATCTGAATAACTACCACACCCTTCAGGGAGCCCAAGCAGAGCAGAGAGCATTCTGGTTTTTTTGTGTGAGGCAGCTCCCGGCTTAGGACCCACATGTGGCTGTGGTTTCTGGTTTTAACTCCATTTCCTGATTCTTTCCTTTTGGGAGCCCAAATCTGTCCTGTATGGGTATCCCCTGACTCTGCCCCCACTTCCTTCCTTGCAGGATCACACAGCTCAGCCCACTCAGGGACTTCTCACACACCCTCATCACTGCCTCAGGTTCTGCCTGTGTCCCTTGCTCCCCCCATAGATCCAAATCCACATTTTCCCCAGCGATTACCCCTCCTGCCATCTGGCCTGGATCCGCTTCCTGTCATCCTCTAACAGCCCAGTGTACTTAAGTCTAAACAAAATCACTCTGCACTTCTCTTCTTAAGGTCCCACTTTCTAACCCTCTGCTTCTGGGATTCTTTCAAAGCGAGTGTTTTCTCAGAAAATGAGAATGCCAAAGCCTCTTAGGACGCAGGGCAGCATTTTCTAAGGCAAACAGAATAAAGTTTCTAATGGCCCAGCAACTGCACCCCTAAGTGCACAGATCCACCAAGACATGACAAAGAATGTTCACAACTGTAGCAGCCCCAAACTGGAAACCATCCGAACACCTGTCAATAGGTAAATAGGGAAATAAACTGTGGTTATCTTCATAGAATGGGGCATTAAACAGAAGTTTTTTAAAAAAAAATAAAAAATGAGGGTTGGAGGACTTCCGAGAAGATGGCGACCGAGAAAAGCAGGGTTTAAGAGCCCCGCTAACAACCAATCTCCATTACCACAAAATCAGCGCCTTTCATAGCCAGAAAACACCATCACCAGAGAAACAAAAAAAATCACCAGGCTCCAGAGAGAAAGCGGACTGAGAACAGAGCTCAGAGCCACAGAGGAGATACACCGGCCTCACGCCCGAGGACGCGGCAGCAGCCATACTGCCAGCGGCAGCGGCGAATTCACCGGATGGCTACAGTGAGCCGAGGTGAGCCGCTGCGGAACAGCCAGGCGGGATTTCTCACCACAGGGAGCATCTAAAGCTCCCAGTGGCTGAGCTCAGCACACGCTGCAGAAATTCAGAGTGCAACTCAAAACCAAGAAGAAATACGCCAGCCTCACAGCCAAGGGCGTAGCAGCGGCACCATATTGCCACCGGCGGCAGCAGCAACGAATTCACCTAGTCCAGTACAGCTACATCTGCGTACTCAAGAACAGTGAGTCAAATTGCGGGCCACAGAGGAGAAATCCCAGTACTGTACTCCCTGGGACTTGACCCAGTGGGGGAGGGGTGGTGGCAGAATATCATACCATAGGAGAACGTGCAACCTGGCACCCCCCATAGTTTAAAGCAGCCTCTATCGACTCGCTGGGTCAGAGACTCTGTGATACAACCCAGTAAAGGAGTAGTGAGGTCGGAGATACTACTGACTCGAGATCCAGAACACCTTAAGTGAAGTCATAGTGACCCAAGAGAAGAACCCAGAGAAGGCACAAACTTCTGAAATCATGGGAAAGAGGAATAACACTGGAGCAATGAATGCCCACAATCCCACTACATCAGAACCCGATAAAACAGAAAATCAGAGATTTCTAGAAGATCAAATCAGGAAAATAACTGTAGAAATAATAGAGGTGCTTCGAAAAGAACTCAGAGAGAGCCAAAAAGAGATAAAAGATGCAATTAATGAAATAAAGGCCTCAATTCAAAGTACAAACAACCGATTAGACCACATGGAGAACAGAATCTCGCTCTTAGAAGATGATCATTCCAAAAATGAACGCATAGTTTCTAATCTCGAAAAAAATATCCGACAAAAGGAATCTGACATTGAAGAAATATGGGCCCATTTTAAGAGAGCTAACCTAAGAATAATTGGAATATAGGAGGGAAAAGAAAGTGAAACCAAAGGGATCAACAATCTCTTCAAAGAAGTAATAGCAGGAAATTTTCCAAACATAGAGCAAGAGGTTGATACACAGATCCAGGAAACTTATAGAACTCCCTTTATACAGGATCAGAGAAGAGGATCCCCACGCCACATAATTGTCAAAATGACCAATGTGGAAGCCAAGCAGAGAATCTTAAAGGCAACAAAAACAAAGGGCCAAGTGACATTCAGAGGCAAACCAATTAGAATCACTCCAGACTTCCCAAACCAAGTCATGAGAGCCAGAAGGGCTTGGACTAACATATTCCAAACTCTGAAAGAAAACAACTTCCAGCCAAAAATTTTCTATCTAGAAAATTTTTTTCTACCCAGAAAAACTTTCTATCAAATTACATGGAAAAATAAGAAGCTTCCATGACAAACAGAAACTGAAGAAATTTATGTCTTCAAAACCAATGCTAGAGAAAATACTCAAAGAGATTAACTACAAAGAAGAAATAGGTAACACACACCAGAACCAGAGAAACAAGATTTTCCATCCAACAGACAACTAAGATTGGTTATCTGTGGAGATTCATTATTTATGTTAGTCTTTTACCTATCTCTAAATGGTATTGTTTGCCTTTATTGTTGTTAATTTTTAGGATTTCTAGTTGGAATATTAATATACCTTCAGATATAGCATTTAGAAATATTCTATCCCATTCTATTAGTAACTTTTAACTCTGTTTACATTGTCTTTGGATATACAATATTTTTTTTAGGGAGTTTGTATACTCTTCTGTTGCCTGTGCCATTGAAATCATATCCAAGAAATCACTGCCAATTTCAATGTTGTGAGGTTTTATGACCCAGATTTTCTCCTAAAAGTTTATAGTCTTAAGATTTATATTTAGGTCTTTTATCTATTTTGAGTTAATATTTGTATATGGGATTAGGTAAGGGTCCAATTTTATTCTTTTCCATGTAATTATTATTTTTCAAAAATATTTAGTTAAAAGATTATTATTTCCTCCACCAAATGTTCGTGGAAACCTTGTCAAAAATAACTTAACAATATATTGAAGAATTTATCTCTAGGCTTTTATGGAACTACTATGGTTTATATATCTGCCTTTAGAACAGTACTACACTGTTTCAATTATTGTAGCTTTATATGGTTTGAAATCAGAAAATATATATCTTCTAGCTTTGTTCTTTTTCAAGATCATTTTGGGTATTTAGAGTCCATATTCCATATTAGGATAGATTTTTTTTCTGAAAAATAAATATATAAATATATGATAGTTTCACCTAAAAAAATAGAAAAAAATATTCTCTGGTAAGAAAGAAAGTAAAAAGAAATATTGAAATGTTATCTTTAAGTCATCAAAAGCTTGGTATCAGACAAATGAAACTGTTATGTGAAATTATCATTTTTAATTTTGGATAAATTGCTATAATACTAGATATCAACCACTAAGCCAAACATGAGAGTGAGAGATGGGGAGAGAATGGGGTGGGGATCGGGTGGGGGCTGACTGGGCGATGTGTGCATGTATGTCTACAAAAGTTTGTATCCCACTATGATGTATGAATACAGTGCACCAATAAAAAAATAAAAAAAAAAATGTGGGTTAACGGAAAAATGAGGGCTCAGTGGTAGCAATGCACTTGCCTAACATATGTGACATCCTGGGTTCAATCCCCAGTACCTCAAAGAAAAAAAGAAAGGAAGGAAAATAAAAGAACACACTAGTGATAAACACAACAGCATAATTATGTCAGCGAACAAGCCCAGCGCAAGAGTAGGCAGTGTATCATTACCCAGTGTTGAAGGCCAGGAGTGATGAACCCAGGAGAATGACTGTCTCTGGCAATGGAGGATTAGGAGTATTGGGGAAATTGACTGGAAAGGGTCAAAAAGGAACTTGGTGAGGTGATAAAAAATGTTTCACAACTTCTTTTTTACCTTTTTTGCAAGAAGATGGCCATGTGGGTGTGTACAGGTATACAATACTTTTCAGTCTGTATACTTAAGACTCATGCACTTTGTATACTTTATGTAAGCTATACTTCAATAAAGATGTAACAATTAAATAGAGATGAGGGGGAGGGCCTGACCTAAATCCATGACACTGATAGATGAGCTTCTGGTATTCTAAAACCATGCACACAAGAAAATTCATGACACTAGCTTACAGTTCTAGCTGGAGCTTGATTTTGATGGAGAGATTTCCCTTTTTTGTTATTTCTCCTTTGCAGTCTGTGCTCTTTCAAGGTAATAAGATGGAGAAATCATAGCTCTCATCTCATCTGCTCCCTTTCCTTTATTGGTCACTGTCCTTTGTTGCTTGGTGTCCTGTGCCTTAAAAACCAGCATTTCATGTACTTGTCAATTTGGGGGATTGCTTTAAGTGGGAAGGTGACGCTGGCAATGAGAGTCTCCGGGGAGTGTTTTGAAACACCAGCTCTCTTCACCAGTATTTCAGCCAAGCCTGGAGACCAAATTACAAGTAGCTCCTAACCGAACCTTTTCTTCTCTCAACACAATACTCCACTAATTTGTTGCTTTTATCATTTGACATTCAAAATTATACTGATATTTTCTTGCCTTAATTAAATCAATT
The DNA here is from genome assembly GCF_963383645.1 of Muscardinus avellanarius. Classification (NCBI taxonomy): domain Eukaryota; kingdom Metazoa; phylum Chordata; class Mammalia; order Rodentia; family Gliridae; genus Muscardinus; species Muscardinus avellanarius. Next base: position 62,598,666 of record NC_137797.1, read on the forward strand.
TGCTTTTTAGCAGGGTGCCAATTGAATGGATTCTACTTTTAATTTAAAAGATGTTGTGTCCATTCTGAGAAGGAGAAAATTGTTCTCTTTTTGGAAGAACATCAGTATTTCAGCCCTATTTAAGATGTGGGAGTGAAATGTATTTAGTAACTTGCCTGACTTGAGAGAGTTGCCCTGTCATTAGAGAGTGGGCAAAATTACCCGCTGGCTTAACCAAGCCCCAGATTTGTCTTTCTTGAATATTTCTTTCTATTTCAGAGAAGAAAAAAATTTATTGTATGAGATGTTGGTAAAGGCAGAGTGATAAGAGAGAAAAGGCATCAAAATGGGACTCAGGAGAGCTGGTTTCTACACCCACTTCTGTCCTAATTAAACTTGTACCCATAGGCAGGTCAACAAACTTCCCCTAGGTCTTCTGTTCCTAATCAGTAATTTCTAACATCCTTCTCAGCACAAACATTCTAGGACCTATCAACAGCTTTTTGGACCCAATGTTTGGAGTAAAGATTATTAACCAATCAATGATATTATCCACTGATGAAATTAGAGTCCTGATTCATTATTTTTGCATTGCAAGATTAAATGTTTTCAAGTAACTTATGCCTAAAAACAAAACTCAAGGATACTGATAAAAATATCCAGCACCCAACAAGATAAAATTCACATCATTTATTCAATAAAAAAAATAAAGAGGGAGGAAAAGAACCAGAAAAATCAACCAACAGTGAAGGTAAAACCAATTCAACAAAATCAAACTAAAATTGACACAGATGTCAGAATTAGCAGATGGGACATTAAAACAATTATTTTAACTCTGTTTCATATGTTTGAGATGTTAAATTGAGAAGCCGATATATTTAAAGACCCCAATTGAATGTCTATAGATGTATAATACAATGTCTGATATAAAAAAACTGCAATAGGACCTGGGCAATAGTGCATGCCTGTAATCCCAGTACTTAGGAAACAAAGATAGGTAGATCACAGATTTAAGGACAGCCTCAACAACATCGTGGGATTCTCAGGAACCTAGCGAGACTCTGTTTCCAAACAAAAAATAAAAAGAGCTGGAGATGTATCCTAGAGATAGAATGCCCCTAGGTTCAATCCCCAGTACCCCCCACATGCACACTGGATAGCATTATTGTCAAATGAGACACTGTAGAAGAAAATGTTAGTGAACTTGAAAACACCTGAATAAAAATTAAACAAAATTAAAAAAATATCCAAAATGAAGCAACAAAAGAAAACTGATTTTTTTTTCTGGTGGTGGTACTGAGCATGGAACCCAGGGGGCATTCTACCTTGAAGCTATACCCCCAGCTCTATTTTGTTTTCTTCATTTTGAAACAGGGTCGCATTGAGTTGCAAAGGACCTCACTAAGTAGCTGAAGTTGTCCACGAACCACGATCCTCCTGTGTCAGCATCCCAAATGCTGGGATTACAAGCATGCACCACCACTCCTGGCTGTGATTTTTTTAATAAGCATAGTACATGTATGGAAATGTCACAGTGAAACTCATTAGTTTGTACAATTAATATATTTTGACAAAATAATTATGTAAAAGAACATACAATCAGTGAGCTATCAAAAAGTACTGAGAATATGGAGAATAAATTAAAATATGTGAAAAATAATGAACAAATTTTTTCCAAATCTCTAACTTAGACATAGGAAGTCCTGGGTTCAATCCCCAGTACCCAAAAGAAAAAAATTCCCAGAAGACTGTGTATATTCTGAGTTAGCACTTAGTATATGTTGCCATTTTTCCAGGAAAATCCAGGGATCCTGGGTCATAAATCAAAGGATAAAAATGGAAGTGGTAATATTCATTTACCATGCCTAGTAATAATCTACTAGCAACATTTTTGCTTCCTGTTCCTGAAACCTTGTGCTCCACTGGACTAGATGTCTTGGTTCCAAAGGAAGGTATGTTCCCTCTATGAAACATAGAAAATCTACTGAACTGGAAGTCCAGGCTGTCTCCCAGTCACTCTGGATTCCTCTTGCTTCAGAGCTAACAAAGAAAGTTACTGTTCTGGCTGGGATGATTGATCTTGACTGCCAAAGGGAATTGGACTATTGTTCCACAATAGAAACAAAGAAGAACAGGATTGAAATGCAAGAGATGCACTATGGAGTCCCTCAGCATTACTAAATCTTGTTATAAAAATCAGTAGAAAAATACAACAATCCAGACAGAACTACTAAATGACCCAAAATGAAGGTCAAGAATGAAGGTCTAGGTCACCCCAGAACAAAAGGAATTAGACATTGAAGAAATAAGGGCACATCTTAAAAGAGCTAACATAAGAATAATTGGCATAGAGGAGGGTAAAGAAGGTGAAACCAAAGGGATTGACAATCTTTTCAAAGAAGTAATAGCAGAAAATTTTCCAAACATAATATAAGAGATTGTCACACAGGTGCAGGAAACCTATAGAACCCCCTTCAGATAAGATCAGAGAAAAGGTTCCCCATGCCACATAATAGTCAAAATGACCAATGTAGAAGCCAAGGACAGAATCTTAAAGGCAACAAAAACAAAAGACAAAGTGACATTCAGAAGCAAAGCAATTAGAATCACTCCAGACTTCCCAAATCAAGTCATGAAAGCAAGAAGGGCCTGGAGTAACATATTCCAAACTCTGAAAGAAAACAACATCCAGCCAAAAAATTTTCTACCCAGAAAAACTAGCACTCAAATTAGATGGGGAAATAAAACCTTCCATGACAAACAGAAACTGAAAGAATTTATGTCTTCAAAACCAGCACTAGAGAAAATACTCAAAGAGATTAACTACAAAGAAGAAACAACTAATACATGTCAGAACCAGAAAAACAGGAATTTACACCCAGCAAACAAATAAGAAGAGAAGAACAAACAATATTTCAAACAGAAGTAAAATCTCAACATGTTAGGAATTAAAAATCATCTCCCAATAATCACACTGAATGTAAATGGCCTCAACTCCCCAATAAAAAAAAACATAAAGTGGCAAAATGGATTAAAAATCAGAATCCAGCCAGGCATGGTGGCGCACGCTTGTAATCCCAGCATTGGGGAGGCTGAGACTGGAGGATCGTGGTTCATGGACAGCCTCAGCTACTTAGTGAGGCCCTCTGCAACTTAGTAAGACCTAGTTTCAAATTAAAGAATAAAAAAACTAGGGCAGGGGGTGTAGATCAGAGGTAAAATGCCCCCAGGTTCCATCCCTAGACCCGCAGGGGGGAAAAAAGCCAGAATCCATCTATATGCTGCTTGCAAGAAACACACCTTACAGGTAAAGATAGAAACAAACTTAAGGTAAAGGGATGGAACAAGGTAATCCATGCCAATGGAACTCAAAGGCAAGCAGGAGTTGTAACTATAATATCAGATAAGTTAGACGTCAAGCTCAAGCTTATTAGAAGATACAAAGATGGTCATTTTTTACTGGAAAAAGGAACAATCCGGCATGAGGAAATAATGATAATCAACATTTATGCCCCAAACTCAGGTGCAGCTACCCTCATAAAACAAACTCTTTGTGATATTAAGTCACATATAAATCCCAATACAATAATACTGGGAGACTTCAACACACCTCTCTCACCATTACATTGATCTTCTAGAAAAAAGGTCAATAAAGATGCCTCAGACCTTAAGAACAACATTAATCAAATGGACCTGTTAGACACATATAGAATATTTCACCCAATTAAAGCAGAGTTCTTCCGGGAAGATGGCGACCGAGAAAAGCGGGGCTTAAGAGCCCCACTAACAACTAATCTCCATTACCACAAAATCAACGCCTTTCATAGCCAGAAAACACCATCACCAGAGAATCAAAAAAATCACCAGGCTCCAGAGAGGAAGGGGACTCAAAACAAAGCTCAGAGCCACAGAGGAGATACACCGGCCTCACGCCTAAGGAAGTGGCAGCAGCGCCTTACTACCGGTGGCAGCGGTGAGTTCACCAGACAGCTACAGTGAGCTGAGGTGAGCCACTGCGGAACAGCCGGGCGGGATTTTTTGGCGCAGGGAGCATCTAAAGCTCCCAGAGGCTGAGCTCAGCACACGCTGCAGGGACTCAGAGCAGAGCTCAAAAACAAAGAACAAATACGCCAGCCTCACGGCCAAGGGTGTGGCAGCGGCGCCATATTGCCACTGGCGGCAGCAGCAGCAAATTCACCGAGTCCACTACAGTTCGATCTGCATACTCAACAACAGTGAGTCAAATTGTGGGCCCCAGAGGAGAAATCCCAGTACTGACTCCCAGGGACTTGACCCAGTGGGGGAGTGGCAGTGGCAGAGATATCACACCATAGGAGAACGCCCAACATGGCACACACACACACACACACACACACACACACACACACACACCCCATAGTCTAAAGCAGCCTCTATCGACTCCCTGGGTCTGAAACTCTGTGATACAACCCAGTAAAGGAGTGGTGGTGACTGAGATACCACAGACTTGAGATCCAGAGCACCTTAAGTAAAGTCATAGTGACCCAAGGGAAGAATCCAGAGAATGCACAAACTCCCGAAATCATGGGAAAGAGGAATAACAATGGAGCAACGAATGCCCACAATCCCACTACATCAGAACCCGATAAAACAGAAATTCAGAGATTTCTAGAAGATCAAATCAAGAAAATAACTGTAGAAATAATAGAGGTGTTTCGAAAAAAATCCAGAGAGAGCCAAAAAGAGATAAAGGATGCAATTAATGAAGTAAAGGTCTCAATTCAAAGTACAAACAACCGATTAGACCACATGGAGAACAGAATCTCGCTCTTAGAAGATGATCAATCCAAAAATGAACGCATAGTTTCTAATCTAGAAAAAAATATCCGACAGCAGGAATCTGACATTGAAGAAATATGGGCCCATTTTAAGAGAGCTAACCTAAGAATAATTGAAATAGAGGAGGGAAAAAAAGGTGAAACCAAAGGGATCAACAATTTCTTCAAGGAAGTAATAGCAGAAAATTTTCCAAACATAGAGCAAGAGGTTGATACACAGGTCCAGAAAACTTATAGAACTCCCTTCAAACAGGATCAGAGAAGAGGATCCCCATGCCACATAATTGTCAAAATGACCAATGTGGAAGCTAAGCAGAGAATCTTAAAGGCAACAAAAACAAAGGGCCAAGTGACATTCAGAGGCAAACCAATTAGAATCACTCCAGACTTCCCAAACCAAGTCATGAGAGCCAGAAGGGCTTGGACTAACATATTCCAAACTCTGAAAGAAAACAACTTCCAGCCAAAAATTTCCTACCCAGTAAAACTTTCTATCAAATTAGATGGAGAAATAAGAAGCTTCCATGACAAACAGAAACTGAAGGAATTTATGTCTTCAAAACCAGCGCTAGAGAAAATACTCAAAGAGATTAACTACAAAGAAGAAATAGGTAACACACACCAGAACCAGAGAAACAAGATTTTCCATCCAACAGACAACTAAGATTAGTTATCTGTGGAGATTCATTACTTATGTTAGTCTTTTACCTATCTCTAAATGGTATTGTTTGCTTTTATTGTTGTTAATTTTTAGGAATCCTAGTTGGAATATTAATATACCTTCAGATATAGCATTTAGAAATATTTTATCCCATTCAATCAGTAACTTTTAACTCTGTTTACATTGCCTTTGGATATACAATATTTTTTTTATTTCTTAGGGAGTTTATATACTCTTTTGTTGCCCGTGCCATTGAAATCATATCTAAGAAATCACTGCCAATTTCAAAGTTGTGAGGTTTTATGACCCAGATTTTCTCCTAAAAGTTTATAGTCTTAAGATTTATATTTAGGTCTTTTATCTATTTTGAGTTAATATTTGTATATGGGATTAGGTAAGGGTCCAATTTTATTCTTTTCCATGTAATTATTATTTTTCAACAATATTTAGTTAAAAGATTATTATTTCCACCACCAAATGTTCATGGAAACCTTGTCAAAAATAACTTAACAATATATGAAAGAATTTAGCTCTAGGCTTTTATTTAACTCCAATGGTTTATAGATCTGCCTTTAGAACAGTACTACACTGTTTCAATTGTTGTAGCTTTATATGGTTTGAAATCAGAAAATATATATCTTCTAGCTTTGTTCTTTTTCGAGATCGTTTTGGGTATCTAGAGTCCATATTCTATATTAGGATAGATTTTTTTCTGAAAAATAAATATATAAATATATGATAGTTTCACCTAAAAAAAAGAAAAGAAAAAAAAATATTCTCTGGTAAGAAAGAAAGCAAAAAGAAATATTGAAATGTTATCTTTAAGTTATCAAATGCTTGGTATCAGACAAATGAAACTGTTATGTGAGATTATCATTTTTAATTTTGGATAAATTGCTATAAAACTAGATGTCAACCACTAAGCCAAGCATGGGAAGGAGGGATGGGGAGGGAATGGGGTGGGGATCAGGTGGGGGCTGACTGGGCGATGTGTGCATGTATGTCTACAAAAGTTTTTTGTATCCCACTATGATGTATGAATACAGTGCACTAATAAAAAATTTTAAAAAATTAAAATTTAGATTTCTAAACTTTAAAAAAAATAAATAAATAAATAAAGCAGAGTTCACACTTTTCTCAGCAGCTCATGGAACCTTCTCCAAAATAGACCATATCCTGGGCCACAAACTTAGACACATATAGAACATTTCGCCCAATTAAAACAGAGTTCACATTTTTCTCAGCAGCTCATGGAACCTTCTCCAAAATAGACCACATCCTGGGCCACAAACTGAGCACTACAAATTCAAAAACTCTGACATACTTCCCTGTGTCTTTTCAAACCATAAAGGAATGAACTACAGAAATCAAATATAAGAAAACTCAGAGACTTCAACACACCTCTCTCACCATTACATCAATCTTCTAGATAAAAGGTCAATAAAGATGCCTCAGACCTAAAGAACAACATTAATCAAATGGACCTGTTAGACACATATAGAATATTTCAACCAATTAAAGTAGAGTTCACACTTTTTTTAAATAAATAATTTGTGCACTTTATTGGAGATAGGTTATACTTATGAGTTCACACTTTTCCCAGAGAAACCACATAAACATGTGGAGACTGAACAGCACACTTCAAAATAAGAATAGGTCATAGAAGTAAGGGGTGAAATAAGGAAATTTCTAAAAACCAACAAAATCAAAACCTCTGGGACACATTGAAGGCAGTATTAAGAGGAAAATTCATAGCACTAAGTGCTCACATAAGAAAAACAGAAAATCACCAAATAAATAACTTAATGACACACCTCAAAGCTCTTAAAAACAGGAACAATCTAACCCCATAGCCAGTAGAATACAGGAAATTGTTAAAATCAGAGCAGAAATAAACAAAATAGAGAATAAAAAAACAGAAAATCAACAAAACCAAAAGCTTGTTCCTCGAAAAAATTAACAAGATAGATAAACCACTAGCCAATTCAACTAAAGAAAGAGCGAATAGGCCCAAATTGTGAGGATAAGATATGAAAAAGGAGATATAACAACTGACACTGCAGAAATCCAAAGGATTATCAGAAATTACTTTGAAAAACTATACACCAACAAAATGGAAAAATCTGGAAGAAACTGACAACTTTCTAGATAAATACAATTTTCCTAAACTAAGTCAAAAGACAGAAAACTTAAACCAACCAATAGCAGTCAAAGAGATTAAAACAGCAATAAAGACATTACCATCAAAGAAAACTGCAGGACAAGATGGCTTCCCAAGTGAATTTTATAAAACCTTTCACGAAATAGAAACAAGACTCTCCCAAATACATTCTATAAAGCCAACATCACATTAATACCAAAACCAAATAAAGACAGTTCAAGAAAGGAAAACTACGGCCTATATCTTTGATGAACTTGGATGCAAAACTGCTAAAAAAATACTAGCAACACACATTCAAAACCACATAAAGAAAATCATACACCATGACCAGGTAGGCTTCATCCCAGGGATGCAAGGCTAGTTCCACATACAAAAATCAATCCATGTAATTCATCATATAAATAGAATCAAGACAAAAACCACATGATTATTTCAATAGATGCTGAAAAAGCCTTTTGATAAAATTCAACACCCATTTATGATAAAAGCACTGCAGAGAATTGGAATAGAAGGAACATATCTCAACATCATAAAGGCAATCTACAATAAGCCCACAGCCAACATCATATTAAATGGAAAAAAAACTTTAAGAATTCCCCTAAAAACAGGAACAAGACAAGGATGTCCATTATCACCACTTTTCAATATAGTACTTGAGATCCTAGCCAGAGCAATAAGGCAAGAAAAGGGAGTCCTGAGTACAAATAGAGAAAGAAGAATTCAAACTTTCACTATTTGCAGATAACATGATACTAGAAGAACCAACAAACTCAACCAAAAGACTCATAGAACTGATTAACAAATTCATCAATGTGTCTAGATATAAAATCAATCTTAAAAAACCAGAAGCTTTCCTGTACACCAACCATAAATCCACTGGAAAAGAAATTCAGAAAACACTTCTACTCAGAATTTCCAACAAATAATCAAAATACTTATGAATAAACTTAAGCAAGGAGGTAAAAGACCTCTACAAAGAAAATTTATAAAACATTAAAAAACGAAATCAAAAAAGATCTTGGAAGATGGAAAGATCTTCCATGTTCATCGATAGGCAGAATAAATATTATCAAAATGGCCATACTTCCAAAAGTGATCTACAGATTCAGTGCAATTCCCATTATACCACCAAGATCATTCCTCACAGACATAGAAAAATAAGTCCTTAAATTTATTTGGAATAACAAGAACCCCAGAAGAGCCAAAGTAGTGCTCAGCAACAAAAACTATGCAGGAAGAATCACAATACCTGACTTTAAACTATACTACAAAGCCACTGTAATAAAAACAGCATGGTACTGGCACAAAAACAGATACATAGACCAATGGAGCAGAATAGAAGACCCAGAAACAAGTCCACACACTTTCAGCCAATTACCTTTTGACAAAGGGGCCAAAAACATACACTGGAAAAAAGATAGCCTCTTCAACAAATGGTGTTGGCAAAACTGGTTAACCATATGCAGAAAATTGGAAATTAATCCCACTTTCTCACCCTGCACAATTCAATTCAAGATGGAACAAAGACTTGGAAATTAGACCAGAGACCTTGAGGTTCCTTGAAGAGGGCATAGGTCTAACACTGCAATACATAGGCACAGATAAACACTTTCTCAACAAGACCCCAAAGGCACAACAAACTAAAAGGCGAATCAATATGTGGTATTGCATAAAACTGAAGAGCTTCTGTTCAGCAAATGAAACTGTCAAGAACCTCAACCGAGAGCCAACAGAATGGGAGAAGATTTTTGCCACCTACCCCTCCGATAGAGGACTAATATCTAGAATATACAGAGAACTCAAGAAACTCAACACTAAAAAAACAAATCATCCAATTAAAAAAATGGGCAAGCGAACTAAATAGACATTTCATGAAAGAAAAAATTCAAATGGCCCATAAATGCAAGAAAAAATGCTCAACATCATTGACAATCAGAGAGATGCAAATCAAAACTACCCTGAGATCTCACCTTACCCCAACTAGAATGGCAACCATTCAAAACACAAACCACAAATGCTGGCAAGGATGTGGAGAAGTAGGAACTCTAAAACATTGTTAGTGGGACTGCATATTAGTGCAACCACTTTGGAAAACAGTATGAAGAATCCTCAGAAGAATGGGAACAAATCTACCATTTGATTCAGCAATACCACTTCTGGGTATCTACCCAAAAGAACAAAAACCAAAATACCAAACTAATGCACGTGTATCTATGTTTATAGCTGCACAACTCACCATTGTCAAACTATGGAACCAGCCAAGATGTCCATCAACAGATGAATGGATTACAAAACTCTGGGATAGGTACACAATGGAATTTTACTCAGCCATAAAGAAAAATGCATGTACATCATTTACAGGGAAATGGATGGAACTGGGAGACATTATGCTAAGTGAGATTAGTCAGTCACAAAAATAAGAAATCAGATGCTTTCCCTAATATGTTTAAGCTAAGGAGAAATGGGTCATAGGAGGAACTCTAGATGAGAAAGGAAATCCTATAGAGGAGCAAATAAGACAACCTAACTGAGGGGATGGGAGGGGGTAAGAAGGAAATTCTCTAAAACACACAATGTACTTAAACATATCAAAATCAACCACTAAGCCAAGCATGGAAAGGAGAGATGGGGAGGGAATGGGGTCGGGATTGGGTAGGGGCAAACTGGGTGATGTGTGCATGTATGTCTACACAAGTTTTTTACCACATTATGATGTATGAATACAATGCGCCAATAAAAAAATTTTTAAAAAAAAGAAACACCAGTTCTACCTAGGTCTCAAGTCTGCCAACATTTGAACTGGAACCACGCCACTGGCTCTCCTGGGTCTGGAGCTGGCTGGTTGCAGATCTTGGGACTTGTCAGTCTCTGTAGTCTTGTGAGTCGACTGCTCATAATAAAACTCTTGATAAACTGGAGAATTCTTACTGAAACAACTACTCAGAAGTAAAAGAGAAAGAGAGAAAGAAAGAAGAAAGAAAGAAAGAAAGAAAGAAAGAAAGAAAGAAAGAAAGAAAGAAAGAAAGAAAAAAAGAAAGGAAGGAAGAAAGAAAGAAAGAATAAACTACTGACAAGCTGTACAATATGAATGAACCTCAAAATAATTATGAGTGATAGAAACCAACAAAAAAGTGTGCATTGTATGATTTAATTTATGCCATTTATGTAAAATTCTAGAAAATTAAAAGTAACCTATAGTGACAGAATGCAGATTAGTAGCTTCCTGGGTGAAAGATGATGGGAAAAGATTAGGGAGAAGAATGGAGAGGCAGGTATATTCAATATCTTGATGGTTTATTTCCTTTGTGCATACATATATCAAGACATCAAACTGTACACTTTTTTTGTGGTACTGGGGTTCCTGGAAGCCCTTCTACCTCCGGGCTACACTCCCAGACCTATTTTTACATTTTATATTTGGAAACAGGGTCTCCTAAGCCAGCGCGCACGGCTGGCTTCGAACCTGTGTGATCCTCCTGTCTCTGCCTCCCAAGCGCGGGGATTACAAGCGTGCACCACCATGCCCGGCCTAAACTGTACACTTTAAAAGCATGTAATTGAGCCAGCATGGTGGCGCACCCTTGTAATCCCAGCATCTGGGAGGCTGAGACAGGAGGATCACGGTTCGTGGACAGCCTCAGCTACTTAGTAAGGCCCTTTGCAACTCAGTGGGACCCAGTTTCAGAATAAATATTAAAAACTAGGGCTAGGACTGTAGCTCAGAGGTAAATGCCCCTGGGTTCCATCTCCAGTACCGCAAATAAAAAGTATGCAGTTTATTATTTATCAGTTATACCAAAATGGAGCTTTTATTTGTTAATTAGTAAACAAACTCTCCCTGATATCACCCTCTGTTTCTGGAATGCTATATCAAGACTCACTATTTCTAATAAACATGTTTTTCACTAGAAACATTATAATTTTTGTCACTATCTTCTTAAATAAGCCCAAACTAATACCTATTTGCACAAAGCACCGAGAGAGAGAGAACCTGATATTACATAACCAATTTCTAATAAGCTCCTTTCATTTGGGCAGGCCAATTAACTAATTCTACTGGAGACTTGCTGAACTGACAATTTACCAATCTATTTCTCTCTGGCAACAAACTGGAACTGTGCCCATCCAGTCTTACACCCTGCCGCAACTTGCCCTCCCACAAGGCTCCTTTAACATCTCACAGTTTCACTGGACAAGAAAATGTTCATTTCAGCAGTCAGGGAACCACCTCACCCCACAGCAGAGCACAGAACCCTTCTGAGATCAGGGGTAACATCACTGTCTATGTTCGGGCAGCTCAGGCTTTGTGCACAAGAGGCAGATGGCTACCCAGCAGAAGAAGACTGTAACTCATCAGCTTTGAGACTAAAAAGATGAATGATGACAAAACTGCTGACATTTCAGTCACCTGAAACCCTCATCTCCAGCAAATAAGAAATGAATGCCTTGCAGTACATATATCTTTTTGCAGTTCGATGTCTCCTGTCCTTTTATTACAAAGTATCTGAGATGAACGTGTCTTTATTTGGGCGTTTTACTAGAATTTGACTACATAGCACTTTTCAGGAAAACAATTTGTGGAAATAGTTAAGGTCATTTTTCTAAGTTCAGATCACCACAAATTTAACTACTTTCTTAATTAAGAAAGCAGTGGCTGGCAATTTGCAATTTACTAATGACTCTCTAAACTCTAAAAGGTTTTCATGGTCCATCAGTGGGTGGGAATTGGGAGCTTATTTGCTCATGAAAACAATGCTTTTATATATTAGTTCTCTCAGTAAATATTTAGAGGCCTGGCTATAAGATTATACCTCTAAGGAATTCAAAGGGTACAGAATATTGTTTCTATACACAGTTTTTATTCTAGTGGGAAAGATAGAGTTTTGCAAATAATAATAATAGTCACAATATACATATGTAATATAAATTGGTATGTATGTGATAAGTTCTATTAATACCATTTATCTCAAGGTTTTTTAAAGTTTGGTCCATGAGCCACCAGCAGCTCAATTTCCTAGATCTTATTTACAATACAGATCGCTGAACCACTTTCTAGATCTCTTAAACATTTGTATGGACACTAAAGACCTAAAAGTGGAACATGCAATGTACTATGAAGATGAGGGAAAATAATCTCTTCACACTACAATGGTCAAAGAAGACTTTAGAAGTTCATTATTGATTAATAGAACTGTGTTAGAAGAAAACTGAAAGTATTCCATGAAGTGATTCTCTATTCCATAATGATGAAGTAAGTTTCTCCAAAAATCTGGTATTCTCATAAAAGTAATGAAAACACTGGTAAAAACTTGTCAAAATCAACTTTTTAAGGTATCTGAAAAATGAGTCAAGGTCTTATAACAATCTAAGTAGTGAGTGGAAACAAGTCAAGAAAAGACTGAATCTCAGAACAGGAAGTTTTGTGGTGTTTGCCATGCCCTGTTCACATCCCTTCTCCTCAGCTCTTTAGTAGCTTTAACCAACAACCTCAGCTGGGCATGGTGGCACACACCTGTAATCTCAGTGTGTGGGAGGCTGAGACAGGAAGATGGCAGCTTCAAAGCCAGCCTCTGCAACTTAGTGTGGCTCTCAGCAACGGTTTCCAAATAAAAGAGCTGTTTCCAAATAAAATAAAATAAAATAAAATAAAATAAAATAAAATAAATCTGGGAGAGTAGCTCAGAGATAGAATGCCCCTGGGTTCAAGGGCCAGGATGTGGTAAGGCTTGTGCAAAAGGTCCATCCCACTATTTTATCTGTTTGGAAGTTCCCTGCAAATCCCCATTTCCAAGGCTTATCTTTACTCAACTTGACTCACAGTTCATTCAGTAAAAAATCTTTTCTTCCTGGAGCATTGATCAAAAGCAATTAGCAGGAATTGCTTGAATTCCAGCAGCTGAAGGTAGCAATAACACTTGTGACAAATAAAATACTGACCAGAACACCATAAAATTAGAAAGCGTCAGCACAGCAAAGAAGACAAGAGCCTGAAGAGAGAGCCTAAAAAAAAGAGAAAATCATTGCCAATTACTACTTTGATAGAGGACTAATATCTAGAATACATAAAGAACTTAAAATTTTTAACATCAAAAAATCAAAGATGCTTGGGAGGCAGAGACAGGAGGATCGCGCAGGTTCGAAGCCAGCCACGCTGGCATAAGAGACCCTGTTTCCAAAAATAAAATAGGTCTGGGAGTGTAGCCCAGAGGTAGAGGGCTTCCAGGAACCCCAGTACCACCAAAAAAAAAAAAAAAAAATCAAAGAACCCAATCAAACTCTGGTCAATTGAACTGAACAGACACTTGTCAAAGAACAAAATACAAATACTGTAAGAAACATTCAACACGACTTGCAGTCAAAGATATGCATATAAAAAGTACACTGCGATTCCATCTAACTCCCAATTAGATTGGCAATCATCAAGAGCACAAACCATAATGCTGGTGAGTGAATAGTTGAAAATAGTTAGGGGGTTTAGGAGGAGGTAAAAACACCAACCAGGTTATCAGAGACCACTGTTTTATTCGGACCCGGCACCCTCCAGAGAGTCAGCCGGCCGTGGGGGAAGGGACCAAAGGGCCATGCATCTGGAGAGTTGCGCATAGTCCTGATAGGCCAGTTGAGTCACATGGGGGATCGGAGGCACCGCTGTTTTATAGGCATGCCGATTCTCTCATGAAATCTGTAGCATCGCAATGTTTGGAGTCTCAAGGCACCTGGAGTCTCGCGATATCTCCGCTCTGGCTTCTGGGGTTCCACTGCGAGATCACGTGGGGGAGAGACACAACTTATTATGGAGGTGTGGGGATATAGAAACCCATTACACTACTGGTGAGATTGTAAATTAGTGCAATCATTATGAGATGGATATGAAGGTTCCTCAAAGGACTAGGAATAGAACCTCCTTATGACCCAGCCGTACCATTCCTTAGTAATTTTTCAAGAGAATCAAAAGTAGAATACTATAGTGATATATTTAAATCCATGTTTATAACAGCACAATTCACAATGGCCAAATTATACAACCAACCTAGGTGCCTGTCAAGAGATGAATGGATTTAAAAAAAAAAAAAAGGTGGTGTGTATATATACACAGTGGAGTTTCAGCTATAAAGAAATTATTTGCAGAAAAATGAATGGAACTAGAGTATTATACTTAGTGAGATCAGCCAGTCTCACAAAGTAAAGGGTTATATGTTTTCTCTCATATGTGGAAGCTGGAGAGAATGTAAAAAACAAAAGGGGGGGCTTCAAAACTTCAGATACTTGAGGAGAGAGATCAATAGAATAGTGGGAGCGGGTTGGAGGAAGAAAGTGAGGAGGAGAAAAAAGGACGAAGAAGGAAGGAAACAGTTCAAATAATATTATTGGTATAATATTATACCAATTGGTATAATATTATACCAATCTCGCCGTGATGTATAGAGAGGAGAAGGGGAAGCGGGGCAGGATGTGCAGAACAATACATCAAGTGATGCAGCCATGTATGGATGTCTCACTGTGAATCTCACTGTGATGTATAATCACAATGCACTGATAAGACTTAAGGGGGACAAGCTGACCAAAAAAATTGAGAAGTAAAACTTGAGGAATTAGAAGTCCAAAGGGGTATTTAAAATATTCTGTCCTTTATATGAGTATTTGAGCCAGCCTGTTGGAAAGATGTGAAAAACACATGGGGAAACAAATAAAATCCCCCTGCTAGGTCATCCTGGACTCACCAGCCTACCCACCAGCTGACCACGGAGATGCATGACAGCCCAGTCAAGACCAGCAGAACCACCAGCTGACCCTGTAACTCAGGAGATGTGATAAATGGTATAGAGTAGCAATAGCTAACTATGCACTTTCAGACTTCCATCTGGCTCCAACTCTGGACCACTTTGAGCCACTTTGAGGGACACCTGGAGTTTACACCGCGCGACTCAGAGCCCACCTGGCCATGGGTCACAGTGTTGCTGGGAGAGCACCAGAGTAAGTCTCTCTCTCTCTCTCTCTCTCTCTCTCTCTCTCTCTCTCTCTCTCTCTCTCTCTCTCCTGCTTGCCCTTCACCTTTAATTACATGGGGAGAAAAGGAAAAGAAAGTAAAAGGCAGCCTGATCTACCAAGACTAACTGCATATTGCAAAAGGAACCATTTCGCTTGACTGAACAGTTCCAAACAAGTTTCAGCTCCTGAGCATTTTAAACACAGATAGAGAACAATATGAATAATGTATGTGTGTGTATATACACACATAGATATGCATTTATATCTATATGCTTTTTAATGAATCATTGCGAGGAACATTTTGAATGTTAAAATGGTGTGAATTTCCACACTCCTTCTAACTGGCTTTCCAGGCACCGGCCCCATCAATCTCTAAACTCTGACACCAGGCAGTTCATTGTTTTTCAGATTTACGACATTTTTCAGTCCATTGTTTTTAAACTGTCACCCTCAGTGGGCAGCTGGCACAACTCACTGTGACTCCGGCTCCCACTGAGCTCATCGTCCTAGGAGTGATGTGCCAGCAAAATTTCCAGTTGACTGATCTCCAGGATGGTAAATACTCTCCCTTTGCTTACTCGGTGACATCATTAGTTTTGTCCTCCACCCTACCCCAAACAGAAATAATTAAGATTGTGATTGTCCATCCCAAGCAGAGATAATGAAAACAAGGGAAACTGAAAATAGAACTAGTCATTCTGTCCAGCCTCTCAGTGGAATGGGAAACCAACTCTCTCCCAGACGTCCCTGTAGTTTTAGTTCATCGCCACAGAAATGCTCCTAATATTGCAGTATCTCTCTAGTCTCTTGAGAGACGATCCTGTGTCAGATGCTCAGTGTAATCAGGCTTATCTGGAGCTGCTGAATTTTCTCATTTGTTTTCTGAAATGCATGACTTATAGGCTTCATTCTCATCTCACAGAATGATTTCTCCCAGGATTCTAAAACGAACGACATGGGGTTAGTGAGCATAAGAGTCAGTTACCCCTCTCCGTCCTTGTTTGGGTTTTTGGTGTATTATTGAGAGAATAGCTGGAGGGAAGAGTCAGAAAACTAGGGTAAGCTCAGCATGGCGGTGCAGGCCCGTAATCCCAGTATGAGAAGGCTGAGACAGAAGGGCCGCAGATTCAAGGCCAGCCTCAGCAACTTAGCAATGCTCTGTTTCAAAATTTAAAAATATGGTGCCACAAAAAAAAAAAGAAAAAAAAGAACATACTACTAATCTTTTGAGAAAAAGAAAAGGCTCCTCTATGAGTCTGGAGTAGAGTTTAATAAATATTCACTTGATCTAATTAAAAGAATTTAAGTGTGCCTTGAAATCCTGTATCAATTATGGTATATTGTAGAACATTGCCAAATTAGTTACCATTGTTGGTTTGCATCACATTAAAAAAAAATTAAAAATAAAGGGCTGGGGGTGTAGCTTGGAAGTGGAATGCCCCTGGGTTCAATCCCCACTACAAAGAAAAGAGAGAAAACCAGGATCAGTTGATTTGATTCTAAAAGTCATAAGCATGTCTGACCCTCAGGTTCCTCCTTACAAAATGAGAATTTGGATGATTTCTGAAGCTCTGTTTAACTCTTAAAGCTTGTTATATTATCTACATATCTTTCTGATATTTCCTTTTACTGCAACAGAGTATATCTGCTTATTTCAACATTGATGACATTTCCAATTGGTATATTTCCTTATATGCATAAGTTGCTTGTATAAAATTTTCATGAGTTTATTTCTAGTTCCCCATTCCATCACAGGTTTCAAAGGACTGAAAAGTAATTGAATAATTCAATCATTCAATGGACATTGATTGAGCAATTATTATGTGTCAGGCCCTAGGCCAGGGGTTTGGGAAAACAAGAGTGTGATTATAATACTTATTTCTCTACAAAAAAAAAAAATGAAGTGAAATACTCAGTCTCAGCCTCAATAGCAAAATACGCATCTAATCTAGAAAATATTTTACTTAGCAGACCATCATATTACACCCAAGAAGAAGCTAAAAGCCTTTCACTAAAATGGTGTTGATAATACACATCATCTGGTTCATTCTACTAAAGTAGAGTGAAAGTGACTTGTACTCTGAGAACTGTTTAATTAAACTGCCTTTATCCTCCCTTTCTTTTTTTTCCCTAAATATGACTCCTCTTCCATTCCTTCCACCCCTGCAGAACCTCTCCTGAAGTCACAGAGTCATCCTGCATCTTCTCTGTCCCCACTTTCCACAGTTGTGAAGGGCGACTGCAGTCTTTGGTTCTAACCCAAACTTGTTCCTAACCCTCTGCTCAGAATACGCACAGGCCAAAGATGAGTAAAAACCCTGTGGCTGATGGGAAATCTGGCACTGTCCATAGGTCACTGAGAGATCCTACTAAGAAATTTGCAGAAGCTAGGTATGGTGGCACAGGCCCATAATCCCAGTACTTGGGAGTCTAAAAAAGAAAGATTGCAGGTTCAAGGCCAGTCTCAGCAGCAAACACAACCTTCCCTCAGCAACTTAGCAAGATTCTGTTTCAAAATACAAAGGGCTGGGGGTATGGCTCAGAGGTAGAATGTCCCTGGGTTCAAATAAAAAGGTAACTTGCAGAAGACTGATACTAACCAGGAGGCCCAATAACACAAAGTGGTAGAAAAATTCTCCATCTACTCCTGCCACTGCCTGACAAGTTTCTTCAAGAGAGATTTCCTTATGACCATATATTTACATAACAAATTCTCCTCTGGTTTTTTGTTGCTCCAACTAATTAATTTAGAATACAACTCTAATCTCCAGTGCTCCTCCCCCCTAGGAATGAGGTCTATTAGAATAAAGCCTTGCTTTTTCAAGAATAATGAGGACTCATTAGTGGTAGTACATAAGTCATTATAAAAGATAATTTGCCACACAGAGAAAAGAAATAACTAAACTGGCTTTAAAACACAATGTTTGGGCAATACTTCTCTAATGAGATATGTTCTAAGGGGGGGAAAAAACCTTAAACTCTATTCGGTAGCATAACTGTTAGTAGTAATATTAGTATATGTATTTATATAATTGAATAAATTAAAATTATATATTGTAATCAGGAATCAAGATTTTCACTAAAGATAAAAACAACTGTATATTTCTTAAAGTTAGAAATTCTATTAAATTTGAATGGGAAATAATATCACATTTCCTAGCTCTCATCCCTCATGAAAAGCCTTGGAAGCATTAGTAGCCCAGTTCATAATGAGCGCCCCCTACTGACCAGATTTGGTGTTCTGTTAGACTATGCCACCGCCAGGGATCAGAACTCCTTGGAGAAAAAGTTCATTCCAAATCTGGGACAAGAAATATACAAGATGAGCTTGGAGTATTTTGTTGCTCCAGAAAGCAAGTAAGCTATAAAAGTTTAATGAGACTCTTCAAAAGGTCACAGAACTAGCTAAAGGGGGTTCCCACTGGCCAGAGATGGGACAATGAGCATCAAAAAGAATAATGATTGCAATTGTTTACAATACGCTGAATATATAAAATCCATGATGAAACTTTAAAGACAAAAGAAAAAAACTTGAGGAGAATGAATTTAGAAAGAATCTGGCCTCTCTTTAAAAAAAAAAAAGAAACAATCTTTGAGAACAGCAAATAGCTCTAATGAGAGAGGAAGGAAGGAGAGAGGGGGGTGGGGAGGGAATCTTCTTTACAGAAGAATTTTAACTTATAAATGTACCAAGGATCAGAGCATTAGAAAATCACTATTTTTTAGCTGCTAATGGAACAACTGTTCAATTAACTATCAAAAGTTGCTAAAAACAAGTGAAAAAATAACAATAACTTGATGTTAGCAGGATCCCAATTGGTACCCTGATTATTTACTGGGCATAAGGGGGAAAATGCAACTTTACAAGAGAAGGGTCAAATGATCACTCTTAGAATCCCTAAAACTAGAAGACAGTGTCTGCCTCTGGATATGATGTAATACAGGGTACCCAGCTCTACCTATGAAGTATTCTTGTGAAAAATATTGAATCAGTACTCCAACTTTCAGCTTATCAGAAATACAAAAGAAAGAAGCACAAGGTAAAATGCTATCCTTTAGAAACAACTAAATAATCCCAGAATGAGAAATATTTTGTATCACAAAGACACAGTTTTTTCAACAAGTCAAGAGTATAAATTCAAGAAGAGGAGGGCTGGAAGTATAGCTCAGTGGTAGAGTATTTGCCTAGCAAGTCTGAGGTCCTAGGCTGGATCCCCAGCACCAGAAAATGGAGGAGGAAGAGGAGGAGGAGGAAACAATAAAGATACTGTGGCTGGGCATAATCCCAGTAACTTGGAAGGCTGAGACAGGAGGATCTCAGCTACTTAGGCCCTCCTCAACTTAGTGAGACCCTGTTTGAAAATAAAGAATAAAAAATAGAGCTGGGGTGTAGCTCAGAGGTATAATGCCTTTGGGTTCCATTCCCAGTATCTAAAAAAAAGAGGGCACTGTAGAGTCTCAAGAGATAAAAACAATTAATCAAATGTATACATTTGATTGCATTCATTGAATTCTGAAACAAGCAAGTATTAAAATAGAAAGAACCCTTTGTGGAAATTCAAATATGGACTGGATATTAAATGGTATTAAGGAAATAATAGTAATATCACTGGGCTTTATAATGGTATAGTGATTACAGAGAAAATGTACTTTAAAAAATGAATGAGCATATTGAACTATTCAAGGACAAAAAAATATGAAATTGTCCAGTATATACTTTAAAATTCTTCAACAACAACAAAAATTAAATGTGGTAATATGTTAATAATTATTTAAGAAAAGTATGTGGAACTTCATTATACTGTTTTTCAACTTCTATATGTGTTCGAATTTTTTTATAATAAAGGATTTAAAAAGTTCTTCAAACACAATGAAAAAAAATTCCCTTACCTCCTTGGGCTACCTCAAAATACCTGTGGTTTATGTTTGGTTTAGGAAAATGGCTATTGGCTTTCAAAATCACTAAACAAATGTCTAAAGTCTTTTATATCTTTTTTTTTTTTTTTTTTTTTTTTTTTTTTTTTTTGGTGAGGGGAGCATACTGGGCCTTGAACCCAAGGGCATTCCACCTCGAGTTTTTTATTTTTACCCGAGCCTTTTTATTTTTAATTTTGAAACAGGGTCTTATTAAGTTGCTAAGACTTGTCTCAAACCTGCAATCCTCCTATCTCAATCTCCCAAGTACTTAGATTATAGGTATGTGCCCCAGAACCAGCAAAATCTTAATTCTAAGGTGAATATTTTATTACCTGTTCTTGGTTTTCCTAAATTGGGTATTAGATTTCTTCTGAAATCTCCCTTTCTCTAAGACTCAGATCAACTGCCATCTACTCCACTAAATTCATTCATTCAGTTGTTTCACAAATAACTATTGGGTGACTCAGCATGTTGAATGCTATACTAAACACAGGAGATATTGTGGACAAAATAAAGACAAGTTCTTGTTTCTAGTTGAGTTGACAGTCTATGTGATGGAGACAAATAAATAAGAAATTATGTTGCACAGAGAAGCGGGCTAGGATAAGAGAATTGAAGGGTATGAGAGGAGAGGGCCCTAACCCAGTCTACAAGGAGTAACTTCTGAGAACTGAGACCTGAACCAGTAGGAGTGACCAGGGGTCAGGATACCAAGAGTAATATACATATAGGGAACAGCATGTGTAAAGAAACAGGAGCACACAAGACCATGGCATGTTCATGTAACTTGTGACAGCTCCATGTGTGTCCACTAGGCTGAGTATTGTGTACCCAGACATTTAATCACACATTACGGTGGCTGTCTATCTGCATTAGAGTGTTTTAGGATGTGATTGATATTTGAGTCACATCCCGAATGTGAGTAGGCCTCATCTGATCAAAAGATTTAAAGAGAGCAATTTTGCCTGCCAGACTGATTGAGCTAGAGCCTAAATCTTCTTCTGCTCTCAGATAGGACTTTACACCATGGCTCTCTCAATTCTCTAACAGGAATAATGCCACTGGTCCTCCTAGGTGCCCAGCTCACCAACTCCAAATCTTAGGAATCCTCAGCCTCCATAATTGTGTGAGCCAATTCCTTAACTATTGAACACTTCATCCCAAAAGAAATAAAAGTCCATGATAGCATTTTAAGCATGCCCTTGATGTGATCAGATTGGGGTTTTAAAAAGAACATGTTCCCTGAGAAATGAAGAGTCAATTGAAGAGGACAAGACCAGATTCAGGGAGACCAGCTGAGAGGTTGTTACAGTACCCCGGCCACTGGTTTCTCTCCAAAGCTCTCTCAACAAGACATTTTAAGTGCCTTTCCAACCTTTATGCTTTCTGCATAAATATTAAGTGCACATGTTTTCTCTCCCCTTCTAGAACAAACTCCTAGATCTCCTCTGATCTAGATCCTCTCTTTCCACCTCTATCTGCTCCCCTAGACAGCATCTCACACCTCCATATGGGCGATCAATAAATATGGGTCCATTTGAGTTGCAAGATGCCTGAGTCCAAACCTATTAGACTATCGACATCTTCTTCTGATATGCATTTGCCTACAAAATGGCGGGAAATTTTTATATAACATTTCGGTTTCTTCGTTTCCAGAGTGCTCTACAACAGAGGCCTCTGCCTGTCATGGTGAATGTGAAGGTGCATCTCAAAGTGCGCTGTATAATGGGGTAAGTACAGTACTCACTTGACCAGAAGGGGAGAAAGATTCTAGAACCAAAGAGGAGACCCAAAGACAGCCGAGAACATCCACGGCAGGCCTTTAAGCAGTTCAAGAGGAAACATTAAAGGCTGCCATCACTCTGCACTTAATCTGTAATGTGACTGAGCCGCAACCCCAGTGGTTTTGAGAAACAAGAATCAGCAGAATTCTGCAGCTTTAATAGAATGTATAAGCAACTAAAAGTTTCAGGGAAGCCTTCACTTCATTACCTCAGCAGTCACATCCTGACCTTGTGGCTGCTCTTTGTAAAAAGCCCTTTTATGTTTTTGCACATAAGTGGAATTAACATTTTTTCCTTCATGGCATGAACTCATAGTAGATGAATGCTTTAGTAGTTTGCAAGTAGTTTTTCAATGTCACATTTCTCTAACTGTGTTATGGAACAAAACTAATTGTCGTCTGTATTGGAGGCAATTCTATTCACAGCAAGATAAATTGGATTTCTAAACTGTGATTTCCATTGTGTTACCTCTACATATCATGAAAGTTATCCTGAGGTGCACAGCAGTCAGGCTACTTACTAATACAATGAAGTCCAGCTTTGCACTGAATCCATCATGTCTCCCTTCCCGAGGGAGGACAGAAGCCCAACGGAAGCATAATTATAGACCACCATCTAATGGAAGGGTTAATGAGGATATGCTGCTCTATCAGTATGAACATTCAAGACCAGAAGCAAATAATCCATTCCCTAAGAGGATTAGACATAACTGTGAATTATCCAATTTGTCACTGTGGATTTGTGTGTGTTCATGAGTTTGTTTTTTTTTTTTTTTTGCTTTTTTAGTAGTATGTTTTAGATATATAACTATTTCAGAATATAAATTACCATCGGTTAAAAAAAAGTCCTATCCTGTCATTTGTAAATTTGAACTCTGTAATTTTAATTTTTGATAAACTAGACAGTATCTTGGATGGTGTTTTTACAAGCAATAAAGAAAAAAATTTCTAAATGAATTAATGGAGTAAGCACATTTTGGAAAACAAGATGAAAACTGAAATGTCCATACCATGGTAATTAAAAGGCAAACTCGAGGCAATAAAACGTAAAGAGCACGGAGTCTGGAGCCAGTCCACCTGAGTTGAATCTATGTCCACCACTGTTGTAACCTTAGACAAATTCCTTAAGCACACTGTACCGCTGTTTTCTCATCTATATAATAGGAATAGAATAGTATACACTCCTGGCAGATTGTCAAGAGGATTAGAGTTAACAATGCAGTTAGAAATTTATGAAACAACAAATACTCAGTGGTGTAAGTTAGTATAACTACTTTTATCTGGGAGCATCATTTTTTTAACAAATAAGGGATTAATTAACCACAGTTCCATCTTACTTAGTCACTCCAGCAGATTTCCTCAGAATCTCTAGCAGGCAGTATTGTGTTGCTTCATTCACATTACAATGTATCTTTGCAGGTAAGAAAAATTATATTTCTGGGCTGGGAGTGTAGCTCAGTGGTAGAGCAATTACCTAGCTGCTTGAGGCCTTGTGACCTGTCCTGAAAGAAAGAAAGAAAGAAAGAAAGAAAGAAAGAAAGAAAGAAAGAAAGAAAGAAAGAAATTATATTCCTTAAAAATGCAAACAAAAAAATCTTTGTAGAGCTCAGTGTCCCAACAATCATTTTATATTGGTATTTATATTTTCTGTTTTTAAAGTAAATCTAAGCTTCCCAGTGGCAGGTGGGCCTCATTCTTTTGTGTCCAATCCAATTTTTATAGGATCTTGTAAAATATCACTACTAGAAACATTCTCCCACTGTGAGGGTACATGATGAAAGTTCCTTGTTTTGAGCATGAGTCATCTGTGTATACTGGAAATCATACTGATAGGTTATTTATTAAATGCTAAATGAAAAGAGACATTATACCCTAGTTTGTTTCAAAAAGAAATAAAATAAAATAATGTTTAAAGTAACATTTTTCTGGTATATTTGGATTATGAGATATTCATTCATAATTACATAAAATGTGATTTTCACAAGCAGCAGATCAAAGCATCTGTATTCCTATTTTGTGTCAATGCAAAACTACTAAATGATTTGTCCTAAAAATTATATTTTTATCTCTAACAAAAATATGATGTTTCTTGGATCTAAGAAGTGTGCATTATTCATCCAGGTACTAGCTAGCAAATATAGAGTATGCAATAAATAATTGACCCGAATAAACTTGAACGAGCACACAGCCCAGCCCTGGACTAATGGGAGACACTCCACTCTCCTAAATGGGTGACCCAGAGGAAGGCTGATGGAAATTTTTTTCAGATTACCTGTCTTCCACATTGTAATAAAAAATAAGAGAGAAAGAGATGGAGAGGACAGGAAGAATTCCATCCTTACGTAGTACATCCATACATACTCAACATATGACTTGCATATACAATTCTATAGGGATTAACAAAGTGTAAAACCATAAAATGTTTGTGTAATAATCTAGAAGATTATTATCTTGTGGCCTTGGGGCAGGGAAGAATTTCTTAAGCAAGTCCCACTCACACACATCTAACCATAAAATAAAAGTTGGATATATTTGACGACATTAAAATTAAGAACTTCTTTTCACCAAAAGTCACTGTTAAGAGGATAAAAAAGGCAAGACGCAGGAAGAACCAACAAAGTAGCAACATATCTAGATGATATAAAGGACTATTACTAAATAATAAGAAAAGGCAAACCACCCAGTAGAAAAGTGGGCAAAGACAGACATGTTTGATGGAAAAAGAAAAAAATTAATGTCCCATAAACATATGAGAAGATAGCAACCTCCTTAGGAATTAGGAAAATATAGCAATATGGTTTATTACAAGAGTAAAATATGACTTTACTCTTGCCAGAGTTGCAAAAACTTGAAAACCACACAAAGTGTTGGCAGGAATGTGGAATAAGGAAACACTTATATCTGCTATCAGGAATGGTAATTGTCTTTAAAAATTCTCTTGGCATTATCTGGTTAAGCTGATAATATATAACCTAAGAGTTACCAACTCTATTCCTAGACATACTTGAGAAACTCTTGCATGTGGGCACCAAGTATCAAATTCAAAGAAATACGGTTCACTGGGGGTTTGGTAGCCAGGAGGGATCAGGCACTGGGACCAATTCAAATGGCAATCAAAATAGGGATACTAAATAATATTATTTCATATAATAGAATCGTTGCCAATGTGAACTACAGCTGTATACAACAAAATGGAGGAATCTTAGAAACTGTTGAATGAAAACAGTCACCGAAGAATGCACGAATGTATACTAAAAAGTTACAGCAAATAAAACAGCATAGTACCGGCATAAAAACAGACACAACATGTAGACCGATGAAACAGAATAGAGAATCCAGAAGTTAGTCTCCATTCATACAGCCAACTAGTTCTTAACAGAGGTGAGAAAAATCATACAGTAGAAAGAAGACAGTCTCTTTGGTAAGTTGTGCTGGCAAAACTGGATGTACCTATGCAGAAGAATAAAACTAGATCCTTTCCTCCCACCAAACACAAAAGTCAACTCAAAATGGGTATCAGACCTAAATGACCTAAATGTAAAATCTGAAACTATGAAGTTACTACATAAGAAAACAAAGACAAACCCTTCAATACTTTAATGTAAGCAATGAGTTTTTAGATATAATCCTAAAGAACAAGCAACTAAATGAAAAATAGACAAACAGGATTATATAAAACTAAAAAGGTTCTGCATAGCAAAGGAGACAACGGGATTAAGAGAGAAGCTAAAGAATCGGAGAAAATGTTTGCAAAATATTCATCCAACAAGGGACTAATATACAGAATACATACGGAACTTAAAAAAACTAATCACACACACACACACACACACACACACACACACACACACACACACACATCCAATTCAAAAAATAGGCTGAAGAGCCAGGTGTGGCGGCACACACTTGGAATCCCAGCATTTGGGAGGCTTAGCCAGGAGGATCTGGGTTCACAAACGGCCTCAGCTACTTAGTGAGGCATTTTGCAACTCAGTGATTTGATAATTACACTGTGTATAGATGGAATTACCACAATATACCCCATAAAGATGTATAAATATCGCCGGGCGTGGTAGCACACACTTGTCATCCCTGAGCTTGGGATGCTGAGACAGGAGGATTGCACAGGTTCAAAGCCAGCCTCAGCTACTTAGTGAGGCTCTCAGCAACTTAGTGAGACCCTGTTTTCAAATAAAATATAAATAGATCTGGGAGTATAGCCCAGAAATAGAAAGCCTCTGGGTTCCACCCCCATTACCACCAAAAAATATATATACAAATATAATTGTCTCAATAAGAATACATTTATATAAAGGTCAAAAGCATGCAAACTGAATACCCTATGGTTTGTAGACACAAATGTATGTTGAAAAAGAAATATAGGAGAATGATGAACACAAATTTCAGGGTTATGATTACTCTGAATATAGAGGAAAGTGGGTAGGCTTCAAAAGTAATGAGAATGTACAATTTTTATTCAAATCATGAATTCCCAGGAATTTATTGTATTTTAATTTTTAGAATTTAAATATATTTCATATATATTCTTTTATATCTCTGCAGCATTTAATAAGATTATTTCTAAAGAAGAAAAGACAAATAAGTGGTAGAGAAAATATTTATGACATGTATAAAGCAGAAAAAGAATTAAAAGCATTAAGTAAAATAATCTCCCATCCATTACCAAGTAAAAGGAAAAATAATACAATAGAAAAATGAGAAAAAGATATGAACATGTAGATCACATGATAAAAAATACAAATGACACATATATATGTGTGTATATGTATGTATGAAAAGAATCCAACTTTACTAATCATAATAATGCAAATGAAACTGAACTATATTTCCCTCATCAGATTGGAGACATTTTTTTAAAATGAGATAATATCAGGATTAGTAAGGGTATGAAGAATGAAATGACAAGTCTCACACAGGACAATTAGATATTATCCATCAAAAAAATTTAATGTGAATATTCTTTCACCCAGCAATTTCATTTTCAGGAATTTATCTGATAAAAATACACATACATTTGGTTAAGTTTCATAAAGAATGTTTACTGTAATAGGAAAATTGGAACCAATTTTAAAAGATCCATCAGTAAAGAAATAAACTGGAATATGACTGCGATTCATCATTTTGGAGTGTTTTCAACCTCAAGGAGAAATTGTACTGTCAATACAAAGGTCATATTCATCCCATAACCAACGTCTGGAGGAAGTGTTGGTTCCGCTGCTCCAGGTTTCATCAGGACCTAGGTGTGCTCACCCTTCTGCTCCTCCACCTTGGACATCACTTAGATTGTTGTTCTCAGCTCTCCCGCCCCCTTCTCTGCTGTACATGCATCAGCCAACCGAATGCGGGTGAAAGTAATTGCATGTGTGCCAGTTCTAAGCCAAGGTCTTAAGAGGGAGCACATGTTTCTACTCATTCTCTTTCATTCCTGTGATCCGCCATAAGTACTTCTAAGGAGCCGTGGACTGAAGAAGAATGAAGAAATAGAGCTGAACCAGACTCACAGCTTGAAGCCAACTCCAGCCAATCCTGGGTAAGCCCAGCAGAGCCGGAGCTAACTTCAATACCTGTGAGCAAGAAAATGAATATTGATTGCCGTAAGCCACTGAGATTTCAAGGTTGTTTGTTAGACAGCAGAGCTGATTAAGACATTTTGCATGTTGGCTCTCTTTCCATCCTTAGGCCGGTGTCTTATGGTCCCATGATGGTGTCACAACCCCATGGAAAGGCAAGGAGTTGGGGGTGTGGAGGAAGACAGCCTGGACAGCCAGGAAAGACGAAAACCTTTCTTTATGACATCTGCTTTTTCATCAAACAACAATGATACTTCCTAAGAGCCTACTTTCCCTTACATTCCATAAACCAGAACTGTATCACAAAGTCACCTGGCTGTTGGGAGGCCGGGAGGTAAATGCACTGCACAGAGAACCGTGACTGGATGGGGAAAGGCCTGCCTTTTATGAGATCAAGGGGTGTCTGCCCTCTACCTCGGAAAACCAAGGAGTTATTGAAAAAGCACCTTGTAATCATGCTGTCTACCATACATGCTATGTAGTTCTGGACAAAAGTCAAAAGAACAAGGTAGATTTCTGGGGGGAATTCAAAGATCTTTTGTTACAAAAATAATATTAAATTACAAAACAATACAGGTAATATTCTTACTAAGTTTAAAACATAAGAATTCAAAATCTTTGTGGTGCATATGCACATACATAAATACACAAAAAAAAAGGTGAGAGAAAGAAATCACATCAAACTCATATCATTCTTGCCGAGGGGGAGGTAGGAAAGGAAGAGGACGTGCTTAAAAGAACTTTCTCTGTTTGTATTATACTTACTTCTGCATTGTTTGAATTTCTATAAACAGGCAATAATTAATGAACAATTTTTTTGTGTAATACTGAGGGTGGAACCCAGAGGCTTTCTACTTCCAGGCTATACTCCCAGACCTATTTTATATTTTATTTGGAAACAGGGTCTCACTAAGTTGCCAAGATCCTCACTAAGTAGCTGAGGCTGACTTCGAACCTGTGCGATCCTCCTGTCTCAGCCTCCCAAGCGCTGGGATTACAAGTGTGCGCCACCACACCCAGATGAACAATTTCTTTTAAATTTCATTTTTTGTGAAAGAAAATAAAAGCTGTGTGAGAGAATTGAAAGAAAGCATGAGTTCTATGAAAATCCCCCTCTCTCTCTCTCTCTCTCTCTCTCTCTCTCTCTCTCTCTCTCTCTCTCTCTCTCTCTCTCTCTCCTTCAAGGAATAAACAAGTTTTCTCTATAATCCAATCCACTTCTAGTTCCAAGGAAGAAAGCAAAATCTGTCGGATAGGATGCTTTCCTTGCCCACTCCCATGTCTTTAAACAGAAACACCTAAAGTCCAAGCTCTCCTGTTTACTTCCTTGTAACTAAGGGTTTTAGCAAGAATGTCTGCTACCCATCAATTTCCGTACACTCTTGCCTTTCCTAACGACCAACTGATTTTTTAAATTCTTGCTGCAAAATGAATCTTCTTATTCTCACTTTTGCTATCACCTGTGAGACCTGGTCTCTGCTGAAATTCAGTTTGTCTGAAATGCAACCATTCCTCACTTTTGAAGTTATGAGAATAAAATCAAAGACATTGCAAAATCCAAATGGTTAAAGCCATTAAAAATATGCTATAACCATCAGGCGTGATGGTGCACACCTGTAATCTCAGTACTTGGGAGGCTAAGACAAGAGGACTGCAGGTTTGAGACCAACCTTAACAATTTAGTGATATCCTCAGCAACTTAGTGAGACCTGCCCCAAAATGAAAAATAAAAAGGGCTGGATATCTGGCTCTGAGCAGGCACGTGTGGCACGTGTGAATTGTTCAGGGTGGCTCTAGGGCAGGGTTTGCATGCCGAAGTGGCAAGAGACGAGACTTCAGACTGGCAGGGACAGTTCATTTACCCTATGTCAAAGAGTTCTATCTTTAGCCAAAAATAAAGCTAGGTTTGGTATAATTTAACCTAGCTTCATGAATTCATTTTCAGAAAAATATCATGATTTTTGGTGGTACTAGTAATTGAATCCAGAGGCATTCTACTTCCGAGCTACACCCCCAGACCAATTTTATTTCTTATTTGGAAATAGAGTCTCACTAGGTTGTTGAGAGCCTCACTAAATTGCTGAGGCTGTCCTCAAACTTGTGATCCTCCTGCTCACTAGGTTGTTGAGAGCCTCACTAAATTGCTGAGGCTGTCCTCAAACTTGTGATCCTCCTGCTCAGTCTTCCAAGTAGTGGGATTATAAGTGTGCACCACCACACCCACTAAGATCATGATCTTGAAGTGAAACAAATATGTGAAATTTACATATAAATAACCAAAACATGAACAATTTAGATTCTGATTCTTTTCTTGGACTTTTAAGGGAAAGGTGTTCTTACCAGAGCCCATCTAAAAGTATGTTTTATTATTATATTGGTTTCCTGGTTTTGATATTGAACTAAGGTTTTATGTGACTTATATAGATGAGAAAGTTTGGTAGAGGCTACATGTGTAATTTTTTTCGACTTCCTTTGGGCTTCTAATTTTTTTTTTCAAAATAAAGTCAGGTCCACCTCATAAATGAGTAGATGTGGTCAATGATTCCCAACAGCTGCCACCAACCCCTGGAGAGAGACAAGGAAGCACCATGTGCCTCCTGATGGGTGCAGATAAAATCTCCATGGAGGAATCTTGCCAAAAGCCAAACGCGAATCTGACCACATACCCATCCAACTACTAATGTTAGGAAATACAAAGGTCAGAGGCACGCACTGAAAGACATCACAGGGAGGTGACCAGCGTGACCCATTGTGGATCTCACCAACACCTGTACTGGACACAGAGATTTCTCATATACTTACCATGTTTGTGTAGGGACAGTGGGTATATGAGAAATATCTGCGCCTTCTTAATTTTGCTGTGAACATAAAACTGTTATAAAAAATACAATCTAAAAATGTCAAATTTTTAAAATAATTATTACCACAGAATCTAGTATATATACATATACATACACACGCACATACTTACACATATGTTACTTTCTTAAAAGTGTATTAATGGCATGGTATCTCATGTTTAAGTGCTTTCATGTGCAGACCCTGAATTTCCATAATGACACACAATAATGAGCCAAAGCACTGGCCACAGGGAAACATCAGGCAGGTCACCGTGAAGAAAAAAAAAAGGAAAGATTAAGAATTAGGTTTGAATTTATCCTCTTTTCTCAAGTGAGATCCGCAGCTCTTCAATAGGAATATTAAACAATGCTTGGCAAAGCTAAATACCAGATCAATTTCATTCATCAGCCTGGGTGGTTCCAGATGCAGGGATGAAGAATGCCCAACCAGAAAGCACTCTGCTCCATTAGCCTGAGATATGGTTGAGGAGAAACTTCGATTGCTGCTCTTGTTCTTAAGTGTTTATTACCTGGACAAATTACCACTTCCACCTAAGTTTCCTGCAGTTCTTCTCAGCAAAAAAAAAAAAAAGGAAAGTGTTTTTAGGGAAGTGCTGACTAAATTCCAATTTTAGAAGTCTCAATATTTTAAGTGTTGTTTCCCCCCTTTGGGAATTTTTCAGCCAAACTTTCTTTGACACATACTTTTTTTTTTGGGGGGGGGTGGTACTGGGGTTCCTGGAAGCCCTTCTACCTCTGGGCTACACTCCCAGACCTACTGTATATTTTTTTTAATTTGGAAACAAGGTCTCTTAAGCCAGCAAGGCTGGCTCCGAACCAGCGCGATCCTCCTGTCTCCGCCTCCCAAGCGCGGGGATTACAAGCGTGCGCCACCACGCCCGGCGACACATACTTCTTTCCAAAATATTTTTCTTTATTTTATTCAATGTCTCTTTGGTGAGAAAGTTCAAAGTTCAATAAACATAATTCCCAGAAAATAGCTGTGATTTTATAAATACACCTGCCTTTGCAAGGGTAGGCTGTATTGGGGGTGATTGCCCTAATCCTTCAATTCAAGGGGATTGCTCAGCTATGACAAAGAAGCTCCTTTGGATGACAGGGAGACAGAGAGAAGGAGATGGCTTCAAGGCTAGCTGCTTTTCAAGTCTCTGGGGGAAAGCTATGTAAATCTATATGAATTCATTGGTTTGCATATAAACCAAGATGTTGGCCTCTGCCTGCCATCCATCCGCCCATTTTGTCATGCCCTCCCTCCATTATATCTTTCGTTTCGTCCACTCCTACATGGAATTCTCTGCATGAGGAATGACTCATTCACATCCAGCCATTGCCTGGAACCTCTCGACCAGGGTTCCTCCTGCCACCTCAACACAAACATCAGCAGACAGACGAACGGAGGCAGCCACATCACCGCTGCGTACGGTTCCATGAGTCTATCAGATTGGCTAAAAGCATTGTTCACAACATCACAACCAATCAACAATTAAATATTAAGCAGCCTGTTCTCAAAAGAGTTTTCCCCGCCCCACATAAACACATTCATACAAGAAAGATTTATTGATCATCTGCCGTGTGTCACATACTCTGCTGAGCTTGAGGGTTATACTGCTCAGGATTAAGCTGCAAATAAAAGAAACCATTCCAGCTAGTTTAAGCTGAGATATTTATAACAGAATTTAGATGTTCCAAAAAACAACTGTTGGAAAGACAAGAGGAGGAACTTTCAGACTCAGTAAAGCAGCCATGGCAAGGTGCTACTCAGATCTCTCTTCAAGAAAGAACCCCAATCTAAAAGAATAGTTATCCAGCTGCCTCTTTCAGGACCCACTACAGCACCCACACTAGGCCACACATTCTCTAGATTGCTCCCCTGCCAGCGACTGACCACAGTGAGGATCCTAGTGCCCAGTTATTCCTGCCTAATACACGGTTTCTCCAACAGCAGTCTTTGCTTGGGGACTACCCATCAGTGTGGCCGAAACTCTCAGAGCCACACTACAGTCTACGGATCTTCTACCCAACTCTCCCCTCCTTCTCTCTTCACAGGAGTCAGAATTTCATCATAATCTGAAGCTCTTCCTGCCCATCCCTGTTCCCTCATCCATTTATTATTCATGGACATTTCACCCAGTAAACTCCTCATACATCTAACTGTATCCTAACACCTGCTTCCCAGTCAACCTGAATTGATCCACTGAGCTTCCAGAAAAAACTTTCAGGACCATGTGACAAAACTTTACCATAGAGGCTACCACCTGTCAGATCAGGAATGCGGGGAATTGGGTAGCCAGCACCTTGATTGCTGGTTTCAAAACACAAACTATCTATCATGCTATCTGGGTACTATCTCTGACACTATCTACTATCTATGAACATATTGCCTCTGATGCTATCTCAGTGCCCAGAAAGTTTGGGAAGAAACACAGGCCACTATTAACAGCTGCTCTGAGGCGGGGGGGGTGGGGGGGTGGGGGGGAATAACCACCTCAAGACCATATTACTAAGAGAAAAAAAAAATAACAGAAATGTCAGAGGTGTGATCTCTGCCTCGCAGTGTTTATTCTGGACATCTCAAGACATAGGGTAACTTGGTGGCCCATCATCAATGTTAAACTTCTATTAAAGTTCACTAGCAAACTAGAAGGTATTTCTCAAAATGACACTACCTATCCGTCTAGAGAGTATGACAGAGCTTTGCTTCAAAAGCCTAAAGTTCTATGTTAGTATTTCTCTATAGGGATCCACTGTAGACCCTTTAAGAACCATTGGATAAGCTGGTCATCATTTTGGTTTTTCCTCAAATTTTTTTTTGAGATGGAACCCAAGGCCATTCTACCGTCAAGCTACACCTCCAGCCCTAATTTTTATTTTTATTTTTATTTTTATTTTTAGTGGAAACCCTTCTACCTCTGGGCTACACTCCCAGGCACCTACTTTTTATATTTTTATTTGGAAACAGGGTCTCTTAAGCCAGCGAGGCCGGCTTCGAACCCACGCGATCCTCCTGTCTCCACCTCCAAACACAAGGATTACAAGCGTGCGCCACCACGCCCGGCTATTTTTTATTTTGAAACAGGATCTCACCAAGTTGCAGAAGGCTTCAATAAGTGGCTGAGGCTGGCTGCAAACCCAAATCCTCCTGTCTCAGCCTCCCAAACGCTGGGATTACAAGTGTGTGCCACCACACCCAGCTTTCCTCAATTAATTTTAAAAATTCTATATGAATTCTGGAAATGCAGCTTTTGTCAGATATCCAAATGAAACTGTTCTCCCTCGTTGTGCCTTATCTTTTCATAACATTAATGTGCTTTTTAAAAATAGAAGTTATTGGACCAGACATGGTAATAACGCATTTCTGTAATCCCAGTACTTGAGAGGCTGAAACAGGAAGGCTGCAGGTCCGAGGCTAGCCTTAGCAACTAAGTGAGACCCTGTTTCAAAATTAAAAATAAAAATGGCTGAGGGTGGATCTCGGAGGTAAAAGACCCCTGGAGTCAAACTCCAGTACACAGACACACAAAAAATAAAAGTTATTTTAAATGTAGTTGGATTTACCTGTTATTCTTCTAATGGTATATGTACTTAGTATCTTATTTTAAAAGCCTTTGTAGCCAGGCGTGGTGGCACACGCTTGTAATCCCCGCGCTTGGGAGGCAGAGACAGTAGGATCGCGCAGGTTCGTAGTCAGCCTCGCTGGCTTAAGAGACCCTGTTTCCAAATAAATAAAAAAATATAAAATAGGTCTGGGAGTATAGCCCGGAAGTAGAAGGACTTTCAGGAACCCCAGTACCACTAAAAAAAAAAAAAAAAAAAAAAAAAAAAAAAAAAGCCTTCCTATTCTGGAGATCTATTGGACAACATGGTGAATTATTAACAATAAAGTATTATATACTTGAAAACTGGATATGTTATTTAGCTTAATTTAATCATCTCACAATGTATATGTATATCAAAATATCATGTTATACACTTAATTTTTTTTTTTTTTTTTTTTGCAAGCCAGGCATGGTGGCACACGCTTGTAATCCTAGTACTTGGGAGACTGAAACAGGAAGATCCGGGTTTGTGGCCAGCCTCAGCTACTCAGTGAGGTGCTCTGAAACTTAGTGAGACCCTGTTTCAAAAATAAAGAATAAAAAAATCAGGTTGGGTGTGTAGCTCAGACGTAGAATGCCCCTGGGTTCAATCCCCAGCACCACAAAAAAATATATACAATTTTTATTTGTCAATTATACTTTAATAAACTGGAGGAAGAAATAAATAGCTTTTCCAACTCTGAGGTAATAAGGATATTCTCTGATATTATTCTTTTAGGAGTTTTAAATTTTAACCTTCAACATTTAAGTCTTTAATCCTTCTAGAATTAACTCTTGTGTATGTTATGAATAGTAATCCATTTTCCCATAATGGCAGTCAATTGTCCAAGCACTTTGTATTGAGTACTTTATTTTTCTCCATTGATCTCAAATATACCATTTCTGTCCTGTTTCCTATTGCATTGACCTATTTATCTACCGACACATCAGTGCACACTGTCTAAGTACCATAGTGCACAAGTGAGTTTTATAATAGGGCTAGTATCCTCAGGCTCATTGTTCTTCAGAAAAATATTGGCTATTCTTGGCTCTTTGCTTCACAATTTAAATTTTAAGGTAAATTCTTCAGAATTCACAAAAACTTATTTTAGGTTTTTTACTGGAATCTTATTAAATCTATTGCTCAACTGGGGACAAATTGCATGATACTGAATCTATCTTTCCTGTAAAATGACATGGCTCTTCTTTTTCAAATGTCTTTCAGTATAAATTTTATTATTTTCTCCATAAAAATCTCACACATTTTTGGTGAGAATTATACCTGAATACCTTTTCCTTTGTTAACTATGTGAATGTAAGATGTTAAATTTTAACTGTTTTCTACTGATGTATAGAAATTCCTTGATTTTTTGTATAATTGTCATATTCAGTAAACTTATAAAACTTTCTCTTATTCATTCTTGGAGGTTAAATAATCTTATTATTGAAAATAATTTAATTTTTCTAAAACCGCTCTAGTTTTTTTGAAGTTTTCATTTATTTTTTCTTGGCCTTTTTTGTACTAGTCAGAATATATCTAAAACTATAGATATTCTTGATGGAATATCTAGGACAAAGTTGAATAGAAGTGGTGATTAGTATACACTATCACCTTGCAGACAGGATATTTTAATAATTCTGTTTAAAATTTGTGCTGACCAATTCATAATAACCAATTTATGGAACCAACCTAGATGTCCATCAACAGATGAATATATTACAAAATTATGAGATTTGCATACAGTAGAATTCTACTCAGCAATAAAGAACAAAATTATGTCATTTGCAAGAAAATGGATGGACCTGGAAAATATTATGTTAAACGAGACTGGCCATTCACGGAAAGTAAAGGGTCATAAGTGTTCTCTCATATGCAGAACATAGAGAGTAATATCCTATAAGAGGGACGTTAGAAAACTGAGGAGAAACTCCATGGAGCCAGGGAGGTGGTCTAGGGGAAAACAAGAAATCACTTCCATCGACTTTATGTTCATATGTGAAAATACCAATGCCAATCTCAGTACCTTGTATGGGGAAAGGGGCAAATGGGGAGGGAGCGGAGGGAAACCCACCGAGTGCTGTGTGCATGTCACTATCACTGTGAACTACATTATGATGTGAGACTATAAGGTACCAATAAATTTATGGAAAAGTAAAATAAATATTGTGCTGACCATTTACCTCTGATCTCTCAGCCAGAGAGATCAATCAAAGGGGTCGATCCAGACTGACCCCTTCATATTCTACACTGCGATGTCAGGACTGGTGTTCTACATTCTCTGTTTCCAAGACACTGGCTTCTTGATGGATTTTTCTGGGAGATACTGATAGGAGAGTGAAGGCAGGAGGAAGGGAGAAGGGGCTCCCTGTTGACACTCCTTCTACAGCAGCAAACAGCTCCCTCTCCCTTGTTGACACCCAAGCACAAATCTTATCTTGCCCCCCATGTGGGCACAGCACTAGCTCTGTGGCCCCACTTCAGTGGGATAGAGCTGTGTGGATTCCCAAAGCAGCAGCGTGACTTCCTTCAGAAATAGTAAGATACACAGGCCCCATAAATGAGGTGAGAATATTTCCTCTTTTCCATTCTCTGGAATAGTATAAATAAAATTAGTTGTCTTTTACTTGAATGTTTCATGGAATGTGAAGCCATCTGGCAAGGTGATGTCCTTAATGGAAGATTTCAAGCTACTGACTTGATTTATTGACTCATTATAAGTTGATCTAAACTTCTATATTTTCATGAGGCCCTTTTGGGAATTTGTATTTTTCAAGAAATGTATCTATTTTGACTAAAAATTTTATAGATAAAAACATTTTTATATTCTTAAATTTGCTTTTAATATTCAGAGTATCTGTGGTTGTCATGATTTTTCGTTCCACATATTTCTATTTGTGACACCTCTCTCTTTTTTATCACTCTTCTCAGAGGTTGTCAATTTTATTATTCTTGTTTTAAAAAACTTTTGTCTCTTTTGATTCTTTCTGTGATGTCTTTGTTTGCTATTTCATTAATAAATGATGTGCTCATTACTGTCTTCTTCCCCTTTGAAGAAATTTGTTTTCCTATCCTTTTATAATATTGTAAGTTCAATGCTTTGTTCATTCATTTTGGGCCTTTGTTTGTTTATTTATTTGTTTGTACTGGAGACTGAACCCAGTGTCATTCTACCTCTGAGCTACATACCCAGCCCTATTTTATTTTTTATTTTGAAACAAGATCTCACTAGGTTGCCGAGGGCCTCGCTAGGTTGCTGAGGGTCTCACTAGGTTGCTGAGGCTGGTCTTGAACCTGCAATCCTCCTATCTCAGCCTCCCAAGTACTATGATTATAGGCAAATGCCACCACACCCAATTGGCCTTTCTTTTTTACTATCTAAGTTTATGTTGTACATTTTCCTCAAAAATTTTGTCTTGGCTGCGTAAGTTATTTGTTATATATTTACCGTTGTTTCATATTTTGTTTTCTCATTATGAATTTCTTCTTTAATTTGTAAGTTACTTAGAAACAATTTTTAAATTTTTCTGATATTGTGGGTACAGTTTTCTATGCATATCCATTAGACTACAATTGCCAACTGAATTATTGAAGTCCTCTATATTATTTCTGATTTATTAATTACTGAAAGAAATAGGTTAAAATCTCTCAGATATGTCTGGCAGCTTAGCTTCACCCCTTATATCTTTGCAATTCTGCCTATTGTTATTTTATGTATTCAAAATTATGTTATTAACATATAGCAGTTTAGGGTTTTCATATCCCCTGGTGAATTGAACCTTTATTATTATGTAGCAACCTTCTTCATCTCTAATACTAACCTTTCTCCTATAACCTCTGTTGTCTGATTTAATATTATTACATCATCTTTTCCTGTTCCTATGGGCTTTATTCCAGTTATCAGTCTATTAAGAAATTGAAGATTGGCGTCGTGTCCTGGCCTCTTTGTTCAAGAGGTCCAAATGACTCCAGCCACCTTTATTTTTTCCTTTTCTTTTTTTCAATCATGCTAGAATATGATAGCTTATGAATCATTTATGAATGGCTTCTCCTTACAAGCAGCCTTCAAATGATTATCTTTGTTACAAGAGTAGCAGCATGGCAGGCTTTCCCCTTCAGTGATCCCATAAGCAACTAGAATGACTTCCATTCAGTGCTCCTGTGCTTCTTGACTACTGGTGGTTAAATTGTCATTGTCTAAAAGTTGCATTGATAGGATTCTGTCTGCTCTGAACGAGGAGGCCCCAAACGCATTCTATAAAAGCAAAATTTTTCAGTTTAATCATGCAAGTAACCACCTCAAAAATGTCTTGAGACCGCATGCTTTTACAGACTCCTTATCAAGCCCATTATCAACATGAAACTACTAACCCTACTTGACTAAAATGGTACCGTACTTGATGAAATACATGTGTTAGAGGATAGTTGACTGAAATCTAAA
This sequence comes from Muscardinus avellanarius, assembly GCF_963383645.1. NCBI lineage: Eukaryota > Metazoa > Chordata > Mammalia > Rodentia > Gliridae > Muscardinus > Muscardinus avellanarius. The sequence goes on from NC_137797.1 coordinate 62,637,439, forward strand.
TAGGATATAAAAAGCTCCCGTGTGAATCATGCATCTGTGCAGGATAGAATACTATGGGAGTGGAACCAGCAGAAATGAACAATAAAGTGGAGAGGGAAAAATGTGTTTTGGAACCAAGTCTCAGTTCTGTTATTTGGCAACTCTGTGATCCTGGACATATTCATTAATCTTCTTTGCCTTGGATTTCATTATCTATGAAAGGGGGATCAAAGGCTCTACCTCAAAAGGTTGATGTGAGAACTACAGTAGTTGAAGTAAATAGGCACTCAAAATAGCTGTTCTCTTCACCGTTCCCCACAGTCTAGAGAAATGGCCCTTCTTGAGAAGAGTGGGGCAATTGAGCTGATATCTGAAATTAAATAAAAGGTCATGTTTTTGTGGGGTTTTTTTCCAACAATGTACCAGCTCAATTCAATACCTATTGTTGGCAAATTCAGTCCATAGGTAGGCAGAATAACAGAATAGATCTAATGTCTAAAGTCCTACCACGTCCATGGGAACTGTAAAATGAGATGTGTATCATCAGGTTTTGAGTAGCAAAATCCTGTCACTATTCCTTCATCTTAAATAAACTCCATTCACATCTTTTGAATGGCTGAAGCTAAAAGCAAACTAACCAATATTATATAGACTAAAATCTCTTGTTTGAAGGGTTTTTGAGCTAGAATTCAGATGTTAGAAAACAGCACCTGCTGGCAAACTCTGATACTGAGACCCATCATGTCACCAAAGAAGTAAAATCAAGAATGGTCTGGCCAGTCAAAACCCCAGATGCAGCCCTACAGCCATAGAGCAATCCTCTCTCCCACCTCCTTGGCACCACCACCCCATCACCATCAACAAAACCTACGGATTTGCCTTCTAAATACCTGAGTTCTCCAGTACCATCCATATTCACTGCCCCATACATGCCTCCATATTTTATTGCCTACATTCCAGAAACAACCCTGTGGGCAATTTCTTAGATTCTAGTCTATTCTTTATGCAGCAGCTATGTCATTGCTTTATACAGCACCATTGTGCCCATGTTGCTCCCTGTGCAGTGGCTTCTCATTGCCTTCAGAATAAAGAGGTTAAATCTGTTACTACAAAATGATAAGGTCTTTGTCTTCTTCCCTTCCAGCACCATCTCTCCACATAGCCTCCCGCCATCCCTCGCTCCGACTACAGTGAATGCTGCCCAGCTCCTCAGTCACTCACACACTCCCACAACATTCTCTCATTTCCCTGTCTTCACATCTGTTCCCTTCACCTGGGCCCCCTTGCCCCACCCCACTCATCTATCCCACTCTTACTCAACCTTTAAGTTCAGCTTGGCTTCCATTCCTCTAGGAAGACTCTCTGATCACTCAAAAATGGATTCGGTTCCCTCACCCTGAAGCCATACGGGAACAGCTCTCCTATCACAGCAGTGGTTTGTCTTCCATCCTCCCTCTCTAGATTGTAAACTCTGTGAGGAGAAGATCTAATACTATTTTCTAAATCTTTGTAACTTTAGCGCTTAGCGTAGTGCCTTAGTAGGAACTTATTTTTTAAGGATTGTGTTAGCCGCTTTTGCTTGCTGTGATGAAATACCTGAGAAAATCACTTGAAGAAGGAAAGATTTATCTCGGTCATTGTTTAAAAGGTTTCAATCCACATTCATTGTTTCTGGGCCTGAGCTGAAACAGAGCATTATGGCAAGGAGCTGCTACAGAGCATCGTATGGCCACCAGAAAGCAATGAGAAAGAGTTTAAGAAAGGGGCCAGGAACAAAATATGCCCTTCAAAGGCCCACCTCCAGTGACCTACTTCTTCCAACTAGGACCTACCTCCTAAGGGTCATACCATCTCCTAGTAACACCACAGACAGACAATCGAGCTTTTAGAATATAGCTTAGGGGGACATGTCAGATCTAAACCATAGAAAGTATTGAAATGAATTGAGTCAAAATCTAGTATATTAAGTTGAACTATACAAAGCTGCCTTTTTTCAGTCAAAACTGTCAAGTATTGGCAATTCCATATGTGCAACTTCACAGATGCACCAATATGGGAGAAGAAAGGCATCTTCAGGATGAATATACATTACTGGAGAATCAATAAATGTCTTTTTTAGAAATATGATCGTCTTGATTTTCATCAAAATCCATTTCCCTGGCCATATACACAGTTAGAAGCCTATTAATTCAGAAAGTAATCTTCAAAAGAAAAATCCAAAGACCTGTGCCAGCTCTTAAAATCACAAGACACTCCCAACCAAAAGTTAGCTTTCTGACCTTGGTGAGTGTTTTGGCTAGTAAATGACTGACCTTTTTGTGCTGAAGTACCAGTCATACCCTGGCCATGCATGCAATAGAGTTAAACCTAGAACATTTCTCATTCTGCCAAATACTCATTGCAGCTGTTACATTATCCATCATTCAACACTTTCTGCAAATGGACATTGCTCCCCATTGCATCCAGCCCCAAAATCATTACTTTCATTTAAAGAGGCAATTCCAAAGAAGGAAGCAGCTAGTTAAATAAATGCATCTGTGCTTCCTCTGGAATCCGCTCATACTTTCCAATAAACATGCTCAGTGGGATAGAACGGGTTTTGGGCTCCAGGACAAAAGGAAATCTGTCAAGCAGATGTTGCTTTTGTGCAGTTGACTATTCCTTAAAAGCTTCATATAGGACTAACAGAAGGCAGGGACCAGGTCAGAGAGGTAATTTTCTTCAGCCTGTTTAGTGGTTTCTCCTCTTTTATATGCAGAGGTAACCTGGCTCAATTTCCAGGTGCAATGGATTACTTGCAAATGTTCAGTGATTTGGATAGTTTTATGTATTATACATTCCATATAAAAATTCCATACAAAATCATTTATTCTTGCCAAAATACACTGACTCATTACTTCTGTTTATTACTGCTCTGGCTTACAGGGGTCTTTTTATTTAACCTCTATTTTTTGTGCTTTGTTGGCTCCCAAATAATTATATTCTATGCTACAACATCACCCATTTTCTCCTTAGCAAGATGTAATTTGAGGCAGAGTTTAGAAAAATCTATTTACCTATTATTTTGTTTTCATTTATTTGAAGATGACATATTTAATTTTTATTTTGTGGTGCTGGGGATCAAATCCAGGGCCTTGTACCTGCCAGGTGATCATACTACCAGTAACCATATCCTTAGCCCCTGCAACTTTATATTTAGTATTTTACCTCTTGTTAAAAAAGAAAACTTTTTTCCTGGAAAAAGATGAAAATTTTAAGTCATATGCTACTAAATACCAAACCAAAAGATACACAAATACCTTGACCCTCTCCCTTTCACCAATCACCTCTCCTGGTGTGAATATATAGTGTTGGAGACAGAGAGAAATTAATCTTCTTTCCAGTATATTAAATTTGATATCTCTATGGAAGACTAGGCAAAACTGCAATAGGTAGTTAAGAAATAAGCATGTTTTGTACCATAAATCAAAGTGTACAATTGAAGATATGGTATGATTTTGGCATAAATAATAACCTACTCAACTATTACAATGCAATTTTAGGGTAGTGGGAAGAGAAATTGATTGGAGTCAGCAAACCTGGGTCTAAGTCCATGACACACAGCTTACCTACTGGGCAAGTCTCTTGAACTCTCTGGGCAGGTGTTCCCATGGCAGTGTGGGAATTAATGTGATCACGATGCCACGTGGAAGTGAAATGCAATAAATGTCATATTTCTTTTCTTTTCCTAAATTGGATAAAATCTGGTCCTTTCCCTTGTAATGGACACCACTAGCAGCCTCCAGCACTCTTTCTAACAGCCCTGATTTTTCCCCAGGCATCCACCCTTACCCACCACAGCCACAGACCAGTGAATCCTGAGTGGATACACCAGAACATCTTGCCAGTATATGGACTGGGCAGTAGGGATCAGGTGCAATTCTCCCTTGAGACACACAGCAAAGCGTTTACTCCAGGTCTGAAGAATCTGTCCTCTCAGAAGTGTTGTCAATCCCCAGGGTTAACCAACTCCTGATCACCATACCTTTGTACTTCTTGCTATCTACAATAATAGTTTCTGAGCATTTAGCCAGCTGAATTCCAGGCTCTATTGTTTGTGGCTGAAAGCATCCTAACTGCTACACACCTTAGCACTCTGTTTGACCAAAAGTCCTATTCAAACAATGTTTAAGAATTTTTTACCTGGCCTTACAGAGCGTCGTAAAATAGCAGTGGTCACCATTGCTCTTCCTCATTTCCTAGACCCTTGGGATCCACTCAGGAAGGCCAGCTCCACTGACAGCTTCTCTTACTCTATGCCAAATTCAGCCAAAGGGATGACCAGTGAGGTTCTCAAGTAGCCATCCCCACATGTGGCAAGCAAAAATTTTGCCCCCCATGATCTTCATCCCCTACGATTATTGTGTACACACACACACACACACACACACACACACACACACACACACACATTATACAGCAAAATGACCATGCAGGTGGAATAAAGGTTACAGATCTTAACATAGATTATCCTGGATAATTATCCCAGTGTTATCACATGAACCCTGAAAAAGGGAAAGGAAAACAAAACAGTTCATCAGAGAGATGAGATGGAAGAAGAGGCAGGAGAGAATCGATCAGAGTCAGGGGATTCAAACTGCCATTCCTGGCTTTGAAGATGGAGGTATAGGACCTTGGACCAAGGAACGCAGGCAGCCTCTGAAAGCTAAAAGCCCTTAGCTGCCAGTCAGCAAGGAGAGGTGAACCTCAGTCCTACAACCACAAAGAACTGACTTCTGCCGACAACTTGAACGAGTAGAAAATGGATTCTCCCCAAGAGCCTCCAGAAAAGCAAGCAGCCCTGCCAGCTGACATCTTCATTTTAGCCTGACAAGATTCAAGTGAGCCCTACAGACTTCTGGCACATAGAACTGCAAAATAATAAATTAATATTTTCTTAAGTCACTATGTTTGTGATCATGTTATAGCAGCATCAGAAAACAAATATGCCGGGGCCCCGAGCCAGACCGCACGTAGCACGCAAGACCCCTGGAAAAACCAGGCCAGTAAGACCCTGGGTCCCGGGCAGGGGTCGGGCGGGGCACGCCAGACCCCTGAACATCCGGGGCCCAGGTTGCAGGACTCTGGACGCCAGGCGGAGTAGTGTGGAGCATGCTGGACCCATGGGGAAACCGGGCCGGGTCACAGTGCTACTGAGTGCCTGATCCTACTACCTCCTCAAACCATACATACTGTCTTCTCTTATTGAAAAAAAAAAAGGAAAAGAAAAAGAAAAAAGAAAAATATCGGAGAGGGGTTAAGAAGGCCGTGGCGGATGCCAAGATACTGGAGATGCAGACAAAACTTATCCAAATGCACTGGAACTTATGGAAAAATTCCCTGTGAAGGAGGACTGCTGTTTCTCTATATTGTTAAGAATCTTGGACATCACCTGTAAGGAGAGAGTTTAGCGGAGACCAAGGAGAAAGGCGGTGTTGAAAGCAGTCTCCGCGATGGCGGTGGAGACTTGTATTCAGGAGAAGCAGAAATCAGATCCTACCAACCTTATTTTTTTTGGAGAAATTACACCAAATGTCGAATGATACTGTCACGCATGCTTAGGAACACTGGACAACATTCAGAGTGAAAAAAGAGCTTGGGAAAGATTTGAAATGGTGGAGGCAGTGGCAATGGCAGTGTCCAGTACTCAGGGGAGGCAGAGATCTGATGCATTACACCTGGAACCTTTGAAATAACAACCCCAGAGGCAGAATGCTACCACCACACACCCTCGAGAACGTGGGACAATTGGTTGGGCAAAGAGGGTGCTCAGATTGGAGCCTGCCAAGGGGTGAGGCCGGCGACGGACACGGCAAAGCTGGGATTGGAGCCTGCTGTGACGCAAGGCCGGTGCTGTAGCCTCCAAGGCCGGGATCGGAGCCTGATGAGGTGTTAGGCCAGTGCTGGGGCCAGTGAGACTGGGATCGGAGCCTGCCATGAGGCAAGACCGGTACTGGGGCCTTCGAGGCCAGGATCAGAGCCTGCCGAGGGCTTAGGCCAGTGCCGGGGCGAGCAAGGCCGGGATCAGAGCCTGCCGTGAGGCAAGGCCACTACTGGGGCCTCCAAGGCCGAGATCGGAGCCTGCCGAGGGGTTAGGCCGATGCTGGGGCCAGTGAGGCCAGGATCGGAGCCTGGCGTGAGGCAAGGCGGGTGCTGGGGCCTCCGAGCCGAGATCGGAGCCTGCCAAGGTGTTAGGCCGGTGCCAGGGCCAATGGCCGGCATCGGAGCCTGGCGTGAGGCAAGGCGGGTGCTGGGGCCTCCGAGGCCAGGATCAGAGCCTGCCAAGGGGTTAGGCCAGTGCCAGGACCAGCGTGGCTGGGATCGGAGCTCACCGTGAGGCAAGGCCGGTGCTGGGGCCTCCGAAGCCGGGATTGGAGCCTGCCAAGGGGTTAGTCCAGTGCTGGGGCCAGCGGCCGGCATCGGAGCCTTCCGTGAGGCAAGGCCACTACTGAGGCCTCCGAGGCCGGGATCGGAGCCTGCCGAGGGGTTCGGCCAGTGCTGGGGCCAGCGAGGCCGGGATCAGAGCCTGCCATGAGGCTAGGCCAGTGCTGGAGCCTCCGAGGCCGGGATCGGAGCCAGCTGAGGGGTTAGTCCAGTGCCAGGGCCAGTGGCCAGCATCGGAGCCTGCTGTGAGGCAAGGCTGGTGCTGGGGCCTCCAAGGCTGGGATCGGAGCCAGCTGAGGGGTTAGGCTGGTGACAGGGCCAGCAAGACCAGAATCAGGGCCTCCCATGAGGCAAGGCTGCTGCTTGAGCCAGCGAGGTCTGGATCAGTCCACTGGGTAGCCAGGCCACTACTGGGGCCGTCAAGAGTGGGATCGGGACTTGCAACACGGCATGCACAGAGAAATATTGCAGAAAATAAAAATCAGATGCTTCCCCTAATCAGCAAAAACTAGGAGGAAAGGGGCAACAGGAAGAGGTCGAGCTATAGAAAGGGCCCTATAGTGAAGCAACTAAGGTGACCAATCAGAGGGTATGGAATAGGGGAAGATGGAGCCTCTTTAAAACGCAGGAGGTACATAAACAAATGTATCAAAGTTAATCACCAGACAAGCATGGGATCGAGGGAGGGGAAGGGAATGGAATGGGGGCTGGATGAGGGCTAATTGGATGATGTGTGCTCGTATATCCTCTCAAGTCTTGTACTCCAATGTGATATATGATTACAATGCACCAATAAAAAAAATTAAAGGCCGGGCGTGGTGGCGCACGCTTGTAATCCCCGCACTTGGGAGGCAGAGACAGGAGGATCGCTCAGGTTCGAAGCCAGCTGCGCGCGCTGGCTTAGGAGACCCTGTTTCCAAATAAAAAATGTAAAAATAGGTCTGGGAGTGTAGCCCGGAGGAAGAAGGGCTTCCAGGAACCCCAGTACCACAAAAAACAAAACAAAACAAAAAAAATTAAAAAACAAAGAAAACAAATATGCCAGCTGAGGTTCTGGCACATCTGGGGTGCCCAGCTCCAGAATGCTCAGGTTTCTGTCACCTTCAGTGGCCTCAACTCTCTTCCTCTTGGGGATCAATTCACACCTATGGGGATCAAGTCATTCTCCTCTACCCTTGAAGCATAACACCCCTAAACATCCTAGAGTCGAAATAAACACACACACACACACACACACACACACACACACACACACTGACCTTCCACATTCGAAACACAGTAACAGGGTGGTCTTCCCTCTGCCAGACACCAAAACACATCCAGAAACTATCGCTATCAACTCTTACCCTGGAAACTAGGCAATAAACAGGAAAATAACACAATAAAAGCCGCTTTTTTTTAATTAACTATGGAAATCCCATTCTTGGTATTCTGAAATTCTTGATAATAAATGTTTCATTAAATTTTAATTCTTCACAAAGAAAACCAGGAAATACTATCAGGAAACCTCTTGGGCAAATATATCATGTATCTCTTTCCAGACTCAGAGCCACAGTTAGAGCCATTAAGAATGTTGTTAGCTCTGACTTCAAATAAACAAGATAAATCCTTGCCCCCAAGATAGTTTTTGCAATTTTTCTTCTAGCCCTTCTTGAAACAAACAAATAAAAAAAAAACCTGACTAAGTTATCTCCTGGGGTTGTTTACCATACTTTGCCAATGTGGTTATTTTATATTTGCTTGACCACATGCAAATTTGGTTGATATATTGGTTGTTTTTTTAGTGATCTTTACTATTTTTACACTTTTTCTCCACATGACTGAGCTGATCAGTCTTTCTGGCAGTAAAAATGCCAATCATCAATTGACTTGTTTATGTATATACATATAAGTATATACGTATATCTATACACAGATACATACAAGCAATTATAAAACAGTTATATATAATGTTATTTGTGTGTACATGCTAATGTCAATATATAATAGAGGTACATCTAAGCCACCTACATTGCTACTTGTGGGTAAATATTATCTGTACACATCATATTTATGGATTACCTATGTTTCTCCAAGCCTGATCTGAAACATAAAATAAGATCATATTAACAATAAACAGGATTTCTTTGATTTATCCTTCACATGTCATTCTGGACCCTCCTGCTCTGCTTCCTTCGATGTCTCCCTGACTGTTTCCAGGAACCACAGGATGTCCTGTGTGCTCAGGAGCTCAGCCCTCTTGGTGACCAGGTAATGATGGCTGCTGCTGAGGCCTGAGGGCTCACGGAGACTCTAAAGGAGCCTGGGGCTGTTGCTGGTGTCACCCTCCCACTGTGCTCCTCAGAGTCACTAGGCCAACACTACAGGGCCCTAAAGCTCCCCTGCTGGGCCAACACTGCTGCAGATCCTGCTGCTGACCTAAAACAGTGGTCACAACACAGCACCACTCAGCACCCCTCCACGGTAAAGTGTGACCACTTTTGACTGAAGCTCAAGTACCAAGATCCTCAAAGCAATATTCCCAGAGGTACATGGTGTCTTCTAGTTTATAATGAACTCTAAGTGCAAGTTCTCCTTCTAAGACAGTGGGAGGAGGAGGTTGAGGGGGAACCTGAGGGCAATCCAAGTGACAGATAGAAAACTGGACTCGAAGTGACCTATCTCCCAGGACTAGGAGTTTTACTGCACTACAATTATATACCTGACATCCTATTTCCTTGGGTCAAGCTCTCTCCCATGAGGCTCTATAGTCCTTGCTACAAATAGGGTCATTCATAAATTTGTTCAATAAATATTGAGGGTATACGATGACACTACAATGACTCTAGAGATAAATCAATAAAATAAAGCAGACAGACAGCTCAGGCCCTGTGACTCAGCAAGGGCCCCCGACATGTAAATCTTAGGGTAAGGGAGGAAACCTCAGTCTCGAGCTAGGACCATAGAGGGAGAAAGAAAGGAAGAAATAAAAAATAAAATAGAGGAAGAATATTTTCAAATATATGCTTGAGATTACATGTATAGCAAGAGATGAGCAGAGCTTAATGTATTCCATGTATTTAGTTGTTCCAAATTATGGCTGTGGGTACATAACTAGTCCTACAAGCAGCACAGACATAGGTAGTGGCTTAGGAGCCAAGCAACAGCTTAGCAGCCCATTAACTTCAAGGTATAATCCTATTAACAAGTTGTTTGACTTGGAGCAAATCCATTCACTCTTTGCCTCTAACTCTGTACAAAAAATTGTTTGCAGTCACAAATCACATCCATATATATTATAAAAGTTTAGGAATGAGAGACGAGAGGAGAGAAATAAGCAAGCCAGCAGTCTAAACTGGGTTAGACTCCTCTGTACGCTCATCTTTTTCCACTTTTGACTTTCTGAGCTTGCTTTGTTCGTGTTTCTTTCTTCCAATCTATTACACAGACCCAAGCATAAGTCCCATATGTTGGGCTAGTTAACTGACTCCAAAGATGCCCATGTTCTAGTCCTTAGAATCTGTATGTTACCTTACATTGCAGATCTCATTAAGGATCTTGACATAGGAAGATTGTCTTGGTTATCCAAGTGGGCCCAAAATAATCACCAGCTTCTTTGAAAGAACAAAAAAAGAGAAGAAGAATATTTTCAAATATATGCTTGAGATTACACATATAGCAAGAGATGAGCAGAGCTTAATTCATTCCATGTATTTGGTTGTTCCAAAGGTCAAATGGTCAAAACAGAAGCAGAGAGCGATTTAAAGATTCTTCTCTGCTGACTTCGAAGATAAGCAAGTATTACTACATAATAATAAATGTCCTTTATTTGTTTCAATGGGATGGGGATGAAAAAGATGCTTCAACCCTGCAAAGCTAACTGCTGTCAGTAGCAACACCCTCAAGGCTCAGCACACGAAGGCCCAGCCCTGCCTGAACTTCATCTACCTCACTGAGTCAAGTTCTGTAGTTTGCAATAAAAGTCACTGAGGTTTGGTGAACTGCAAAAGTTTAAGTGTAAATATTCTATCTAGAAAAAACTCATATGTTTCACGAGCATTTTTTAAAAATTTAGCTGAGAAACCTCTAAAAATATTTGGTACATTTATAACTTGTCAATTTAAATAATATTAATTGAGGTTTTTAATAAAAATAAACAAATGAAATGTTGGAAATCCCAAGAAGATTAGAGTGGAACTACTGCCATTGAAAGAAAAGAAAAGAAAGTGGACCCCAACCACGTGAAGTTACCAAGAGGTCCCCAAGAGAAGAATATCACAACAAAAGAGCAGAAGTGTGCAGTCACGGTGATGCACACCTGCAATCCCAGTACTTGAGACTGAGACAGGAGGATTGCCGTTTTCAGGCCCCCTTGACAGTTTAGTGAGACCCTTAGCAACCTAGAGAGACCTAAAAAATTAAAATAGGGCTGGGAGCGTAACTTGAAGATAGAATGCCCCTGGCTTCAACCCCCAGTACCAGGCAAAAGAAAAAAAGTAGTCTGACACTGTGATACAATAAGAAATACATATTTGGTCTCTTCCTCTGATTCTCAAGCTAAATTAGGTTTTTGACCCCTAGGTAATGGGAGGTGTTTGAGATAAATGTTCAGTCTTTTAGATGTCCTTTCTTCCTTCTTCTCTTCCCCAAGTTGATGTCACAGGTGAGGAAAGAGTCCTTCATTTCACATATTGTTTCCTGGTGCAAAATGTCTTGACTGAGCTGTTCCTGGACTGGTGAGTTCTGAGGGGCATCCACCAACCAGAGAAGTGTCGTGTCTCCTGCAGGAGCTTATAGCAGGGCTGGCCTGGCCTCTTGCAGCTCCATATGACCTGGTAGTTCTCCTGGCTGAGTCCTTTGAGCTCTGCCATATCCTGTATCTAGCCTCTGGAGTCAACTCCCCTTACCATGCCAGATTCCAAGCCAGGCTCTCTGATGCTTACACAATCCTCTTTTGGTATGGAGAGCAGCATGTGGGCACTTTTAAGTCTCTTCCTCACACAGAAATTGGGATAGGAGTGGGCTGGAGACAGGGAGGAATTCAGTTCCCTTCCAGAGTCTCAAACCTACATTGTAACAAACCCTCTCTCCCACCCCATTTGAAGATCTTATCTAACAAATCCATCTCCCTAAGGCCCATAGAGCTTCACTCTTCTTTTTCTCACAATACCCCCAAAACAAAAGGGGTGAACTTTCACTTATTTTTTCTATTACATAGGAAACATTTCTTTTCTCATCCATCACTATGCTCAGGGCTGAGGCACTCATCACAAAAGACAGATTAACAAGAAAAATTCATGAAAATATATTTACTCTAAGTTTCCTGTACCATAGGAGCCTCCAGAAGTGAAAAACCAAAGAAACAAGGAAATTTGGACAATCATGAGGAATTGTGATTGCACACAGAGGTATGATCCAGTGGGAATATACTGAGGGGAACTTGCAAGGTCTGCTTGTTCAGATTCTTCTGTGTCCCTGTGTCTTCAGAGGTAAGGGTGTTCATTTCCTCTGGGTAGAGAGGGCACCTCTTGAATGAGGGTTTTCTGACCCCCCTCAGGGCTTTTTGAGAAAGACTTTCCTATTTCCATGGCTTTCTCATGTCGAGGTGTCATGTTTGGGGTAGTGTGTTGCAAACCCCCTTGCTGCTGTTTCCACTTTCCCTGAGATTTTGGGCCTCATCACTGTAAGGTTTTGAATCTGAAATGTCCCCCAAAGGCCCATGTGTTGGTGGCTTGATCTTTGACGTTGCCACATTCAGAGGTGGGGCTTTGGGAAGTGATGGGATCATGAGGGCTCTGGCTTCCTCAGTGGGTTTATCCACTGAAGGACTTATAATTTGATGGCATTGATTGGGAGGTGCTGGAGACTGTAGGAGGTATTACCTAGTTGAAGGGAGTGGGTCCTTGGGGATGTGTTTTTGGGGACCATATCTTGCCCCTGGCCCATTCCTGTCTCTCACACTCTCTGCCCTGAGCCCATCTGAGCATCTTTCCTCCACCACGCCCTTCCCCGGTGATGTTCTACTTCACCTCAGGCCCAAAGCAACAGAGCCAGTAACCATGGACTGAAACCTTTGATACTGCAAGCCAAAATCAATCTTTCCTCCTCTGAGTTGTTTTTCTCAGCAATTAAAAGCTAACACAGTTACTTTCTCCTTCTTCTAGATTCTTAGCTCATGGCTAAGTCTTACTGGTGAGTGTAATTCAGGAGAGAAAAAAAACAAAATCATCTTACCAGGAACAGGAGCTAAATTTAGATCTTTATCATGAATATGAAACACATCGATTCAAGAAGAGAAGATCTCAACTAAATTCTCAGAAAGCACCCTTAGAAACAGGCCAGGAGAGCTGGGCATGGTGGTGCACGCTTCTAATTCTAGCATTTGGGAGGCTAAGACAGAAGGATCATGGTTTGAGGACAGCCTCAGCTACTTAGTGAAGCCCTTTGCAACGTAGTGAGAGCCTGTTTCAAAATAAAGAATAAAAACCAGGGCTAGGGGTGTAGCACGGAGAGTGAGTGCCCCTGAGTTCCATCTCCAGTATAGCAAAAAATAAATAAAAATAAAAAAAGAATGATTTCAGGGTGTCCTTGTATAATGCCAACACAGATGGCATTTGAGTTTGTAATTGGGATACATGAGAATATAGCAACAAGGTGTGCAAAAACTTGTAATTCCCCAGACTTTGACCACAGGAGAATAGGATGTGACTGCTATGCTAATGGGCTCATTAATATCATGAATGCAATTAACAAATGAAGTCAATTATCACTGGCGAGCATTCATTACAAAGGGATAAGTCGCCGCGCACGAGCCACACCAGGAACTATTTTGCTGCGTTTGTCCGGAAGCTCTCTTTCATCTTTGCTCATTTATTACCACTAAGCGGATAAATGCCTGGGAATGTGGCTCAGCTCATTACTTATATATATTACCTTGATTAGAAGTTGACCTCATGCGCATTTTACTTAGAAGAACCCTACAAAATATCACTTCTATTTATAACACAACCTCATCTGCCAAGTCTACAGGAGAAAGCCTAATTGGAAAGAATAAAAGGTTGCCTTTGCGTGTAAGCTGCACATTCATTTAGTCATCGATTTTATTTCACTCTAATTATCAGTGGTTGTGCATCTCCCAGTAACTTGGATAGAGTTGTTTTTCCTCCTAATAACTCCTTAAAAAATGGAAACTCTAATGATCAGATCAGCAGTTTGCCAAGCTGTGGCCTCAATGTACAGTTTACTGGGGCTGTCAAAAATTCAGAAATAACACAGGACTCAGACTTTGACTTCCGTAAGGCTGCAGTTCTGAGGCCAAATTTTTATGGGACTCTTTTCCCTCTCTGTGTCAGGAGACGCATGTGTTCTTTATAATATAAAATGAAATAACGTTCCTGCCGGAACTTCTAAAATTCAGTATACTGTACACCTCGTTGTGGGTAGCTTTACTTGCTATCCATCCGTAGAAGTAAAATCAGGGCTTCCAGGTGTGCATTTTTGGCTCTTTGAACAAAAGGATGGAGCAATCTCTCAGAGACAGCCCTGAGCTCCCACGGCACAGCCAGCTGCGTGTTCTGTCTCCGCCCATCCGTTCTCCTCAGCCCCCAGGGTCCCATTGTGTTCACTAGTCATATCTAGCTGCCATAACAAAGTTCTACTTACTAAGTGGCTTAAACAACAGAAATTTATCTTCTCATAGTTTCTGAGGTTTAAAGCTCACTATAGTTTAGACCTCAAATATTCCCCGAAGGCCCACGTGTTAAAGGCTTGGTCCCAGCCAGTGGTGGCAATGAAAGAGGGCAGAACCTTTAGGAGGTGGGGTCTAGTGGGCAGGAGTTTGGGGCTTGGGGTGTGCCCTTGAAAGGGATATTAGAACCCCGGCCCCTTCCTGCCCCTCACTTTTCTTCCTCCTTCACCACACACTTCCACCATTAAACACTGAACTGCCATGGGCCCAAAGTAACATGGCCCAATGACCATGGACTAGAACCTCAGAACTATGAGCCAAAATAGGCCTTTTCTCTTTTTAAGTTGATTATCTCTGATATTTATCTCACTAACAGAAAGCTGAATAACACAAAATCCAAGACCAGTGTGCCAGCATGGCGGGGCTTCGGAAGGGCTCCCTTTCTGTCTTGCAGGCGGCAGCCTTCTCACATGCGGGGAAAGAAGAGCAGAATTAGGTCATTTACAGGGAAATGGATGGAACTGAGAACACTACGCTAAGTGAGATTAGTCGGTCACAAAAAGTAAAAAAGCAGATGTTCTCCCTATGCAGAAGCTAGGGAGAAAAAGGGTCATAGGAGGAACTCTAGACAAGGAGGGAGAAACCATAGATGAGCAAATAAGGAGGACTAACTGAGGAGGATGGTCAGGGGAAGAGGGAAATTCCCCAATGTGCATGATGTACATTCACAAACATCAAAGTCAGTCACCAAGCCAAACGTGAGAAGGAGGGAGGTGGAAATGGAGTGGGAATTGGGGAAGGGCTAAATGAGTGATGTGTGACCACAATGCACCAATAAACATTAAAAAAAAAAAGAGAGAGAGAGAGAGAGCCGGGCGTGGTGACGCATGCTTATAATCCCAGCGCTTGGGAGGCTGAGACAGGAGGATCACACAGGTTCGAAGCCAGCCTCAGCTACTTAGTGAGGCTCTCAGCAACTTAGTGAGACCCTGTTTCCAAATAAAGTATATAAAATATAAAATAGGTCGGGTGTGTAGCCTGAAGGTAGAGGCCCCTGGGTTCCATCCCTAGGGCTACAAAAAATAAAAATAAAAAGAGTGCTCTGGTGTCTTCTCCTCTTCTTATAAGAGTGCCAGTTCTATCAGACCAGGGCTCTGCCCTTATGACCTCAATTGATCTTATATGCCTCCTTCAAGGCCTTATCTCCAATACAGCCTGCATGAGGAATTAGGACTTGAGCAGATGAGCTTTAGGGACACATATGGTGCCCCCTTGGCCCTAGTACATAAATGCTCTTATTCACTATGACACACCATTCTTTCCAAATAATAATAATAATAATTAATAATAATAATAATAATAATAATAAGGCTTTGTGGGGAGAGCAGATAGTGGGTGTCAGGATTCACCTGTTCACCAAGCTGCATCATTTTTACAATCTGCCTCCCTCCATAGGTCCACCAGGCGGCCCCTTGTAGAGGCCAAGGCAGAGATTACTCAGGGAGATAGGGTTGTTAGAGGAGAGGAGAGGCTGAGTTGTCAGAAATGTTTGTGATTATCCAAGCTCTGACTGCAAGAGATGAGGTCAACTGAAAAGACAGACTCATAAGGGGCTGGTCTCAAAAGTGGACCCGCAGCCAGGCATGGTGGCACACTCTTGTAATCGCAGTACCGGGAGGCTGAGACAGGAGGATCAGAGAGAGGTTTGAGGAGAGCCTCAGAAAGAAGTGAGTCTCATCAACCTAATGAGAACTTGTTTCAAAATAAAAATAAAATAATAGGTCTGGGGCTGTAGCCTGGAGGTAGAATGTCCCTGAGTTCAATTTCTAATTTTTCTTTTTAAAAAATGGACCCCTCGCTACATCACAGGATCCAAGGGATGTTAAAAATACCTCCTTGTCAGCCTGATGCTGGGACTAATATTGCACCATTAGAGATGTATGTGTGAGCAATACCACTTTCAGCTAGTAGAAAAGAGAAGAAGAGAAAACCCACTTCTTGTCATTTTTTTTTTCTGCACTGAAAAAGCCCAGAGGAAAGTCACAGCATCCTGCTCACTCCTGAACCCCGCTGGCCCAGCACGGTGCCTCGCACAGAAGTGGGCGCTCAGTCTGTCTAGAATGACTGGACTTGGATTTGTTTTGCCCGCACACCAAGTGCCGAGTAGAACCCATGGCCTGTGTCGGTATTCGTGTCACTAAATACATCGTTTATTTCACCATCACTGTCTGAGCCCAACCTGAGAGTGGTTGTTATACAACGCCAACACTAAAACAACCCCAAGGCAGTCAGCAGAATTCATTCAGCTCTTCCTAATCATCTCCCTGGTTTGTGAATGTTTTAAATAATAGAATACAAGCTATTTGTGTGTGGGAGGGGAGTAATGGGGATTGAACCCAGGGGCATTCTACCTCTAAGCTATACTCCCAGCCCTATTTTTTTTAATAGGGTCTTGTTAAATGACCATGCTGGCCTTGCATGTGTGGTGCTTCTTTCTCATCCTCTCAAATGCAGCGGTGTGTGCCACAGTGCCCAGCTCAGGCTACTTTCTATTTAACATGGACATAACCAAAAATGATTCTGGGCCACCACACAAAAGCACAACTGACGTGACATTCACCCTGCAAACATATTTATTCTTTAGCATTCCCACCATGGATTCATGTCATGTATCTTCTGGATGTCTTCATGTCAAACAGCAGAGTTGTCTGCCTTCTTCAGTTTGCAGTGTTGGAAGTGTTTCTATTCTGAAACTGCATCTCTTACCTAGAGGCGGTGGCTGGAGAAACGAGCATGTTCACAGGGTTGGAGGAAGGGCTGGTTCTGAAGATGCAGACTCGGCGTGATGGTGGACAGCAGAAGTTTCCAGACCACTGCCCGAGGGGGTGGGGCCAGGCCTGGCTACGCTCGCCTCATACAAGCCTCATCTGTGAGCTTTTCCCTAAATGCAGACATGCCTCTTTCTTGATCCAGCTAAGGCGCATTTGGCTGCAAAGAACAGAACAGAATCCTCTCATATCACCTCACCAGAAAAGGGCTCTGTTCAAATGCTACACCTCTCATGAACTGCATGGAAGAGCAGGGGACAATATAAACAGGACTCAGCGGATACACTAGAGCTTGCTGGGAACCCTGTGCAGCGCAAGATCCCAGACTGTCATACCAGCTTCACAACCGGGCTCCTTTTCTCTCGTCTTTGTGACTCAGCCCCTCGCTAGTCCAAGTGTGGCCTTGGAAGCGGCAACATTGGCACCGCCTGGGAACTTCCTAGAAATGCAGGATCTCAGCCCCACACCAGCCCTGTTGAATTAGGATCTCATTTTAGCAAGGTCCTCTGATGAGTGGAGGGACAGGGACAGAACGAGAGGGTAACAGGCTGGCTGCCTGGCAAGGAACACATGGCCACTGAGGAGAGACGCCTCCCCTCACTGGGTTCTGGCGAGGTGATGGGCCAGAGGCCATGAGCCTGAAAAGAGGTCAGAAAGGAAGGCAGACTAGATCCGCTGCAGGTCTAAAACATACCAGTATTGGGAATGGCTTAGGAAGATTTGAGACAGCTCTGATTATTAATAGACGTATTTCAAAAATAATTGTGTCAAAATGGCAGACCTGGGGAAAGGAAGATTTGGTCTTGGTTTCAGTCAAGAAGCCAACAGCTATTGAAACTTAGATTGACTTAGCTAAAAGTAATTAGCAAGTCAATAGGAGAGGGGAACTAGGACTTCCTCTTTCTAAAGACAGATCTACATAATAATCTAGCTAGGATGGGAGGAGGGGATTGATCTTCTGAAAGGAGACACCTTGGCGGGGAAGGTACCTTACAGGGACAGTTTACTACGTCAGAATTACATAAACAAGATGGAGGTCATGGGTATAAAAGGTCTGGTCCACATGTTGTATCTTTGGTGGGGCATTCACTTGAACCATCCCCCCACACGCCATGGGGCTGTAACTATCTTCTGTATTTCTATCTTTTTAATAAACTTCTTTAAATCTTCAGCAAGAGTCCAGGCTATTGTATACTTATCCTTAGCTCAGGACAAGAACCCACGGTTTTTTGGTTTTTCTGTCTTTCTTTTTGTTTTTTTGTTTTGAGGGAAATTGTGTCTGGAACCCTAACGGGGGTCCTTGGGGATAGTTTCCCCAAAACCATAACATATTCTCAAAACCATAACATAAAATGTGTTTTTGAGCTGAACTGAGGCTGTGTCCCTGTTGAGTGTTTGACTCCCTTATGAGCCTACACTGGGGGTTGACTGCTACCACCTTCATGCACATCTCCTGAAATGAGGCGTCCTTGACTCTCAGGTGATTAATAATATCTGTCATTAGCAGAGTGAATGTTTGCCCTTAATGAGACTGTAGTCACACCAGAACTGCAATGCTCATCTCAGACAAAAGCGAAAAGGGAGCTCTTCAAACTCCCAGCAAAGAGCCCTCACAACTTCCCCCCTTCTCTACAGTCTGGCTCCCTCCAAAGCCCTGTCTTCACCAATGCGCTAATCCCAGGTGGTACCTTCTACACCTGGAGGGATGGAACACAGCTGCGATGGCATTTTCTCCTCAGGGTTTAATTCATACTTGAGAAGGCAGCCTGGGGGTGGCTAATTAGTAGATTAAAAAAAAAAAAACTGCATGTACCTGGCATTATTCTGATTAAAATTTTCAGGCTGATTAAAAATGAGACCAAAAAATTAGCAAACATTGTTTCCTGCTTTAAGAGCAGAGAACTAGGTGAGAAAGCCCCCAATTAAGCTCTTGAGAGACAGGCCAAAATAGAGAGAAGGCTGTGAGCACAAGGAATCAGAAAGGAAATAGTATCTCTCTATCTATCTATCTATCATCTATCTATCTCTCTAATTCCCTCTCTCCTCTCACAAATGCACCCTTCTTTCTGTGTTCCAGTTTTTAGCATACAGAAGTTTCTGGTTCTTATCTACCAACAGCCAGAAATATGGAAATCCCTCCAGTACTGTGGGTTCAGGATTTCTACAAAAGCCCATTTACTGTGTGTCCTGCCAATCAAAACAAGTTCCATGGGACCCACTTTCCACTGGGCTTGAGCCCTGCCCTGAGGACACCTCCTGTCTAGCAGAGACACTGGCCGCTTTCCCCTGTTAAGGCTACCAGGTCATCTGCTAACATGGGTAAAGAGGGATTAGGATCTAACAGGGGTTTTTCCTTGATGTCATGTTATGACTACATGCATATAAGGAAGCAGAGAGAAGGAGGACTTCAGAAAAAAAAAAAAAAAAAACATTAAAACGGGTGCCCAAGCCGGGCGTGGTGGCGCACGCTTGGAATCCCAACATTTGGGAGACTGAGACCAGAGGATCGTGGTTCGCGGACAGCCTCAGCTACTTAGTGAGGCCCATTGCAACTTAGTGAAACCCTGTTTCAAAATAAAGGGGGGAAAAAATGGGCAGGGGTTGTATTTCGGAGGTTGAATGCCTCTGGGTTCCATCCCCAGACCCGCAAAAAAAAAAAAAAAAAAAAAAAAAAAAAAAAAACAGGTGCCCAGAACAGCATGTTCAGCTAGATGCTCTTCAATCTATGCACATCGGGTAGATGCTTCCAATTTCTGCCAAGGAATGGGGACTTGATCCAATGAGGCCAATCATGGAGCCTCATTCTTTGGTCACTATGACGGCTCCAGGAATAGACAAGTGACTCGAGTCCAGCCAATGAGAATTTTATCCCGGATATTTTTTTTTCATACTTAAGTTGAAGAAAGAAACATTTCCTCTCTGGCCTTGGAAATGTAAATATGTGATGCTGGAACTGCAGTGACCATGACTCCGGCCACATGAGAAGCTCGTCTGAGCAAACAAACCAATGCCAGGGCAGGCGGTGAGAGGAGTCCCATGCGTTCAGTCCCTGGCTCCAGTTGCCCCCAGCGCTGACTCCACCCTGCTCTTCCTGGGGCATCCTCTCTTCTGCCTTCTTCAGCTCAGCTTCACTCTCTTTTCCTTGCCACCAGGAAAGTCCTGCTTGGCTATTAGTCCCTCCACTACCGCTTTAGTCCCCTGAGCGACCTCCCTCTGTTAAACAGAAATGCCTCCTTACAGGCAAGCAGGGTTGACGGAGTATAGAGAAATACAACATACTGCAATCAAAAGATTTGGAAAATAAGAAAGGGAAGTCCAGCGTGGTGATGCATGTAATCCCAATACTTGGGAGGCTGAGACAGGAGGATCACAGGTTCGAGAACAGCCTCAAGAACATAGCAAGATTCTCAGTAATCTAACAGGACTCTATTTCAATTTAGCCGTGTGTGGTGGCACATGCTTATAATCCCAGTACTTGGGAGGCTGAGACAGAAGGATCACATGTTTGAGACCAGCTTCAGCTACTTAGTGAGGCCCTACAGAATTTAGTGAGACCCTGTTTCAAAATAAGCAATAAAAAATAGGCCTAGAGGTGTAGCTCACAGATGGAATGCCTCTGAGTTCAATCCCCAGTACCGAAGGGGGAAAAAAAAAAACAGAAAAAAATTTTTAAAAGGTCTGGGAGTATAGCCCAGAAATAGAATGCACAAGGCTTCAGTCCCCAGCACAGGAAGGAAGAGAGAGAAAGAAGGAACTGTCAAGTTATCTTATGTGAAGACCAAATAGCCATTTTTACACAAATTGTTATTATGAATGGAATACAGTATTCCCACTGGGTTACTCTACTTACACTGATTACACACCAGAAATTCACACTCACATCTGTGTGTATAATAAGACTGTGCCCCATATTCACTGCACAGAGAGCATTCTGTGGGTCTTTGTCAAGACTGCGAAGGGTGAGCTGAATATCAAAAGCTATGTGAGGTTGGGTCTCTCCACCTCTCTGGGAGTCTTTTCTCATATTAGAAATGACTATTTATTTATTTATTTATTTATTGTAGTCCTGAGGATGGAACCCAGGGGCATTCAACTGCCGAGCTACACCCCCAGCCCTGTTTCTTTTGTTCTTTATTTTGAAACAAGGTTTCACTAAATTGCAAAGGGCATCACTAAGTCCCTGAGGCTGACCACGAACCGCAATCCTCCTGTCTCAGGCTCCCAAATGCTGGGATTACAAGCATATGCCACCACACCTGGCTTTAGAAATGACTAAGAAGAGAAAAAAAGGGACTTAAATTGGGTGTTCTCCATACCTTTCTAAAGCTAAAATTTTAGAATTATACTCAGAATCTTCAAAGGTACATCTAACATCTCCCACAAAACTGAGGAAAATTTTTAAGAAAAATACTGACCTTCTCTTTGATCCAAAGTCCATACTTCAATCTTTGTGACACAGAAGAAAAGAAAGCCTACCACCTTGTTTATAATAAGTCCCAGGAATATCCACTTCTCAAAGGCAAAGACTTCATCTTATTCAAGATCTTGATCTTTATCTTGACTTTGATCATTTTGACTGATCTTCGTATCTTCATAACTTAACACAGGTCAAATAATCGCATCCTGAATCAAAACCCATTTGCTGTGGGCTTTTTTTTAAAGGCTAGTGGACTTCTGGGTTATGATAGTGACTAATTCACTCCCCTACCTTCCTACTGAAAACCCAGCAAAGCATGTAGCAAAAATGCAAAATTTGCAATGACTTTAAAAGTTAAAAAATACCACCCCTCCTAAAGAACCCTGCATGAATCTCTGCTAACAAATAGCCCCTGAAAGTGAATCCACAGAGTCAGATAAAAAAAACTTAGAAAAATAATTCCTCTGCATTCTTGACTACGTCTACCTTTTTTTCAGCCAAAATACCCACAGTCATTTCCCTCTTCAGAAGAACTGCATTATAAGGTTGAATCCAGTCCAGGACAGGGCCTCTTACAAACATTTCTAAGGAATCCAGCACAAAATTATCCAGAGGTATCCAATCCCAAGCAAGTTTTATAACTTATTATAAAGCCAAACATTAAAACAGTATGGTGCCATCATAAGAATGAACAGATAGACTCACAGTGCAGAGTAGATAACCATAAAAAAGACCTTAGGATACAAGAGCTAGTGTGGCTTCCTTCACAGACCCGGGTGCAAATTTAGCCACATCTGTTCTACTTGTCTGGTGAATTGCTTGAGGAGGTTATTTTAGTGGTCCAGGCAAGAAATTATGGAGGGAGAGATGAAGAAAATAGCCAGGAAGTGAGATTAACAGGCCTTAGTGGTAGATATTGTCACTCGCTTATAACACCTGAAATGCAAAATTCTAAAAAATAAGTTACCAGTCTTATTATCAAAGAGGCAATCTTTAAGATGTTAATTATAATTGAATCATAATACTTTAAATCGTCATAACCAAATAATACGTGTCCCTACCTACTAGGAATTTTTTTTAAAAAAGCAAACAACCGTTCTTTAGTCTCATGTACATTATCTCACGAAAAATCACCTTGGTCGGCAGTCCTCTTAGTGACTACCAGGGATAAGTTTAGAGAATGTAAGCTATGAACCACAATAAGAGGTTTGCGTCCTAAAAAGTCATTATATTCTAATCTCATGTGATCTACCATAATACTGTCATACGGCCTTCAGAACTGTGCCTAACTGGCTGAGTTGAACGTGATTTTAAGTTCCCTTTCTTCTATAGTGAAATATAAATCATTACCAGGGTTACACTTTTCATCCCCGAGATTACTCAAAGGA
Source organism: Muscardinus avellanarius (assembly GCF_963383645.1). Taxonomy (NCBI): domain Eukaryota; kingdom Metazoa; phylum Chordata; class Mammalia; order Rodentia; family Gliridae; genus Muscardinus; species Muscardinus avellanarius. Next base: position 62,660,140 of record NC_137797.1, read on the forward strand.
AAGCACTACAACTACGGCGCTAGCGGACTGCCCCGGCAGAATGCGGACCTCCCGTCAACTGCAGCAACTGAGGGAGGAAAGCCTCTGCTGGGGGCTCGGGAGTCTCTGTAATGTGAAGCACAAACTGAGGGTGGAAGGTTTCTGCTTTCGACTGCACAGGTCCCGAGAGTGCCCACTAGTGATAATGATGAGCACACAGGCAGCTCCTTAGAAACGCGCCCACCTGGGGCTGCATCAGATAACCCACTGTGCTCCGTGCCTCGGGAGTTAGGACCTGAGCCTCCACATCTAGCTCAGGGACTGCCCTGGAACGTCGAGTATTAGCCCCCTTCTCAGACCACGTGCTTCAATCTGGGGTTCACAAAATAGAAGTGTTGTGGTTTATAATCTGAGTTTCCCTGGCCTACCTGCCCACGTGTACAACAAGGATCCCAGACACAAAATAAGAATTTGGGGCTCATGCCTTCCCGTGACTTTGGAAATTCTAGCTCCAACTCAAAATCACCCCCCCAACCCACCCACCCAAAGTAACCTTCTTGGGAATTCCGGAAGCTCTATTGCATATGATCCCAAATAAAACGGAGAAATGTCTCCCTATACGTCCTACACTCTCTTGTTCCCCATGTAGCTGCCAAAGAAGTATTTTTCAGTTAAAACCCTGCTCCACCTCTCTACTTGAATTCTTCAATAGCTTCAGCCTTTGTTCAGTTACGGATGTCTTCACTCTTAGGTAAGGACCCAGACTTTGGCCTACAAAGCTCATTATGGTTTCTCTCTCTCTCTCTCTCTCTCTCTCTCTCTCTCTCTCTCTCTCCTCTCCTCTCCTCTCCTCTCCTCTTCTCTCTCTCTCTCTCTCTCTTTCTCTTTCTCTTTCTCTCTCTTTCTCTCCAGCCCAACTTTTTACTGTTCTCTTTTCCTTCACACTGGCCTTCTTTCAGATCCTCAAATATACCATGAAAACTTCTACCCCAGGGCCTTTGCATGTCTGTTCCCTCCATCTCTAGGCAAATGATCTCTACCAATTACTTCCCATCCACAAATTAACTCGCACTCTCCCTGAAGACTTCAACTGAATCTTCTTTTTTAACAGAGGCTTTACTAATCTCCATGACTGGGCCTATTCCCCTACACTCTCATTTCATCACTCACCTCTCCTACGGAGGCCTTAATGTGTATTATAATTTTATTTGTCTGTCTGCCTCCTCCAGTAAATTTTAAGCTTTCCATTGTCATTTCCTCATCCTTCACAGAGCCTAATAAATAGTTCAATGTTTTGTTGGGCAGATTGCTGTGTTGGTTAGGGTAGGAGGACCAACCTGCTAAAACAGACTCAACAATAATTGAAAGATTAAAAAAGAGATCGCTTTTTTTTTACTTAAAAATGAGTGGTGATGGCACACGCTTGTAATCCCCGCGCTTGGGAGGCGGAGACAGGAGGATGGCACAGGTTCGAAGCCAGCCATGCTGGAGGAAAAGACCCTGTTTCAAAAATATAAAATATGTCTGGGAGTGTAGCCCAGAGGTAGAACGGCTTCCAGGAACCCCACTACCACAACAAAAAAAAAAAACAAAAAAAAAAATGAGTGGTGAGCTCTCCACATCTGTGGGTGGCTCTGCACCACGCACCATTCAGAGGCCCAGGAGATTGCCCTCAGGTGCAAGTCCAGCTTGAGTTGATGGGCTTTAGCGAGGAGGAGGCAAAGGAGAGCGTGGAGATGCGCGTGCAGGCGTCTCCAGCCCCAGAGCTGCAAGTGGCACAGATTGCTTCCCACATTTCACATAGTGACACTTAACTGCAAGGAAAGCAATGAACATTAGACAGCTTGACAGCCAGGTGCCCAACTACAATTCTATTATTATAGAAGAAGAGGAAAGTATCGGCCCTTTTGATTTATTTTTTTAAACAGTATTTCACTAAGTTACTGCGCACCTTGCTAAGTTACTGAGGCCTTGAACCTGCGATCCTTCTATCTCAGCATCCCAAGTACTAGGATTAGAGGTGTGCACCACCAAACCTGGCTTCTTTTAATACCTTTATATATGTGCCTGAGTGACCCAAATGTCCTCCAGCCTGGCCGCAATAACAAGGCCCACGGGTCGCTGTTGTGGGGCAACATTTGTACTCAGGGAGTGTGCACCAGTGCCACCTCTCAGAGAGTTCTGCTCAGAAACAAGTCCGTTTACACCTTCTGCTCCACTGTCAAAGAGTCACTTGAAGGAGAGACATCTGGACCCAGCCACAGCTGCCAGTGTCATCGGTGAAGACATGGTTCTGGAAGCCACAGTCTCATCTGATATTCCGGCACCACCCTGACCCCTCTGCTTCCAGTTATGGCTGAGGTACAGCCTGAGAAAGTGGCCTCCCCACCGGGGCTGACACCCAGACACCCACGCCAGCACTGGTGGCCCACCAAGGCCCACAGCATCCCTCATCAGAGTAGCCCCTTCTCTCCTGCTTCTGCCTGAGATACCAGTCAGACCATTAGAGACAGAGTCAGACCATTAGAGACAGATGGGAAGTCCAGTGTCCACACCAACCCCGCGCCATGGTCCAAAGGGAGCCAGAGGTAAGGAGAAGACACTACAAGAGACACACAGAGAGAGAGACAAGAAGTGATGTAGCAAAGTGCTAACAACCAGTGAATCTAGGATGTAAAGGTTAGTCGTGTGTTTCTTGCTCTATTATTACAACTTTTCCATAGGTTTGAAATATTTAAAAGAAAAAGGTTGAGGGAACAATTTAAAAATAAAGGATGGTAGAAGCCAAAAATAAAATTGTTGTAATGATCACTTGCTATATGAGGTCTGCTAGTTAGATAAACAAGAAGTGATGATTGCCCAGGCTAAGGCGACGGGGGACGACTGAATGTAGAAGTAGAAATTGAGACACTTCTGACCAGAAACCAAAGGACCTGGCTGATTGGACAGAGACATGCATGTCCTCACCGTGGACCTGGAACAGGAGGAAGGGACCGAGTATGATGCTGTGATATTCAAGTTAAGGTAGATGATTCAAGATGAAGTCAGATTAATTCAATTTGGACACATGGGTTCCTGTTCCTATGAGTCACTGGGTAGAGAGGGTGAGAAGGCAGACTGGACAGTGGGCAAGAGGTCAGCACTGAGATGATAAAGACAGGAGACTACGGGAGCCAGAGCAGGGGCACGCAGGAGCCCAGCCAGGAAGAGTCAGAAGCAAGTGAGAAGACAGTGCCGGGCTGCTTGGGGAGATGGAGGAGAGCTGGTATCCAAGATGAAATACTCAGTGTTAATTCATATCGTCTCTGGTATAACTCATTCCTGGGCAAATGCCATTTCTCATTAACATTTCTTCTTTCCTCAGATTGTTTTTTATTATTTCTGTTTTATTATACTGGTACAAACACCAAGTACTTGTCCTAATAAATGGCCTTTTTCATCTGTTATATCACCCAAATGAATCCAAGTGCTTATAATTAGCTGCGTTTACATAACAGGTATAATTTCTTGATAATAAAGTCAGGCTATTACAGTTGATTTTTCTTAATGGGGCATTTTGTGTTCGAAATAAACAGCAGGTATTAACCAATGATATCTGGATATCAATAATATTCAACTCTGATCGTAACCTGTTTGCTACTCTCTTGGAACTAATCATAATTCTAGAACAAAATAAAAACATTAGGAGATTAATAAAAGCCATTTTATCAGACAAGGCTCATTCTTCTTTAGCGCTATATTTATCACACAGGGGAAAATTACTTTATTACACGGGTAGCAATGCATTTTTGACAGGCACTTGAAAAATAAGTCTGACGCTCATTTTGAAATTCCATTTCTTAGTAGTCATAAGCCATGCAGTCATCAGTAATACTTTTAAAAAGAAAGGAAAGAATTACCACATGCCTCTAAGTGTTTTGTTCTCAATAATAAAGGACTTGGCAGATGCATATATTATAATTTGGACTGTTGATAAATGGTTTACGTTAAATCATAAGTGAAATTCAATACTATAGCCATATGCGATCCAAATAGTTAAACAAATGAGAGATTTTCAATTACTCCGCAACTTTATATAGTCAAGCAGATAATTCCAAGGAAGTAGGGGAATGCCGCTTCTGCCTAAGCGACTCTAATTGGCAACACTACCAGCCGACTCAAAACGCCGGGGCTCTGAAAAGTGTCTCCCACCCCAGCCCCACCCATCAAAATCCGCTCTTCTACTTCTAGATATAAGTACGTAACTGGGAGCAGTCCCCAAGCCAGGAAACCCAGCTCTCGGTCCTTCCACAGTCGGGCAGAGACATGCAAGTCCTCACCGTGAAGCAGCAGGAGTGATGGGCGCCGGTTCTGGACCAGGACTTTTAAGATGTAGCATCTTTCCTCCGCATCCTCCTTTCCCCTTCCACCAGCTGGGTGTGAGGTCCCTGGAAAATGCAGGATCTCAGATGGAAGTCTCCGGGCCCCCAAATCACCATCTAGCGGGAGAACCATCTACTGGCCACTGGGCTGTTCTGTGAACAAAACATACCGTATTGTGTTTGAGCCATCAAGCAGTTGGCGCGTGTGCGCTGCCCCGGGCCCTGTGTGCTGGTCCACAGGAGGCTTCAGTGCGCTCCGCAGGGGAAGGTGGTGTCCAGCCGACCGACCCGACCACGGGCTGTTGTGGCCTCGTGACTCTTCGTCCTCAACAGTGAGGCCCCCTAGTGTCGGCCAGGTGCCACCACACCCTAATAAATGGCCTTCGCGGGCCACAGGACCTCTGTGGACCACCGCTGCCTCTTCCGCTGGGATCACCAGACACCGCCACCGCGGCACTCAGCCAGTTAACCGGGACTCCGCCCTGACACTCCAGCCTCTCTGTCCTCTGTTGCCTCTTCAGCTGGAGCCCTCAAAGTGCTGAACCCTCTCCAAAAATTGTGGTGCAGTAGACCAACTTGCCATGTTGATGTTTGACTCATTTGACTTTAGAAAGAAAGAGAAAAGCTAACTAACTGGGCAATATAAACATTTACTCATCTCATATCACAATAAGTCTGGAGCACGGAGCTCCAGGTCCAGTCCGGTGCCCCCACAACACCACCCATCATCTAATTTCTTTGTATCCTGACTCTGCCATTCAGACTTTCATACTTGAGCATGTCACCTCTCTCTCTCTTTTTTTTTTTTTCATGGCACTACAAACTGGACTCAAGGGCATTCTATCTCTGAGCTATATGCCCCCAGCCCCATTTTAGTTCTTATTTGGAAACAGGGTCTTACTAGGTTGCTAAGAGCCTCACTAAGTTGTCCAGGCTGGCTTTGAACCTGCGATCCTCCTGTCTCTGCCTCCCAAGTACTGGGATTACAGGCGTACACCACCACTCCCAGATGGGCATGTCACCTCTTGATTACAAGATAACACCTCTTCATACATCATTCCGGCTACAGTATTGGAGAGCTTTTCCCAGAAGCCCACTGCATGTCAACACAGTGTTTAGTATAATAGGCTCTGAGGGTCATCCCAGCTCTAGAAAGCTCTAGGAGGAGACTCTGTAAAGGAATGAGATTGCCACTAATGACTTAGACCAATCATGGTTTTAGGCCTGGCAGCTGGGCAAAAGGCCGCTGCCCCACTCCACCGCACCCCTAGAAAAAGAAATTGTACTTACAAAAAAGGAGAGAAATGGGTATTGGAAGACAGGCCAGCTAATGATGTCTGCCACATATCCCAAATCCACAATGTCACCTTCCATATGCAGAAAATTGAGCCACAGGTTTCTCTTCTTCTACAACCCAGACATGAATGAGTCCGTGGGAGACTGGCAGGTGCAAGGCTGAGTGGCAGGCGTCTGCCCCCTGTGTCACCCACACAGGGTCGTGACTGTGGTTTTAATAATGGATCAAGTTTGTCAAGTCTGTCTCCCTCTCTCTTAATATGGGTGCTCACCTAGAAGGAATCAGGAAAGCTTCTTTGAGCACAGGCCTGTGATCTTAGTACTTGGGAGGCTGAAACAGGAGGGTCACAAGTTAGAGGCCAGCCTCAGCAATTTAGCAAAGCCCTCAGCAACTTAGTGGGACTGTTTTCAACATAAAAAATAGAATAGTGCTTGGGGTATAGATCAGAGATTGAACATCCCTGAGTTCAATCCCCAGTATAAGGAAGAAAGGGAGGGAAAGAGGGAGAGAAGGAAGGAGGGAGGGAAGACTGGTTCTTTGGAGCTGGTTTGGAAGATAAGCTCACACATGCATATCCCATAATAGTCATCATTTCAGCTGAAGCCACAATATACCAGCCCTGTCCCACCGTTTTGCATTTCACTTTGACAGAACTGGTCTGACCAGACTTCAAATCAACAAGCATCCCGTGTGATACGCATGCAAAACTGGCCGGAATGTATTAGAAAAATGAATTTTCCCAGAACCTGTACCTAGCCTGATGCATTCCAAAAAGGAAACACTGCTAAGCGTCCAAGTCATATTAGCAATTAACACTAATAACGGCAGCCGTCTACTTATTCCCTATCAGCTGTGAGAAAACTCAAAGATCGCCATTAGGAGCACACGACTTGTCATGAATGGCATGCGTTAATAATTCTCAGAGAAATTCATCCCAGCTTCAAAGGGTAACATTTCCCCGGGGAAATTAAATTAATCATAAAAAGGAAAATGCCAACAGAGTTAAATGCATTTTTTGGACTCAATGTTTTTCCTGCTATTTATTTAAATGAAATTTCCAAAACGAAGGCCTCTGGCTGGTGAAAAATTCCCAGACAACCAGAGATGAGTCTGGCTGATTGTCCATGTTCCATACCGAGGGCAGTTCAGGGGCCTTTCTGATAAGAGAGACCGTGCGGCTGACGCTAGGTTTCTGATAGAGAATGTGAATTTATTAAAACACAGTCTCCATCCACGAGACAACAGGTAAGATGTCTTCAGGGTTTCTATTTAGGTCGCTGATTTCTAATCTACATAAATTTCCCTGGAACTGACTGTAAACTAGTTAAATGGTTGGCTGGTGACAAAAAAAAGATGAGGCAAATAACGAATGCATCTAAGGCAGCACAGAAGATTCCGAGGGATTTGCGTCCGCTCTATAATTACGGTGGCGCGTGGGAAATTAAAATTCTGCTCGGCCTCCCTCTCCTCGCTTCCCTTCCCCCAAGCCTCTTGGTCTTGTCCCCAATAAAGAGCTCTTGGAATATGTGGGAATGGTGGCTTAAGGTAGAGAAAACAAAGAGAAAGGGAGGTGAAGACAGAGATTAAAAGAGTGGTCCCTGGGAGCGCTGCATTCTCCTAGGGAAGCAAAGCGCTCTTACACAGCTGAGAGCCGGTTCAATGGAGATGGTAGTCGGGGCAAATTCTCTACCTCCTGCTTCTATGTTACAACTGGGAGTGTGGTTATGCTTATACTATACCTCTAGAGCTGGGGTGGGCAGCCACAGCAGGGCCAAATCTAGCCCACCACCTGTTTTTTGTACCACCTGCATGAATGTTATTTTTACCATTTTAGCGGTGCCATTTTTTTTTTTTTTTTTTTTGGTGGTGGTGGTACTGGGGTTCCTGGAAGCCCTTCTACCTCCGGGCTACACTCCCAGACCTATTTTATATTTTATTTGGAAACAGAATCTCTTAAACCAGCGAAGCTGGCTCTGAACCAGTGCGATCCTCCTGTCTCTGCCTCCCAAGCGCGGGGATTACAAGGGTGGGCCACCACGCCCCGCTAGCGGCGCCATTTTTAAATGCTACAAAAATACCCATATTTTTTTCCTCTTGATTTTGCCTCAGAGAGTCTAAAATATTTTTCTATCTGACCCTTTAAGAGAAAGGTTTCCAAGCTGGGCGAGGTGGCACACACCTGTAATCCCAGTACTTGAGAGGCTGAGACGGAGGATGGAGGGTCACAGGTTCAAGGACAGTCTCAGCAGTTTAGTGACACCCTCTGCAACTTAGTGAGACTCTGTTTCGAAATAAAAAGTAAAAATAAAAAGGGCTGAAGGTGTAGCTCAGAAGTAGAATGCCCCCGGGATTCAATCTCCAGTACTGGAAAAAAAAACAAAAACAGAACAAGTTTGAAGCCCCTGCTCTAGGTAAGACCTCCAGGGAGCAGCAGCAGCACCACTCTATAGCCTTGCCCCTTACATCCAGCAGTGCCTGATGATTGGATAGATGAAATAAAGTCTTGAGAGCAGCCGGAATGAGGGACACTATTTTTCTTATTTTCGATTGAAGAAACCAAGATCTGGAGATGCTAATTGGCTGAGCCAAAGTCCAATCACTTCCTAGTGGCAGAGTCAAAGTTAGAATCCCCATCACAACATACCACCTCGGTCCAGTGCTGTCGTGAAGCCTTACAATACCCGTCAAGGTCTGCCTTTCAGTCAGACTGACTGACCTCGGTGCATCAGTGAAATGGAAAGACACCGCTATTCAGTGTGCACTGACAGAGACAAAGGCACTTGGCAAGCATTTCCAGAAAATATGGAACTAACCTTATTTCTAAAGAGAGGTACAGTTTGAAACTCAATACCTAGGTAAGTGACACACCCGATGCTGTCCTAAGCAATTAGTCTGTGATGACATGGACCTCTTGGAAAGATCTTGAAAAGCATGGGTATGAGAGATTAAAAGTGATTTGTAATGTACTTAATGGTAAGCTGAGAGAGAAACACATATGTATGCATAGGGTGACATCATAGAGAAGATAATTTGCTTGGCTCTTTTAATGCCCATTTTGAAGGTCACTGGTGCTGAGTTTCTACTCTTTCCCAGGGAGGTTACTCCCTAAGCTAATACTTTGTGTTGTCATTTATGTTTTCCAAGACAATATCTCAAGGCCGAATGGGTTTACTCAGCACTCCACACAGATGCTGGATTGAAACCTTTCTAATCATTTTCTAACCCAAACTCTAGCATAATTTTTGCTATGTTTTTAATAGCTGGGGGATATAAAATCCTGACATATATTCCAACCAATATTGATGCTTTCTTTGGAATTTGGGAAGACAAAGACAATAAATTAGGTACAGCTAAACATGTTGCCCTGTGTGCTGAGCATAATTAGCCTAATGCTATCACCTAGGTGAATTGTGGCTTTATGTTATCTAGATAGTGTGAGAGGATAACCCTTCCCGCCTCCCTCTGGAGCGCTCTTTGGAAGTCTTACTGCTCTAGCTAGTTCAGAGCTATTTATTTTTACTCGTGTTCATTATTTTAGTCCTCAAGAGTAATGTTCAATGTTTAGCAACAATAAATTTTATTTCCCATGTGTAAGTCTAGTAACAAAGCTGATACAAATCCCTCTTAAATCTCTGCGCCACCTCGTATGCATTCATTATTTTCTTCATCTTTTTGTCACCAGCCAACCATTTAACTAGTTTACAGTCCGCTGCAAAGTAATCTATGTAAATTAGGAATCAAAAGTGTAGTCCAAAGCCCTAGGGGCCTCTCACCTGGCCTTTTTTGCAGTGGAGTAGGTCTCTCTCTCTCTCTCTCTCTCTCTCTCTCTCTCTCTCTCTAGCAAATCAGCCACGTGGGCACCCTACTTAAAGATGCTTGGGTTTCTTTAACCTCTAACTTCAGAACACATTCTCTAATCATAGCCCATCAAACAGCAATTATTTATTTCCATTCATGTAATGTTCTCCTAAAAAGTCACTCTGGGCAAAACACAAACAAAGAAGAAAACAAAAATGCCCACAACCAATGGCAAAAAAAAAGTTAGCAGTATTAAACAAGTGACTTGTTGGAGTTAATTTAAACTTGGCAATAGAAAGTCTTGTCATCTTAAAGGTGAGTGTTAAACACAAGGCTTGTGGAGGGAACAAAGTGTTCCTCGACTGGAATGCCTCCATTTTGATTTATAAAAGGGTGGATCCAAGTCAACCTACATTAATAGGGCTTTATACTTCATGCTGTGTGGGGCACTTTGTAAATATTGCTCCAACACGACAAAATCCTCTGCCCTTTGAGGCTGTATTAAATTTTTCTCTAAGGTTAAACTAGTCAACAAATAGTCATGAAGTATCACAGTTTACTGTATTATACTGAGAACTAAAGAAAAGTCATAACTAGCCCCAAAGAAGTGGTGGTTGTAAACCCCTTGACATACACAAGACATCAAGGTTAAGGAGGAGGGAAAATCCAGAGGAGAGAAAGAATGAAGCAAAAAGGAGACCTATCTGTGCTTCCCTTTCCTCTACACCTCCCCACCCCATCACCAGGGCAGAGAAGCTTAAGCTTGAGCCCCGTCTGGGCAACTCAGCAAGATCCTGTCTCAAAATAAAGTGTAAACGTGGGCTGAGGCTGTAGCTCAGTTGCAGAACTGACTGGGTTCAGTCCCCAGTACTGCAAAATAAATAAAATCCCCAGTATTGTGAAATAAATAAATAAATCCCCAGTACTGCTAAATACATACATACATACATACACTCTAATGAATAATAAAAAATCTGCCTAGACTCTAGACTATGTTCAGCAGGTTCCTGCTTTACTTATGCCTTTTTTTTTAATTGTGTTATTAAGCCGGGCATGGTGGAGCACACTTGTAATCCCAGCATTTGGGAAGCTGAGACCAGAGGATCGCAGTTCGCGGAAAGCCTCAGATACTTAGTGAGGCCCTCTGCAACTCAGTGAGACTAGGTTTCAAAATAAAGAATAAAAAATAGGGCAGGGGGTGTAGCTCGGAGGTCGAATGCCCCTGGCTTCCATCCTCAGACCCAAAACAAAAAAAAACTGTGTTATCTAGAAAATGGTTGCCGGGCGTGGTGGCACACGCTTGTAATCCCCGCGCTTGGGAGGCCGAGACAGGAGGATCGCGCAGGTTGGAAGCCAGCCATGCTAGCTTAAGAGACCCTGTTTCCAAAAATAAAAAAGTATAAAATAGGTCTGGGAGTGTAGCCTGGAGGTAGAAGGGCTTCCAGGAACCCCAGTACAGAAAGAAAGAAAGAAAGAAAGAAAGAAAGAAAGAAAGAAAGAAAGAAAGAAAGAGGTCATTGAAAAGCACTAAACCAATAAATTGTGAAAATATCTCTTTGAAAAATTGTTCATGAGTCAGAATGAAAAATTCACAGCTGCCCAGTTTCAAGAAGCCAGACAATACAAGCAAAGCCTTCATCAATGCCAAAAGTACACCCACATAGAATTAGCATCAGGTACAGAATCCATCAGGTACAGAACCCCACAAACAACATGCTGAATTTTTGTTCCAAAGTAACTGGAATATTTTATTTTACTACATCTGACAATCTAGTCATTGGTTTTTATAATTTTGTGTGTGTGTGGCACTGGGGATTGAACCCAGGCCATTCTACTTCCCAGCTATATCCCAGCCCTATTTTTACTTTTATTTTGAAATAGGATCTCCCTACCCTGATGAGAGTCTCATTACTTGATGAGGCTCTCCTTGAACCTGTGATCCTCCTGTCTCAGCCTCCCAAGTACTGGAATTGCAGATGTGCACCACCACTTCTGGCTGTAATTTTTTGTTTTTTTGTTTTTTTGTTTTGTGTGGGGGGGGGGGTTACTGGGGATGGAATCCAGGACTTTCTACCTTACTAAGCTACACTCCTAGACCAATTTTATATTTTATTTGGAAACAAGGTCTCACTAAATTGCTGAGCGCCTCATTAATTAGCTGAGGCTGGCTTTGAACCTCTGCAATCCTCCTGTCTCAGCCTCCCAAGCACTGGGATTACAAATGTGCGCCACCACGCCCAGCTTGATTTTTGTTGTTGTTGTTGTTGTTGTTGTTGTTTGTTTGTTTGTTTGTTTGTTTGTTTCTTAATCTACCAATAGTTTACCTCTCTTTAGGCCAAAAAAAAAATTATGGAATGGTTTCCACTGTAATTAACCTATTCCTACTAGAGTTGATTGTCCATGCCTCTTTTCAAACTGGAAGCTTCTTTAAAAATCATTTTAATCTTTTGGACAGTTCTGAATGAACAATAGCCCAGGCTTCCACACATTACAATTCTCTAAGCTGGGTCTCATGCTCTTTGTCAGAGACAGCTCGGGGGCAGCGCCAGGAGGATGTGCTCAGTCTTGCTTCAGGTTCTGGAGCTTTGATGGTGGCAAGGAGGCAGGTGAGCTCCCTCTGCTAGTTTGCATGTTAAAGGTACTCCTGGCAGGTATCTGGTTGAAGATCTGAAAGCTCCTCTCTTGTGTGTGCAAGGGCAAACGCTCTTTAGTGACATGAATTGACAATAAGAAGCAGATTTCAATAGCCCTTTGTACCCCCAGTTTTTAAGCCAGAAAACCTATATTAGAGAAAATTTGAACCTGATTTTTTTAATTGTGCCACTCTGCCCTACTTCAGCGGGTTGACAATAGTACAAAATCTTTTAACATGTCACTACTTCGTAATTCTAGTAACAGAAGCAGAAATCGCTAAGCCTGAATCTTTTTAATTACTTTATCAATTCTTTTCAGTTTCTGATTCACTTGCAGATCACTCACTCGTTTTCTATACTAAACAGAAGAGTTTGAATTATGCATAAAAGCTTTTTAAAGGCATTTTTCAGATAAAGCACTTTATATTATTAAGCATTGTAAAATTATTATTGCACATCACTTTTATTATGTAGCTCATTTTAAATGGGCCAGAATATTTTAATCATCCAAGAAAAGTCATAGTTTATAGCTCAAAATTGAAAATATATCTACACGTATTTTCCATAAAATATGCATGCATGATTTTCAGCTCCATTTAACTAATGTGTTTTGGAAATATGTTACAATTGTAAATGCAACAAATCTCAGTCTAGGAAAAAAGTAGTATAAAAAGTGTGATTAATAGCAATATATATTTTTTCATTTTACATAAGTCCCTATTTTGAAATATGAATCATTTTATATAGATAACCTTGTATTTCCATGCCATTTATCTAAACTGTAGAATATTACAACTCTGGGTGCAGAATTACAAATTACGTGAAAAAAACAAAATGTCAAAACAACATAAATTACCCAGTGCATTTGCAAATAAAAAATTACAAATGATAAGGAATTAAAGAGTAATGAAAAAGAATCAGATAATGTCCACAGCACAGATGCATGTAGGTTCAGAAATGTAATATATTTGCAATCTTATTATTGGAAATTATTTCTTAATTGAACAAGTGATGTGAAGATGAAAGTTCTTAGATCATTTGGATTGATGATCTTCATAATTAGCTCCTAGTAAGCATATAAAGCATACACGGTCCTGTATGTAAAACGGACTTTTCTTCCTGATTAAGTCACTTTTCTCAGATGTGACTTCACAGTAAAACTGAACCAGCTTTCAAAAATTTTGGATGAAAGAGTATTTCTGTAAGGCAAAATAGGTTTGTGGTTTCTACTGTAAGAAAGAGAATTGCTGTGCACTGTACAGGAGGTCTAATTTTATGGTTTGCATGGCTGGGTAGTAGCTAGAATTTTCAGCTCAACCACACATGTCATGAATAACAATACATTGAATTTACATAGCTATTTCCTCAGTGGAATTCCAAGAACTACATAATTTCACTTAGACTCATAACATCTCTTCTAGGAGCTACAAACTAGAAAATGTCTCCATTTAAAATGATGGGAAAGAGAAGGCACATAAAGATTGGACCACACCTTGTACCGCATAGATTAGGAAATCATTTTCTGATAATGGCAGAACTTCCAACAGTCCTTTTAGAGAGACTCCATGGGCAAAGTCTTTGCTGACCATGTCCAGGCACCTAATTTTCTCAGTGGTCAGCATCAGGTCACCATTGTAAGACAGACAGACAATCCTTGGTACTGAGAGAATCAGATCGATATCTTTTCAACCACCTCCCCCCCCACACACAGCCAACTACAGACTGCCACCACCATGGAAGCTGACCCTCACACCACCTGTGTCATGGGACTGTGACTCCTAGTACCTAGCATCCATCCCTGCATCAGTCCCTAACGGTTCTGGTCTCCCCAGACTCTGACTTCTATAAATGAATCTTCCCTCTCTGCTTAGTCTTTTGCATTAGTCCACCTCACAACAGGACTCTCCTCAACTTCAGCTGTACTCAGTTCTTCCTGGCTTCTCCTGCAGTGTGGTACTGCTGGTCATCTGTGAACCCAGCCCATAGCTTGATGACCCACATATTACTCACAGGACAAGCCCCAGCCAGTCTGTCAGTGGGCTGTTTCCCCAACGCCCCAATTCCTTGTTTAGAGCAAGCAGCTGTGATAGCAGTGGACTTCCATGTGACCCTGATGGCCTTTACATGGGGCTAAGAAAAACAGTCACAGACTAGGACTCCAAGCAGTCTCACCACCTGTGACCACAGGCGTACCGCCCATGACTGGCTAGAAGCAGTATAGAGGCCTGATGTTTTTAACAGGAGACAGAGAGGAAAAGAGAAGCCAGTTAGTGGCTGGACAACCAACCCCATGAGAATCGTTCCACCAACTATGGGACCATAACATAATCTTCCTAAAAGAAAGGGCACTGGGTGATTATTGGATAATTATAGTCTTCTAACTCAAAATCCATCACCAGAGCTAAATTGCTCCTGCAACAATCTACAGTACTATCAAAAATTTAAAATAGCTGCAGACTAAAGACAAGAGCCCTATGCTAAGGATAGCAGAATGGACAGACAGAAGGAGCTGGGATTCTGATGTATAGTGAGGCTGCCCCCCTCTAGACTTCTCATGATGAGGGAAACATAGATCCCTTGTCAGTTAAGTCATTGTGGCCAGATTTTTCTAGCTTTTTATTAATTGTAACCAAATGCATTCCTATCTGACCATTGCTCATTCCTTTCCCATTAAATTTAGATCAAATCATGCTGTTGTTTTTACATGCTAAATAATGGTCACTGCTCAGTCTTCCTTTCAGTCTTCTTGGCTTTTTTTTTCTGGTGTGTGTGTGTGTGTGTGTGTGTGTGTGTGTGTGTGTGTTTTGAACCCAGGGGCACTCTACCTCCAAGCTATATTCCCATCCCTATTTTTTATTCTTTATTTTTGAAACAATGTGTCACTAAGTTGCAGAGGGCCTCATGGATTTTCAAACCACAGCATCCTAACAGTCAAACCATAGCATCCTACCAAACATTTCCAGTCCAAAGATAAGGTAAATGCAGAGATTGCCTTGCTCAATGGAAGCTTGATTCTAATTAGAGGAGGGCTTGAAGACACCCCAAGGATTTATCTGGTCCTGGCTTGGCCCTGAGGAATCATGGATAATGCAGACCCTCAGGAGTAAAGCCCAAAGAGAAGATAACCTAATCCCTATTACCATACCTGTCCTACAAAACCAAACAAAACCAGAAAAGTAGAATTTTCCACTCAGCAGACTTTGGGTATTCATTAAAGGGATTCGCTTGCTATACTATGAGCTTATCTGTTCTGTGTGTGTGTGTGTGTGTGTGTGTGTGTGTGTATTGTTGTTGTTGTTGTTGTTGTTGTTGGGTGGTGGTACTGGGGTTCCTGGAAGCCCTTCTACCTCCAGGCTACACTCCTAGACCTATTTTTACATTTTTATTTGGAAACAGAGTCTCCTAAACCAGTGCACACGGCTGGCTTAGAACCTGCGCGATACTCCTGTCTCTGCCTCCCAAGCGCGGGGATTACAAGCGTGCACCACCACGCCCGGCTTCTGCGTCTTTTTTTTTAAATCATATACTTGTGTGCATGTGCGTGTGTGCGTGGTGTGTGTGTGTGTGTGTGTGTGTGTGTGTGTGTGTGTGTGTGTATTGGAGATTCAACCCAGGAGTGCTCTACCTCTGAGTACACCCCCAGTCCTATTTTAAAGTTATATTTTATATTGAAACAGGATCTCATTAAGTTGCAGAGAGCCTCACCAAGTTGTTGAGGCTGGCTTTGAAACTGTACTGGGATTGCAGGCCAGCACCACCACCCACGTCCCACCAAGCTTCTCCATGTCTTTAAAAGAGGTCGTCCTCTGGGCTGTGTGAGTGTAACTAATATCATTGAAAAACACAGAAAAAGTAAATAGTATTTGAAAAAGCAGGGAGCTCATTGTCTTCTTATTCCTCCTTTCGTTTTTCCACTCAATGAGTAACTGGCCATAAATATCCAGAAAAGAAGACCTGGGAAGAATTTAAAAACTATAACTTATGAATTTAGAGGAGAAATCACCTACTCCCAGGACTCAGGGATTTCCAAATGGTGCTCAAAAGCAGTGCGTGTTTCTAGGCACCTTCCCGCAGTGACAGCGGCTCTCCTTAGGCTGTCATTGTCATTTCCATAACGCTGAGATCCTGTGATTTTAAAGTATGTGTATTATCTGCAATATGCAGCACCACGCTGATGAGAGCTCCACACATTTTCTTGTAGAGTTTGGGCTTCTGTCCCTCTGTCAGGACTGGTAATTGTCACTGTCTTCATTTCTGCCTGCGTTTCGGGTAGATGTGGACATTAACTTCTGGACCAATTTCTATGAATACTCACTGCAACCTTGTTGATCATCAAGTCTGACAAGGCTACCCTTGAGAACGTGAAAGTCAGCGAAAGCAGATCAGAGAGGTGTGGTCGGCCGGGATCTGGATGTCCCTGAGCCTTGGGAGGAAGGGATTGCAGCCCTCGCGGCCTCCCTGAAGCCTGGGTCCACAGCCCGCTGTCTGGGTCCCCATCCCTGTCCCCAGGGCTCCCAGAGCTGACTCGAAGGAAAACATTCTCGCCTTCTCTGGTTCTCAGCACTTGTAAGGGAAACAAACACATGCTGCACAGGGAAGAGCACGTCGTTTGTGGTTAGACCAAGAGGGAATTTACCAATTTGTACAACTACTTAAATTCTCCAAAATGTTGTTTCCTCAGCTATAAAATGTAAAAATACTGACAGTGTATAGGTGCCTTCTTAAATTTCAGGAGTGGAAAAGAGAGGAGGCTAGATGGTATGGCTTCTCTTGAAAAGCACTTGGTGCTTTAAAAATGTCTGGGCCATTTGTCCAGGTAATTGCACTGTGGGAAATCCATCCTAAAGAAACATCCCTGAAGCATTAGTGCCGGTGTGTGTTCCACAGAGCGTCTCTCTCCCGAGCTCTCTCAACACAAAGCAGTATTTCTCTGTCTTCCACCTTCAGCTCTCTCTTTCCTTCTTGACTTAAACCTACTTCTCTCTCTTGGGAGCAAAAATCCTTCTTCCTTGGAAGAGAGGAAATAAAGCAAGTAAGTGCAGAATTCTCTGTGGCAGGCAGGAAGAAAGGGGGGCATCTACCCACCATGCAAAAGGTAAACAGCTTCCTACTTAGATACTTAGTATTTATTTATTTACTGGGGGCACTGGAGGCTGAACTCAGGGGCATTCTACCTCTGAAATACACCCCCAGCCCCATTTTATTTTTATTTTGAAATTGGGTCTTGCTAAGTTGAAGAGGTCCTCACTAAGTTGCTGAGGCTGACCTCAAACCTGTGATCCTCCTGTCTGTCTCACAAGTACAGGGATTACAGGATGCACTACCATATTCTTCCCTTTCATCTTTTACTTGACAGTATGCTATACACACACACACACACACACACACACACACACACACACACACATGTAATATGTGCCAGGTACTCTTCTAGTTATTGGGATATATACAGCTTACATTTAGTTGGGGAGGTAAACAACACAGAGAACATAAAAATCACTAAATTAACATTTTTAGAGACAGGCGTGGTGGCGCACGCTTGTAATCCCAGTATTTGTGAGGCTGAAACAGGAGGATCGCGGGTTCTCAGCCAGCCTCAGCTACTTAGTGAGGTCTTTTGCAACTCAGTAAGACCCTGTTTCAAAATAAAAAATAAGGCTGGGGGCAGGGGGGTATAGCTCGGAAATAGAATGCCTCTGGGTTCAATCCCCAGTACAGCAAAAAAATTAACATTTTTAATACTTTTATTGGTATATTGTACTCTAGCCTCATAAGGTAGTTCATAGCGATGGTGACATACATGCACACGGCACTTGGTGGGTTTCCTCCGGCTCCACCCCCAGTCCCCCCTTCCCCATAGGAGATATTGAGATTAGCACTGGTATTCTCACATATGTACCTAGTATCAGTGGAAGTGATTCTATCATTGATCCTCCCTCTCCCCTTCTCCCCTAGACCATCTCCCTGGCTCCACTGTAGTTTCTCCTCCGTTATCTGGAGTCCCTCTAACATCCTGATTACTCACTCCCCAGCTTCCACATAGGAGAGAAAACAGGTGGCCCTTACTTTCTGTGACCGGATAATCTCACTAAGCATAGTGTTCTCCAGCTCCATCCATTTTCCTGCAAATGACATTATTTTGTTCATTATTGCTGAGTAGAAGTTCCTTGTGTGTATTTCCCATAATTCTGTAATTCATTCATCTGTTGATGGACAACTTGGCTGGTCCCATCATTTGGCTATTGTCGATTGTGCTGCTATAAACGTGGATATACATATATTACTATGATTTTCTGACTCCAGTTCCTTTAGAAAAATACCCAGGAGTGGTATAGCTGGATCATACATATGATGGATCCATTTCCAACTTTCTGAGGCATCTTCATACTAATCTCCATAGTGGCTGCACTAATTTACAATCCCCTCAGCAGTGCAGAAGAATTCCAGTTTCCCTACATCCTCACTAGCATTTGTTTCTTGACTTCTTGATGATTGTCATTCTGATTGAGGTTAGACGGGCCTCAGTGAAGTTTTGATTTGCATCTCTGATTGCTAATGATGTTGAACATTTTCATGGTGTGGGAGGTACTAGGGATGGAAATCAGGGATATTATACCTCTGAGCTACACCCCCACATTATTTTATTCTTTTTATTTTGAAACAGGATATCACTAAGTTTTGGAGGGCCTTACTAAGTTGCTGAAGCTGACCTCAAACCTGTGATCTTCCTGTCTCAGCCTCCCAAGTACTGGGATTGCAAGCATACACCCCATGCCCAGCTCATGTATTTACTGACCATTTGTATCTCTTCTTTTATGAAGCATCTATTTATTTCACTGCCCATTTCTTGATTGGGTTATTAGGTTTTTTTAGTGTTGAATCTTTTAAGTACTTTGTATATTTTAGATATTCGTCCTCTATTAGAGGGATAACTGGCAAAGATCTTCCCCCATTCTGTAGGCTCTATTTTTAGAGTCTTGACGGTTTCCTTTAATGAGCAGAAGCTTTTTAGTTTAATGGCATCCCATTTCTGTGTTTTTGTTTTAATTTCCTGAGCTTTGAGGGTCTTATTGAGAAACTTCCTACCTGTGTATGTTGCAGTGTTGGGCTTATCCCCTCCTCTAGTAACTTCAAAGTCTCTGGTCTGATTTCTAGGTCTTTGATTCACCTTGAGTTGACTCAAGAACAGGGTGAGAAGTAAAGGTTTAATTCCACTTTTCTACAACTGAATAACCAATTTTCCCAACACCATTTGTCGAAAAGGCTGTATTTTCTCTAACGTATGTATTTGGAACATTTGTTGAAAATCAATTGGCTATAAGTGTGAGTTTGTTTCTATATCATCTATTCTGCTCCATTGGTCTATGTGTCTGTTTTTGTTCCAATGTCATGCTCTTTTCATTGCTATAGCTCTGAAGTATAAGTTGTTTGTTTGTTTGTTTAGTAGTACTGGGGATGGAACCTAGGAGCTTTCTACCTCCAGGCTACTCCCCCAGACCTATTTTACATTTTATTTGGAAACAGGGTCTCACTACGTTGCTGAGAGCCTCACTAAGTAGCTGAGGCTGGCTGCAAACCTGTGATCCTCTTGTCTCAGCCTCCCAAGTACTGGGATTACAAGGGTGCCCACCACACCCAGCTCTGAAGTATAATTTTAAATCAGGAATTGTAATGCCTCCGGGATGGTTCTCATCACAGAGAATTGCTTTGGCTATTCTGGTCTTTTGTTTCTCCATATGAAATTTAAGATTGATTTTTTATATATGTGAAGAATGACATTGATATTTTTATAGTGATTGTATTGACTCTGTAGATCACTTTTGGTAGAATGGTCATTTGGGTATTTATTCTGCCTATGCAAGAACAAGGGAGCCATGCGTGGTGGCACATGCTTGTAATCCCTGCGCTTGGGAGGCGGAGACAGGAGGATCACGCAGGTTCGGAGCCAGCCGCGCTGGC
Source organism: Muscardinus avellanarius (assembly GCF_963383645.1). Taxonomy (NCBI): domain Eukaryota; kingdom Metazoa; phylum Chordata; class Mammalia; order Rodentia; family Gliridae; genus Muscardinus; species Muscardinus avellanarius. Next base: position 62,680,167 of record NC_137797.1, read on the forward strand.
TTAAGAGACCCTGTTTCCAAATAAAATTATAAAAAATAGGTGTCTGAGAGTGTAGCCAGGAGGTAGAAGGGTTTCCAGGAACCCCAGCACCACCAAAATACAAAAACAAAAAAACAAGGGAGATCTTTCCGTCTTCTAAGATCTTCCTCAATTTCTTTCCTTAGCATTTTATAATTTTCATTATAGAGGTCTTTTACCTCCTTGGTTAGATTTATTTCTAGATATTTTATTGTTTTTGAGGTTACTGTGAATGGAATTGTTTTCTGGATTTCTTTCTCAGTGGATTTATGATTGGAGTTAGAAAAGCTACTGATTTTTTTAGTTAGATTTTGTTTCTTGCTACTTTGCTGAATTTATTAATCACCTCTAGAAGTCTTTTGGCTGAGTTTCTTTTGGGGGGGGTCTTCTAAATATAGGATCATGTCATCTGCAAAATAAGATAATTTCAATTCTTCTTTTCCTATTTCAATTCCTTTGATATCCTTCCCTTGCATTGTTGCTCTGGCAAGAGTCTCAAGAACTATATTGACAAGACAAGGATGCCCACTTTCAAGTTAATATTTTAATGTATACCTTTGCTGCACTGTATATAGTAGATTGTCAGGGAAAGTGATCAGGTAGTGAGTGAAGTGGTCTAGGAAGGAGATGGTGCAGGTTTGGGCCAAGATTGAAGAAGCAGAAATGGTGAGAAGGTCTCACATCCAGGATGGACTTAAATACAATGGCTGACAAGACTTTGATGAATTGTATGAGAAGGTACAAAGGAAAGCAACAACTACATGCCAAAGTAGTTTTCCCAAGCAGAGAATGGGCACATCATTTACTGAGATGTGAAATAGTGAAAGAGCACATTCATAAAGAAATTGAAAGGTTTCTTTGGCTATTTAAATGACTATTCAATATTCAAACAAAAATATCAAGAGGGAAGCTGGGTCAGGTGTCATGGTACACACCTGTAATTCCAGTACCTGGGAGGCTGATACAGGAGGATCACAAATTCAAGGACAGTCTCAGCAATGTGGTAAGACTTTTAGCAGCAACCTGGCAAAACCCTATTTCAAAACTAATAATAATAACAACAACAATAATAATAATGATAATGACTAGGGGCGTGGCTCAAAGGTAGAATGCTCAATCTCCAGTACCACACACAAAAATAATATATATAAACAAACCTGGAATACAGGGGAAAAGTCACAGCTGGACATAAAATTTTGGAGTCATCAGGACATGGATGGTACTCATATGACTAAAAAAAGTCACTGAAGAGGTAAAATGCAGGTTGAAAAGAGAAGAAAACCAGACGGGCATAATGGCACACACTTGTAATCCCAGTACTTGGAAGACTGAGATAGGAGAATCACAAATATGTGTCCAGCCTCAGCTACTTAGTGAGGCCCTCTGCAACTTAGTGAGACCCTGTTTCAAAATAAAGAATAAAAATAGATCTGGGGGTGTAGCTCAAAGGTAGAATCCCCTTTGGTTCCATCCCCAGCACTGTACCACAAAAAAAAGAGAAGAAAACCAAGAGCTGAGTCTTGCATAATTCCAAAATTTAGAGGATTGTGGAAAGGAGGAGGAGGTGGAGCCAGAAAATGAGCCTAAGAAGGAGTAGCCAGTGAAGTAGGAGAGAACTAGAGGAGACAGGTGTATAGCAGCCTCTGATCTCAGCCAGAGCAACGGGCGTGAAGGTCCAACTGGAGTCCTTTCAAGAGAGAGAGACGGAGAGAGAGAGAGAGAGAGAGAGAGAGAGAGAGAGAGAGAGAGAGAGGGAGGGAGGGAGGGAGGGAGTGAGGGAGACAGACAGACAGACAGACAGACAGACAGACAGACAGACTAGCTTTGCGGGAGGTTTTTACTATTCGGGGGAGCAGAGCAGGACACAAGGGAGTCAATAGAAAAGGATGAAGAGGTATCAAAGACAACCCAGGAGGGAGACGCATGTGCAGGATAACAACTCTGGTAGGAATCGGAGGAGAGCACCTGGTGTGAAGGGAGGGTGTGCAGCCAGTTTGGGAATGTTAAGTCTGAGCTGTAGACACCCGGGAGTTCTGAATGAGCTAAGAAAAATAAGCCTAGTTGAGCATTCTCAATTTGAACTATTTTCAAGCATCTACAAGGCCCTTGGCATGTAATAGTTTGTCATGTCACTCAGACACAAATTTGAATTACAGACACTACAAGGCAACTGTGCAGAACTGAATTATTTAGCTGGGGAATGAACCCAGCTGACTGCTTGGGATCCGCTCACAATGTATTTTGTTCATTAACACCTGGAAAATTGTATTTAAGAAGGAAAAGAAAAAAGCCTGTTTCCAAAAGAAAGAGGTCCTTAGAGCCAGAGACATTACTGAAAAAGAATTCTCGGGAGGTGGTGATTTGAGGACACAGATGAAATGTTTTAGGGGTAGAGAATTATATACTAGAGTGGCCTCACTAAGTCAAAGATTTTGCGATGTGCCTTCATGAACGGCAAGGGTCTCCACTTCTGCCCATCAGGCCCAGATGTCTCTGCCTGACTTACTGGAGTCCCTGCAGTCACATGAGCCTCTGTGCCATCAGCAGCCTCCACCACCCCCTCCCACCACCATGCTCACGTTCCTACCTTACCTCTGTCCAAAGACAATCTCTTGTATTAAGCAATAATGGCGACCACCTTCCTGCACCAAGGGGTGCTATTAATTGCATAATCACACCCTCTGGAGTTCGGGGCTCACAGAGCGATATCAGAGAACAAATTCCCTAGAGCAAGCGCCTCGCTGCCACTTACTGTCGAGGAAGCAATCTCAGCATGTAAAGGAGGGGCTTTCCATGCTCATAGACTCCTCTGTCTGGTAATCTAATTGATTTTATGGTATGAGTCTAACAGGCACTGGCTCAAATTTCCCTCTTAGAGTTAACATGTTCATGTTCCTGCTTGCTGCTAGGCTTGAAGCAGCTGGGTGAGTTCTGGATATCTACCCAAAAATAACCATCATTATCATTATCATAGCTTACATAGAATTTGTGGTGTCGTCTAAATATGATTTGTTGCTCCCAAAACTCATGTTGGAGTTTAATCCCCATTGATAAGTATTAGGAGGGTAGAAACTTAACCCAAATCTGAGGTTTAGAGGCAGGACCCTCAGAAGGTAATTAGGATTAAAGTCATGAGGGTAGAGCCCCATGACTAAACCTGGTGGCTTTATTAGGAGAGACCAGAGGACACACACCTGCACTGCCTATCTATTGCCATGTGATGCCCTGTACTGCCTCACGACTCTGCCAGAAAGACCATCACCAGATGAAGTCCCTCCCCCCCAGCCCTCCAGATCCATGAACCAAAAGAAGACTTTTTTCTTTATAACTTACCCAATCTGTGATATTGTATTATCAGCAACAGAAAATATACTAATGGAACTTACTTTGTGCCAAACTCTGTTCCAAGCACTTTTGGTTTTGTATTGGGGCTCAAGCACAGAGGCATTCTACCTCCAAGCTATTTCCCCAGCTCTTTTTTATTTATTTTTTATTTGAAACAGGATCTCCCTACATTACCAAGGATCTCACTAAGTTGCTGAGGCAGGCCTTGAACCTGTGATCCTCCTGGCTCAGTACTCCCAAGTACTGGTTTATAGGTGTGCACCACCACACCCAGCCTGTTCTAAGCATTTTAATCCTCATGAAAATTCTGTAAATTAGACACAATTATGGTGCCTATTTGCTAGATGGGAAGCTGGAGGCACAGAGAGGTAAAATATCTCAGCCAGGATCACATAGCAAATAAGCTAGAACATGACAGAGCTGGGATTCTAACCCAGGCACTCCCCAAATGGATTTCCTGATCTGGACCTGGGGAAAGGGCAGCCAGTTCTGAGTGGCTCATTCTGATGTGTTCACATTCACCCACTGCACTTTCAGAGTAATAAAGCTGCTTATTAATTCCTATCTGATTCTTGTGTCTATTTCCCAGTTGATTCAGAGTCTGACACTGAAAAGGATGTAAATAATTGCCCCCTCAGAAGGACCAACACTAACCTGGTCCAATTTTATTGCTGTGAGATGAAGGATTAAAAATTAGAAAACCCAAGATGGTTGCAGTGGCACACGCCTATAGTCTCAGCTACTCAGAAGGCTGAGGCAGGAAGGTTGCTTGACCCAGAAGTGTAGGGCAGTCTGAGCAATACGTGAGACCCCCCCAGTTTCTTTTTAACAAATTATAAAACCTTCTCCTCCCAATTTATTCCTAGCTTCATGCATGCTGTTCCCCCTGAGGAGAGTTCATACTCCCCTGTCCAAGGACTAGGCTTTCTTCCTCAATCCTTGGACCACCACTCATTCAACCCTTCCCTGCATCCTCTCAGTCCTCCAGCAGCCTTGCCCACAGCTCAAATTTCTCATCCAAGCCCAGGTTTTCTCTCATGAACAACAAGACTAAAGGAAGATGGCTTCTTCGGTTGGTCTAGAGTCTCTGAGGAGCTAAAGACCCCGGCCACTGTTGGGGTTCAAGTGTGTTCTTCCTGCTCCATGAACACACGCTAGCCCGCTTTGATCTCTCACCTCACTCTATTATAGCATTATAGTCTAAAATAGAAGTTGCAAGCAATTACTTTTTGAGTACCCACCCTGTATCTGAAATACAGCAGTGAATGAGACACAAATGTGTCTTTTTAGGATGTGTCACTTTAGGATTCATTCAGCCTTGTGTTAAACAACTGAGGTGTATCTGGATCTATATTGTCCTCCCCTAAGTCCAGAAGAGATACATGACACTCAGACTTAGACCTGAAAGGGACCTCAACATTCAAAAATAGACAAGCCCTTGCAGTTCTCCAGAAGGTAATGATTTAGAAAGGGGATCAGAACCCAGACTTCTTGAATAGGTTTCATAGATCCTACGAGTCTGAGAATAGTGTTGGCAATATTTGTGTCTGTATACATACATGCATTTTCCTCTAGAAAAGGTTTATACCCTTATGAGAATCTCAAAACTTTTCATGAACCAGAAAAATGTTGAGAAACCTCTGCTTAAAGGCAACTTTAAAAGAAAAGAACTCCAAAGGTAGAATCCGATAGTGGTTCAGTCACACCCTGAATCCTGGTGCCCTGGTCACTTCACCTGGAGACCTCAAATCCACTAGATGTCAAAAGCCCTTGGGTCCCAAACCTGCAAGGCCTTCTCCCTTCTGTTGTCTTGCACAGCTGCAGCTAAAGGTGTTTCCCACCAGCCTTCTCTCCCTCAGAATATCTCTTCCTAGCCGGGCGTGGTGGCGCACGCTTGTAATCCCCGCGCTTGGGAGGCAGAGACAGGAGGATCGCGCAGGTTCGAAGCCAGCCACGCGCGCTGGCTTAGGAGACCCTGTTTCCAAATAAAAATGTAAAAATAGGTCTGGGAGTGTAGCTCGGAGGTAGAAGGGCTTCCCGGAACCCCAGTACCACCAAAAAAAAAAAAAAAAAAGAATATCTCTTCCTACTCTTTCACTTAGTGAAAGAAAGAAATGAATGAGATACCCACACAACATAAAAATCTGACCGAGCTGGGCATGGTGGTGTGCACCTATAATCCCAGTACTTTGGAGACTGAGACAGAAGGTTTGCAGGTTCAAGGCCAGCCTCAGAAACTTAGTGAGACGCTCAGTAACCTAGTGAAATGCTGTTTCAAAAACAAAAAATAAAAAAGGCTGGGAGTGTAGCTTGGAGGTAGAACACCTCTGTGTTCAGTCTCCAGTACTGCATACACACACACACACACACACACACACACACACACACCTGTAATTAGAGTCTCTCCAATCAAAATTAAGTCATTTTCACTTTCTCTTTTAATTTAAGTGTATTAAATTAAAAATCCAATACTTTAAAGCTGGGTGTTTGGCACATGCTTGTAATCCCAGTACTTGGGAGGCTGAGACAGGAGGATCACAGGTTTGAGGACAGCCTCAACTACTTAGTGAGGCCCTCTGCAACTTAGACCTGTTTCAAAATTAAAAAAAAAAAAATAGGGCTGGGAGTATAGCTCAGAAATAGAATGCCCCTGGGTTCCACCCAGTACTGAAAAAAAAAAAAAACCAATACTTTATTATGAGCTTCTGCACCAGTAAAAGAGAAGGGGGGGGGACAATAAAATACTAACAGTCTTTCAATTTGGAAAGTGTTTTTCAAATACTCTGGAAATTGATGTGACTATATAAAGATTCTTGATAGAATAATAAATTCAACATGGCTACAAATAGTAATTCTTCTGTTAAAATAAGATACTTGCATTCATGTCTTGGTTTTTTTTATAAAAGAATCTCTCCCATCTTGCTCCACTTGCTTCTGTATTTTATCCCCTTTCTCTGAATTTAAATACCTATCCTGCTACAACTCTGCTGTTTCCTTAAATTGTTTTTTTTAATGCAAACAAACTTATCTCCAAAAGAGAGAATGATGAGCTACAATTTGCCCAAAGTTGCACATGCCATGGCATAGCCTGGAGTTTCCTTTATGCCCTTGAATAAGTGAAATATCAACTTCCCAAGTGGAAGCTTCCAGAAGTAAAGCTAGAAATGTATTCACGGTGTCCTCCCCCACAACTCGCCAGGGCACAGGCTGCAGCTGTTGCACACTCCCTGTCACACAAACTTTCCCACAGCTGTTCCCTAGAAAGATTGACATCTCTTCATACAATCATCTTTGCCCATCCTTCGTTTAAGGTTTTGGCTTTAGAAAATTGATTTTGAGTGAATCTTAGGAAGGATGAAAGAGAACATGGTGTTTCTTTCCACTCTTTCCATTGAGATCCGATGTTTGACAGTTCAAAATATGGGCGAGGGAGGGACCTTTATTTTACAACTGGCAGCAAATTTCCTCTTCAGGAGAAACCCCCCTGTTCTCTGATGGCCTCTTTGGTTATAAAAGGGAAAGCACACAATAGCTGATCAAGGACAAGACAATGAGAGCTGAATCGTTCCACTTTCTTTTAATGAAAAGATTTTTGAGCCTCCAGGAAGCAGGAGGGGGCACAGATGTGAGAGACCAAGAGATGAGAAAAGGAGAAAGAAAACAGGCAGTTGCCAGGAATCCAGGAAACTGGACTTTTTCAAGCCAGAGGTGACTAATACTCAGTTTTAAGTCATCTGCTATAGGTAGATTGCTTCACTACAACTCCCATTTGTACCACGAAATCTTTATGAAACAGCCAGCTTTTATGAGTGGTGACTGGGGAAAATTATGGAGAGGGCACTGTGTTCCATGTTTCCATTGACTGGGGACAGAGAAAAGGGAACAAACGCAAGAGTCAAGGTGTCAAAAAATTTGAAAATTCTGACATAAAGGAAATTAGACCAATAAACAACAAAGCGGACCAACACATCCCCTGAGAATACTCAGAGATAGTGGATGAGGCTGTATCACTGGGGCTTTCCAGAGATGAGGTACCTGAGTGTGGGACTCCAAGGGAAATTCCACCTTAGACAGCACAGGAGCTATTGAGGAAGGTCATGAAAGGCTGAAGCCTACAGTCTGTTGTGGGCCCCAGGGCTGCAGAGCCTCTCAACACCAGGAGTTGCTAAGAAAAGTGGCAAATGGAAAAGGAAGAACAAAGCCACACTGGAGCTCACGAGGACAACTGGGGCCCTCATCTCACTCACAACCTTCAGCCTTGACAACACGGCTGATCTACAGAAGTTGCTGGCACACTCCACCACAGCCACATATACACACCTGGCTCAGGATCTGGAGAAGCTAAGGGAGGTGTCCTGTAGGAGCCAGAGGGGCCAGGGGCTTGTGTGAAAGAGGAGCAGAAGATCAGTGACAGCGTGCATGAACTGCAAGAGTGACTGGGATCTGCACTGAACTTCCACACACTGTGATCCAGGCATGGGTAGTGGTACTGGGGATTGAACCCATGGCATTCTACCTCTGAGCTATAGCCCAAACTCTATTTTATTTTTTATTTGAAAACAGGAACTTACTAAGTTGCTGAGGCTGGCTTCAAACCTGCGATCCTCCTGTCAATCTCCCAAGTGCTAGGATTATAGGCACACACCACCATGCCCAGCCCAACTATGGGTAGTACTGAAAAGAATCCCTCTCATGTCACTTGATTTCCTGTATCCATGGATCCTGCCTGTGTGAAAAACAGCAGCATATAATACTCACTAGTTAGAGTCCATACCACATGCTAGTAGACTTTGTCTCAACCCTGCAAGGTATTATACCAGCAGGCATGGAAACTAACCCTTTAAAAGGCTATTCCATCATTATATCAGGTCAGCTACTAAGGGTGATGGGGAGTATGGTCAAGATTGGGAAATTCCATAAGCACAAATCCATTCAAGTGCTATTATGTGAGCTCTTTGGTCAGAGCAGTGTTGTAGAAATACCTTGATGAGAATCCTACTATATAAGTTCACAGATAGTGGTTTTGGCAAAAGCACTAAGGGCCAATGCCGGGCATGGTGGCGCACGCTTGTAATCCCTGCGCTTGGGAGGCAGAGACAGGAGGATCGCGCAGGTTCGAAGCCAGCCACGCTGGCGTAAGAGACCCTGTTTCAGAAATATAAAATAGGTCTGGGAGTGTAGCCCGGAGGTAGAAGGGCTTCCAGGAACCCCAGTACCAACAACAACAACAAAAAAAAAAGCACTAAGGGCCATAAAAACAAATAGCTAGAGTAAATGTCTCTCTCCCAGTGGGAACAAAGCACTGCCTCTTCCTGGATGTAGTACAGGCCAATCAACGTTCCACCAGCTGGCCACCTCATCCTCCTGGGGAATCGTGCCATATCAGAGGCTCAGAGTTGGTATGAGGCACTCAACAGTGACTGTGGATAGATCCACCTTAGTGAGTGGAAGTCCATTTTGCTGACTCCATGCATGTCCTCCATCCTGCCATCATGGTCACTTTATAAGCCCATCAGGCATATGTGGAGTCACCAGGAAAAGAGCCTAACCTGACTGTTAAGATCCTCCTCCACTGACTTACTCTTTGGTGAGCAGTCACATGGGACAAACATCACCACTTTCTATGACCATTTCAGAAAGATCTATTCACACACCTGTTTGTCACCAACTTTTCAGTTGGGTTCCTTCTCAGAGGAACATAGATATTCAGTCTATAATACTGACCACCTAGTTGGATCATGAGACACTCTTTTTGAATGAGACCTCTCAACACCATGCCTGGATCACAGTGTGTGAAGTTCAGTGCAGATCCCAGTCACTCTTGCAGTTCATGCACGCTGTCACTGATCTTCTGCTCCTCTTTCACACAAGCCCCTGGCCCCTCTGGCTCCTACAGGACACCTCCCTTAGCTTCTCCAGATCCTGAGCCAGGTGTGTATATGTGGCTGTGGTGGAGTGTGCCAGCAACTTCTGTAGATCAGCCGTGTTGTCAAGGCTGAAGGTTGTGAGTGAGATGAGGGCCCCAGTTGTCCTCGTGAGCTCCAGTGTGGCTTTGTTCTTCCTTTTCCATTTGCCACTTTTCTTAGCAACTCCTGGTGTTGAGAGGTTTTGGCCAGACCTCAGGCCATCCCTTCTTCCAGGAAAAATAACTAAGCACATTTCTTGAAGAACTATCCAGCAATGGGATTTTCTTTTCCTTTTTTTCTTTTTTTCTTTTTCTTTTTTTTTTTTTTTTTTTTTGGTGGTTCTGGGGTTCCTGGAAGCCCTTCTACCTCTGGGCTACACTCCCAGACCTATTTTATACTTTTTTATTTTTGGAAACAGGGTCTCTTAAGCCAGCGCGGCTGGCTTTGAACTAGAGCGATCCACTTGTCTCTGCCTCCCAAGCACGGGGATTACAAGCGTGCGCCACCACGCCCGGCCAGCAATGGGATTTTCTTTACTCCTCTACAGAGCCCAAAGAGAGCAGAGCAACAGTGTTAGTCATCTACTTTGGGAAGGTAACAGCATATCATACACATCTACAAACTAAGCCCAATGTTAGTCATAGGATGACCATTCATGAGGCCATATGTGGAGAAGCAAGTTGACAAGAGTAGGGACCATCTGCATCTGAGAAACTTGCTTCACCCAGCGTCCTCATGCCTTACAGCCCTGGTCAAGCTGTACTACATGCCCAGCTTTATGGTTTGGTGGGCCTGACAACACTCAGTTTATCATTAGAAGCTCATGTTCAAGGTGGCTCATGATCAAGGGTTGAGTGTGTACTAAGGCCCAGGACCAAGCCATAAGCTATTTCTTAAAATAAGAGTAGCCATCTACGAAGGATAGCAAAGCTTTGCTCAAAAATTCTACAGATAATCACTGTAATTCACCTGTAGGGACCTACTAAAGTCTCCGCATGCATCCCAGTCTTCACAGAGACTTCAAGCACCATCAGATTTGCTAGGAGGTGTAGCAGAGCAGTTTGCACAACAACCGAGACCTGCCAAAGAGCCTTCTCCTTTTCTGGATGACATTTTAGTCTGTCTGCAATCATTTGTATGTACACATGATTACACAATGAAATCATGTACACATGATTTCACTAATTTAGAACTTCAAGTAAGGAAAAAGGGACTCTGGCTATTTTTTTAAGTATTTCAAAAGAATTGCCTCATAAGGCTGGAGCTCTCGTGGATACCCAATGACTGACATTTGTGAGATGTAGATTCTGAGAATAAAGGAAAGGACCAAGCAGATGACCCTAACACTTCTCTGACACTAAAACAATTCATTGCAAATTCAATCAACTCTGGGTTTTTTTCCCAACTGCACGAGACATCCAATTTCACTAATGGCCCAGTCATTTTGATCTCACAGCCAGTAAATGACAAGCGTAAGCTTCCTTGGCAAGGGAGGGCTTTCGGTGAAATGGAAGATGATTTTAACTGTGTGAACATTACAGCTTCAAACTCTTTGCTTCTTATATTTATTTTTGCAGTCTTCCAGGCCAAACTGAACAAAATACTAATTTAACCCAATTTTAAAAATAAAGAGGACAAAGATTTCACTTGAAATGGGGCCGTTTTTATTCTTACCATCTCTGCCGTGGACATAGACATTTAATATTTAAATGTTATTCCCTGTGAGATCTGGACTTTCAGTACTTTGCAGCTCTGACAGGATTCAAATTTCAGATTCTACCTTGTATGAAAATATCATTTCAAAGTGTGTGCCCCAGGAGAATAATAATAAATCTGAGTCTTGGTGTTTTTTAAAAATGAACTTTTTCCAGAGGTCTCTTATAATATAGCTTATTCTCTCTCCTTCCTGGACACCAGGAGCTAAGCTATGAAGCCTTTCATTTTCTCCCAGTTAAGTCCAGACTGAATCCATTGGCAAATTATTTCTCATAAGCAGAATGAATAATTTCTAAATGAAGTAAGATTATTGTGTCTGCATTTAATACATTAATTATAATATTTTATAATATACTAGCCTTGCCCTTTCGTTCTAATTTAAACTGTTACATTAATTGTCTCTAATTGCAATTTGACTCTTAAGAACATGTCTGTTGTTTTCCTTTGTTATTAGGATAATCCTGAAAACACCTGCCCACCATGTACTAAATGCTAGGGGGGGCTGTAATGATTAATAGTAGCAAATCCTATGAAATCACTTTTTATCCTCAAGCAATCTGAACAAATTAGTTCATTAAAATATCTTAGCTTAAATGCTACATTGCTGTGGCATGTTTCATAAAGGTGCATAAATTCTGTCACTCTGTGTCCCACAATTCACACGGCATAAGAAATGCAGTGTACTGGATTTAATCACATAGTGTCCACTACTGACAGTGGTCATTGCAAATGGGCATTTATTTTGTAAAAAAAAAAACTCATAAAATTATGGAAATAACATTCTCAGATTTTCCTTAATTATAATTTTCTTGTTTGGATTCTTCCTGATTTTTCCCATGTTCTCTACCAAACCAGTATTCAAATGACTTCCTGAAAGAAAACTGACTTTAACACACCCTGTCAGTTGTCTATTTTGATATATGTCAGAATGGCCAGCTACTTTCCACTTACAGTTAGCTTTTTTGCTGTAGACTTTATATAACAAAAAGGTAATTAACACAAAGGTAGAAAAATCATGAAAAGAATTATTATGCTTCAATCTAGTTTTTTTACTCAGTTTGCCAGAGTTTGTTTTCATGAATCAAAATCCTATGCCTTAGCCCAGCATGGTGGTGCACGCTTGTAATTCCCGCGCTTGGGAGGCGGAGACAGGAGGATTGCGCAGGTTCAAAGCCAGTCACACTGGCTTAAGAGACCCTGTTTCCAAATAAAAATATAAAAAATAGGTCTGGGAGTGTAGCCCGGAGGTAGAAGGACTTCCAGGAACCCCAGTACCACCAAAAAAAAAAAAAAATCCGATGCCTTGATTAAATCCTTTAACAGATTAATTTGAATTTTACATCAGAGAGTCAGAGTCTACAAGTGGAGGTAGAATACTCCTGGGTTCACTCCCTGGTACTACAGAGAAGAAAAAGAAAAAGACTTCTCTTCCCAATCAGTCTGCTTCCTTGCCAACATAATGGCTGTTGAGAATTCACACGGCACCTGACTCTGGCTTAAGAACTTTGTGTGAATCTGCGCATCTATTGGAACACTGGGGAGTGCCAGTGCTGTCCTCAGCCCCAGATAGACTCAGCTCCAGAGTCGACTCTCCCTGGACTCACTCCAATTATTGGGTTTTGCTTTGCTTTGCTATAAGGTCTCTATGTTGTCCAGGCTGGGCTCGAACTCACGATCTTCCCAGTTGGCTGGGATTACAGGCATGTACTACCACATCTACCTGGTTTTAAATGTCATCTGTATTCTTACAACCCTCCACATTTCCCCGAGTTTCTATCTCCTCTAATTCCTGAACTCCAGACTGATATCCAACTGTCCCCTCAGCACCTCCACTTGGCTGGCTGGTCAATACTTTCCAAAACTAAATTCTTTTCTTTTTATTCTTTTTAATTGGCAAATAGTTTTATATACGTATGGGGTAGAATGTGATGTTTTGATGTATGCTTACAAAGAAGCATGATTAAATCAATCTCATTAATGCAGCTATCACTTTATTATTATTTACTATTATTATTTTTATTTTTGTTTTTTTCAGTACTGGGGATGGAACCCAGGGTCATTCTATCTCCGAGCTACACTCCCATCCCTACTTTTTATTCTTTTTTTATGTGTGTGCAAGTCTGGGAATGGAACCCAGGGGCATTCAACCTCTGAGATACACACCCAGCCCTATTTATTATTCTTTATTTTGAAACAGGGTCTCACTAAGTTGCATATGGCCTCACTAAGTAGCTGAGACTGTCCACGAACCATGATCCTCCAGTCTCTGCCTCCCGAGTGCTGGGATTACAAGCATCTGCCACCAAGACCAGCTATTATTATTTATTATATTATTTACTATTCACTTTATTATTTTGTGGTAAAACATGAAATTTACTCATAGAAATTATAAAATGTACAATTCATTATTATTAACTATAATCACCATGTTATGCAATAAATTTAAAAATCATGTCCTCCTGTCACTTGAAACTTTGAACCATTTGGTCAACATCTTTCCATTCTCTTCCCCATCCACACCAGCCTCTGGTCATCACCATTTTACCCTCTGCTTTTAGGAATTGAACTTTTTTAAATTCCATATATAAGTGAGATAATACAGTATTTGTCTTTCTGCACGTGGCTTATTTCACTTACCATATCTTCCAGGTTCATCTGTGTTATTGCAAATGACAACAGCTCCTTCCTCTTTAAAGGTGAATAGTATTCAACTGTATAGATAGATCACATTTTCTTTATCCATGCATCAGTTGATGAACACTGAGGTTCCAATTTCCCACCAGGTAGAGAGAAGCAGGAGAAGTAAAGAGGGGAAAGGGGCCTATACTGATGTGTGTTCCTGACTTAAGAGGCTGGATGCCCTCAAAGAGCAAGTATACACCACTCAATTTCTCTTTAGAGGCACACATCTGGGGTCTTCCACACCCTCCACCCCAGCTGCAGTTTGTAGAAATACACTCTACAGAGACTCTTTTTTTTTTTTTTCAGTACTGGGGATGGAACCCAGGGACATACCTCTGAGCTACACCCCAGCACTGTTTTTTATTCTTTATTTTGAAATAGAGTCTCACAGAGTTGTAAAAGGCCTCACTAAGTACCTGAGGCTGTCCGTGAACCACGATTCTCCTGTCTCAGCCTCCCAAATGCTGGGATTACAAGCGTGTACCACCACGCCTGGCTACAGAGACTCTTTCTATTCATATATCTCATCTTCTTAGATAATGATTCCACTGTCTTCTTTGGCAGAATCTTCTGCAGCCCAAAGAATATTCTGTTGTCAAATACAAGATGCCCCTCTTGTGGCCCCTTCTCCTCACTCTGGTCAAGGGCATCTCCAGGCAGGCTCTCCTTTGAAAATTCCCAATGAGAGCCAGGCATCTATTTCTGAGTCCTGCAAATTCAGGGGAACATGTAACCTCTCCACACAATCCTCCTGAATTCTTCATTTGACTTGAAGCAGGAGAAAAAAGCAGAGCATGCTGATAACTCTTTAAATTCCCTTATGCCAATCCCTTTTCTCATCACTTTGATTTTATGATACATAGTCCAAAGGTGATTTATGAGTGGCTTTTTGGGCCACCCATTAGCAAGTTCTACATAGATATTCTCTTTAGAAGATGAAAGTGGACAAGAGAATGGCAAATTTAAAACCATTCTTGGCAACTTAGCAAGCTCTGTTTCAAAATAATATATAAAATCAGACTGATGGTATAGCTCAGAGGTATAATGCCCCTGGGTTCAATCCCCACTACCACACATACAAAATAACTCTCTTTAGAATATCAGCAAACCTGAGACCTCTGGAGAAACCAGGTCCAGTAAGACGCTGGGTTCTGGGCAGGGGTCGCGCGCAGGGCACGCCAGATGGGGCCCGGGTCGCGGGACACTGGGCCCCGAGCCGAACTGCGCGTAGCATGCCAGACCCCTGGAGAAACCGGATCCAGTAAGATGCTGGGTTCTGGGCAGGGGTCGCGCGCGGGGCACGCCAGATGGGGCCCGGGTCGCGGTACTCTGGGCCCCGACCGAACTGTGAGTAGCACGCCAGACCCCTGGAGAAACCGGGCCCAGAACAGAAAAAGATAAATATCGGAGAGGAGGCAAGAAAGCCGTTATGGATGCCAGGACACTGGAGATGCAGACAAAACTTATCTAAATCCACTGGAACTTATGGAAAAATTTGCCATGAAAGAGGACTGCTATTTCTCTATATTGTTAAGAATCTCAGATATCACATGTAAGGAGAGAGTTTAGCGGAGACCAAGGAAAAAATGCGGTGTTGAAAGAGTTCTCCGCGATGGTGGTGGAGACTTGTATTCAGGAGAAGCAGAAACTGGATCTTACCAACTTTATTTTTTTTGGAGAAATTACACCAAATATCGAATGCTACCATCACGCATGCTTAGAAACACTGGACAACATTCAGAGTGGAAAAAGAGCCTGGGAAGGATTTGAAACGGTGGAGGCAGTGGCAATGCCAGTGGCCAATACTCAGGGGAGGCAGAGATCTGATACATTACACCTGGAACCTTTGAAATAATAACCACAGAGACAGTGATCGGAACCTGCTGAGGGGTTAGGCGGGCGCCGGGGCCAGTGGCCGACATCGGAGCTTGCTGTGAGGCAAGGCCACTACTGAGGCCTCCGTGGCCGGGATTGGAACCTGCAAAGGGGTTAGACCGATGCTGGGGCCAGCGAGGCCGGCATTGGAGCCTGCCATGAGGCAAGGCTTGTGCTGGGGCCTCCGAGGTCGGGTCCGGAACTTGCTGAGGGGTTAGGCCGGTGCTGGGTCCAGCGAGGCTGTCATCGGAGCCTGCCATGAGGCAAGGCCGGTGCTGGGGCCTCCGAGGACGGGACCGGAGCCTGCTGAGGGGTTAGGCTGGTGCTGGGGCCAGCGAGGCCGGAATCAGAGCCTGCCATGAGACAAGGCCGGTACTGGGGCCTCCGAGGTCAGGATAAGAGCCCGCCAAGGGGTTAGGCCGGTGCTGGGGCCAGTGAGGCCGGCATCAGAGCCTGCCATGAGACAAGGCTGGTACTGGGGCCTCCGAGGCCGGAATAAGAGCCTGCCAAGGGTTAGGCCGGTGCTGGGGCCAGCGAGGCCCGCATCGGAGCCTGCCGTGAGGCAAGGCCGGTGCTGGGGCCTCCGAGGCCGGGATAAGAGCCTGCCGAGGGGTTAGGCCGGTGCTGGGGCCAGCGTGGCTGGCATCGGAGGCTGCCGTGAGGCAAGGCCGGTGCTGGGGCCTCCGAGGCCAGGATAAAAGCCTGCCGAGGGGTTAGGCCGGTGCTGGGGCCAGCGAGGCCGGCATTGGAGCCTGCCGTGAGGCAAGGCCGGTACTGGGGTCTCCGAGGCCAGGATAAGAGCCTGCTGAGGGGTTAGGCCGGTGCTAGGGCCAGCGAGGCCGGCATCGGAGCCTGCCATGAGGCAAGGCCGGTGCTGGGGCCTCCGAGGCCGGGATTGGAGCCTGCCTTGAGGCAAGGTCGGTTCTGGGGCCTCCGAGGCCAGGATAAGAGCCTGCCGAGCGGTTAGGCCGGTGCTGGGGCCAGCGAGGCCAGGATAAGAGCCTGCTGAGGGGTTAGGCCGGTGCTGGGGCCAGCGAGGCCGGCATCGGAGCCTGCCGTAAGGCAAGGCCGGTGCTGGGGCCTCCGAGGCCGGCATCAGCCTGCCTTGAGGCAAGGCCGGTACTGGGGCATCCGAGGCCGGGATAAGAGCCTGCCGAGGGGTTAGGCCGGTGCTGGGGCCAGCGAGGCCGGCATCGGAGCCTGCCATGAGGCATGGCCGGTGCTGGGGCCTCCGAGGCCGGGATAAGAGCCTGCCGAGGGTTTAGGCCGGTGCTGGGGCCAGCGAGGCCGGCATCGGAGCCTGCCGTGAGGCAAGGCCGGTACTGGGGCCTCCAAGGCCAGGATTGGAGCCTGCCTTGAGGCAAGGCCGGTTCTGGGGCCTCCGAGGCCAGGATAAGAGCCTGCCGAGGGGTTAGGCCGGTGCTGGGGCCAGCGAGGCCGGCATCGGAGCCTGCCATGAGGCATGGCCGGTGCTGGGGCCTCCGAGGCCGGGATAAGAGCCTGCCGAGGGTTTAGGCCGGTGCTGGGGCCAGCGAGGCCGGCATCGGAGCCTGCCGTGAGGCAAGGCCGGTACTGGGGCCTCCAAGGCCAGGATTGGAGCCTGCCTTGAGGCAAGGCCGGTTCTGGGGCCTCCGAGGCCAGGATAAGAGCCTGCCGAGGGGTTAGGCCGGTGCTGGGGCCAGCGAGGCCGGCATCGGAGCCTGCCATGAGGCATGGCCGGTGCTGGGGCCTCCGAGGCCGGGATAAGAGCCTGCCGAGGGGTTAGGCCGGTGCTGGGGCCAGCGAGGCCGGCATCGGAGCCTGCCGTGAGGCAAGGCCGGTACTGGGGCCTCCAAGGCCAGGATTGGAGCCTGCCTTGAGGCAAGGCCGGTTCTGGGGCCTCCGAGGCCAGGATAAGAGCCTGCCAAGTGGTTAGGCCGGTGCTGGGGCCAGCGAGGCCGGCATCGGAGCCTGCCATGAGGCATGACCAGTGCTGGGGCCTCCAAGGCCAGGATCGGAGCCTGCCGAGGGGTTAGGCCGGTGTTGGGGCCAGCGAGGCCAGCATCAGAGCCTGCCTTGAGGCAAGGCTGGTACTGGGGCCTCCGAGGCCAGGATAAGAGCCTGCTGAGGGGTTAGGCCGGTGCTGGGGCCAGCGAGGCCGGCATCGGAGCCTGCCGTAAGGCAAGGCCGGTGCTGGGGCCTCCGAGGCCGGCATCAGCCTGCCTTGAGGCAAGGCCGGTACTGAGGCATCCGAGGCCGGGATAAGAGCCTGCCGAGGGGTTAGGCCGGTGCTGGGGCCAGCGAGGCCGGCATCGCAGCCTGCCGTGAGCATGGCCGGTGCTGGGACCTCCGAAGCCGGGATCGGAGTCTGCCGAGGGGTTAGGCCGGTGCTGGGGCCAGTGAGGCCGGTATCAGAGCCTGCCTTGAGGCAAGGCCAGTACTGAGGCCTCCGAGGTCAGGATAAGAGCCTGCCGAGGGATTAGGCCAGTGCTGGGGCTAGCGAGGCCGGCATCGGAGCCTGCCATGAGGCATGACCAGTGCTGGGGCCTCCGAGGCCAGGATAGGAGCCTGCCGAGGGGTTAGGCCAGTTCTGGGGCCAGTGAGGCCGGCATCGGAGCCTGCCGTGAGGCAAGGCCGGTACTGGGGCCTCCGAGGCCAGGATAATAGCCTGCTGAGGGGTTGGGCCGGTGCCGGGGCCAGTGACGCCAGCACCAGAGCCTGCCATGAGGCAAGGTCGGTACTGGGGCCTCCGTACCCGGGATTGGAGTCTGCCGAGGGGTGAGGCCGATGCTGGGGTCTCCGAGGCCGGCACCGGAGCCTGCCAAGGGGTTAGGCCGGTGCTGGGGCCAGCGAGGCCGGCATCAGAGCCTGCTGTGAAGCAAGGCCGATACTGGGGGCTCCTAGACCAGGATAAGAGCCTGCTGAGGGGTTAGGCCGGTGCTGGAGCCAGTGAGGCCGGCATCGGAGCCTGCCGTGAGGCAAGGCCGGTACTGGGGCCTCCGAGGCCAGGATAACAACCTGCCGAAGGGCTAGACCGGTGCTGGGGCCAGCAAGGCCGGCATCGGAGCCTGCCGTGAGACATGGCCAGTGCTGGGGCCTCCTAACCCGGGAATGGAACCTGCCGAGGGGTTAGGCCGGTGCTGGGGCCAATGAGGCCGGCATTGGAGCCTGCTGTGAGGCTAGGCCGGTACTGGGGCCTCCGAGGCCGGGATTGGAATCCTGCCAAGGGGTTAGGCCGGTGCAGGGGCCAATGGCCAGCATCGGAGCCTGGCGTGAGGCAAGTTCACTCCTGCGGCCTCCAAGGCTGGGACCGAAGCCAGCTTAGGGGTTAGACCGGTGCAGGGGCCAGCGAGACCAGAACTGGGGCCTCCCATGAGGCAAGGCCGCTGCTTGAGCCAGCGAGGTCTGGATCAGTCCACTGAGTAGCCAGGCCACTACTGGGACCATCAAGAGTGGGATCGGTACTTGCAACGCAGCATGCACAGAGAAATATCGCAGAAAATATCAATCAGACACTTCTCTTAATCAGCAATAACTAGGAGGAAAAGGGCAACAGGAAGAGGTTGAGCTATAGAAAGGGCCCTATAGTGAAGCAACTAATGTGACCAATCAGAGGGTATGTAATACTGGAGGACGGAGCCTCTTTTAAACGCAGGAGGTACATAAACAAATGTATCAAAGTAAATCACCAAAGAAGTGTGGGATGGAGGGAGGGGGAGGGAATGGGATGGGGGCTGGAGGAGGGCTAATTGGATGATGTGTGCTTGTATATCCTCTCAAGTCTTGTACTCCAATGTGATTGATATATGACTACAATGCACCAATTTAAAAAATAAATTAATAAAAAAATAAAAGAAAAGAATATCAGCAAACCTATGTCTAGTTTTTTCCCTCTATTTATCTATATATACATATATACACACACATATATATATGTGCATACGTATATACTATATACATACTATATGTCCTATAGGATAAAAATATTCTATACATCATATATATATATATATATATATATATATATCCTGTTCAATATGATAGCCATTAGCCACATGTGGCTATTTAAATTTAAATTTATTAAAGTTAAAAGTTTATCTCCCTAGCTACCTTCCAAGTGCTCATTTCCATCATCATAGACATTTCTATTTGACAACACTGTTGTAGACCTTTGATTTGCACATGACCCAGCATAGCTACCAATCCCAAGTTCATAAGACCTTTCTCTAAATAACAGTCCTTCCAGCACCAAGAAGCCCAAGGACTAAATATTGGGAAGAGAATAAGAAAATAATAGGTTACCCCTCCGCTACCGCGGCGTGGCCCCGGGGCCTGAGCCGTGCAGTTGGAGGCCCTTGTGCATGAAGACAGATTTGTTCTATGGCCTCGGAGTTGGGTGCCGGGGACGATGGCAGCTGCGCTGAGCTGGCAAAGCCCCTCTATCTTCAGTACCTGGAGAGGGCCCTCCGCTTGGACCATTTCTTGCGACAAACGTCAGCCATCTTCAACAGGAATATATCTAGTGATGACAGTGAGGATGGGCTGGATGACAGCAATCCCTTACTGCCCCAGTCTGGGGACCCCTTGATACAAGTGAAGGAAGAACCTCCACATTCCTTGCTTGGTGAAACTTCTGGAGCAAGCAGTTCTGCCACGTTAAACCCATACTCCCTGAATGGAGCGCTCCAGTCAGAATCAAAATCTGAAAAGGGGAATTTATATAACTTCTCTAAGTTGAAGAAAAGCAGAAAGTGGCTAAAGAGCATCCTTCTAAGCGATGAGTCCAGTGAGGCAGATTCTCAGAGTGAAGATGATGATGACGGCAACAAGGAGGACAACGATGATGAGGAACTCGATCTCAGTAGAGAAGAGCTTCACAACATGCTGCGACTACACAAGTACAAGAAACTTCCTTGTATAGTAAATACAAGGAGTTGCAGCAGTACCAGTACTACAGCGCAGTCCTGCTCTCCACATACGACCCTTTCTATGAGCAACAACGGCACTTACTTGGACCAAAAAAAAAGAAATTCAAAGAAGACAAGAAGCTTAAAGCCAAGTTGAAAAAAGTGAAGAAAAAAAGACAAAGAGATGAAGAGCTTTCCTCTGAAGAATCCCCTCGTCGTCACCACCACCAGACCAAAGTGTTTGCCAAGTTTTCTCATGATGCACCTCCCCCTGGTACCAAGAAGAAACACCTATCCATTGAGCAGCTCAATGCTCATCACAGGAAAGTATGGCTCAGCATTGTAAAAAAGAAACTACCAAAGGCCAACAGAAAGCTTCAGCTCACAACCTGTTTCTCACCAATAGCCGAAAGCTTGCTCATCAGTGCATGAAGGAGGTGCGTAGAGCCGCCTTGCAAGCCCAGAAGAACTGCAAGGAAACATTGCCTCATGCCCAGCGCCTCACCAAGGAAATGCTCCTGTACTGGGAGAAATATGAGAAGGTGGAGAAGGAGCATCGCAAGTGAGCAGAAAAGGAAGCTCTGGAACAGCAGAAGCTGGACGAGGAAATGCGGGAGGCTAAGAGGCAACAGCGAAAGCTCAACTTCTTAATCACCCAGACAGAGTTGTATGCCCATTTTATGAGTTGAAAACGAGACATGGGTCATGATGGGATTCAGGAAGAAATCCTGCGGAAACTAGAAGACAGCTCTACCCAGAGACAAATTGACATTGGTGGAGGGGTGGTAGTAAACATCACACGGGAAGACTATGATAGTAAACATTTTAAAGCCCAGGCCCTGAGGAATGCTGAAAAGGCTTATCATATTCACCAAGCTCGGACAAGGTCATTTGATGAAGATGCAAAAGAAAGCCGAGCAGCCGCTCTCCGGGCAGCAAACAAGTCTGGCACTGGGTTTGGGGAGAGCTACAGCCTGGCAAACCCATCTATCCAGGCTGGGGAAGATATTCCACAGCCCACCATTTTCAATGGCAAGTTGAAAGGTTACCAGCTGAAAGGCATGAATTGGTTGGCCAATCTGTATGACAGGATATTAATGGCATTCTTGCTGATGAAATGGGCCTGGGTAACACAGTACAGAGTATCGCCCTCCTGGCCCATCTGGCTGAGAGAGAGAACATTTGGGGACCTTTCTTAATAATTTCACCTGCTTCTACACTTAACAATTGGCATCAGGAGTTTACTAGATTTGTTCCTAAATTTAAGGTGCTACCGTATTGGGGAAATCCCCATGATAGAAAAGTCATCAGGAGATTCTGGAGTCAGAAGACCCTCTACACTCAGGATGCCCCCTTCCATGTGGTCATCACCAGCTACTAGCTGGTGGTGCAGGATGTAAAGTACTTCCAGCGGGTCAAGTGGCAGTACATGGTATTGGATGAGGCTCAGGCACTCAAGAGTAGTTCCAGTGTTCACTGAAAGATCCTTTTACAGTTCCAGTGTCGAAATTGGCTTTTGCTAACTGGGACCCCCATTCAGAACACCATGGCAGAGCTCTGGGCTCTGCTACATTTTATTATGCCAACATTATTTGATTCCCATGAAGAATTTAATGAATGGTTTTCCAAGGACATTGAGAGCCATGCTGAAAAAAAGTCCGCCATTGATGAGAATCAACTCTCTTGCTTACACATGATCCTGAAGCCGTTTGTGCTGAGGAGAATCAAGAAAGATGTAGAGAAATAATTGTCTGATAAGATTGAGATTCTAATGTACTGCCAACTGACCAGGCATTAAAGAAAAAATTTCCATTGAGGATTTGTTGCAGTCTTCTATGGGTTCTACACAGCAAGCACAGAACACCACCAGTAGCCTCATGAATCTTGTCATGCAGTTTAGGAAGGTGTGTAATCACCCAGAGTTATCTGAACGGCAAGAAATGTGGTCTCCATTTCATATTTCTCTAAAGCCATATGAAATTTCAAAGTTTATCTACCGTCATGGACAGATCAGGATCTTCAACCATTCACGAGACAGGTGGCTACGGATTCTTCTTTCTCCTTTTGCACCAGACTATATCCAGCATTCTCTCTTTCACAGAAAAGGTATTAATGAAGAAAGCTGTTTTTCTTTCCTTCGCTTTATTGATGTATCTCCAGCAGAAATGGCAAACCTCATGCTTCAGGGACTTTTGGCCAAATGGTTATCTCTTTTCCTGTCTCTGAAAACCTCCTACAGGCTCCATCAGCTGCGTTCCTGGAGAGAGCAAGAAGAGGAAAGTCCGCAGAGATATCTGAGAAACAAGGATTTTCTTCTTGGAGTTAACTTTCCACTCTCCTTTCCCAACCTTTGCAGCTGCCCTTTGTTAAAGTCTCTTGTTTTCAGCAGCCACTGTGCAGCGGTGAGTGGCTACTCAGACCAAGCCGTCCATCAGCGGAGATCAGCTGCCTCCTCGCGTCGTTGCTGCCTGCTCACTGAACTGCCATCTTTTTTGTGCGTGGCCAGTCCAAGAGTCACCGCAGTGCCCTGGGATTCTAACTGCAATGACAGAAGTGCAGAATATGAGAGGGGAGTCCTGAAGGAAGGAGGGAGCCTGGCAGCCAAACAGTGTCTGTTGAATGGGGCCCCTGAGCTGGCTGCAGACTGGCTCAGTCGACGGTCCCAGTTCTTCCCAGAGCAAGCTGGAGGGCTGTGGAGCATCAGGCCCCAGAATGGCTGGTCTTTCATCAGGATCCCAGGCAAGGAGAGCCTCATCACTGACAGTGGGAAGCTGTACGCCCTTGATGTCCTGCTGACTCGGCTCAAGTCTCAAGGACATAGGGTCCTTATCTACTCCCAGATGACCAGGATGATAGACCTTCTGGAGGAATATATGGTTTACAGGAAGCACACCTATATGAGGCTTGATGGCTCATCCAGGATCTCGGAGAGGCGGGCCATGGTTGCCGATTTTCAGAACAGGAATGACATCTTTGTGTTCCTGTTAAGTACACGAGCGGGAGGACTGGGTATCAATCTCACCGCTTCAGATAGAGTGATATTCTATGATAGTGACTGGAACCCCACTGTAGACCAGCAGGCCATGGATAGAGCCCACCGCTTGGGGCAGACAAAGCAGGTTACCGTGTACCGGCTCAATTGTAAAGGCACCACTGAGGAGCGCATCCTGCAGAGGGCCAAGGAGAAGAGCGAGATTCAGCGGGTGGTGATTTCAGGTGGGAACTTCAAACCAGATACCTTGAAACCCAAAGAAGTGGCTAGTCTTCTTCTAGACGACGAGGAGTTAGAAAAGAAACTCAGACTACGGCAGGAAGAAAAACGCCAGCGGGAGGAAAGCAACAGAGTGAAGGAGCGCAAGCGCAAGCGGGAGAAGTATGCAGAGAAGAAGAAAAAAGAAGACGAGCTGGATGGGAAACGGAGAAGAGAGGGTGTGAACCTGGTGATCCCGTCCGTTCCTTCAGCCGACAACTTCAACCTCTCTGCCGACGGGGACGACTCCTTCATCAGCGTGGATTCCGCCATGCCCAGCCCTTTCAGTGAGATCTCCATCAGCAGTGACTGCACACTGGCTCCATCCCCCCTGAGAGCAGCAGTGACATGCTGGTCCGCCTCCTCCGCACCAACTCTCCTGCTTCCATAACGGGCTCCGTGTCGGACACCGTGAATGGAATTCCCATTCAGGAAGTGCCAGCTGCAGGTCGAGGTCACTCAGCTCGAAGTCGTGGTCGCCCCAAAGATTCAGGAAGCACAGCCGAAGGAGCAGGGAATGGCCGCAGCCGGAAGTCCAGGGCGGGGAGTGCGGCACCATGGCCGGAGCGAAAGCAGGAGCTACCGCGGCCTCCGCAGCTGCCTACGCCGCACACGGGCACAACGTGTCCAAAGGGATCTCCGCCAGCAGCCCTCTGCAGATATCGTTGTCAGGCCCGCCGGCCTTGCTGACTTTGGACCCTCAAGCGCCTCTTCTCCCTTGAGTTCTCCTTTGAGCAAAGGAGGTAATGTTCCTGGGACTCCCAAGAGCCTCCACGTGACCAGCAGCCTCGCCGCAGAGTCTCTGGTGCGGAAACAGGGCAAGAGCACCAACTCCTCTGGAGGACGGTAACCAGCTGGGCCCTGCAGCTGCCTTCAGCCGAACCAGGGCGCGGCCTGGCCCCCAGATGGTCTTGGATGGCTCGCCCCGCACAGCATCTTAATCCCAAGTCGGGGCAGAGGACCAATTGCGGCAAGAGAGACAGGCAGGTGGTTGATGTGAGCACTTTGATCACCTGCTCCACAGGGGTGCTCTGGGGTGCCCTAAAGGAAGAGGGCCGAGGAAGGGTCAGCCCCAGCCTCCCAGAGCAACTCCCCCGAGGGCCTGGGTAGACCCTGTGGATGCTCCGGCACTGTCCACCCCATTCCAGTCGGCCCTAACGTGTCCTTTACAGGCTTCGCAGGTGCTGTGAAGAGCCCTCCACGGGGGGGGGGGGGGGGGGGGATTCTCTACTGGGGGAGGCGAGGAGGCTGTGCACCTGGTGCCCATAGTCTGGGCAGCTCCCAGGTCCCCAGGCCTCATTTACCACAGCGTCATTGTTGAAGAGAGTGGTGTATGGCAGAGAAGGTGGTGGCTTGTAAGGATAACAAAGCTAGAGGAAGCTGCCCCGTGGACAGCTCTTTCCCAGCATTTCCTCCCCTGTCCTGCATGGTTCACACCAGGGAACACTCAGGTCCCACCAGCAGCAGCTCGCACCCAAGGGACTCCCAGAAGCCAGTAAAGAGACCAGGAGCCACTCAATCAGCAGGACACCCTTCACTGCCCTCCCGCAGGCGTCCCGCTGTCCGTCCTGAATGCAGTCTCCTCACCTTGCCCCTCAGCCCCCACTTGGCTGTATGCACTGTCTGTATTGCACTGAGAGAAGAAGGGGCAGTAGGCGTGAGTTGGGGTTTGGAGGAGCGGCAGGCTCAGCACCAGCCCCAGGCCCAGCCGGCCTGCACTTGCTGGCCCAGGGGCAGGGGGGTGCTTGATGGGAGGGGCTCCCACCTGCCCCTGCCGGATGCCCCGGCGGAGCAGGCGCTTCCATTTGGGCCAGCCTCTAATTTGCACACCTGAAAATCACGGAATTGAGTTTAGATAGATTGATTTTTTAAACCTTTTTTTTTGGGGGGGCGAGTAGGGGTTGTAGGGGAATCATTTAATTTAAATCATTAAGATTCCCTCGCCTAACCCAGACTCCTGTGTACAGATGCTCCTTAGAGGGAATCAGAAAAATGCCAAGCCTTTTTTCTCTTTGAATGTGCTGTCTATTTTTATAACTGAACTTGTATATATGTATAAAGAGAGACACATCTTTCTTTTACTAACTGGATTAAAAAAATCTTAAATAAAATGGAGTGAGATAATTTTATGTAAAAAAAAAGAAAATAATAGGTTATGAAGGTTAGAACACACCTGCCATATTCAAAGAAGGCAACCGAGGCTCAGCCCCAGCCATGACTACCATGTGAAATGTGAGCTCAGCAGTGCCACCTGTTCCTGATTTCAGCAGCAGTTAGGAAAACAAATTTATAGAGAATCCCAATTAAATGTTTAAAAATAACTTTTCCAATTGCACATACCCCTTGTAAAATATTCAATAAATACATAAAGTTATGTGGAAGAATAAATATTACCTGAACTCTCATTGCTCTACACCGACCACCATTAACATCCTGGTGACCATGTTTTTATGCCTAAACATTTGCTTCTTTTATGCACAGCACCTGTGTAATTATACCTAAGTAGAATGCTACATATGCTACTTTTTCTCATGAACAGCCTTTTGTGATCTTTTCCTAGTCTTACACATGGTTCCTTTTTAATTTTCACTCTCTGTACCAAACAAAAAAAGCCAAGTTCAAAGATCCTGAATTCATCATTTATATATACCTTCACACTAACTCATTATAGGCTGTGTTTCTTACTTCAAATTTTCTAGAGAAAAAAATCTAGTATTTCATTGGACACACCACTGATCAGTCTACCTTTAGGGGAAATCTAAGTCTGATCTTTTAACATGAGCCATGAAAGGACAGCTTTCAGACAAAGGATCTAAGAGCTAGAGAAGACTCAAAAATATTTCTACTGCATATTATGTAGTACAAGCATAGTGGTTAAGAACAAGATATCTGGAGTCAGGCCGGGTATGAATACTAAATACGCCACTTAACTATGTGATCTAGAGCCAATCATTTTCCTCTCTGTGTCTAATTTTTTTCATCTGGAAATTGGGAATCATAGTAGCACCTTATCCTAATTGTAGGGTTGTTCTGAGAATATAAGTATAAAAGGCTTGGAACGATATTTGTCCCATGGTAAATATTAAATAAATGTTAGCTAGTAAGAGTAATATTACTGTTTTTATTATTTTTCCCCTAACCAAAGAGTTTCAGAGTTCAAAATTTTTCATTCAATGGGCCCCCAAGAACGGTTCTTTCTTACATTATAGATATTTCTCTAAAACAAAAGGATGTGTTTATATTTTAGGAAATTGTAGCCTCCTGAATATCTATTGTATTTCTGTTTTCAGTGGTTTCAGACTAACCATGCTTCTACCAATAGTTTATATGACCTTGTAAAAGGTCTCCTCAAGATATATTCAGCCGAGTAGAGGCATTTCAATACATAACCAAGCCAGGTGTGGTGGCGCACACTTGTAATCCCAGCATTCGGAAGGATGAGACCAGAGGATCGCAGTTCGCAGACAGCTTCAGCTACTTAGTGAGGCCCTCTGTAACTTAGTGAGACCCTGTTTCAAAATAAAGAATAAAAAATAGGACAGGGGGTGTAGTTCAGAGGTCGAATGCCCCTGGGTTCCATCCCCAGACCTGGAATAAATAAATAAATAACCAATAACTATAATGCAAGTGGATATTAATTGGTGTCATTTAAACAGGGACCAAATAAGCCCTTCAATTGTTCCAGAAATCCTGGCAGTATGCTCCCTTCTCGGGTTGGAATTTAACTACATAGTAAGCAAACTTGGTATAATTGTTGATAATTTTTTTTGCTTTTATTGGTACATCATAGTCTCACATCATAATGTAAATCATGTTTACAACGACATGCATGCACACAGCATTTGGTGCCCCCACCTCCCCGTTCTTCTTCTTCCCAATACCAAGTACCCCAATTGACAATGATTGACAATGATATATTCACATGTATACACATAGTCGATGGTAGTATTTTCATTAATGAGTCTCAGTCTTCCTCCTCCCCTACCCTTTCTCCCTGGCTCCACCGAGATTTTGAGTCCCTCTGGTATTCCAAATACTCCCTCGCTCACACACATTAGAGAAAACATATGACCCTTTACTTTCTGTGCTTGGCTAACCTCACTTAACATAATGTTCTCCAGGTCCTTCCATCTTCTTGCAACTGACATAATTTTGTTCTTCTTGATGATTTCCTTTGATGAGCAGAAATTTTTTAGTGTGATGCCATCAACTTGTTAATTCTTATTTTAATTTTCTGCACTTTGGAGGTCTTATTGCAGTTAATGCCGGTGTCTATACATTGGAGTGTTGAACCTATGCCCACCTCTAATAGCTTCACAGTCTCTCGTCTAACTTCCAAGTCTTTGATCCATCTCAAGTTGATTCCTGTGCAGGGCAAGAGGTAAAGATTTAGTTCCATTTTTCTACAAATGAATGGTCAGTTTCCCAGCACCATTTGTTGAAAAGGATGTCTTTTCTCCAGTATATATATTTGGCCTCTTTGTTGAAGATCATTTGACTGTAAGTGTGTGGATTTGCTTCTATATATTCTATTCTTTTCCATTAGTCTGTGTGCCAGTATTTGTGCCAGTACCATGCCGTTTTAATTACTATAGCTCTATAGTATAATTTGAAGTCAAGAATTGTGATGCTTCCTACATAGTTCTTATTGATAATTGCTTTGGCTATGCTGGGTTTTTTTGTTGTTGTTGTTTTGTTTTTTGTTTTTTGTTTTTTTGGTTTTTTTTTTTTTTTTGTGTGTGTGTGTGTGTGGTACTGGGGTTCCTGGAAACCCTTCTACCTCTGGGCTACACTCACAGACCTATTTTTATATTTTTATTTCAAAACAAGGTCTCTTAAGCCAGCAAGGCTGGCTTCAAACCTGTGTGATCTTCCTGTCTCCACCTCCCAAGCATGGGGATTACAAGCATGCACCACCCTGCCTGGCTTATGCTGGGTCTTTTGTTCCTCCATATGAAATTCGTGATTGATTTTTCTAGGTCTATGAAAAATAAAATTGGTATTTTGATAGGGATTGCATTGATTCTATAGATCACTTTGGTATAATGGCCATTTTAATGATATTTTTTCTGCATATCCAAGAGCAAGGGAGATCTATCCATCTTCCAAAGGTCTTCAATTTCTTTTTTTAGTGTTTTACAGTTTTCATTGTAGAGGCCTTTTGCCTCTTTTGTTAGACTTATTCCTAGATATTTTATTGTTTTTTAGGTTACTGTGAATGGAATTGTTTTCTGGATTTCTTTCTCCATAGATTCATGGTTGGCAAATAGAAAAACTGATTTCTTTAGGTTGATTTTTATCTCATTTAGTTTGCTGAATTTGTTAATCAGCTCCAGTAGTTTTTTGGTTGAGTTTTTTGGGTCTTCTAGATAGAGGATCATGTCATCTGCAAACAAAGATAATTTTAATTCCTCTCTTCCTATTTGAATTCCTTTGATATCCTTCCCTTGTCTTATTGCTCTGGCAAGAGTCTCGAGGACTATATTGAAAAGGAGTGGTGATGGTGGGCATCCTTGCCTTGTTCCTGATTTTAGAGGGAATTCTTGCAGTTTTTCCCTATTCGATATGATGTTGGCTTTGGGTTTATTGTGAATGGGAGTTGGATTTTGTCAATTGCTTTTTTAGCATTTATTAATATGACCATGTAATTTTTGTTCTCAATTCTATTTATGTGGTGAATAATATGTTTTGATTTGCATTTGTTGAACAAGACTTGCTCTCCTGGGATGAAACCAACTTGGTTGTGGTGTACAATTTTCTTGATGTGGTTTTGAATGTGAATAGCTAGCATTTTGTTTAGATTTTTTGTACCTATGTTTATCAATGATATATTTATTTAGTTTTCATATTAATGTGATACTAGCCCCATAAAAGGAGCTTGGAAGAATTCCATCTCTTTCAATTTCACAGAACAACTTGTGGAGTATTGGGTTTAGTTCTCCTCTAGAAGTTTTGTAGACTTTAACTGGAAACTTGTCTGGACCGGGGCTTTTCTTTGATAGCAGAATTTTTATTGCTGTTCTATTTATTTGCTTGCTATTGGTTGGTTTTGATTTTCTATGTCCTCTTGGTTCAATTTAGGTAGGTAATATGTGCTTAAAAATCTGTTGATTTCAGCTGGGCATGGTGGCACAGGCTTATAATCCCAGCAATTGAGAAGCTGAGACAGGAGGAACGTGGTTTGAGGACAGCCTCAGCTACTATGTAGTGAGGCCCTTTGGAATTCAGTGATACCCTGTTTCAAAATAAAGAATAAAAAATAGAACTGGGGGTGTAGCTCAGAGGTAGAATACCCCTGGGTTCCATCCCCAGTACCACAAAAAAAATTGTTAATTTCTTTCATGTTTTCCAGTTTTTTGGGGTATAAATTTTTTAAATAGTTTCTGGGCGGGGCATGGTGGCGCACTTGTAATTCCCACACTTGGGAGGCAGAGACAGGAGGATCGCGCTGGTTCAGAGCCAGCCTCGCTGGCTTAAGAGACCCTATTTCCAAATAAAAAAAAAATAAAAAAAATAGGTCTGGGAGTGTAGTCCAGAGGTAGAAGGGCTTCCAGGAACCCCAGTACCACAAAAATAAATAAATAAATAAATAAATAAATAAATAAATAAATAAATAAATAGTTTCTGATAATCCTCTGAGATTCCCCACTGTCTGAGATGATCTCATTTTTCATTTCTGATTTTAATAATTTGGTTTATTCTCTCTTTCTTTTGGTTAAGTTGGCCAGGGGTTTGTTGATCTTGTTAATCTTTTCAAAGAACCAGCTTTTTGTTTTGTTAAAACTTTGTATTGTTTTCTTATTCTCTATTTCATTTATGTCTGCTCTGATTTTAATTATTTCCTGCCTCTTTTGGCTTTGGGATTCGACCGTTCCTGTTTTTCTAGGTCCTTGAGATGTGTCATTAGGTTTTTTATTTGGTGACTTTCTGTTCTTTTTATGTGGTCACTCAGTGCTATATATTTTCTTTTTAACACTGCCTTCAAAGTGTCCCATAGATTTTGGTATATTGTTTCTCTATTTTTGTTTAATTCCAGGAATTTTTTTTTACTTCTTTCCTTATTTCTGTTCTAATACATTCCTCATTAAAAATTGTATCATTTCAATCTTGAATGTATTTATGTAATTTCTTTTGGTCTTCCTGTTGCTGATTTCTACTTTTATTTCATTGTTATCTGAAAAGATGAAGAGAGTACTGGGCATGGTGGCACACGCCTATAATCCCCGCGCTTGGGAGATGGAGACAGGAGGATCCCGCAGGTTCAAAGCCAGCTGTGCTGGCTTAAGAGATTCTGTTTCCAAATAAAAAATATAAAATAGGTCTGGGAGTGTAGCCCGGAGGTAGAAGGGCTTCCAGGAACTCCAGTACCACCAAAAAGAAAAAAGTAAGAAAAAGATGAAGAGAATTATATAACATCTTTTGAATTTGCTGGTGCTTGTTTTGTGGCCCAGGATGTGCTCTATTTTGGAGAAGGTTTCATGGATAGCTGAAAAGAATGTGTACTCAGCTGTTGCTGGTCGAAATATTCTGTATATGTCTATTAGTTACATTTGGTTTATAGCTTTCTTTGTGTCTGAAGAGTCTGTAATCATCTTTTGTCTCAAAGATCAATCTAATGGCATGAGTGGCATGAATATCTCCCAATATTATTGTATTTGGGTCTATTTGAGACCTGAGGTCCCGAAGACTTTGTTTTACAAATGTGGGTGCACCCACATTTTGGCCATAAATGTTTACTATCATTATATCTTCTTAATGAATTGTTTCTTTTATCAAAAAGAAATGCCCTGATTTATCTCTTCTGCTGTGTTTTAGCTTAAAGTCTGTTTTATTAGGTATCAGCATTGCTACCCCTGCCTGGTTTTGGTCTCCATTTGCATGATATCTTTTTTCATCCCTTCACCTTTAGCTTGTATATATCTTTGGCTGTAAGATGAGTTTCTTACAAGCAGCATATAATTGGATGTCTATGTCCTTTTTTTGTGTGTTTGGTACTGGGGGTTCCTGGAAGCCCTTCTACCTCCAGGCTACACTCCCAGACCTATATTTTTACATTTTTATTTGGAAACAGGGTCTCCTAAGCCAGCACGCGTGGCTGGCTTCGAACCTGCGTGATCCTCCTGTCTCTGCCTCCCAAGCGCGGGGATTACAAGCGTGCGCCACCACACCCGGCCTGTCTATGTCCTTTAATTGGGGAGTTAAGCCCTTTGACATTCAGTGTTATTATTGAAATATAATTTGTGTTTCTTGACATCTTGTGTTCTGTATTGTATTTGATGTAGTTTTATTTCCCCTTTGCTTAGTTGCCCACCTGATGGAATTTGCCTCTTCTCTGGTTCTGGAATTTGCTTCTTTTTTCTTCTTTATGATTTATTTCTTTGTTTTTCCAATGCTAGCTTGGTAGTAATAATTTTTTTAAGATTCTGCTTATCTTAGATCATTTTTATTTCTCCATCAATTTTTGAATGATATCTTTGCTGGATATAGCAATCTTGGTTGGAAATTGTTTTCATCTAGGGTCTGGAACACTTCCTACCAGTACCTCTCAGCATTCATGACTTGGGTTGTGAAGTTTGGAGTAATTTTTATTGTCTTGCCCCTAAATGTCAAACATTCTTTTGTTCTCACTGCTTCTAAGATTCTTGCCTATGTTACTCATTTTTATTATTATGTAGATTTGGGGAGGTCCTTCCTTTGACCTTAATAGTGTTCTGAATGTCCAAGTGTTTTCCCATGTTTGGAAAATTCTTTAAAATTATTTTTCTGAAGAGAGTACAGATACCCTTATTCTGTTTCTCTAACCTTTCTTCTATGCTTTTTTTTTTCTTTTTTTTGGTACTGGGGCCTTCTGCCTCCAGGCTACACTCCCAGACCTATTTTATATTTTATTTGGAAACAGGGTCTCTTAAGCCAGCTGAGGCTGGTTTCGAACCTGCATGATCCTCTATTTCAGCCTCCCAAGCACGGGGATTACAAGCGTGCACCACCACACCCAGCTCTTCTATGCTTTTTATCCATAAGTTAGTATGTTTTGTATTGTCCCATAATTGATGGATGTTTAGGTTCTGTTGTTGTAATGCCTTCTGCATATTGTTGACTGTGATTTTGGTTTTGAATGAACTGTCTTTAAGACTGTTTTCCATTTCATCTAGTCTGCCAGGGTTGTTTTCTATTGTTGTCTTCAATTCATTTATTGACTCCTTCATTTCATTCAAAGTCTTCTTCATTTATTCAAGGCCTCCTTCTGATTCTTTCTTAAAGTCTTAGTTTCCTCTTTCATTTTATACACTTACTGTGAGGCCTTTCATCATATTGAGGATCAGAATTTCTAAATCTTTTTGCATTTCTTGTAGATCAGTATAGGTGATCTCCCTTGTTGTTGAGTTGTAGAAATTTATTGTTTCCTCACTATTCCTTGTTCTCATATTTTCAGAGTTCTCAAGTGCTGGAGCCAGCCAGCAAAAATACAGGTTCCAAAGTGAGGCATGAGGATGAAGAATTCAACTCTTAAGAATTTGATTCCAAGAATTTTTTAATTCTAATGTGGGGTGGGGGGCCACCAGCCTACTATCTCTACTGGCTGACCCCTGCTCCTGAGTCAATATCTCTATGAGTTGAGCCCTGCTCCTGGGTCAGTATTCTCTACTGGGCCAACTATGAGTTTATTTCTCTAAAGGTCTTTATACAGTTACAGGTCAATCAATATCCTCATGCTATCACCACTAGAATCCAATAAACACCAATCCAAAGCACATACATTACAGGTAGGTTAATCAATACCCTCATGCCATCACCACCTGATCTTCTCCCAGACCTTTTACTTTGAACTTTCCATGACCCCAAACCTTGTTGACTCTGGGTGAAGGACAGTCAGCTGAATCAGAAATATTCTTTTAGGGGAAAACCTTAATGGCTTCCCACAATTCCCCCTTTCTTAATATATTCAAAGAAGACTGTGCCTGTCTTGGGTTGTTTCCTTCAGGTATCAAGGATTACCCATCTTTTGATAAGCTGTATATCCTGTTTTAGGTTTCCTTATCCCAAGGAAATCTTACCCATCATTGGCTACCAGCCTCTTAAATGGGGGAACTTTTCAAATGTAAATTGTATATTTCTGCTAAATAAAAATGTTTCACTTTGTCCTAAGACCACACTTTGTCCCAAGTCTCTAACAAACAAGGTATTGGGAATATCATGTAAAATGGGTATTTCAGTAAGACATTTCCTCCAATTAACACCAGGATTTTTACATGTTAAATCAGTTTAACAGAGTAAACAAGTTATTAGTGGGCTAACATTTTTATCTTCTTTCCATGTGTAACCAGGGCCCCACAAGACCAAACCTTTAATAGCACAGTTATTTCTTGTCTGTAATACCACAGGTGTCAAGTGTAGACATCCCATCTTCTTGACATTTTATAAAATGTGTGTATATAAGTGTGTACCCGTTCTTTGTCCAAAATAACAAAAAGTACCAATTCTTTGTCCAAAATAATTAAAAGTTCAACTGTAGACATCTCATCTTTTTTTGAATAACACAGTTATTATCAATCTTTGTATTTGTCTGCAATACCACAGGCATCAACTGCAGACATCTCATCTTACTGACATTTTTAAAAAAATATAAGGGTGTACCAGTTACCAGTTCTTTGTCCAGAATAACCAAAAGTTTCCGCAATGGGTGTAAAATTCAAAGCAAGAAGTCATTCAGAGCAAGAAGTCCCAGCAATTGTGAGTTGTCACTGAAGACAGCAATCTCCCATTGTTCCCAAACAGCTGGATGAAGTATGAAATGATCTGGAACATAAGCCTATGTTTCAGTCATCAGCATTAATCCAAGAGTCTTCTATTTTTGCTTGATCCATATGTTGCACCAGCCGCTCAGGTATCCACCATGTATTATCTTCATCCTGTGAGAAAATACAAACATGCCCTCATCCCCATATGAGTACAGGGTCAGGACCTTTCCAAATTCCTGTGCAAGGATCTTTCCATTTTACTAAAGCAAAAAAATTTTTGGAGGATGGATGCCAATATCTATCTGCTGCTGTGAGACCAGTTTTGTCAGCATTCAAGAAATTAATAACACCTCCTTGACCCAGTTTTGTCAGCATTTAAAAAATCTAGTAACACTCTTGACCATCAGGGTCTTCAGTGACCAGGAAAACTCTGAATCCTCTAGTATCTTCTCTGTTTTCTGCAGCCCAATTTATAGCCACCTGAAGCAGTAATATTAAAGATAACAACTCATTTCCACAGTACTGAGCAGCAGTTTCCTCAAGCTGCTCCTCTTCTTCAGTATCTAAAGTATTCTCATCTTCCTTAGGAAGCTTAACACAAAGTATATCTTTTAACATATGTGCAAAAACAAAAAACTAATTTTTGACCCATTGTATATTAAAACATTTTTTGACCCACTGTATATTACAACTCTTACATTAGGCGCCTTCATGTTCTTAGTTTCTCTAGCACAAAGCATCTGTTTTAATTAATCCATTTTATATTACAATTCCCACGTTTTTCACTGCCACCACAAATCTTCGAGCACGCTCCTTTTCTATTCAACAGTGTCCTTCACTGGATCCTCAGTTTCAGAATCTCCCCATATGGGCCATCACCTGCTAGAGCCAGCTGGCAAAAGTATGGGTTCCGAAAAGAGGCGTGAGGATGAAGAATTCAACTCTTAAGAATTTGATTCCAAGAATTTTTTAATTCTAACGTGGGGGGGGGGGGCGCCAGCCTACTATCTCTACTGGCCGACCCCTGCTCCTGGGTCAATATCTCTACTGCTCCTTGGTGAGTATTCTCTATTGGGCTGACTATGGGTTTATTTCTTTAAAGGTCTTTATGCAGTTACAGGTCAATCAATATCCTCATGCTATCACCACTAGAATCCAATAAACACCAATCCAAAGCACATACATTACAGGTAGGTTAATCAATACCTTCGTGCTCCCAGACCTTTTACTTTGAACTTTCCATGACCCCAAACCTTGTTGACTCTGGGTGAAGGACAGTCAGCTGAATCAGAAATATTCTTTTAGGGGAAAACCTTAATGGCTTCCCACACTCAAGTTTGTGTCTCTGTTGTCTTGACATCTTCTTCCTCTTTGTGTGTGAATCAGTGTTGATAGGTGCTTCTTCAGATCGTGCTGGAAGACATGTGTCCAGCTGCCACTCATACTTTGATACTTAAAGACTGTGTCTACTGTTACCCTCCTATTGTTCTACCAGTAGATCACCAATACTGGGTTTCTCTGAGATTCCTTCTGCCTGTTGCTATGGCAGCATTGATGAGTTTCAGGAGTTAAGGTCAGATATTCTGTCACCAACTTTAGAGAGAGTTAGCTCAAGAGGTGTGAGCAGAACAGTTTGTGACCTATGCATTTTTAAACCACTATGAAGGCTGTCAGGTGTTTCCTTCTATCAGCCGTGGTTAGTTTATCTTTAGTGTCTGGCAGTCCTTTCCTGAAGTTCACCTCTCTGGTTCAACCTTATCCATAAGGATTTAGAGGTGTCAGCAGGTATATACGAGGGAAAGTTGTGTCATAATCAATGGTGAAGGTTGGGTAAGGTAGAGGAGCTGGAGTAATGGGTGGCGTGTGTCCAGTGTGATCTCAGGGTGATCTCCAGAGACTCTTTGAGGATACTGCACCCTGGGCACTCTCCCACACCTCTGCTGTGTTCAATAACAGCTTCTGACCCAACTTCCCCAGGGGTGGACCACCAAATCTCAGAATGCCAGTGTTCCTGTGGCCACTCTGGGAAGTCTCCCACTGCAAAGCACAGTTAACTTACTGTTGTGTGCAGCTCTGGGTTTCTGGAATGCAAAATGCACTGCTGCAGGTCCATGTGGACTATTGGATCTCTGTCGTACCTAAAACAAAGTGCTGATGATGAAAGGCTCCATTTAGAAGAAAAATCATAAGCCCCTAGCAGCTAGCTAATAGTTAAAACAGCCAGCTAATAGTTAAAAAGAAAAAGTATATTTTACTGCAGCTTACAGCTTAGGAATGTAAGATATGCGATAAGCCCACCCCATCTTATCTATACTGTCTGGGCCAGAGCGCCTTGACCCGGGAGCTTACTGACTGCACCTGGTATTTTATCTAACACTTGACTACAGAATGTACTTTTCAAATGATTCTGTAATTTTCTGTAAACGCATGCAATTTAGCCCAAAACCCCCTAACTAATGGTCTTTTCCCTATAAATACTCTCAGTTTCAGTGGCTCAGGGCCGAACTCCTATACGAGTCGGCCCCAGTGCACTGGCTCCTTAATAAACCTTTTACCTTTTGCTTTTGCATCAAGGAAATTAAAGTTTCTCATGTGTTCTTGCTGTCGTCGCTTATCCCGAGGCTGATTGAGGGTCTCCCCTCGGCGGGGGTCTTACAATGACAGGATGCTAAAGATCTGCAGCTGCTTACTTCATATCAAGTCATTAGCTTCTTTGCCAGGGATCTCTTGGGGACACAGTGCTGGCAGACCTGGCTCAAGTGGACAGGCCAAGATGGTGTGGTTCAGCGGCAGTGGTGTTCACCACTCAGGCATGTACACAGGCACTTTGCTATCCCCTTTTCTGTCTACTTGATTTTATTCCACTGCAATTAAGTTTTTCATATTTCCATTTGTCTCTTCACTGTTTGTTTCTCTTGCCAAGGAGCTGCCTTCATGGTAGATGAATTTCATGTTACAGTGACTGAGATATGCTACGTCCCACAGTCCCATCTTGACTCCTCAGTAATGATTTTATATAGACCATGTAGTGGGGATGAAATTTTTACACTACGTAATAGTCAGAAAAGAGTAGTTTATGCTGCAGTAAGGAATAAGCCAAAAGTCACAGTGGCTTTTATGAGGAAAGTTTACTTCTCCCCTGTCATAAACTGACAAGGATGATCTGCCCATCATAGTCCCTTAAGAGCCCAGGTTGATTTCCTGTATCTGCCTAGAAAAGACACCCTCCATGTCTTATCACATTTCTCTTGCCAAAGCAAGTGACATAGCCATGCCTGAGCTCAAAAGAGGCTAATTCTCCCAATGAGAGGCCTACTGAATTCTTGTGATCAGTAACACACCTACCACACTATAGCTCAGATATACAAAGAAAAAAATCCATTATTATCTAGAACTGATCTCATCTCTCTGTGGAGCCCAGTTCCCAGGAGTGATGAAGGATTTCTTCTTAGAATTTCCCTGAAGTTCTCTGATTTCCACTGGTATCTCTCACGATGGAGAAGGTGGACCAAGACCTTCGATCCAGGTCCTTTCCCTTTCTCCTCCTCTCCCTGATTGCTCCTCCTCCTTGCTAAAAGGGATGGTCCTACTTCATAGCCACCATAGACTGTGCCTTATAACAGATCTAAGCTCAGCCCTCCTAGGATTTTTGTGATTTAAAAAGATTTTTTTTAATTTAGAAAGGAATATTCTTTTCAACAAAATGTAGCTTTCAATAACTGCCTCATTGTAGATTAACAAACCTATTGTGAAGGTTATGAATTGGGCAATCACAAATCAACTGTGTGAAAACATGAAACTCCCTTTAGTTTTATAACTACACACACTTTCCTTTGACAAGCCTCCACTCTCACTTGACCTCAGGAAAAGTAAATGTAGTCTAATTCACTAAATTGACCCAGTCCAGCCATGTTTTTAAATCTAGTTTAGGAACTGGTATATCAGTCAATGTCATCCAAGTCTCTTTCCCAGCTTCCTTCTCCTCTCCCACTGCACATTTGAGACAGAGGGAAAATTTTCAAACCAGCCACTGCCCCCACTGACTGCTGCAGGTGGTTCTGGACCATAGAAAAACATAAGCATCCTTGCCATACATACCATGTTGCAGGAACTGGTCACCCTCTCCATCTTGCTCAGCTATACCACTCCATGACTCTTTCACCCCCAGCTGTGGTATGACACATCTGTAACCCCCAGTCTTTGTGGGAGCTCCTAGCAAGAAGCAGGCATGAGCTGATGCTTTAAATTTGCCCTTCATAGGACTCTCCTAGGACCCCTTGGACTGTTGGGGATTGCAGTGAATACAGGTAAAGTACCTTCTATACCCCACCCATGCCCACCACAGAGAGTAGAAAGGTCAGGAGTCGTATGCACCACTCCATGAAATCTGTCTCTCTAAGAAGGCCCTTCTCTCCTGGCTGCCATTGTATTTCCCTCCAGGCTGGGGAAGGTGAACCAGCTCTCCTAAGTGACACTTACCTGACCTCTGCTATCATTGGACCTGGACTTGTGGAATGCATGATTGAATGGTCATGAGGAAAAGAAAGTGACCTTGTTGTCTGATGTTTCAAGTTATTTCCACACATAAATATTCCATACGTGATGCCTCTTCAGCTTTATCTTTGAAAGTCAAGCTTATGACTTATTGTTTATTCCCCAAAAATGTCCAGTTTATTGAGAAAGCCTAATTAATACTTTGGGAGAAGCAAATGTATGATCTAAAATGATACTTTGAGCCAGGCATAGTGGTGCATGCTTATAAAATCCTAGTATTTGGGAGGCTGAAGAGAGGAGGATTGCAGGTTTGCAGCCAGCCTCCGCTACTTAGGCCCTCCACAACTTAATGAAACCCTGTTTCAAAACAAAGAATAAAAAATAGGGCTGAGAGTATAGTTCAGAGGTAGAATACCCTTGGGTTCCGTCCCTAGTATTGCAATAAATAAATAAATATCTTGTAAAGTTCCTGATTGGTCCCCACATTCTTACGACAGAGTACACTGATGCCTTTTGCCCACAGGTCAGGAGTAATATAATTTGGGGGATAAGACTCACAGATGCTAGATTCAGACCAACTAGTGCACAAGCCTGGCTCTTCAGGGACACCCTGTCGATCAGGAATTGAAAAGAAGCCAAGACCTAGATTATGTCTAGAGAGTTGGGTTGACCTACATTTTATTAGGAAACATTAGCTATCTATCTTCAGGTCAGTTTAAAAGGGATATGTTTATAACTTTTGCACTTTTTTCATTTTGAGTAAAGAAATTAAAATCTCTCTGTCTCTCTCATACACACACACACACACACACACACACACACACACACACACACATGCTTATCTAGAAAGGATGTATTCCACAGTTTTAGGTACTCAATGTCATACCATATATGAAGTTTTGTAATCTATAAAAGGTTGCTAAGGTGTATGCCAAAATTGGTATAGAAAGACAATTTTTATTACATATCTTGATCTGGTACACTCGTGGAGTTTGGGACCCCCACATACACACTTTGCAACAATACAGCATAGTGTGCATGATTATAGTGATTAGTGTCACAAAGATACGGGTTATAGCTTGGATCGGTAATTTCCCCCAAAGGCTCTTGTGTGGCGGGCTTGGTCCCCAGCGGGTGGTGGAACCCTTAGGAGGTGGGGCCTGGCTGGAGAAAGTAGAGTGTGGAGGTGGGCCTTTGAAAGGCTGTACGGTCCCCAGTCTCTTCCTCTGCATCTGCTCCTGGTTCCCTGAGGGGAGCAACTTTGCTCCTTCATGTGCTCTCCTTCCTGATGATCTGTCTCACCACAGGCCAGGAAGGGACAGAGTCAAGTGCCCA
Source organism: Muscardinus avellanarius (assembly GCF_963383645.1). Classification (NCBI taxonomy): domain Eukaryota; kingdom Metazoa; phylum Chordata; class Mammalia; order Rodentia; family Gliridae; genus Muscardinus; species Muscardinus avellanarius. The sequence goes on from NC_137797.1 coordinate 62,720,413, forward strand.
CAGTCTCAAACCTCTGGCCCCACGAGCCAAACTAAGTGTCTTCCCCTTTCAGTTGATCTCCCTCGGGTATTACGCCAACTGGAACCTGGTTCTGTCACTCACTAGCCAGTACACTAAACAAGGCTCTTCACCTCCCTGAGGCTCATCAGAAAGTGGAGAAGTTGCACCTCAGAGGACTGTCGTAATTATTCGTGTAAAAATTTACAGCCCTTAGTGAATATGTAATATTATAGATCACAAGAAGGAAGCCATTACTTTTCATGGCTTGATTCTTTTGCTGGGTGATGTCACACATTGCTCTTCTTGGACCCTTACATAAAAATCCAGGAAAATATACATCCCTGGGAAAGCAGGCACTCTCCTTTGGAAGCAGCCTTCACACAAATGTTATAGAAGGATATTTAATTGGCAAACAATTACAAAAAAACCTGGGCTCTGGAACTGTTAGACATCATCCCATATAGTGGAGAACGAAGCAGGATGTGGGGGAATTTTATTAGCCTGCCCCCAGGATCTAGCAGCCTAACCAACCTTTGCTTATCAAGCGTTTGGCAATTACCATCCTTATTACGCCTCCTGCCCATCCGGGATGATGGACATTCACATGCAGCACTGAAGGGCTTTGGCTCAGAGGAAAGATGCAGCAGGTTGAAGACAAGTCCTTCTCAGCTCTCTCTGATTTTTGAAGCTGACAGAAATGCCAGTAAGACCCATGTCCTTAGACGACCTCATTAGACAGATCACTTTGAGTTTGCTCTAATGTTTAACAAGCAATTCATTTTAAAACTTTGGTGACTATCACTAATAACAAATTGCTTGTGACACACCTCACAAAGGACATATCTTGATTGAGAACAACTGTTCCCAGGTGAGGGCCACCAGAATCAGGTGACAATATTGATGATAACATTTATTCGTAACAGTTGCAATGGCCTGACCTCTCCTATCACCTATATTCATTGATATGTTACATTTAATAATTCACTGAAGATAATCTTTCTATTTAATTATTCATGTTTTAATGACCCAAAGCGTTTAAAGTGGCACATGTTTTAGAAAGGGTTCATCACATTTTCTTATCCCAAACAGTCTTCATGTAGCTGTTCACAGCCATTTTGAATATTATGAATTAACTGCCACCATGCTTTTATTAAGCGGTTTTCAATAATGCATGATTTATAAAGTGTCATGCATTAAGACATGTCTCCATTTTTTTCCTCGGGTAGTATCATTAAGACTGAACGATTATATGCGCTTGCCGGCACATTTGTTCCTGAACCACTCATATTTGTGACGATGTCTGAAATGATGGCATAGAAAGTAAATGAAATTAAAAATACTTAATACAAATGGTTACTCTCAAGATCCACGGCCCATATTAAGTCGTCTGTGGAGCTGGTGCTCCTCTTGGTGGCTCCCAACAGATGGAGTTCTCTGTTTGTCACTTTACTTTGGAGCTTCAAAATGTGCCTGATGGGAATTCCATTACCTGCACCAGCTGTACAGGTGACCTCCTTGCCTTCCACTTGCCAGATTCAGAATACATGAGGCCATTTTAAACATGATTTTAAAATACAGCATATGCAAATATGGCCATACTTGACATTTTACTTCCACGAAAAAAAAGTCCTTCTGCCTTGCCAGGCGTGGTGGCGCATGCTTGTAATCCCCGCGCTTAGGAAGGCTGAGACAGGAGGATCACACGGGTTCGAAGCCAGCCTCAGCTACTTAGTGAGGCTCTCAGCAACATAGTGAGACCCTGTTTCCAAATAAAATATAAAAATAGGTCTGGGAGTATAGCCCGGAGGTAGAAAGCCTCTGGGCTCCACCCCCAGTACCACCAAAAAAAAAAAGTCCTTCTGCCTTAACCCCTGGATGTATGTGATGTATAGTTTTCTATCTTCTGAAAGCCTTTCTGCAGAAGGTTTTAAATACCATTCTACGTCAGAAGAGATGTGAAGGGTTTTGTTTTGTTTTTAACACACTGCATAAGGAGAAAATATGTTTTCTTTTGCAGGGTAAATTTTATGAAGACTTCTTAATTTTTTATGGAACATAGAATTACATCATTAAAAGGTAGAATTAGATACCTGTAGAAGGAGTCCTCAGCTCAGAAACATCATCCCTCCCTCTCAATGCCTGGAAGTTCGTATTTGGAGTTCAGCGATCCTTGCCCAGGCATTTATTTTATTTCATAAAATGCAACAAGCAGAGCGAGGACTGAAATCCAGTATTATTTGTCCACAAAACTATTGCTCTTTTCCCCCAGGATATACTACTTCCCTTGGAGGATAGTGACTAATAACACAAACGTGAAGGAGCTTCTTTCCTAAGTGAGAGAAAGGAAATCAACACATGAAAACACCTAGCAAGAAAAGATGAAGTCAGAGGAGGGGGCAAGGGCACAGATAAGGAAGCTGGGAAGTGACAAAAGACCCCCATGTTTTTCCTAGACTCGGCCATGACTACAGTCTGACCTCTACGCAGAACTTCACCTACAATGTCACCTGATGGTGATCCATCTTAAAGATCTCCCATCACTACACAAACTCCATTTTAATGGTCTCTGTTCATACAAACTGTACTACAACATGTCAAACTGAACTGAATTAGAAATCGAACATCCAGCTATTTACCACCTTATTACACAAGTTATAAAATAGCTTCTCACATGTATTACAGTAGCAGTGAACACCCCTAGCACCCAGTTGTGGTGTCTATATGGCATTCCCTTCTGAAAAGGAAAGGGTTCCTTGAATAAATGACTCATTTCAAGTCAGGGACAGAAATGCCTCAAGGTGAAACCGGGACTTCCTTTTAAAAGGAAGCTTTCAAAATTCATGAGTTCATCTCAAAGGAAAATAGAAGCCAACTTGAAGGGGCTCCCACTGGCCTAAAGAAAATTTAAAAAGCAATAATTGCAATGAACTGAAACACACCAGTATCATGAAGCATCAAAACACATGTAAACGCTGCAAAAGAAAAAACAGAAGAGACTGCTACGGAATAAAAGAGATTTAAGAGACATAAAATCAAATGCAACATCTGATCCTTGTTCAGATCCTGTTTCAAATAAACCAACTGTAGCTGGGCGTGGTGGCTCACGCTTATAATCCCCACGCTTGGGAGGCGGAGACAGGAGGATCCCGCAGGTTCAAAGCCAGCCACGCTGGCTTAAGAGACCCTGTTTCCAAATAAAAATATATAAAAATAGGTCTGGGAGTAGAAGTCTGGTAGAAGGGTTTCCAGGAACCCCAGTACCATAAATAAATAAATAAATAAATAAATAAATAAATAAATAAATAAATAAACTGTAAAAAGACATGGGGTCAATTTGAATATGGATTGGATATCAAGTGATAATTAGGAATTATTGCTTATTTTGTTGAGTGTGATGACGGCTTGGTGTTTTGTTTGTTTGTTTGTTTTGGTGGTACTGGGGGTAGAACCCAGAGGCTTTCTACCTCCGGGCTATACTCCCAGACCTATTTTATATTTTATTTGGAAACAGGGTCTCACTAAGTTGCTGAGAGCCTCACTAAGTAGTTGAGGCTGACTTCGAACCTGTGCGATCCTCCTGTCTCAGCCTCCCAAGCACGGGGATTACAAGCGTGTGCCACAATGCCCGGCTGGTGGTTAAGTTTTTTTAAAAAAACTTATTAGAGATGCAAATAGAAGTATTTACAGATGAAATGACCTGATTTCAAGAATGTACTTTAAAATATTTTAGTTAAAAAAAAGTAGAATAAAGGGAATAGATAAGACAAAACTGGCCAACTATGTATTTGTCAAATCATAGTGATAGGTGAATAAAGATTCATTATACTGTCTTTTACTTTTTTATTTAAAATCAGTATACTTAAATTTCTACTTTTCTTCAAATTAAATTATTTAAAATATATTAAATTATATCTTCAATTTTTTAATTTTCTATTGTAAAATGTTTCTGTCCATTGCACTATAGCTATGTCTACCTATCTCCAAATTAATAAGTTGAAATGAGAAAGTCTCATTTTAGCCAGTCTCCAAGATGAGTGTGATTGATCCTTGCTACCTCGTATTTGTGCCCTTGTAGAGCGCCCTTCCTACACTGTTTCAAAGATGGTCTAAATGACCAACAGAAACCAGCGGGGGCAGCTTTCAGTACTAGACAATAAAAGATTGTTCTGCCTCTGCTTTGATTTCTTGAATCTCTCCCTCTGGGGGGAGCCAGCTGCCAGGTCAGGATGATTCTCAAGCAGCTCTATGGAGAGCTCTCTGGTGTGGAGCCAAGGCCGCTGCCTACAGCCAGCACCAGCTTGCCAGTTACATAAATGAGTCATCTTGGAAATGGACCTTGAAGTCCCAGTAAAGCCTTTTGATGTCCAATATCTTGACTACAACCCTCCCCCCAAGAGACCAAAAGAGCCCAGGTAAGCTGCTCTGTGCTAGGGATCAATCAGATAGCAGAACCCCTAGGCTATAGATGATTTTATTACAAGGGACTGTGGGGGCTGGCTTAGCAAGTCTGAAATCCATAGAGGAGGAAATCTAAAAGGGAAGATGACCAGAAATCTGGAACCCCACAGGCACAGACCAAAGCCATTGTCCATGGGCCATCAGGGAGAGGAGATCACAAGCAAGCAAGCCAGGCGGAGATCCACGGACACAGGCCTTTATCCACAAATGAAAGTGCCTGCTCGCGTTCTCTCCCGCTCTCTTCCTCCCTCCCCTCTCTCTCTCTCTATTCTCTCTCTTTCTTTCTGTCCCTCTCATTATCATCATCATCATCATCGTCATCATCATCATCATCATCATTATCATCATCGTCATCATTATCATCATCATCACCATCATCATCATCATCATCATCATCATCATCATCATCATCATCATCTCCCTTCTAAGTAGATAAATCAAGCCCACCCAGGATTATCTCCTTAATATAGAGTCAACTGATTAGGGACTTTTATTACACCTACGAATCCCTTCACGGCAGCATTCAGGCTGGTATTTGATTAACTGGCTGGGAGAGGTAAGAGTATATGTGCTACAGAAATGGCTGCTGCTTCTTTTCTACCCTCCAGCTCTCACAAGACATTATCTCTAGTAGCCCACCCTATCTGGAAACACTAGAAAGGAAATTCTGAGGAGTAGAGTTCAGCCTCGCCAAGTTGACTCACCCAAAACCATCACACGCTCCCAAATTCCTGACCCGCAAAAACATTTTAAACTAAAAATGTTTAAGTTTTGCTTTACACTTTGGGATTTGAGGTAATTTGTTATACAGAAGCAGATACTAAAACAGGTTTTACTGAATAGGTTAGCTAAAATTTAGTGGGACTACAAATGAAAAGCCAGTACCTGGAGTCACCTGAGTGTTACTAGATTTGTACTTACTGTATGTGTAAGCATATTTGTGTGTGGATGGGTTTTGTGCATGGGAACTATTATGGGTTTGGGTAGGTTTAGATACAGTCTTCATCAGGACTAGACTAGCACTATAGCAAAGTACAAGAAGCAAGTATCAAGTAGGACAGCTTGACTGTCTCTAAAATAACACATGCATTTAGAAAATTGCTGGGTAATAAAGTAAAAAGACTTAGAAACCTAAATTAATCCAAACTCCCTGACCCAAGGTGCCTCACTCTGAAATAATTCTTCAGCCTTAGGTGTGATATAAAGGGACATTCTACCTCTGAGCTACACCCCCCAGTCTTTTTTCTCTTTTTGAAACAGTCTCCCTAAGTTGCTGAGGGTCTCAGCAAACTACTGAGGCTGGCTTCAACCTGAGATCCTTCTGTCTCAGCCTCCCAAGTGCTGGGTTTCAGGCTTACACCATCACACCCCACAGAGGCATGGATTTTACAGTCAGACACTCCTGTGCTCTTGTCTCAACTCTCTCTCTTACCAGTTATGCTCCCATGGTTGCTTTATATAACCTTCATGAGCCACGGGTTTTGCACCTCTAAAATAATAATATTTACAGTTTCCAGGGTCTAGACCTTCCTTCTAGTTGTGAAAGTCTTTGGAGGTTTAAAAGAAAACACAAAGAGATTTTCTTAAAGGAATCGGGTCCAGTGTTGGGAGTCAAACAACTCAGAGATCTTATGAGACTGTAAGTTACAATCTTCTTCCAGTCTTCTGTGAGAAAACATCCCCTGGTAACCAAGTAGGAAAGTGGAGAGGTCCGAGGCTGTCTGATCCAGGGGCTTTATCTCTTGTTGTTTGTTTGGTTGGTTGGTTGGTTTGGTTTGGTTTTGGTGGTTCTGGGGTTCCTGGAAGCCCTTCTACCTCCAGGCTACACTCCCAGACCTATTTTAATTTTTTTTTATTTGGAAACAGGGTCTCTTAAGCCACCAAGGCTGGCTTTGAACCTGCGCGATCCTCCTGTCTCTGTCTCCCAAGCACGGGGATTACAAGCGTGGCCACCACGCCCGGCCTGAGGCTTTACCTCTTGGATCATCTTAATACTGTGCACGAGGAAGGGAGAGAGTGGAGTGAGAGCCAGAGGAAGCTCACCAAGTGCTGTGTACATGTATGTCTCTCTCACTCTGAACTTCATTATGATGTATGATTACAATGCACCAATAAAAATTAAAAATAATAATAAACTAAATTTAGATACTCAATTGTTTTCATTTTTGTTGTTTTGTTTGTTTGTTTGTTTGTTTGTTGCTTAGTGGTACTGGGACTTAAGCCCAGGGGATTCTACCTGCCAGCTACACCCCCAGGTCTATTTTAATTTTTATTTTGAAACAGGTCTCACTAAGTTGCTAAGGGCTTCACTGAATTGCCAAGGCTAGCCAAGAACCTCTATCCTCCTGTCTCAGCCTCCCACGTACTGGAATTACAGGTGCCTGGCTCTCTACTGTTCTTTGAAGAAGGCAGTTGCCTGCCATTTTCCATACCAGTGAAGCTAGCTCCTGTCAGGAAAATGGAATGAGAGAAGGTTTTCTTTTTTTTTGTTTAGAAAATAAAAAGAATAGCCAAGTGTGGTGGCACACACCTGTAATCCCAGTACTTAGGAGGCTGAGACAGGAGGATCACAGGTTCGAGGACAGCCTCAACAAATAGTGAGACTCTCATCAACCTAGTGAGACACTGTTTAAAAATGAAAGAAAAAATAGGGATAGGAAACATATCAAAGTCAATCACTAAGCCAAACATGAGAAGGAGAGAGTGGGGAGGGAATGGGGTGGGAATTGGAGAAGGGCTAAATAAGTGATATGTACATGATGCCTCTACCATCTAAAGATATATGACTACAATGCACCAATTTTTAAAAAATTTTAAATAAGGCTAGGGATGTATCTCAGAAGTGGAATGCCTCTAAATTCAATCTTCAGTATAAAAAAAAAAGGTATTTGCTAAAGAAATTATTGGTGCAACAGAAGGATAAGTGAGTAGCCATTCTGCAAATGTCTGGATGTTCACAGCCGGGCAAAGCCTTTCTGCTTTGACATGCTTAGAAGAAAATGGGAAAGGAAAAAGACGAAACTTTCCATCTGTCACATTCATATCCAATTTTAGTTTCATATCAAAATTTATCTCAATTAATAGATGCCTAATATTTCTCAACATCGACCTCAAAAGGTTACATAAGGATTAATACAATAACTTATAAAACACCAAAAATATAGCCAATGTTCAGTCCCTTCTTCCCTTAGTACAAGAAAGTCAATTTCTTGTGCAAGTTTTGATATCCTCTAGGCACCTCCTACATGTCCACCCTGTCCTACCCTCCCAGTCTCCAAAGAGTGAGCACACACGTGCACTTTAGCTGGTGTTTTGTTTCTTGGTTTTGTTTTTGTTTTTTAAATAATTTTATTGTCTATATTTGAGTTTTACGACATATATACATATAGTCAATCAGCTACTATAGTGAGACAGATTAATATGCCATCAACTCATAGAGCTTTCTTGAGTGACAAAAAGAGCTAAAATCTACTTACTTAACAAAAACCCATATATAATTTTATTAACTGTAGTCCCCATATTGTATGTTATATCTCTAGACTTGATCACCGTTTATATCTGTTATTTTGTGTTCTCAATGTACATCTCCCCACTTTCTGCCCACAGTAACCTCTGTTTTACTCTCTTTATATTTGACCCTTTTTTTTTTTTTTAGATTCTACACATAAGGGATATCATGTAATCTCTTTCAGTGTCTGACTTGTTTGGTTTGATCTGGTTGGTGCCGGGACTCGAACTCAGGACCTCTCACATGCTGCATATGCTGTAGCACTGACCTACTCCCTGGGCCCCTGTTGGACTTATTTTACTTAGCCTAGGTTCATGTTGTGACAAATCAGAAGGCAGGATCTCCTTTTGTTAAGGCAGAATAACATTTCAGTGTGTGTGCGTACGTGTGTGTGTGTGTGTGTGTGTGTGTGTGTGTGTCTCACATTTTCTTTATCCATTCACCAGTCAACCAGCACTGAGGTTGTTTTTATGTCTTAGCTATTGTAAATAAGGCTGCCCTGCGTCTGGGAGTGAAGAGCAGCTCACAAGATGGTGATTTCATTTCCCTCGTATATATGCCCAGAAGAAGGATTGCTGGTTTGATGGTAGTACTATTTTCAATCTCATTAGGAACCTCTAGACTGTTTTCTGTCGTGGCTGTACTAATCCACATTACCCCAACAGTGTACTGGGCTTCTCTTTTCTCCGCATCTTCACCAACATTTATCTCTTGTCTTCTTGGTAATGACTGTTGTAATGGGCTTGAGGTGATACTCAGAATGGTTTTAATTTGCACTACATTGATCATTGATGATCTGTGATGTTAAGCACCTTTTCATATTATCTGTTGGCCAGTGTTGTTTTCTTTGGGTAGTTGGATTTTTTTTGGTTTGTTTGGTTTTTGGTTTTTGGGGTGTTTTTTGTTTTGCTTTGTTTTTGGTGGTACTGGGGTTCCTGGAAACCCTTCTACCTCCGGGATACACTCCCAGACCTATTTTTATACTTTTTTATTTGGAAACAGAGTCTCTTAAGCCAGCGCAGCTGGCTTCAAACCTGTGCGATCCTCCTGTCTCCACCTCCCAAGCAGGGATTACAAGCGTGCGCCACCACGCCTGGCTAGTTGGATTTTTTTTTAATTTTTTATTGGTGCAATGTATTCATACATCATAATGGTATAAAGAAAATACTTTTGTAGACATACATACACACATCGCCCAGTTAGCCCCTACCTGATCCCCACCCCGTTCCCTCCCCATCCCTCCTTCCCATGCTTGGCTTAGTGGTTGACATCTAGTTTTATAGCAATTTATCCAATATTAACGATGATAATCTCACAAAACAGTTTCATTTGTCTGATACCAAGTTTTTGATGACTAAAAGATAACAGTTCAATATTTCTTTTTACTTTCTTTCTTACCAGAGAATATTTTTTTCTTTTCTTTTTTTTTTTTAGGTGAAGCTATCATACATTTATTTATTTATTTTTCAGAAAAAAAATCTATCCTGATATGGAATATGGACTCTAGATACCCAAAACAATCTCGAAGAAGAACAAAGCTAGAAGACGTATATTTTCTGATTTCAAACCATATAAAGCTACAATAATTGAAACAGTGTAGTACTCTTCTAAAGGCAGATATATAAACCATTGGAGTTAAAGCCTAGAGATACATTCTTCCATATATTGTCAAGTTATTTTTGACAAGGATTCCATGAACATTTGGTGGAGGAAATAATAATCTTTTAACTAAATATTGTTGAAAAATAATAATTACATGAAAAAGAATAAAATTGGACCCTTACCTAACACATATACAAATATTAACTCAAAATAGATAAAAGACCTAAATATAAATCTTAAGACCATAAACTTTTAGAAGAAAATCTGGGTCATAAAACCTCACAACATTGAAATTGGCAGTGATTTCTTGGATATGATTTCAATGGCACAGGCAACAGAAGGGTAAACAAACTCCCTAAAAAATAAAAAAAAATTATATATCCAAAGACAATGAAAACAGAGTTAAAAGTTACTGATAGAATGGGATAAAATATTTCTAAATGCTATATCTGAAGGTATATTAATATTCCAACTAGAAATCCTAAAAATTAGCAACAATAAAAGCAAACAATACAATTTAGAGATAGGTAAAAGACTAACATAAATAATGAATCTCCACAGATAACCAATCTTAGTTGTCTGTTGGATGGAAAATCTTATTTCTCTGGTTCTGGTGTGTGTTACCTATTTCTTCTTTGTAGTTAATCTCTTTGAGTATTTTCTCTAGCGCTGGTTTTGAAGACATAAATTCCTTCAGTTTCTGTTTGTCGTGGAAGCTTCTTATTTCCCCATCTAATTTGACAGAAAGTTTTGCTGGGTAGGAAATTTTTGGCTGGAAGTTGTTTTCTTTCAGAGTTTGGAATATGTTACTCCAAGCCCTTCTGGCTCTCATGACTTGGTTTGGGAAGTCTGGAGTGATTCTAATTGGTTTGCCTCTGAATGTCACTTGGCCCTTTGTTTTTGTTGCCTTTAAGATTCTCTGCTTGGCTTCCACAGTGGTCATTTTGACAATTATGTGTCGTGGGAATCCTCTTCTCTGATCCTGTCTAAAGGGAGTTCTATAAGTTTCCTGAACCTGTGTATTGACCTCTTCCTCTATGTTTGGAAATTTTTCTGCTATTATTTCCTTGAAAAGATTGTTAATCCCTTTGGTTTCAGTGCTGCAGCTGGAGCTGCGGCGTGAAGCAGTGGGTGCCATTTTGCCTTGCAGCACCAGGCTCCAGGGAGGAGGGGAACTCATAGCAGAGCTCATAAACCAGAGAGGAGAAACGCTGGCCTCACGCCCGAGAACGCGGCAGCAGCGCCTTACTGCTTTCGGCAGCAGCGAGTTCACCGGACGGCACCAGACCAACGCACTCAACAGCCCACCAAGCTCCAGAGAGGAGCGGCGGACAGTGAGCCGAGGTGAGCCGCTGCAGAACAGCCGGGCGGGATTCGGCAGATTTCTCGGCGCAGGGAGCAGCTAAAGCTCCCAGGGGCTGGGCTCAGCGCACCCTGCAGGGACTCAGAGTGGAGTTCAAAAACAGAAAAGAAATACATCAGCCTCACGGCCGAGGGCGTGGCAGCAGCGCCATATTGCTACCGGAGGCAGCAGCAGCGAATTCACCAAGTCCACGACAGCTCCATCTGCGCACTCAACAGTGAGTCAAATTGTGGGCCCCAGAGGAGAAATCCCAGTACTGTACTCCCAGGGACTTGACCCAGTGGGGGAGTGGCGGTGGCAGAGATATCACACCATAGGAGAATGCCCAACCAGGACCCCCCCCCCATGGTCTAAAGCAGCCTTGATTGACTCCCTGGGTCTGAGACTCTGCGATACAACCCAGTAAAGGAGTAGTGGGGACTGAGATACCACAGACTCAAGATCCACAGCACCTTAAGTGAAGTCGTAGTGACCCAGGGAAGAACCCAGAGAAGGCACAAACTTCTGAAATCATGGGAAAGAGGAATAACAATGGAGCAATGAATGCCCACAACCCCACAACATCAGAACCCGATAAAACAGAAATTCAGAGATTTCTAGAAGATCAAATCAAGAAAATAACTGTAGAAATAATAGAGGTGTTTCAAAAAGAATTCAGAGAGAGCCAAAGAGAGATAAAGGATGCAATTAATGAAGTAAAGGCCTCAATTCAAAGTACAAACAACCGATTAGACCACATGGAGAATAGAATCTCGCTCCTAGAAGATAATCATTCAAAAAATGAACGCATAGTTTCTAATTTAGAAAAAAATTCCGACAGCAGGAATCTGACATTGAAGAAATATGGGCCCATTTTAAGAGAGCTAACCTAAGAATAATTGGAATAGTTGGATGTTTTTGAAAACTATAAATGACAGAAGACTCCACAAGAATATGCTTTGTAGTGAGGGATTTTCATAGGTCAAGTCATTTCCTCAGAAAGAACTCTCCAGAAGTCGTCTTCTCCCTTCACGGCCCAAGTGAAGTTACCTCTGGGGCTTGCTCCTTGGGTTCCCTCCGCTTTAGCCTCACAGTGCTCTTCCCCTGGCACGCTGGGTCTGGGCTGCTCAGCGCAGAGGTCCTTCAGTGCGTGGTCTGAGTGGGGAGCCAGGTCAACAGCGGGTTGCACCTCAACTTTTTCCTTGCAACGCCTCTACAGGAGTGGAGAAGCCATTGGCCCTGGTGGAATTGTATGATTCAAACTCAAAATGACTTCAGCACTTGTTCTTTTTAGAGACCCACTTGACAGACTCTTTACAAGCACAGTTTGCATTAGGCAGGATTTCAAAGTCAATATCTTTGTTTTTAGACAGAGTTTTTCTTTTTCTTCTGGTGAGGGAAAGGTTTAGGAACAATATATATTTGGCTCAGGAAAGACATAGAGAGTGTTCAAATGTGTGTATTTCACTTTTATAAAAAAAATCTTTTTTTTTTTTTTGCAGTACTGGAGATGGAACCCAGGAGCATTCTACCTCCAAGCTGTACCCCCCTGCCCTATTTTTTATTCTTTATTTTGAAACAGGGTCTTACTGAGTTTCAAAAGGTCTCACTAAGTAAGGTGGTCAGCAAACCCAGATCCTCCTGTCTCGGCTTCCCAAATGCTGGGATTACGAGTGTGTACCACCACACCGGGCTTGTAAAAAGAAACCATCTGACCCAATGCTCAGGGAACAAAAAGATAATGATGCCTCCAGTAACTGAAAAGGGATGAACCTCGGCATATTTAATGTTAGAATCTAGCAAATAGTTTTAAAGACTGATTTCCAAATCTTGGCCCTAGAATCATGGATTTCTCTCAGTGCATGGAGTCCATGGAGCAGAGGAGGTGGATAAAGAATTGGACAACAGCACAATTCATTTCTCAGTTGGCAACCTTTTAAAGTCTCCTAAATCCAAGAAGCAACTGGACTTTCCATTCCTCTTTTCCTCCTTCTTGCTGATACCTGCAGCAGAATTTTCTGCCTCCATCTTAACAGGCCAAAACACTCAGTCCACTGCCTCTATCAGGAAAAACAGCCGGCACACACTCTGAGCAAAAAGGCCAGCCTTCCAGCCAGGCCAGTGGCGCACCAAACTTGTAATCCCCATACTTGGGAGTCTGAGACAGGAGAATCACGGGTTTGCGGACATCCTCAGCTACTTAGTGAGGCCCTCTTCAATTTAATGAGAACTTTTTTCAAAATAAAGATTAATGCTGGGTGCTGTGGCACACGCTTGTAAGCCCCATATTTGGGAGACTGAGATGAGAGGATTCGAGTTTACCACCAGCCTCAGCTACTTAGTGAGGCCCTCCACAACTTAGTGAGATCCTGTTTCGAAATAAAGAATAAAAAAAAAATCGGCTGGTGTGTAACTCAGAGGTAGAATGCCTCTGGGTTCAATCCCCAGCACCACACAAAAATAAATAAATAAATAATTAGGTCTGGGGGTATAGCTCAGAGATAGAATGCCCCTGAATTTCATCCCCAATATTGAAAAAAAAGGGGGGCCATCCTTCTAACAGCAAAAAGGGGGGCCATCCTTCTAACAGCATAGGTCACTCCCTGGTATCTGTGTTTATGCCTAACTGAGCATCCTGTTTTCAAATTGTACCTCAATAGGTTCATCTTGTAAAGACTGTGAAATAAAACAGCCCTTCCATTTAGGCAGCAGGTATATAAAAAGTACAGAATCCATAACCCCCAAATTGCTCTGAGATAAGAAAAAAAAACAGATCTGTGGTTCTGTACAAACTAAGCAAGAATTCCCAAATCCACAAAGACTAATAACAGAATTTTTGCAGAGCCATTTTTGAGGGATAAAAATCACCTTAATTAGCACTGAAATTTTTTTAAAATGGTAACTAAAACATTGATTCTCAGTTGGGCGTGGTGGCAGGCACCTGTAATACCAGTACTTAGAAGACTGAGACACAAGGATCACAGGTTTAAGGCCAGCCTCAGCAAATTAGTGAGACCCTCAGAAACTTAGTGAGGACCTCAGCAACTTAGTGAGACCCTGTTTCAAAATAAAAAATAAAATAGGGGTAGAAGTGTAGCTCAGAGGTAGAATACCCCTGGGTTCAGTCCTCAGTACAAAAAAAAAATTCTCAACTCTGGCTGCACATTACAATCACCTGTGGAGATTTTTTAAAATAGAAATGCCTGGGTCTTACCCCCAGAGACATTGCTCACCAATGGCTGCCAGAAGAATTCGATAAAGAAACTGTCGGTCGAGAGTAGATCAATCAGGTGGATAACAGCTAAAACCACTGGTAATTCTGACATCATAAGATGTGATGCAGTCAGAAGAATCAAACACCATCTATGAAGTATTCTTGTCAAAAAGTCAATGAAAGCCAAACGTGGTGGTGCACACTTGTAATCCCAATACTTGGGAGGCTGAGACAGGAGGATCGCAGCCTCAGCTACTTAGTGAGGTCCTCCCAAACTTAGTGAGACCCTGTTTCAAATAAATTTAAAAAATGGTCTGAGGGTGTAGCTCAGAGGTAGAATGCCCCTGTGTTCAAACCCCAGTATCGCAAAAATTAAAAAGTCAAGAGTGCACCATGGCGCACTCTTGTAATTCCCACGCTTGGGAGGCGGAGACAGGAGGATCGAGCAGGTTCAAAGCCAGCCACGCTGGCTTAAGAGACCCTGTTGCCAAATAAAAATATAAAATAGGTCTGGGGGTGTAGCCCGGAGGTATAAGGGTTTCCAGGAACCCCAGTACCACCAAAAAAAAGAAAATTAACCGAAATCTGACCAAGGCTCAATTATAAGAAAATTTAAAAGGGGAAGGAACCTATGCTTTAAGGGTCATAAAAAAGAAAGACATTAACCAATTAAATATGTGGAGTTGATGTGAACCCTGATTTGAACAAAGCAACAGACTGAATAAATTTATGAGACAAGCAAGAAAAGAAAATTCTAATATTTCTAAACGTTTGATGATATTAAGACATTTATGTCAATTTTTAGGTCAGCAAACATTTTCCCTCTGCTTTCATAAATAGATACCATTATATATTTAAAAAGTATTTATATATGTAAATATATGAACATGTATAGAGTCATAAATATGTATAAATATGTAACTATGTACAAAGGCCAAATAGTAAATATTTTAGGCTTTGTAGATCTACAGTCTTCATTGCAACTACTCAGTTATGACATTATGTCCTGAAAGCCACCATATATGAGGCATAAACAAGCGGGTGTTCTACCTCTGAGCTACACCCCCAGCCTGATTTTATTTCTTATTTTGAAACAGGGTCTCACTAAGTTGCAGGAGCTAGTCAGAAATCTGTGATGCTCCTGTCTCAGCCTCCCAAGTACTGGGATTACAAGCGTGTGACCCCATACCCAGCTTCAAATTAAAATAAAAAAACACTATTATTATCAAAACAGAAGCTAAGCACATGCTTGTAATCCCAGTACTTGGGAGGCTGAGACAGAGGATCACAGATTTAAGGACAGGTTAAGCAACTTTGTGAGGCCTCTGAAACTTAGTGAGACCCTAAATAAATTAAAGAATAAAAATAAAGAACAAAAAATAGAGCTGGGGTTCAATCCCCAGTACTTCAAAAAATAAAATAAATAGGACTAGAGGCATAGCTCAGAAGTAAAATGTCCCTGGGTTCAATTCCCAGTACCACACAAACACCAAAAAAAAAAAAAACCTAACTCATAAAATGTTTATTTTGTTTGTGCAATTGGTTAAACATCTTTATCTATTTTGTAGGAAAAAAATAAGTTATTTGATCTAAAAACACCTCTACTGTAGGGTGAATTTATTTGAACCACCCCCTCATGCCACTCCTGAGTGGCATGTGGCTGTAACTGTCTTCTGTATTTCCATCTTTTTAATAAACGCCTTTAAAAAAGTTAAAAACTCCTTTTAAAAAAAATTTTTAAAAACCGCTACTGCTGAAAAATATTTTCTGAATGGTTTAATTTTCTGTAGATATCAGATTTTTTCCCAGTGTTTGTGACACTTTACCAACTATTTACAATATTTATTATGATGATATCTTGAGTTAGAGTTGAAAATGTGCCAACTTTTTAAATTTCATCACTGACAGAATGTGTGTGTGTGTGTGTGTGTGTGTGTGTGTGTGTGTGTGTGTGTGTGTGTTGCTGAGGATTGAACCCAGGGGCACTCTACCACTGACCTCAAACCTGCAATCCTCCCAAGTACTGTGATTACAGGCATTGAGCCTCATGTCTGCTGCTGACAGATATCATAACCTTCTATTATACTTTTTTTTTGCTATAGTTTTGGAAATGATATCTTTGTAGCACTTTTTCATTATTCTTTAAAATTTATTCTAGCTATCATGGAATGAAGGTGCTCTCTGCACAGCAAAACAGCCTGTAACATAAATTCACTGCAGATCCTCTCTGTCCTAAGTGAGCTTTTTTTTTTTTTTGTGGTGGTGGTGGTGGTGGTACTGGGGTTCCTGGAAACCCTTCTACCTTCGGGCTACCCTCCCAGACCCATTTTTTATATTTTTTATTTGGAAACAAGGTCTCTTAAGCCAGCAAGGCTGGCTTCAAACCAGCGCCATCCTCTTGTCTCTGCCTCCCAAGCGCGGGGATTACAAGCCTGCGCCACCACGCCCAGCTAAGTGAGCCTTTCTTAACCTAAAACCTGAGTGTATCAATCACTCATTCTAAAACTACATATGGTGACAAGAAATCCAGGAGAGCCATCTAAAACCTCATATATTTTAGCTAATAAACATGAGCAGAAATCATATCATTTCTACTTCTTGACCTGATACGCCTAAATGCCTTTAGTCTATACAGAGTAAAATACACTACCCAAAGTAAGCATTTTTATGTTAAACATTCAGTAGCTTTTTTTTTACTTTTACTGGTGTATTATAGTCTCACATCAGAATGTAAATCATGTTGACAGTGATATACAAGCACACAGCCCTTGGTTTCCACCCACCCACCCACCTCACCCACCACTCCTTCCCATCCCTCCTTTCCCCATAGAGGATACTGTATCACACCGGTATTTTCACATATTTACACAAAGCTGATGGTAGTAATTCCTTCATTGATCCTCACTCGTTCCCTTCCCTTCCCCTAGACCACCTCCATGGCTCCACTGAGGTTTCTCCTCCATTGTCTGGAATCCCTCTTGTATCCCAATTACTCCCTAGCTTGTGTATATTAGAGAAAATATATGACCCTTCAGTTTCTGTAACTGGATAATCTCATTTAACATAATGTTCTCTGCAACCATTCATTTTCCTGCAAATGACATAATTTTGTTCTTCTTGATTGTTGAATAGAATTCCATTGTGTGGATATCCCATAATTTTGTGATCCATTCATCTGTTTATGGACACTAAGGCTGGTTCTATAATTTTAATATTGTGGACTGTGCTGCTTTGAACATAGATTTGCATATATTACTGTAGCTGTTTGATTTCAGTCCCTTTGGAAAGATACCCAGTAGTGGTATAGGTGGATCATATGGTGGATCTACTCCTAGTTTTCTGAGGAATCTCCACACTCATTTTTAATCCTATTGAAGGTGTTGAAGAGTTTCAATTTTCCCACATCCTCACCAACATTTATTGTTTTTGACTTCTTGATGACTGCCATTCTGATTGCAGTTAGATGGCATATCAGTGTAGGTTTTTGAAATTTTTTGTTTTGTTTTGTTTTTAATATATACTGGGGATTGAACCCAGAGACATTCTATCTCCAAGCTACACCACCAGCCCTATTTTTATTATTTATTTTATCTTATTTTTATGGGTACGTTGTAGACATACATCTTAATGGAGTACAAGATGGTGGAGGCATACATGCACACATCATCCAATTGGCCCTAACCCAATTCCTACCCCCATTCCCTGCCCCTCCCTCCTTCTCATGTTTGGCTTATTGATTGACTTGATATGTTTGTTAATGTACATCATGAACATTAGAGCATTTCCCTCTTTCCCCCTCCCATCCTCTCAGGTCACCTTATTTGCTCATCTATAGTATCCCCTCCTTTGTCTAGAGTTCCTCCTATGACCTATTTTCTCCCTATCTTTCACATATTAGAGAGAGCATCCAATTTCTTATTTTTTATAACTGAATAGTCTCACTTAGCATGATGTTCTCCAGTTCCATCCATTTTTCTGTAAATAACATAATTGTATTTTTCTTTATGGCTGAGTAAAATTCCATTGTATGCATATCCCATAGTCTTGTAATCCATTCATCTGTTGATGGACATCTTGGCTCATTCCATAGTTTGGCAATTGTGAATTGACCCCAAAGGCACAAGAAACTAAAAGGCAAATCAATATGTGGGATTGCATTAAACTGAAGAGCTTCTGTACAGCAAAGGAAACTGTCAAGAATCTCAACTGAGAGCCAACAGAATGAGAGAAGATTTTTGCCAACTACTCCTCCAAAAGAGGACTAATATCTAGACTATACAGAGAACTCAAGAAACTCAGTACCAAGAAAACAAATAACTCAATCCATAAATGGGCAAAGGAACTAAATACTTCATGAAAGAAGAAATTAAAACAGCCAATAAATGCATGAAAAAATGCTCAACATCATCACCAATTAGAGAGATGCAAATCAAAACTACCCTGAGATTTCATCTAACTCCAATTAGAATGGCAATCATTCAAAACACAAACAAAAACAAACGCTGGCAGGGATGTGGAGAAGTGGGAACTCTAATACATTGTTGGTGAGATTGCAAATTAGTGCAACCACTTTGGAAAACTCTATGGTGGATCCTCAGAAGAATGGGAACGAATTAGGCCTATGATCCAGCAATATCACTTCTGGGTATCTACCCAAAGCATAAAAACCAAACTACCAAACTAATGCATGTATATCTATTCTTTATTTTTTTTAAAAGGGTCTCACTGAATTGCAGAGGGCCCCACTAAGTAGCTGAGGCTTTCCTTGAACCCATGACCCTCCTGTCTCAGCTTCCCAAGTACTGGGATTACAAGTGTGTACCACCACACCTGGCCTCAGTGTAGTTTGCATTTCCCTAATTGCTAATGATGTTGAACATTTTTTTCATGTATTTATTGGCCATTTGTATCACTTCTTTAGTGAAGTGTCTATTTAGTTCAATTGCCCATTTCTGAATTGGGTTTTTTTTTAGTGTAAAGTCTTTTAAGTTCTTTGTATATCCCATATATTAGTCCTCTATCAGAAAGATAACTGGCAAAGATCTCACATTCTGTAGACTTTTTCTTTAGACTTTGAGGATATCCTTTAATGAGCAGAAACTTTTTAACTTAATGCAACCCCATTTATTAATTATTGTTTTAATTTCCTGTGCTATGTGATCTTGTTGAGAATTTTCTACATATGCTCATGTGTTGGAGTAGCCTCAAAGTCTTGGTCTTATTTCCAGGTCATTGATTTATCTCAAGTTGACTCCTGTTCAGGGTAAGTGGTATGGATTTGGTTCAATCTTTCTACAAATGGATATAACCAGTTTTCCCAACAACATTTGTTGAAAAGGCTGTCTTTTCTCCAACATATGTGTTTGGCACCTTTGTTGAAAATCAATTGGCTATAAATGTGTAGATTATTCTGTTCCATTGGTCTATGTGTCTGTTTTTATGCCAATACCATACTGTTTAAATTACTATAACTCTGTAGAAGTCAGGAATTGTGATGTCTCCTGGATGGTTCTTATTGCTGAGAATGGCTTTGGTATTCTGTGTCTTTTGTTTCTCCATATGATATTTAGGACTGATTTTTCTAGGTCTGTGAAGAATAATATTGGTATTTTGTTAGGGATTGCATCGACTCTGTAGATCACCTTTGGTAGAATGGCCATTTTAATAATATTTACTCTCCTATCCAAAAACAACAAAGATAATTTCATCTTCCTAGATCTTCAATTTCTTTATTTAATGTTTTATAATTTTCATTGTAGAGGTTTTTTGCCTCCTTGGTTAGGTTTATTCCTAGGTATTTTAATGTTTAAGTTACTGTGAATGAAATTGTTTTCTAGATTTCTTTCTCAATGGATTTATTATTGGCATATAGAAAATCTACTGAATTTTTAGATTGATTTTGTATCTTGCTACTTTGATGAATTTATTAATCAGCTATAGTAGTCTTTTGGTTGAGCTTTTTGGATCTTCTAAATATTGGATAATATAAATAGAAATAATTTTAATTCATTTTCTATTTAAATTCCTTTGATATCCTTTTTTTCATCTTATTGCTCTGACAACAGTCTAAAGGACTATATTGAAAATGAGTGGTGATAGTGGACATCCTTATCTTGTTCCTGATTTTAAAGAAAATTCCTTCAGTTTTCCCCTGTTCAATATGATGTTTGCTTTGGGTTTATTGTATAATGCCTGAATGATGTTGAGGTAAATTTCTTCCATTTCAATTTTCTGCAGTGTTTTTAACATGAATGGATGTTGGATTTTGTCAAATTATTTTTCAGTGTTTATTGAGATGATAACATAATTTTTGTCCAAAGTTCCATTTTGTGGTGAATAACATTGCATATGTTGAACCAGTCTTGCGTTCCTGAGATGAAACCAATTTGGTCATGGTGTAGAATTTTCTTGATGTGGTTTTGAATGTGCACGGCTAGTATTTTGTTTAGAATTTTTGCACCTATGTTCATCAATAATATTGGTCTGTAATTTTCTTTTCTTGAGAAACCTTTATTCAGTTTTTGTTTGGTTTGGTTTGGTTTGGGTTTGGGTTTGGGTTTGGGGTTTTTTTTTTGGGGGGGTTGTTTTGTTTTGTTTTTTGCGGGTCTGGGATGGAACCTAGGGGCATTTGACCTCCGAGCTACACCCCCTGCCCTATTTTTTATTCTTTATTTTGAAACCAGGTCTCACTGAGTTGCAGAGGGCCATCACTAAGTAGCTGAGGCTGTCCGCAAACCGCAATCCTCCAGGTCTCAGCCTCCCAAATGCTGGGATTACAAGTGTGTGCCACCACGCCTGGCTAAAACAGTACTCCGTGGAGCTGAATGTTTTGTTTTGTTTTTTCAGGTCTGGGGATGGAACCCGGGAGTATTTGACATCCGAGCTATACCCCCTGCCCTAGTTTTTTTTTTTTCTTTAATTTGAAACTGGGTCTCACTAAGTTGCGGAGGGCCTCGCTAAGTAGCTGAGGCTGTCCGCGAACCACGATCCTCCAGGTCTCAGCCTCCCGAATGCTGGGATTACAAGCGTGCACCACCACACCCAGCTCTATTCAGTTTTGATATTAAGTTGATACTGGTCTCAAAGAAGGAGGTTGGACAGATTCCATCTCTTTCAATTTCATGGAATAACTTGTGAAGTATTGGGTTTAGTTGTTCTATAAAGGTTTTGTAGAACTCGTCTGGGAATCCATCTGGATCTGAGCTTTACTTTGATGAAAGAATTTTCATTGCTATTTCTCTTTGCTTGCTATTGGTCTCTTTAAGCTTTCTATATCTTCTTTGTTCAATTCGGGTAGGTTGTATGTGTCTAGAAATCTGTTGATTTCAGAATATAAATTTTCAAAATAGTTTCTGATCATCCTCTAGATTTTCCTAATGTCTGTAATAATGTTTCCTTTTTCTTTTCTTTTCTTTCTTTTTTTTTTTTTTTTTTTTTTTGTGTGTGTGTGTGGTACTGGGGTTCCTGGAAGCCCTTCTACCTCCAGGCTACACTCCCAGACCTATTTTATATTTTTATTTGGAAACAGAGTCTCTTAAGCCAGGATGGCTGGCTTTGAACCTGCATGATCCTCCTGTCTCCGCCTCCCAAGCACAAGGATTACAAGCATGTGCCACCACTCCTGGCTCCTTTTTCATTTTTTATTTTAATAATTTTGGTTCATTTTCTCTTTCATTTAGTTATGTTTCATTTTGCTAAAAGTATGTCAATCTTGCCAGGTGTGGTGATTCACACTTATAATCCCAGCATTCGGGAGGCTGAAACCAAAGAATTGCAGTTTGTGGACAGCCTCAGCTACTTGCCCAGGCCCTTTGAAACTCAGTGAGACCCTGTTTCAAAAAAATATAAAAACTCAAAATTAGGGCTGGGGGTGTGGCTTGGAGGTACAATGAAATGCCCCTGGGTTTCATTCCCAGTACCACAAAAAAAAAAAAAAAGAAGAAGAAAGAGTTTGTCAACCTTGTTAATATTTTCAAAGAATTAGCTTTTTGTTTACTGATCCTTTGTATTGTTTGTTGTTGTTGTTCTCTATTTTATCAATTTCTGCTCTGATTTTAATTATCTCCTACCTTCTATTAACTTTGGGACTAGACTGTTCCTATTTTTCTAGATCCTTGAGGTATTTCATTAGGTTGTTTATTTAGTGGCATTCTGTTTTTCTTATGTGGGCACCCAGTGCTCTAAATTTTCCTCTTAAAGCCACCTTCAAAGTGTCCCATTGATTTAAGTGTGTTGTGTCTCTGTTTTTATTAATTCTAGATTTTTTTTATTTTTCCCTATTTCTTCTCTGATCCAGTCCTCAATCATTCAGATTGACTATCATTCAGTCTCCATGCATTTATGTAATTCCCTTTGGTTGACTTTCTTGTTGATTTCTCCTTTCATTTCACTGTGATCTGAGAATATGTAAGAAATTATATTACATCTTTGTTGGGAATCCAGCCCAACAGCAGCGGGGCTTGGCGAGATGATGCGTACCGACGACTCGAACACAAACCCACTAGCCAGGAGTCAAGTCAAGCGAGATCTCATTTATCTCTCTCCAAGCAATCATATATATAGCACCAAACTACGAGGGGAATTCCCATGGGAAATATCCTAGCCTATCCGGGATAAAGATCACTAGCACGTAGCTCACAGCCAATCCCAGGCCAGTACATGAGCCATTCATGTGTGCGGAACCTCCTTTAAAGGGAAAACTGCTCAGTCTCCCCACCCATAATGAATGGGAAAACCACGCCTTCATAGCTTCCTCCAGGTGCCATCTTTGCCCCTTTTCTGCTGAATCACTTTACTTAAAGTTTTGCCTTAGGCTGCAGGCCACTCAGGCCGAGGGAGGCTGTATCTCCTTAGGCGCTGTATGGACACACCCCATCAAATCTTTTAAACTTTTTGTTATTTGTTTTGTAGCCCAGAATGTGTTCTATTTTGGAGAAGGTTCCATGAGCTGCTGAGAAAAATGTGTATTCAACTGTTGTTAGTTAAAATGTTCTGTATATGTCTATTAGGTCCATTTGGTTTATAGTGTTCTTTAGGTTTGAAGAGTCTTTACTCATCTTTTGCTTTAAGATTGATCTAATGGTGTGAGTGATGTGTTGAAATCTCTCAATATTATTGTATTTGGGTCTATTTGAAACCTGATGTCCTGAAGAGTTTGTTTTATAAAAGTGGGTAGGTAGCCAGGCATGGTGGTACATTCTTGTAATCCCAGTAATTGGGAGGCTGAGACAGGAGGATTGTGGTTCAAGGACAGCCTTAGCTACATAGTGTGACCATCCGCAACTTAGTGAGACCCTGTTTTAAAATAAAGAATAAAAAATTAAGCTGAGGGGTGTAGCTCAGAAGTAGAATGCCCCTGGGCTTAATTCCCAGCACCACAAAAAAAAAAAGTGAGTCAATCTACATTTGAGCAAAAATGTTTACTATCATTGTATCTTCTTGTTGAATTATTTCTTTTATTAATAAGATATGCCCTGCTTTGCCTCTTCTGATGTGTTTAGCATGTCTCCTATACATGGATTTCCAAGTCTTCTTCTATATTTGGAAAACTCTCTGATATTATTTCTCTGAAGAAGTTTCTGATGCCCTTGGTTTGAGCTTCTAAAATTTCTTCAATGCCTATTATCCATAAGTTAGGTTGTTTCATATTATCCTATTTTTCTTGGATATTTGGGTCAGGTTGCTGTACTATCTTCTCTATATTATTATTTGTGTTTTCAGTTTTGAATGAACTGTCTCCTAAGAGTAATACTCTGTTTTTCATGTGATCTAGCCTGCCAGAGGTGGTTTCTACTGTGATCACTAATTCATTTATTGTATTCGTAAAAAGCCTCTTTTTGATTCTTATTTAGAGCCTCCATTTCTCTATTGATATGTTCTTTCATTTCCTATACACTTTCTCAGAGACCTTTGATCATATTGAAGATCAAAGTTCAGAATTCTCCTTCTGGCATTTTCTACAGGTCAGTATTGATCTCTCTTATTAAGTCGTGGGAGTTAAATTGAAATCTCTCAATATCTTAAGTTGTAGGAGTTTATTGTTTCCTCACTCCTCTTCATGCTCATGTTTTCAGAGTTCTCAGGTTTGTTTTCTGTTGTCTTAGCATCTTCTTCCTCTTAGTGTGTGAGTCCTGTGTCTTTTTGTTATCCCTTTATAATAAGGTCTATGCTGAGGGTCTATATTTGCCTCTACAAATCTATCTCATATTAGCAAACTTTTGAGTTTATCCCCCAGAGTACCTCTAACAAGATGTAGTTCTTAGTGCAGGCATAATAGGTTATGATTGGCTGTGGACCTCCTTGCTCTCCAGACCCAAACTCTGCAGGGCCAGATACTATGGTGTTCTATTAAGAACCTGCAGCCTGCTGGTTGGAATTTAATGCTCCATAGACACCACCACTGCTCTACTGATTGTGAACCTGTGAAATCACAGATCAGCAGGGCCAGAGATTGCTATATTCCAAGCCTGTGGCCTAGCTCAGTGAGCTTTGATGGTACTAGGACAATGCTGCTGATCTGCTTACAATCATGTGGACCACTTTCAGTCACTGGTATGCATGCATACCAAGCACAAATTCTGCCAGTGGAGAGAGTGTTGAATTCCCAGCCTGTAACTGTGCTCACATAAACCCCTACAGGCCCTGGCCTCCCTGCTTTCAGGGCCCATGCTCTGGCAGAGAGAGACTGTACCACTCTGAGCCTTTAGCCCCAGGAATACCACTGCTGCTCTGGTGGCTACCATCACATGAGACCTTGTTGTCTTCTGGTCTTGGTGCTTGTAGTGCCCAAACACAGCTGGGCGTGAGTTTATAGCTTTCCAAGCCTATACCTAGATAGGCTGAGTTATTTCACCACACAAACATCACAGCTATCTGCCCTGTGGTGATTGCTGGATACCCTGCAAGGGCATGGTGCATTGTCAACTCTAGTTCCTCCCACCTGAATGTTCCTAGGGGATATCTACTGATCCACATTCTATGTCCAACTGTACCCGCCCCCACTTCCACTCCCAGGAGTGATTGCAAACTCATAGACCCCGGGAGACTGTTCATTACCTCAAAAGTCCTTGTGGCCACGCAGGGCAGTCTTCTGCTGGAATAGTTTGTTAACTCAAGATCTTCACCAGAGCCACTCTGGTCCCTAAAGACAAAGATGAATTCAGCTGCAGCCCCAGGATTTTGCTGCATGATCTAGATGGGCCGTCTAGGAAGTTGGGTCTTTGTTGAGCATGGAGAGAAAAGTACAATTGCTTTTAATGATCATCTGTAGTCACTGGTTCAATAAGATTCTGCTGCTTCTTTGCTAGAGTTGGTCCCTGGGAGCCCTGGATCCTCACAGCTTGGACCAGCCCATGGGGGCTCAGCCAGATGGTGCCACCACTGCTGTCTGCTCACCAGATAAGACATGTGGAGCTCCTTTCAGTCCTCTTCTCTCTCTTCTGCCTCTGATTCCACTGCATTTTGACTGATGTTGTTCTATTGAGTTTTAGCTGCTTTTCTTTCCTTGTGAAGAAGCAGTCTTTCTGCTGGTTGTGTCCTGAGTCTCAGAGCGTCTGAAATACGCTGTCTCATTCTGTTCTCTATATCTTTAATCCTCCTTAATATTCAGTATCTTAAGCATATTTTCTATAGAATAACTGACCCAGGCATATTATTCTTACTAAACTATTAAATATTTCCATGATATCTAGGTGTTATCTACGTCCTAGAACATGTCTACTCAGTTACATCAATCAGGGTCCAATCAGGAGACAGTAATTTTAACAAGGAAACCATGCAGTAATTTTAACAGGGAAAGTTTAACTATAACAAAAAAAAGTTGAGTGATAGGGGATAAGCTGGTAGAAGTAAATAAAATTCTAAAAAAAATACAGAAATTTCAGATGCCACTCTGGGTTGAAGTAGGCCTCTCTTCTTCCTAGAACTGAGATCCAAAGCTTGCGGGGGCGGGGGAGGGGGACACACATTCATGGATCACTGGATAGAGACAAGGTGCTGAGGTACCCTTCTGGTGGAACTTCCTGGAAATCCACCCTCTAGTGTGCCAGAGAAAGCCATTCACAGAAGAGCTTATGTTCCAGAGTTAGCTGCAAAGCCACACAAAGGGCTGTCAGGGGAAGGTGTTATCAGTTGTCATGCACTACAGAAGCTGAACGCTGAGGGAGCCACTCACCAGAGAAACCAGATGCCTAAAACTAAGAAACTGAGCGCTGAAGAAAACCATGACCTTTACTACCAGTCTAGTGAGGAAGAAGCCACACATAGAGCAGGCTGGAACCAGAAAGAAAAATGAATTCCCTCCAGTATTCCTCCAGCACCCTCTACTGACTCAGCTTAGCATCATGGCTACTGACAAGAAGAAATACTGCAAGGGCCCACCTCCAGTCATCCATTTGGATGAATTCAAAGCTAAGAGGCAAATCAGTTAATCACTGTCACACCCTCTGTTCTTATTTGGCTGCAATATTCACAATATAAACTGTTGATGAACCATGACATTATACTTCTCAAGTGTCATGACTTTCTAATGTTCAATACTGTTTCATCCAAAATAAAGAAAAATCCAAGCCCATGCAGAAGTGTGGTGCTCCAGGTGCTGAAAAACAAAAGACAATCTCTCCATTATAAAAATCCTACACTTGGAATTCACCTGAATGTATCTGTAGGGCACTGAAGAGTCCCCTTGTTAAAGAATGACTTATATATAGGTTTGGGCAGGTAGTGTTCTACACAGAGTAGAGTACTTGGCCCAGAAAGAGTATCTATTTTAAAAGATGGCCAGAAAATCACAATAAATCAATACAAAATAATATGACTATTTTCACCAAAGAACGAAAATAAATAAAAGACAGCCTGGATCTGAGAATTTCACTGCTCTAATATTGTTAGGGATGTTATCCAACTGCCCATGGCAAAAGTTGTAAGCATGCCAAGTTAATTCAAACTTTTATTTCAAAGACAGTCATAGAAGCATAAAATAGAGCTTTGTGAAATGCCCCACTTATTACATTAGAATTTCTAAACAATATTCCTGAATTGTCCAGAAAAAAAAGTAATGGGCTTAGCCACCAAAGGTTAATAGTGATTCTCAGAAGCATTAGCTCTCCACTTGCAGCTTCTCCCTGACTTTTGTCATTCTTCATAATTAGAGATGTTATTTTTAAGAGGAAATTCTCTTTCCTCTTAAAAGTGCCTTGCCATGATATTTCTAATCTCAACCTAGAAAGTTCAGAGAACTAGTTATAGGGAAATGACCTGCTTCTTTACATGGAATGCAGCAGTTTGCAATGGCTTCCCAAAGGGGACAAGGCGGTAAGATGAAGAAGAGCAAGAATAAAGCCCAAACCTGAGCCCTCACACTCTAGTCAAAACTGCTGGAATAAACTCACTCTCAAGTTCCTCATCACAGTGAACAGACTGCTAGAATGTTCATCTAGCTTAATCTAATCTCAGTTTCCAAAAACCACCATGGACTTGCTAGACCATATGTTCCTCTGGTTCATTTTATATTGCTGATGTTTTTTATATTCTGACCGGACATAATGCCAAATAATTTTTCTACTTTTTAAAGTAGATGTCTGCCAAAGAGGAATGAAGCTTTTCCCTGGAAAAGGGGTTCTGAAGTTTCAAGCCAATTAAATTCCCAGCACAAAATCAGAGAAACGAGAATCTAATGGAACCCAGGTGTTAGACTGATTTTTAATTTAACCAAAAATGAAGAAAAGAGAAATATTAATCCTTGATGCAAGTTGTTGTGTTATTTACAGAATCCATCATCATGAAATAATGACCCCGCTTTGCTCAGAGGTTTAGTGTACAAGTGGTGCTGTATTGACCTAATGTTAATGAGGCGTGTACAGGAGCAGGTACGCAGGAGACGGCAGAGGATGCTATTGTGATGGGTAGATAATTACAATGGAAGTCACGTCTTAGGTGATGAGCAGGATTCACATCACATCTCCTCCGTCACAGCACAATTTCTCCAGCTCTGTAATCTGGGGGATTATTTGACAGCAAAATGACATTTTGACTTTAGAACAAATTTGTATCATAGAAAGCACAATTACCACTGATATCGTGAGGTGCAATCAGACACTGCATGCCAAGTAATTTAGATTTTTTTTTAATATACAAACAATGAACTTGTTGTGTATGAGCACATGAAATTCTTCAGTCCTTATATATAGCCCTTTGTGTATAAATGTCTGGTCATATGGGAATTGTTTCATTCTGAAATTTTTAATTTCCTATTATTTAAATAATTTTCTTAATTTTAAGTATAGAAGAAGCCTGGGAGCTAAAACTAATGTCTGTGATGGATCAGATCTTAACTGTATGCAGACACTGTATTTTAAGGAACATTATTTGGCTCATATTCTATCTAAACACATTTAAACAAAAAATGTATATTATAAAGGAATTTTATTATAAACTATAATATGCTGGGAAAGCATATGAATTCTTATTAGTCTAGTTGGTTTACTTAAACTCACTAAAGTATTAGTTATATACTACACTGAGTATGTGAGGGGAAAAAACTCTTTTTGTATCTCTTCTAGGCTTTGAAAGGTATAAGAAGGGAATTCCTTCTCTAGAGAGTGTGTACAGGTGCGTGCACACACACACACACACACACACACACACACACACACAGTCATATTTATCTATCTGCAGCCATCTCTCAACTGTACATAAATGGCAAAATCATCCCACACTGATTTCACCAGCCATCACTCAGAAAACCTCCTCCCTCCTCAAAGTGTATTCAAGAGAAATCAGTATGCATTAGCACAAGCAAAATGGAATCTTATAGTGAAATCTAAAGTCAATTATTTGTTGTATGTCAACAATCAAATAAGAGCAATGTGCTTAAAGTCATAGAAAATAAGATAAATGAATTTTCTTTATTTATACAAATGCTATTTAAGACATATGATTAAAACATTGGAAATTGTATGTTATCAATAGAGTTTTCAAATAAATGAGGAGAGATACCAGTAGAATAGTGGAAGGGGACTGGGGGAGGGAGTAGGGATGAGAGGAGAAAGACCTGATGAAGGAAACAGTTCACACAACCCGACATACATTCGTGAAGCTACCAATACCAATTTCAACATATGAACAACCGAGGGGGAGGAGCAGAGCGGGATCCATCAAGAATGCACCAGGGCTGTACACATGCTGCTATCATACTGAACGTCAACGTGATGTATGCTTACAATGAGCAAATTAAAGTAAAAAAAAAATTACACTCACTTTTCCATGGGATGCTATCCGATAGCCCGAGACTATCAGAAATACTAAACCTTACAGGACTCAATATCTCATGCCATGTATTGTTAAGACTGGATGAAATAAAGCAGAGGTCAACAACTAGGGCCACTGAACCAAACCTGGCCCACCTCTTATTTTATACAACCCACAAGATGAAAATGGCTTTTTAAATTTTTAATGGTTGGAAAAA
Organism: Muscardinus avellanarius; assembly: GCF_963383645.1. Lineage (NCBI taxonomy): Eukaryota > Metazoa > Chordata > Mammalia > Rodentia > Gliridae > Muscardinus > Muscardinus avellanarius. The sequence continues at coordinate 62,750,000 of NC_137797.1, forward strand.
CTCAAAAGAATAATATTTTATGATGTGAAATTCAAGTTTCAGAGTCCATAAATAAAATGACATTGGGATGCAAGAGCCATTCCCTCCTGCATTGTTGATGCCCGAGTTCACGCTAGAGTAGCAAAGATGAGCAGGTGCAACAGACACCTGAGGGTCCACAGGGCCTAAAATAGTTACTGTTTGACCCTGAACAAAAAAGTTTGAAATAAACATGAAAATTACTCAGCATAATGCCTGACATATAGTAGGGGCTCAATAGATGGTATTCTCTCCATAAATATATCCTTGATACATTCATATAAATTACATAAAAAATATTATCACCCCAATGCTATAATAACAGGACCACCAAATGTAGTATAGCGCTCCAGCTCAAGAGAACACCCAGGCCGCTGTGGGCTTCCTCGAACGACTTTGTCCATCACCTCTCTTAGGATTTGCTTCTACTTGTCTTCTGTTCTGCAAGCATCTCACCCCTGACCTTCAATACCGGTTTAATAATCACTCTCTCCCTGTGTTGGTTATTTCTACCATTGTGACAAAATACATGAGATAATTGACTTAAAGGGAAGAAAAGGTTTTTTGGCTCATGGATTCGGAGGTTTTCAGTGCATAGTAGCTTGGCCCTGTTGCTTTTGGGCCTGTCCTGCCAGGCAGGGCATCCTGGCAGAAGCACATGGCAGAGGAAACGTGTTCACCTCAAGGCTGCCAGGAAGAAAAGAGAGAAGAAAGGGTTAGAATCCCAATATCCCCTTCAAGGGATATTGAGGTGAAATGACCTAACTGCCTTTCTTTTTTTGATGGCACAGAGGGTGAAACCCAGGGGCTTTTCTACATCTGGGCTATACTCCCAGACCTATTTTATACTTTATTTGGAAACAGGGTCTCACTAAGTTGCTGAGAGCCTCACTCAGTAGCTGAGGCTGGCTTCGAACATGTGTGATCCTCCTGTCTCAGCCCCCCAAGCGCTGGGATTACAAGAGTGTGCCACCACTCCTGGTGACCTAACTGCCTGTCAATAGACCCACCTTTTAAAGGTTCCAACACTAGCCGGGTGTGGTGGTGCACACTTGTAACCCCAGCATTTGGGAGGATGAGACAGGAGGATCGCAGTTTGGGGACAGCCTCAGCTACTTAGTGAAGCCCTTTGCAACTCAGTGAGATCCTGTTTCAAAATAAAGAATAAAAAATAGGGCAGGGGGTGTAGTTCAGAGGTAGAATGTCCTTGGGCTCCATCCCCAGTTCTGCAAAAAAAAAAAAAGAAAAGAAAAGAAAAGAAAAGGTACCAACACCTCCCAGTACTGCCATAGGTAGGTGACCAAGCTTTTAGCATATGAGCCTTTAAGGGACATTTAAGATCTGAACCATAACACCCCCCTACCAACTTCCCAAGTGTTGTGTACTCTCGAAATGGCCCAATGACTTACTGTGAAGTGAAATATGAGCAGATACATCATCACCTACTGGGGTTTTCATGTTTAGAGATTCATTCTAAACTCCACATTCAAGAGAAGCAAAAGTTACATATAAATGTAATGACCACTAATGAACTGTTCACCTATAAAACCATACCCCATCTCAAGCTTTCCTTGCCACTGGGGTCAGTACGTGCCCATCAGATCAGGATCTTAATCTTCTCCTCTGAATGTCCAGTGTTTCTGGCTTGATTGGACCCAAGGCCTACCTACTAGTCCAGGTATCCAAAGCCCAACTAGTTATTCAGATGTGTTTTTAGATCTCCATGAACACTGGAATGGATTGCTCATGAATGTTAGGCCTTGGTTAAGTTTGTTGCTTCTGCCAGCTGTGTGGAAAGGAAAAGTTCTGGTGTAAAATTAGTCAACTGAAGTTACAGTTCTGTTTTGCATGGGCTCAGCTGCACAGACTTTCATTTAGAACAAATTGCTGCCAAATCCATGTGTGTTTAAAAATAAGGGGAGGAAATGGGTTTGCAGTCGTTTCAGTAATAAGTGATCTATTGACTATGTGGCTTTCTTTCTCTTGAGGCCGCTAGGCAACCTAAAAGAAAACAATGGAAAAATGTGTTATTATTAATTGGCCTCGAAGGAGTTTGGCCTCTAGAAGGAGGCCACTTTCATCCTTCCAGCAGGGTTTCTTCTAAGGCAGAGCGAGAGGTTCCTACCATCATTTTCTAATATCAAAGGAGAGGGAAGAGAGGCCTGGATGCAAGAAGAAGAAACAGGGAATACTGCTTGGAAGGATATTGGCCCTGGAGATTCCATACAACTAGAATTTTTTTGGTTCACATGTATAAAGAAACTATACAATGATAAATGTTTGAGGAGATAGGTATGCTTACCCTGATTTGAATATTATACAATGTATATATGTATTGAAGCACAAGTACCCCATAGATATGTACAATTTTACATCATTTTAAACATAAAAATAAATTTTGAAAAAAGTTACATGCTTTCTACTAACACAATCCACTCTGATAAAGTTACCTTCGTTTCTTGTTCATTTTTAATAGTCTTTTGAACTTTTTAAAAAATATTTTTGCATTCTTCTTTAAAACTTTCTGCGCAAATATTAAAAGCCTATGCAAATTGTATTTTAAAGATATCTCAGGAGAGGGCAGGACCTGCTTCTTTGCCAAGGGCACTTTGGTTGCTATTTTCTATTTACAAGAAAGGGTATATTTCCATGTCTTAGCAGTTAGACAAGCATAAATGAATAAATTAGCATTTGCCTACAGTTAAATCTCATAACCTAAGCTATTGGACAGCTGACTCTAATTGATTTAGTATTGCTCACAGTTATTGTTTGCCAACTAAAGCCAAATGTTAAGATAAACGACAAGTTACTAACCAAAAAAATGATGCCTCAGTGCCCTAGATTTTTAGCTCAGAATTCTTCCTGTTGTCTGTGATCAGGATCAGGTGATACTGATTTTCTCCTGCCTTGTGCACTACTAAGTCTACTTGATATGCACAGTCCATTCTCAGCCATCTTTTTGAGGCTTTGTGCTTCCATAGGTTGTGAAATTGGATTTTAACTATACTTCATTAGGCAAAGGCCAGATATATCCAAGGTACATCAGAAGTCTCGGTGACTTCTCTGTCATTTCTGAGGGTAAAACTTGTGATTCTCCATACCATCCCTCTCCCTATGAGCGGCAACCCCAGTGTCTGAATATTTATATGCTTTGGTAGACATTACCATTCCCATCCATAGACAGATTTATTTTTCTTACTGGGTATTTTAGTCAGCATCCTCACCACTGTGCTCTAAACACATGACAACCACAACTTAGAGGAGCAAAGATTTATTTGCTCACAGTTCTAAAGATTTCAGTCCATGTATTAGTCCATTTTATGCCAGGTGCCAAGTAGGAAGTAGGACCTGTTCATTCTCTCCTCCTGTCTGTCTGTCTGTCTGTCTGTCTGTCTGTCTGTCTGTCTGTCTGTCTCTCTCTCTCTCTCTCTCTCTCTCTCTCTCTCTCTCTCTCTCCTGCCTGCCTGCCTGCCTGCCTGCCTGCCTGCCTGCCTGCCTGCCTGCCTGCCTGCCCTGAGACCTGAGATGCTTTCTTCTGCCACATGCCGAAACCATAATGTTTTTCCCTTGAGCCGGTCTGCCATGGACTGAATCTCTAAAACCAAGAGCCAAATTAACCTTTTCTCCTCTAATTTGTTCTTTTCAGATATTTTGGTCACAGTGACAAAACAGCTAATACAGTTATATTATAATCAAACTGTCTAATGACAAATGAAAAGAGAGGATTTTGAGAACAAAAGAAATGTGATTTGTCACCTACAAGAAATCCTCAATAAGATTATCACCAGGCTTCTTATCAAAACATTTTGAGGCCAGAAAGGAGTCGACTGATATATTCAAAATGCTAAAAGAAAAGAACTGTTAACCAAGAATCCTATATCTGGCAAACTATTAATCAAAAATGAGGGATAAATTAAGACATTCCCAGATGAACAAAGCCTTAGGAAGTTTGTTCCACTAGATCTGTTCTGCAAGAAATGCATAAGGGATTCCTGCAAGGTGAAATAAAAGGACGCCAGACAGTAACTCTAAGCCCCATGAAGAAATGGAGATTTCAGTTAAGATAAATACATGGGCAATTACAGAAGGAGAAGGTGCTCACAGAGGAAAGTCTAAAAACTGCTTATTTTCTCAGAAAATACTAGTGGTTAAAGACAGAGAGATTCATAATAGCAACATCTACTCAGATTTCAACTGGCAAAGTTTCATAATTTACTATGATCACCTAGATGGAGATCCCTGAATTGTAATATGGAATTGATTGTCATAAATTCAATTATATTGTAAGCATGTTAAGCCTTGAGATAGTAATGATTGGAACGTTCAGACAAAAAGTATTAAAATATTATAAAATCAAAAGATTTAATTAAGAAATCAGCAATATCTATAAATATACAATCATGTTTTCCCAAAAGATAGAGCCTTCCAACCTAAATAAATCTTTAAATCTAAAATATTTACAATAGTGTTCTAGCCAGTAATTTTATATCATATCATAAGAGTTTAAACTAGCTTTAAGGGTAAGATAATGTTGGTAATAAAACATTATTAGAAAACATGTTACCATGGGCTTTGTTTTTAGATCGATTATTTGATAAAAATTCATGTGCCCCTTTCTATTAACTTTATTTTATTTTATTTTATTTTATTTATTTATTTTTGTGTGGTACTGAGGTTCCTGGAAACATTTCTACCTCTGGGATACATTCCCAGACACCTATTTTTATATATTTTATTTGGAAACAGGGTCTCTTAAGCCAGCAAAGCTGGCTTCTTCGAACCTGCACAATCCTGTCTCCGCTTCCCAAGCGTGGGGATTACAAACGTGCGCCACCATGCCCAGCTTTTTTTTTTTTTTTTTTTTTTTTTTCGATACTGAGGATGGAACCCAAGGGCATTCTACCTCTGAGCTCCACCTCCAGTCCTATTTTTTATTCTTTATTTTGAAACAGGGTCTCACTAAGTTGCGGATGGCCTCGTTAAATAGCTGAGGCTGTCCACGAACTGTGATCCTCCTGTCTCAGCCTCCCAAATGCTGGGATTACAAGCCTGTGCCACCACACCCAGCTTCTATTTATTTTAAACAAGATAAAAATCTTCCCCAGTAAAATGCCTCTGGGTCTATACATACATAGTACCTTAAAAGTAAAAAGTTATTATTAATGGATAACTACAGCTTCAGTTCATCCAAAGAGCTCCTCCTATTGCTTTTCCAGAATATAAACCCAGCATGGTGGAACATGCTTGTAATCCCAGTGCCTGGGAGGCTGAGACAGGAAAATCACAGGTTTGCAGCCAGCCTCAGCTACTTAATGAGGCACTCTGCAACTTAGTGAGACCTGTTTCAAAATAAAGAACAGAATATGAAAGGAGCTGGATAGAATGGCACATGCCTATAATCTCAGTACTTGGGAGGCAGAAATAGGAGGATCAAAGTTTCAACGTCAGCCTCAGCAACTTAGTGAGACCTTTAACAGTTTAGCAAGACCCTGTTTCAAAAGAGAAAATAAAAAGGGCTGAGGGTGTAGCTTGGACATGCCCTTGAGGTCAATCTCCAGTACAAAAAATAAATAAAATAAAAGGTATCTAAAGAGAAGACTGAAGAGCCAGCCAGAGCATGACAAAATCCAGGAAGAGGAATTGAAGATGAGAACCTCCAAGTCAGAGTTGAACGTGTGGTTCCTGGAGCAGGATGGACCAAAATCAAATGGCGATGTGGCAAAGTGTGTGGTTCATCCCCAGCTCCTCCCTCCCCTGAAGCTGCTCTGTCCAGGAACTGGACTCAGTTACCACTTTACAGGGGCTTCCTGAGAACAATATTTAACTCAAAAAAGCTCATCTCCAATAAGAAAATAGAAGACAAATGACAGAAGTGCGAGAGAATTTTGAAGCCAGGCACCTCTTCCCGTTATCTCCAAACACTCCTTCAGAGACAGTCTCCACTCTGCAGACACGTCATCTTGAAGAGGAAACAAGCGATAGTAACTCAGGCATAAAATAATTATTTTTTAAAACAAGTTGTTTTAGGTTATAGGTTTCTAATTAATTCTAATTGCTTAATTAACCTCTGATATTTTGAGTGAATGAGTAGTAGATTTTATTTTTTGACCTATGAGCACAAGGACACACATTGAACCACAAAAAGTAAACAATAAATGCACTAAATATCAAGGTTGGAAGGTTGGAAGGCTATATACCGAGCCAGGGCGGGGAGGCGGGAGAAACAGCATGAATAAGGACATTTCCTCCCTACTCAATGTAATTCTCTATTGTTTGAATTTTATAATAAGTATGTTTTAGATCTAACATCTGAATTTTTATTTTAAGACACAGTGTAATATTTTCTGTGATACATCTACCCATCAAACAGAATTCCAGGTACTCTATTTCATTGCTTTGTTTATTTATTCCACTGACCAGACCCTCTCAGCCATAGTCCTCAGACCAGGGACTACAGGGGCTACTGTGACCATTTTCTAATAGTAAACATTGATGGAGCACTGCATGCCAAGAACACAATCAGAACCATCTCGTGTAACCCTCACCCAATTATGTCATAGTGGGGCTAAATTACATTCCCCAGATGAGGAAAGCAAGCACACAGAGACTCAGTAAATTGACCACGACCCTCCAGCTGGCACCGTGCAGCAGATAATTCGGCTTCAAGAGTGCCCTTAATCACCGGGCTACTCTGGAGCCTAACGGTGCAGAACCCTTCCTGGCTTCTGGAACTTTATAGTCTAGGTAGGGAAAGGTGAAGTAATTGATCTTGCAGGCCAAGTGGTATGATAAAAGTACACATAAAGAGAAAAAGAAGACTTGACTGGGCGTGGTGGGAGAGGTGGGCACCATGGAGGACTATTTTCCAGAGCAGGCCCCAGCGCAGCAAGAGCCAGTCCCTCGACCCTCTGCCGCACAGCGGCCACTCTGTGAGCGTTTTATGAGAACATCCTATTCTGCCCCCCAGAATATCCCTGGAAATGTGTGGATTTGTCCCCATTTTACTAGTCAAGGCACTGATGAGCTCAGAACTCAAAATAAGTGAAGCTGACTAAAATCAAAGTTTCAGGTGCCAGAGACAAAATATGAACATTTTTCTGTCAAACTCAGAGTCTGTGCTCTTCCCCTCCCCAACACACACACACACACGCACGCACGCACGCACGCACGCACGCACTGACAGAAGATGTACCCTGAAAACATCCAGGCATGATTAATGTTCATGCTCTCTAAACAACCTGTTAAATTGGCAGGAGGCACCTGGCCTGAGGCTACCCAACAGTGTGTAAACAATCCGACACTGGACTCAAGAGTCTAGCAAATTCTAGTCTAGTCTCGGCCAATCGTAAGCAGCCGAGCTTCAGCCAATCACAGGCTGCCAGTTGATCAGACCCTAAGCAAATGGGACAGGGCGAGCTGTGACCATCCAGCCATGTTGTCCTTCTCTTCTCTATGCTGTCCATAAATACTCCCTGCAGCTGGCTCAGGAGCTCTCTGAACATTTTCCTTCTGAGTATTGCCTGCCTCATAAGTAGTTTTTTGCTCCAATAAAAGCCGTTAGATTGGACTTGTGGAAGGCTTTTATTTCACCTGACCAAAAGCCAACCAGCTACAGAATGGCCTCCTGTAAGACGAAATGCCTTCTCGGGACATGTTTGTGCAAATGTTAGCATCTGTCAGCTTGTTGTGGAAGGCCTAAGGTGCACGTTTTGATTACCTGACCTCTAAGGGCCCTTAAATCTAGAGATAATATTCTTCCACAAGATAACTCTGGGTTTCCATAGTAAAACAGGTACTGAGAGGAGAAGTGTAGCCACAAATGAAATTCTACTTAGCACTGGTTTTGTTTCTGTGACAACAGTGTCAGCTCCTTGGAGACAAAAATTGAGTTAGATTTTTTTTTGTTATTCCAGTCAGGGTCCTTGCTCTCCTCAAGGTCACCCAGTAACCTTTAAAGGACAAACCCAATGACTGTGTGTTCTTTCCTTCTTAATGTCATGGTAGCACTAGACCCACCCCCCTGGAGCACTTTCTCTCTTGGTTTCCACCACACCACACTCCCCAGCTTTCCCCTGCCTGCCCACGCACTGGCTGCTGCTCCTCCATCTCCTGCTGGCTCCTCCTCCTCCTCTTCCCAACCTCTGTATTGGTGTCTGCCCCCCCCACACTTTCTCTTGGATTCTCTCTCTCTCTCTCTCTCTCTCTCTCTCTCTCTCTCTCTCTCTCCCTCCCTCCCTCCCTCCCTCCCTCCCTCTCTTCTCTCTTCTCTTCTCTTCGATCTAAAGATATTCTTTCCCATCTCAGATTATTCAGGACAAAAGTCCCTTTTCCTCAATCCCCACATCTAATCTATAAATAAATCGTATTGTTTCTCTCTCCAACATATGTTTTGGAATCAATGACTTCCCTCCAATTCTACTATTCCAACTCTAGGCTAAAGTCCTTGGGCTTACCTGGCTTATCTGAACTAGATCAGGTAATATCCCTACTTCCATTCTCACCCCCACAGTCATTCTCCTCCCAGCAATTAGGATGTTTTTAAGTCTTACATAGCTTCTGGCCAGGCGGGGTGGTGCACACCTGTAATCCAGTACTTGGAAGGCTGAGACAGGAAAATGGTAGGTTCAAGAGCAACCTCGACAACTTATGTACCTTCTGTCTACTCTTAGAATAACACCAAACTCCTCACCATAGCCTTACAAGATCCCACATGGCCCAACCGGTGCCTGCCCCTCCTTCCCCATCTTTCATTTTCCCTCCCTTGGTTACTGGGTTCCAGCTACAACAGCTCCTTCTGGCACCTCAAACCTGTGACGTGTACTCCTGCCCCAGGGCGTTTGCACTTCTTCCTCGCCTCCTCTCTGCTAACTCCATTTTCTTAAACTGCTTCCCCTCAGAGGGGTCCTTTCTCACCCCATGCCATTGCTCTCAGTTGTGTTACCCTGCTTTATTTTTCTCGTATGCTCTTAATTTGTTTACTGCCTTTATTCTCGCTGGAAAATGAGTTCTAAAAGAGCTGGAACTTCATCCATCACAGTCACCAATATCCCAGTGCCTACAGTGGTGCCTGGCGTGAACAAGGTGCTCAGTGTTTGCAAAAGAAATTAATTATGAGTATTAAGGAAACATTTTTGGTTAGCTGGATCCAGTGGTGCTTTTATGCCAAAACTGGGGTTAGAGATGTGGAAAGCATTGGTCTCTGTTACAAACAAGCAGTTTCAGAGCCCTGCATTGCCCAAGTTGCCCTGACAAGTTACACTGGGTCTGTGACTGGGGAGCATTTCTGGAAAAAGTGCAGACACTCTCTCTTGAGCTCAACTCCTTTTATCTTGAATTCCAAATACCAGTCTTGCATTCCTAATTTCATAATGTAGGAAGTAGAATGCTACTAAACAATGACCTGTTTCTTCCAGGAACCCAAAGTGTGCTTATATGAAATGGAAAGACACCAAGGAAGGAGCGTGCCAGTGATGCTTATTTGAACCAGGATATAAATTGTCCCATTTATACATTCAGATATGTGTCATAATCTCCCAAAGAACTGTCCAAACGCAATGCTATCACCCACTTTTTATGTCATATGAAAAATTCTCACGTGGACATTTTCTGCAATCTCTAGCGACCTGGCAATCCCAGTGCAAGCACATTTCCAGAAATGTTCATTATTTTTAGATATTGAAGCAAATCTCATAAGGAGGATTAAGGATTAGGTGTTAACAAAGTAAAGAAAAAGGAATCATTCTTAATCATGGCAGCGCTATGTAAAAAATGACTCCCTTTCACTGGCTTTCGGTTTAGACCATTGTACTGAAATTGGCCTCTGAAAATTTGTCGGGGTGACTTCTTTATAGTCATCATGCGGAAAAACACAATTTGCCATCAGTATCCTATTATATCTATACTATTCAGTTATTTGTTACCTGAATGAAAAAGGCCTGGTGGTTTCACAGGATGAGAATGCCACTAAGAAATGTAGAAGCCAAGATAAAACCTCATCTATCTTCTCCAAGAAGATGAACATGATGAGATGAAGATTCGCGTCCTGGTACTTCTGGAAGCAGGCTGTACACAGAGCTTCTCATGCACAGCCCTACTGCAGAGGGACGCTCAGGAAGAGGCGATGGGACTGGTGATGGCACCTTACTCAGGAAGTAAAGTGCTTCGCGAAGGAAGCAATTTCTTTCTTTTTTGTTACAGTACGTGAATAACTCAGAAAGCATACTTCAAGACTGAGTTATCTGGATTATCGTTCCTCATCTTCACATTTCCTCTGCATATCCAATCACAGCCGATTATTTGGTTTCCAACTCCTCTATCAATGATGCAACTACGAATTTACTTCATTTCCCCCTGCTACATTACTTAATAAGCTTTGTAAAATATTCTTAGAGAAAAGATGTTAGAATAATGTGAACTGTCATCACATCCTTGGAAAAGAAGACTAGAGATATAGCCATCATAATTACCAGAAAGTGCCGGGCGTGGTGGCGCACGCTTGTAATCCCCGCGCTTGGGAGGCAGAGACAGGAGGATCGCGCAGGTTCGAAGCCAGTCGCGCGCGCTGGCTTAGGAGACCCTGTTTCCAAATTTTAAAAAGTATAAAAAATAGGTCTGGGAGTGTAGCCCAGAGGTAGAAGGGCTTCCAGGAACCCCAGTACCACCAAAAAAAAAAAAAAAATTTCCAGAAAGTGTTTGCCTGAAATTATTTACTTTTAAAACTCCAAATCCTTTGACCATTTCCCTCATATGAATAACTACATCCTTTTGTTTGCCTTTATTCATCTAACAAATGACAAGATATGATGCACTGCTGAGACGAGGTTGAATGTGTACATGGGTGTGTGCACATGTTTATGCCGTGTGTGAAAAGGAACAACTCTTTTTCCCAGGGTGTGTTAGAGATGTGTGATTTTTAATAACTTATATTTGCTCATATTCAATGTTTAAATTTCACATACTCCTAACATCTGAACCAGGCTGAATTAACAGAAGAAAATGGCCATTGTTTACTAGGGAAACAAAACAGGATGCCACATTTTTTTTAATTTATTTTATTGGTGCATTGTAATCATACATCACATTGGAATACAAGACTTGAGAGGATATACAAGCACACATCATCCAATTAGCCCTCATCCAGTCTCCATCCCACTCCCTCCCCCTCCCTCGATCCCATGCTTGTTTGGTGATTAACTTTGATACATATGTTTATGTACCTCCTGCTTTTTAAAGAGGCTCCATCCTCCCCTATTCCATACCCTCTGATTGGTCACCTTAATTGCTTCACTATAGGGCCCTTTCTATAGCTCGACCACTTCCTGTTGCCCGTTTCCTCCTAGTTATTGCTGATTAGGGGAAGTATCTAGTTTTAATTTTCTGCGATATTTCTCTGTGCATGCCATGTTGCAAATACCGATCCCACTCTTGACGGCCCCAGTTGTGGCCTGGCTACCCAGTGGACTGATCAGACCTCGCTGGCTCAAGCAGCGACCTTGCCTCATGGGAGGCCCCGGTTCTGGCCTCGCTGGCCCCAACACCGGCCTAACCCCTCAGCAGGCTCCGATCCGGGCCTCGGAGGCCCCAGCACCGGCCTTCCTCACGGCAGGCTCCAATGTTAGCCGATGGCCCCAGCATCGGCCTAACCCCTCGGCAGGCTCCAATCCAGGATTCAGAGGCCCCAGCACCAGCCTTGCCTCACGGCAGGCTCCGATGCCAGCCAGTGGCCCCAGCACCGGCCTAACCCCTCAGCAGGCTCTGATCCCAGCCTCGGAGGCCCCAGCACCGGCCTTGCCTCGCGGCAGGCTCTGATCCCAGCCTCACTGGCCCCAGCACCGGCCTAACCCCTCGGCAGGCTCCAATCCCCGCCTCAGAGGCCTCAATAGTGGCCTTGCCTCACGGAAGGCTCCAATGCCGGCCAGTGGCCCCGGCACTGGCCTAACCCCTCAGCAGGCTCTGATCCCGGCCTCGGAGGCTCCAGCACCAGCCTTGCCTCATGGCAGGCTTCAATCCTGGCCTCGCTGGCCCCAGCACCGGCCTAACCCCTCGGCAGGCTCTGATCCCGGCCTAGGAGGCCTCAATAATGGCCTTGCCTCACGGAAGGCTCCGATGCCAGCCATTGGCCCCGACACCGTCCTAACACCTCGGCAGGCTCCAATCCCGGTCTCGGAGGCCCCAGCACCGGCCTTGCCTCACGGCTTGCTCTGATCCCAGCTTTGCTGTATCCGTCGCCGGCCTCACCTCTCAGCAGGCTCTAATCCGAGCACCCTCTTCGCCCAACTATTTGTCCCATGTTCTCGAGGGTGCATGGTGGTGGTAGCATTCTGCCTCTGGGGTCATTACTTCAAAAGTTCTAGGTGTAATGTATCAGATCTCTGCCTGCCCTGAGTACTGGCCACTGCCATTGCCACTGCCTCCACCATTTCAAATCTTTCCCAAGCTCTTTTTCCACTCTGAATGTTGTCCAATCTTCCTAAGCATGCACGACGGTAGCATTCAACCTTTGGTGTAATTTTTCCAAAAAAAATAATAATAATAAGGTTGGTAGGCTCCAATTTCTGCTTCTCCTGAATACAATTCTCCACCACCAACGCAGAGACCGCTTTCAGCACCGCCTTTCTCCTTGGTCTCCGCTAAAGTCTCTCTCCTTACAGGTGATGTCCAAGATTCTTCTTCCAAGAGAAGAAGCAGTCCTCCTTAGTGGGGAATTTTTCCAATAATTCCAGTTCATTTGGATAAGTTTTGTCTGCATCTCCAGTATCCTGGCATCCGCCACCTCCTTGACCCCTCTCCGATATTTTCCTTTTTTCTTTTTCTTTTCCTTTTTTACAGGGTCCTTCCAGGTGGAGAGGAGTTCGCCTAGGGGTGCCCCGCCAGCGCCTGCCCACCCGCCCAGGGTCGGGGGCCCAAGGCCCGTACCACGGGGTCCTTCCGGGTGGAGAGGGGGGTCGCCTAGGGGTGCCCCGCCAGCGCCTGCCCCAGGATGCCACATTTTTAAAAAATCATTAGAAATTCTGTTATCCTACCCTAAAAGCTAGAGAAATAAGATCATGAGAATTAAGGGTTTTTTCCCATTCAAACCAAAGGCATTTTTCTCCTCTAAACTCTGATAGAATCTATGTCATACCTCTGGGTTATAACCTCATGCCCTACAAATCGAGGTGCTGAACACAGTTTTCTAATCATGATGATAATAATGAACTAACTCCTTTTAATTCCTCCCAGAAAATGTACTCCATATATTTCCTTATTAAACCCATGTTTTTAAAACACATTACACAAAAGATACATGTGTATCTTGCAGTACTGATGGCTGTTCCATTAAAAATAGGGAGGGATACTTCCGGGAAGATGGCGACCGAGAAAAGCGGGGCTTAAGAGTCCCACTAACAACCAATCTCCATTACCACAAAAAGAGCGCCTTTCATAGCCAGAAAACACCATCACCAGAAAAACAAAAAAAACCACCAGGCTCCAGAGAGAAAGCGGACTGAGAACAGAGCTCAGGGCCACAGAGGAGACACACGCGCCCGAGGACGCGGCAGCAGTGCCATACTGCCGGCGGCAGCGGCGAACTCAACGGACGGCTACAGCAAGCCAGGTGAGCCGCTGCGGAACAGCCAGGTGGGATCTTTCGGCGCAGACAGCATTTAAAGCTCCCAGTGGCTGAGCTCAGCACACGCTGCAGGGATTCAGAGTGGAAATCAAAACCAGAGAAGAAAAAATACGCCAGCCTCATGGCTGAGGGTGTGGCAGAGGCGCCATATTGCCACCGGCAGCGGCAGCTGCAGTGAATTCACCGAGTCCAGTACAGCTACATCTGCGTACTCAAGAACAGTGAGTCAAATTGCGGGCCACAGAGGAGAAATCGCAGTATTGTGCCTCCTGGGACTTGACCCAGTGAGGGAGTGGTGGTGGCAGAGATATCACACCATAGGAGAACGTGCAACCTGGCACCCCCCATAGTTTAAAGCAGCCTCTATCGACTCCCTGGGTCGGAGACTCTGTGATACAACCCAGTAAAGGAGTAGTGGGGTCTGAGATAATACAGACTCGAGATCCAGAGCACCTTAAGTGAAGCCATAGTGACCCAAGGGAAGAACCCAGAGAAGGCACAAACCTCCGAAATCATGGGAAAGAGGAATAACACTGGAGTAATGAATGTGCACAACCCCACAACATCAGAACCTGATAAAACAGAAAATCAGAGATTTCTAGAAGATCAAATCAGGAAAATAACTGTAGAAATAATAGAGGTGCTTCAAAAAGAACTCAGAGAGAGCCAAAAAGAGATAAAGGATGCAATTAATGAAGTAAAGGCCTCAATTCAAAGCACAAACAACCGATTAGACCACATGGAGAACAGAATCTCGCTCTTAGAAGATGAGCAATCCAAAAATGAATGCATAGTTTCTAATCTAGAAAAAAATATCCAACAGCAGGAATCTGACATTGAAGAAATATGGGCCCATCTTAAGAGAGCTAACCTAAGAATAATTGGAATAGAGGAGGGAAAAGAAAGTGATACCAAAGGGATCAACAATCTCTTCAAGGAAGTAATAGCAGAAAATTTTCCAAATATAGAGCAAGAGGTTGATACACAGATCCAGGAAACTTATAGAACTCCCTTTAGACAGGATCGGAGAAGAGGATCCCCACGCCATATAATTGTCAAAACGACCAATGTGGAAGCCAAGCAGAGAATCTTAAAGGCAACAAAAACAAAGGGCCAACTGACATTCAGAGGCAAACCAATTAGAATCACTCCAGACTTCCCAAACCAAGTCATGAGAGCCAGAAGGGCTTGGAGTAACATATTCCAAACTCTGAAAGAAAACAACTTCCAGCCAAAAATTTCCTATCCAGCAAAACTTTCTATCAAATTAGATGGAGAAATAAGAAGCTTCCATGACAAACAGAAACTGAAGGAATTTATGTCTTCAAAACCAGCGCTAGAGAAAATACTCAAAGAGATTAACTACAAAGAAGAAATAGGTAACACTCACCAGAACCAGAGAAACAAGAGTTTCCATCCAACAGACAACTAAGATTGGTTATCTGTGGAGATTCATTATTTATGTTAGTCTTTTACCTATCTCTAAGTTGTATTGTTTGCCTTTATTGTTGTTAATTTTTAGGATTTCTAGTTGGAATATTAATATACCTTCAGATATAGCATTTGGAAATATTTTATCCAATTCTATTAGTAACTTTTAATTCTGTTTACATTGTCTTTGGATATACAATATTTTCTTTTATTTTTTAGGGAGTTTGTATATTCTTCTGTTGCCTGTGCCATTGAAATCATATCCGAGAAATCACTGCCAATTTCAATGTTGTGAGGTTTTATGACCCAGATTTTCTCCTAAAAGTTTATAGTCTTAAGATTTATATTTAGGTCTTTTATCTATTTTGAGTTAATACTTGTATATGGGATTAGGTAAAGGTCCAATTTTATTCTTTTCCATGTAATTATTATTTTTCAACAATATTTAGTTAAAAGATTATTATTTCCACCACCAAATGTTTGTGGAAACCTTGTCAAAAATAACTTGACAATATAGGGAAGAATTTAGCTCTAGGCTTGTATTTAACTCCAATGGTCTATATATCTGCCTTTAGAACAGTACTACACTGTTTCAATTATTGTAGCTTTATATGGTTTAAATCAGAAAATATATATCTGCTAGCTTTGTTCTTTTTCAAGATCGTTTTGGGTATCTAGAATTCATATTCCATATTAGGATAGATTTTTTTCTGAAAAATAAATATATAAATATATGATAGTTTCACCTAAAAAAACAGAAAAAAATATGCTCTAGTAAGAAAGAAAGCAAAAAGAAATA
Organism: Muscardinus avellanarius; assembly: GCF_963383645.1. Classification (NCBI taxonomy): domain Eukaryota; kingdom Metazoa; phylum Chordata; class Mammalia; order Rodentia; family Gliridae; genus Muscardinus; species Muscardinus avellanarius. The sequence goes on from NC_137797.1 coordinate 62,765,860, forward strand.
TTGAAATGCTATCTTTAAATTATCAAACGCTTGGTATCAGACAAATGAAACTGTTATGTGAGATTATCATTTTTAATTTTGGATAAATTGCTATAATACTAGATGTCAACCACTAAGCCAAGCATGGGAAGGAGGGATGGGGAGAGAATGGGGTGGGGATCGGGTGGGGGCTGACTGGGCGATGTGTGCATGTATGTCTACAAAAGTTTGTATCCCACTATGATGTATGAATACAGTGCACCAATAAAATAAAATTAAAAAATAAATAAATAAATAAATAAAATTAAAAAAAAAAAAAAATAGGGAAAGATGCATTCTTTAGTCAAATAAAATTGGGAAACCTGAGTCGTATGAAGTTAACTAAGTTTCATCGCAGCAGAATGTCTTGAGGAGACATGTCTGCATCGCAAAACTCTAAGAGAGGGTTAAAGTTTGCGACATATAAAGAAAATCTGTCACGCCTTGAAGGACCCCAGTGTCTTTTAGACATGCTACAGTAGACAAATATTAAATGAGCACCCACTGTACACAAGAGTACTGTACATGGAAACCCTCTCAGTCTCAGGTCTTTTTTTCATCTGTAAACAGATAAGTACACCTACCTCACCGGGTTGTCACAAGATGGGAATGAAATCAAATATAGTCATACACTGTATAATACAACCACACACTGCATAACAACATTTCGGTCAATGACAGACCACAAATACAAAGGTAGTCCCGTAAGATTAAAATGGAACTGAAAAAAATTCTATTGCCTGGTATTTTACACACGTGTTACAACTGCTAGTGTTGATTCTATAACGTGGTGTACAAGTCTGTAGCCTAGCGGCAATAGGCTATATATTATGATGTTTACAGAAAGATAAAACCCCAAAAATGCATTTCTCAGAACACATTCTCTTTGTTAAAGCAATCTCTGACTAGATATAAAAAGCCAAAGAAAGCCAAAACTAGTGCTCCTTTGGCAAATAAAATTGTCTTGGATTTTGCTAGACTCATACACACTTTTTCACAGATGTGTGGGTTTGGGGACAGAACTGTGGCGTGTGACCTCACGCTCTGGGTCAGGAGCCAAGTCAGCCCAGTGGTGGCAATGTCCCACCTAAACCGGGATTTTCACTTCCTTGACTTGATAAAACTCCACCCATCACGGCCTTTCTAAAGGAGACCCCTGATCACTCTCACAGGGCCCCAGACACTTGCACATACCCAGGCATCCAAGTGTAAAGCAGAAGCACCGTGCCTCCGCTCACCAAAACGGGCTGAAGTATTTTCTTAGCCCAGGAACTTGGGCAAAAGAAATATATCATTTAGGGAAATGCAAATGCTGAGGAGTACACTAGACCTGCATTTCGTTTCTAATCTGTTTCTGCACCACCGCATGGCAAAGTTGATGCAAATAAATATTTAAACAAATTTAAGCTGCACGAAGCATTCCAAAAATGAGCCCTAGGACTTAAAACTCATTAGTGATACACGAGCGCCCTCTGCTGCTCTACAGCTTTTCCAACAATTCAGTTTTTTAGTACAACTGGGTTTCTTCCTTACTTTTTCTTTTAAGAATATTATGGTGGCTGGGCGTGGTGGCGCACGCTTGTAATCTCCGCATTTGGGAGGCTGAGACAGGACCACACAGCTTCGAAGCCAGCCTCGGCTACTGAGTGAGGTTCTCAGCAACTTAGTGAGACCCTGTTTCCAAATAAAGTATAAAATAGGTCTGGGGGTGTATTGGAGCACACTTGTAATCCCCGCGCTTGGAAGGCAGAGACAGGAGGATCGCGCAGGTTCGAAGCCAGCCTCGCTGGCCTAAGAGACCCTGTTTCCAAATAAAAATATAAAAATAGGTCTGGGAGTGTAGCCCGGAGGTAGAAGGGCTTCCAGGAACCCCAGTACCACAATAAATAATTTTTTTTTTTTTTTTTTTTTTTTTTTTGGTGTTCCTGGAAGCCCTTCTACCTCCGGGCCACACTCCCAGACCTATTTTATATTTTTTGAAAAAGGGTCTCTTAAAAAACCAACGCAGCTGGCTACGAACCTGCGCGATCCTCCTGTCTCTGCCTCACAAGCGCAGGGATTACAAGCATGCGCCACCACGCCCGGCCTAATAAATAATAAATTTTTAAAAATAAATAAATAAAGTAGATCTGGGAGTATAGCCCGGAGGTAGAAAAGCCCCTGGGTTCCACCCCCAGAACCACCAAAA